>NC_134244.1:42798039-43423039 GCF_965152275.1 Natator depressus | reverse complement strand
AGACACATATACACACACCTGGAAACAGCTGACTAGTTAATTTCACTGATATGCCTCCCCTTCCCCCTTTCTGGAAAAATCTGATGGTCAGGAGATTACAAAGGAGTGGCTATCCTGACCTCTCTGAGACGATTTCCCTGTAATCAGTTTTTCTGGTTAACTTATTTTTCAATCGATTATTTTAATCCCTTTTAAAATATGCATCTCTGGATATTTTATCTTTTTGAAATTACCTTCCATTGGCATATGCAAAACTATTGTGCACAGTCAAAACCAAACCTACTTATCCAACCCTCATCCATTCCCAGTCATGTTCAGTGTCACTCATTTTTTTCATCCAGTGACTCTCACAGATAACTAAACCCATTTTAGTACATTGTTACTTGGCATACTATATTAATTAATAGTATTGTATCTGTGGTTTCTAACAGGTACAGTGTTTTGTTAGCTTGGAATGAGACTTCTAAAAAACTGATAAATTACTCAGATATATCCAGTAGTTGAAAAACAGGCAGATCTCCTTGTGGGTTCTCTTGCATATTCGCAGATTATCATATGGATGTCCCCATGAGGTGCTTGTGTATTTGTGGCTGCATGTAATCCTTCTTCTTGCACATCTAGGTAGGAATGGCAAGGATTTAGACAATCTTGAAGGAGCTAATTCTGGTCATTTTGAGGAAGAAAACATTGACAACATTGACAGCCTTCAACTACCTGAAGGGGGGTTCCAAAGAGGATGGAGCTCGGCCGTTCTCAGTGGTGGCAGATGACAGAACAAGGAGCAATGGTCTCAAGTTGCAGTGGGGGAGATCTAGGTTGGATATTAGGAAACACTATTTCACTAGGAGGGTGGTGAAGCACTGGAATGGGTTACCGAGAGAGGTGGTGGAATCTTCATCCTTAGAGGTTTTTAAGGCCCGGCTTGACAAAGCCCTGGCTGGGATGATTTAGTTGGGGTTGGTTCTGCTTTAAGCAGGGGGTTGGACTAGATGACCTCCTGAGGTCTCTTCCAACCCTAATCTTCTATGATTCTATAAAATGTCTACAATGGAGATACAAAGAGATTAATTTGGGCCTCTTTGTCTATCTTGCCACACTGAGCTATTAATAATTTACATATTGTTCATACTTGCCTTCAGTGCTGTCATCATGACCACAGAGGAAAATGAAGGTAAAAACAAATATCAGATATCTCTCCCTCCTGCCCCCATCTCTCAGACATTATATAAATAATTTACAAATATGCACTATTTTTTTAGTGTCAGATGGATTTGGGTATATTTACTATGAAAAGGAAAGTGTAATACTTTGCTTTTCCAAGAGAATGCATGAATTTGTTCTTGTTCACAGCAGCATGTCTCGTGATTATTTTAGCACACGTTGCACACTGCTCTGTGGAAGTTGGAGAGTTTCACAGATAATGTAAGAAAGAGTAACCTCAGCAGTTCCTACGGAAATGGCATAAAAGATGCCACAAAGGCTACTCGCAAGGTGAAATCCACTCTAGTCCTAAAGATGGAACAGCTTTGGAGGGATTAACTGAATATTTGGTTTATTAGGAAACATTTAGAAGGACTGGGTAGAGATTTTACTTTTATTTCTTGTGAATGTTGTAATGTCATACAGATTCTTCCTGTGGCAGTTCAACAATGAGCCAACAATTCCATTGTAATGGATCATGTCAGAGAAAATATCAACAGAAAGGGGAGGATATTTGCTCGTGCATTAGGTTTTGAGAGTATGTTTATAGTCCTGTTTTTGTTTACTTTGTGTCTAGTTGGGGTAAACTTCTCTTTGATAGGCTCAGTCATGTTATAAGTTATGATTTCAAAAGGTCATGGCCAGATGTGTTAGGGATGACAGCCGAGAGGTTCCATAGCTACATTTTGTAGCATATAATCTTTGCAAAGGACAAGTTGCCAAGCCCTTTCAAGGGCATATGTAGGTAGGTGGTTACCTTACAGTCAGGACCAACTGTTCAGCACTTGGACAGCTAGACTGATTAACATAATACAAGCTTGTGGGTCTTAGCGACAGCCACACAATCAATATTATTCTTAAGGAGGCTTATAAGGTTTAAACTACCTTCCAGTGGTGAGATTGTCACTCTTGATCTGACCCCTTTATGCTGGGTAAAAGGGATGGGATGTTGTAAAGGGGCTTTAAAAGCCCCAGATCCTGTCCGGGGAGAATTCCCTCAGTGCACGAACAGAGAAAGGTAGCCACAGGCTGCCTTCTGAGGACCCCTTGCAAGCCCTGGCATACAGGGTGGGAGATTTGGATATGGGGGGGGCGGGGGTCAGCACACAGTACTGTGGAGATTCTAAGAGTAGTTCAGGAAAGCTGCTGTAACTTAGCCAGCTACCCAGGGCTATCTAACTTGCATTAGGCCAGATTTGAGAGGACGCAAAGGTGGCTTAAAGCCAGTTTAGCTTTCCCTTCCCCTGGGCTGAGAATTGAGCACAGCCCAGAATCTCAATCCAGATTTTCTAAATAGGGCATTATAATTTTTTGACATACTTTGTATATCTAATTAATAATGTCCTTGCCTGCTGCAAACTTCTTAGAATTGACATCTCACATTCATTTTACCATGTTATCTGACATACATAAGGACACCAGACCTGCTTGCTGCAGGAGAACTATCCCTGCTATGAATGTAGGGTTAAATCCAATAATTATTTAAAGAATGGAGGGTTCCACTTATCCAGCTTCTGGAGAGATACGGAGTGTTGATTAGGTTCCACTGATAAGCTGTTAGCATTGTTTATCAATAAGTTAAGAACAAAGACCCTCTTAGAAACAAAACCAACTGGGTTGCCAACATCATGCAGCTCTGGTATTGTGACAGCACTCTTCCTATTATGGGGCTTTCTAGATCTTTCCAGTATGAGCACATGGCATTATTGCAGAATTGATAAGAGACTCTTAAGAAGCATCAAAATATTAAGTCCCTCAACTTCAGAAGTGCAATTCTCCTGATAAAAGGTAATGTCATACACTCAGATAATTGGAAATAATGGACATTTAATAATGCAATTTCAGTGCTTTCATCACCTCAGTTCCATATAGCTGCAGAAGGTCTATATAGAGGCTGGAGTGCATAGTGATAGTTTAGCTAGGGCTGTATAGGCATTTCCATTCTAAATATATTATTTATATTTATATAAAGTACTTCTAATATTTTTTCTCAAACTACCACCTATCTGGCAGAAATTTTCTAGAAAAATATACATTTCCTACCCCATATGTTTTCTTGAGTAGATTTTTGGTTCCTCATTTTTCTTTTACTACATTTATATTTTGGAAACACACACAATTTTGAAAATGAAATGAAAAGTTTGTACTGCTAATTAAAATGAAGAAAAAATATGTCACTTCTTTAAAGCAAAAAGAAAAGGAGTACTTGTGGCACCTTAGAGACTAACCAGTTTATTTGAACATGAGCTTTCGTGAGCTACAGCTCACTTCATCGGATGCATAGCATATTGTGGAAACTGCAGAAGACATTATATACACACAGAGACCATGAAACAAAACTTCCTCCCACCCCACTGTCCTGCTCGTAACAGCTTATCTAAAGTGATCATCAAGGAGGGCCATTTCCAGCACAAATCCAGGTTTTCTCAAAGAGTTTTATAAAAATATAATACTTTACATTTCCATAGCACCTTTCACCTCAGGATCTCAAAGCTGACCTAATGAAGTGTCACAGCCATCATGTGAAGTAACATTTAGCTTCATTTTACGGATAGGGAAATTGAGAAACTGAGGTTAGTAACTTATCCAAAGTCACACAGGGAGACAGTAACAGAACTGAGCTTAATACCTATAAATATTGATACAAAATTCTGTGCTTTACCCATTAGACAAGCTTCCTCCCTTTCTGTTCATTTTACAGTCACACTTTGCCTATACCCAACAGCACAAATAACTCTGCAACAGGACTCTACCTGACACAGTTCTACTCTTGCCATAGTAAGTATTCCATAGCCATCATTTTATGTCAGGTTCATTTTAATATTAATTGATATATGATTTCCTGATACTTTAAAACATCTTAAAACTGAGCTGTGCAATAAGTACATTTGTTTGTTGTGATTAATTTATTTTGGCAATTACAAAAAATGTAAGGTATCAGAGAGATTTGGTGGATGGGGTTGGGTGATGCAAATGGGATTATTTCACTAGCTTTCCACCTCAGGAGACATGAGTTCAAATCCTGTCACAGGGTATAAGTGAGAATGAAATTGGTAAGATTTACTCTGACTAGGAATCCTTCCGTATTATAGGCAGAGCTGGTAGTGATGCCTAGAGTTAAGGTTGTCTAACTCTTTCCATTGTTAGACTCTGTTTTCAGTTACTTGTAACTTTGGCAAACCTTAATCATTCGGGCTGAAATTTTCCATGCTTGGGTGTCTGTCTCAGACTGAAGTTTTGGGGAAATTTCAGCAAAAATAGTTCAGTCATTTCTAATTCTGAAGTTAGGAAAAAAACATTGTTTTTTCCAGTGTTCAATTCCTAAAACCATTTTGTTGAGAAGCTGTCATCACTGTTGTAATGGCAGCAGACTTACTTTGGGTCAAAGCTTGGGCCTCTTTGCTGTTCCTGTGAAAATCCACCCAAATTTGTCTGAACTATAAACCTCTGAAAATTGCTATTTGCACATGTTTGGTAGAGATTTGTTAGAGGGTGGCAACAAAATTCTCTAAACATTCCATCTGGAATCAACATGCTCCACCCCACACAATCACACTAAGCAAGTTGCTAACTCACAGAGGTCACTGAGTATGCTCCAGCCAGGGGTGATCAGAACTTTTCCTGCAATTGCTCCTTCTTGTTACTCAGGGCTGTGGTGGTATGAGGCACACAGAATTGAGAGCAGTTCCTAGTGCTCCCCCCAACCTTCTTATTGGCTAATGTCTAGGTAGCATGGAGGAGAAAGAGGAAGCAGCCTGACTTGAATGCAGGGAAGTGCTGAGCAGAGGGGTTGGGGTCAGGTTGGGAGGGAAGGAAGGAGAATAGGAGAAAGGGAAATGGACGGGCTGTGGAGGGGGATAGGAATAGATAGGGTATGAGACAGGCTGGGGGTCTAGGAGCAGATGGGGACAGAAGGGGACAGGCTGAGGAGAACTGGGACAGAAGGATCTGTAACCACTAGAGAACACTACTCTCCAAAACCTGGAATAGAATGTAGAATTCCTGAATGCCAACATTCCTCGGCAGTCTAGCAAATAACTGTAAACCCACTGGCAAAATGTTTCTCTTTCCCCTCTAGTGGCTTTGGATATAGAAAATGACAGCCTGCTACTGCTAGTACAAGTTACTGCATTCATTGAAGTGGTAGAAGTCTGTCCTATGGATATAAAGGTTCTAATCCTACTTATCACCTATGTATAGATCAATATAGTTCCACATGATGGAATTTCTGTTTTTTCAGTTTGCCTTTTTTTAATACCTAGAAAATTAAAAAAATGCAAATTTAAGAAATGCCAGAATTAAGGTTGCCTGTACAATCTTAATTCAGCTCCCTTCTGTGAATGTATTATGAAAACAAATTTAACTACACAGTCACATACTAATTCTTCCACAGGACGTCTGCCTTATTCAATGTTCATGGTGGATGATGCTCTGGGAATGAATCGGAGTTGTTGTTATGGGGTTTGAGGACAATCCAAGCCAGTGAGGGGTTGTGTCACCTCTTACTTTACCTGGGTGCCTCACAATGCTTTGCTGCTGGAGTGCCCAGCCTGGGATGCTCCAGCTAGCCTACCAGCATGCAGGACATGCCCAGAGTGTCTCTGCACTAGACAGCCCTGGTTCAGCAAGTCTGACCCAGCAGCCTGTTTACAGCCGCACTCTGGATTCCACAAGTCTTGGTTACAACCTGCAAGGTCACCCAGGCCTGAATTTTCCCCAAACCATGTGCTCTTTAATGTCCAGCAAGCCAGAGAAATAATAAGGTTGGTTTGTTCCTCTAAAAATACAAAAAGCACATTACAGCTTATTAACTTAATTGGTGCAAATACACCCATCCATTTAAACTTAATACTGACTTGATTTGTAGTAAAAATAAAACAAATTTATTAACAATAGGACATAGGTTAAGTGATGCCAAGTAAAAGGAATAAAGTTAGGAAGGATTATAAGCAAATACAAGTGAAAACACGCATCTAAAAGTCTAAAACTTAATCTAGCAAGGTACAGGCTTTGTTCAGGATGTTTTTTTCACACCAAATTTCCTTCTTTCCAGCCATGGCTGACTTTCCTTTCAATCAGGATCTTCCACGGAAGTACAAGAAGCTAGATTCCCTTGCCTTCCTAAGTGAAAGATCTTTGCCTAAGCAGGTTTCCAACCTGTATTCAGATTCCCAGAGACTTCAACACCCACTTTGCTGAGGGACCCATCTTTCTCAGCTTGCACGAGCTCTGTCTCGTGATGGATGCCAAAGATGGCTTCTGTTTTTGCTTATATCTTCCAAAGTTCAGTTACTTTGTTTCAAGAGGCAGGATGCCTAATGTTGTTCTTCTCTTCCTGTGGACTTCCTATCTCCTTGCTAATTTCTGTGTAAATTGTTTTGATTCCACCATGCTTAATTTACATAGGAGACAGGTAAATAGTTGCCTTTCCTACTGTCTGAGAGGGAACCTGCTTCTCCCTGTTTGGCCACAGACTTTAATGCATAATATTATTAAGTATCCATATTTCCTCATATAGTGTTAATACATATATTTAACTATATATCAATCACTGATGTGTAATCAGCTTTCAGAACATACCTCACTCTATACACTTTTATAATACAGTAATATTGTGTACAATCAATTGATTCAATTGCTTATCTCTTGAGGCTAAGCCCCCCATCTCTATAGACCAGTAAAGGTTTGAAATGGATTCTTCTGAGGTTTACCCCTCAAAGTGAGTCTGGTGGTGAAGGAAACTCTAGGCTCTTTCTTCCCCCACATGTTACTGTAATAGCTTTGGTTATCTAATGTGTAAAAATGGACCTTCATTATCTTTGCCTGAAGTCCGGACTGGTCAAATACACATTTCTTTGTCTAAGGCAGACCAATTTACCAACTCGCTTGACCTGCCTGGTTTAAGCACTCTTTAGTCATAATTCCAGCATATATCCAGAACTCTTAATACACACTGTGTACATATATCACACAGGATTATTAATAATCAGTGAATTATTATTTTTCAAATGATACCTCACAAGGCATATTTTCTACAAAAATTAGTATTATAGTGCATAGGGTTTGAATACAGGAGTGCATAAGGTCACAGATGTATACCTAATGAAGTTGTTGTCTATAGGATCCCTACCTTTTTGTTGTAGAAGCTGTAACATGTGCAGTGAATGAGGCAGGGAACTGTAGGAAGAGAAAGGACAGTCTTAGTTGAATGCCAGCCTGGAGAATTGGGTTCAATTCCTGCCTTTGCCACAGATTTCCTGTGTGGTGCTAGGTAAATCTCCTCAACCCATCTAGTATTAATGTTTGTTCTCTGTATTTCATTCATCTGTGGGTCCTGAGCAATCATGTAAACCAACCTTTTCACAGGTGATCTCTAATTGTGTGTTGCTTATTTTCTGGGTGCCTGTCACCGTATCTCAGTGGGTCACAGTGAGAATACCAGATTCAGGATAAACTGCCAAGAAATAGGGCAGACTCATCCCAAACTGGTGGTGGTTCTTCCATTAGATATACCAATCCAGTAATAAAAGTAAACTTCTGTCTCACCATACTGGTTAACAAGAAAACAAATGCAGTCTCCTTAGACATTCCAGCACTTATTTCACCACCCAGACACTAGACTTAATTATGAGTGGTTACTGAAAACCAATTTAATCAAACAAAGTGTTCCTCTGATCTCAAAAGATCAGCCACATATCCAGGTCATTGTATAACTCAGATCTTACCCAATCCTTTAGTATCTAATATCTAAAGGTTTATTTATAAGAGAAAAGAAGAAAGAGAGAGTTAAAATATTCAAAGAAATCATATACATACAATGATTGCAAAGTTCATGGATCAGGTTTGTAACAGTGATGTTACAGACTGCTGGCTTGTAAAGTCTCTGGTAACTTCCAAAAGATTGGAAGGTCCTCAGTCCATACTCAATATGCTCCTTTTAGTGTAAGTCCATATTCCAGAGATCAGAGCAGGAAAAAGGCACAATGGAGATGCCAGAGTCCTTGATACCTTCTCCCATGTGAAGGGGATGCACACAGTCTTAGTTTGTGGAAAATTACAGGCACAAGATGGAGTCCAGGGTCACATGAGCAAGTCACATGCCCTTCCATGGCTTGATGACTCATAGGAGCAGCCATTACCCATATTCTGGCTAAAGCGTCCACAGTAAGGCTCATTGGGTGGGGATAAGCTTCTTCTGTGATTCAATGCGAGAGTTAAGTGTTCTTTAATGGGCCATTAACCTGAATGGTCCATTCACAATGTGCTGGCTAGACTGGATGTAAACTACCTTGTGGGTGTTACCCCAGGAGCAAACACATTTGAAATACAGGAACATAGTCAATATTCATAACTTCAGAATCAGTGATTGTATATGGATTTAAACAGGATAATCATATCTGATAGATTGTAACTTTTCCATTGATACCTTACATGGCAATATTAATTATATAAATGGTCATGTTTCAATCATACATACAAGTTGAGAAATCCAAGGCCTGATTTCCAGAAGAGCTGAATACTCAGAATTGCACATGAAGTCAATGGGAGGTGTGCTTTGAACATATAAAGTATTAAAAAATGCTAAATTCTCTGAAAAAATAAGGCTATAGGCATCTCAAACCAGGCACCCAAAATTATTGGATACTTTTGACAATGGTGGCTGTAATGTCCTTGTGTCTCTTAATTTCTTTAAAGTGGAGATAATAATACCACCTCGCTTCACAGTTCTTATGTGAAAATTAATTAATTATTCATTATCATCATCATCACTCCCATAACCACATTGGTCGTTGGGGCACCACCGTTGATGAGCATTCAACCAGTTGTCTCCATCCCTGATGATTGTGTATCAGTGCTTGAGTCTCCGTGGAGTCCATTCCTGTCCACTCTTTTATGTTGTCAGTCCATCTCTTCTTCTATCTACCTCTTCTTCTCTTCCCCTGTACTGTCTCTTGGAGGATGATCTTTGATAGGCCAGATGATCTTGTTACATGGCTGTACCATTTCAGCTTGTGCTTCTTCACAGTCGTCAGGAGGTCTTCATTTGACCCAGCGCTTTGGGTGATGATGTTGTGGACCTCTTCATTAGAGACATGGTCGAAGTAGGAGATGCCCAGGATTTTACGGAAATATCTCATCTCTATTACCTGTATTTTCCGTTCAAGTTCTGCCATAAGGGTCTATGTCTTGCACGCATACAGAAAAATGGAGATGACCAATGCATGCAGCAGTTTCCGTTTGGATTTCAGGGAGATGTTCTTATTCCTTCAAATTGGCTTTAGCTGCTGCTGTTTGCACAGTTCTTGCCAGAATTTCTGCCTTTGATCCTTCTTCAATGATGATTGTCCCCAAATACTTGAACTGTTTCACTGTCTCGAGCTCTTGTCAACTGACAATTATATGTGGCTGATCCCATCATGTTTGTTTGTCATCAGCTTTGTTTTCTCTGCACTGATTTCCATGCTGTATTTTGCAGAGGTTTCATCCAATCATTTCACAAGGTTGGCAAGTTCATCTTTGCTGTCTGCCAGGCCATCAATGTCATCAGCAAGCCAAAGATTTGAGATTGGTCGCCCCCCAAAGCAGACTGTGCATATATGATCTTTTAGGGCATCAGTCATTGTGCTCTCAAAGTAGATGTTGAACAGTGTGGGCGAAAGAAGGCAGCCTTGCTGGACTCCAACTGTGGTGCGAAACCACTCTCCTATTGTGCCATTGATGAGAACTGCACTGCGGGCCTTGGCATACAGTTATTTAATGGTAAGAATAAGCTTAAGACCAACACTGTACTTCTTCATGGTTGTCCAGAGAGCTTTGGGCCATACTCTGTCAAATGCCTTCTTGAAATCAACAAAGATGTGGTAGATGTCCTGCTGGTGTGGTAAGTACTTCTCACATAGAACATGAAGGTTGAAAATCTGTTCTGTGGTATTTCTTCCAGCACAAAAGCCAGCCTGTTCTTCAGCTATGATATTCTCTACTTGTGGCTTCAATCTGTTCAATGTGACTTTCAACATCACTTTGCTGGGATGGCTAATTAAGGTTATGGTCCGGTAATTTTGACACAATTGCAGGTTGCCTTTCTTTGGCAGAGTGATCCTGTACAATCAGGATATCATTCTTGTGTACTTTATCGATGATATCTTGGAGTTGATTGTAAAAATCTTCAATTTGCTTATCGTCATAGTCTGTTGTAGGGGCGTAGATTTGTACCACTGTGATATTAAATGGATGGAAATAAACCTGCTGCTAGCAGTGGGGTGGGAGGAAGTTTTGTTTCATGGTCTCTGTGTGTATATAATGTCTTCTGCAGTTTCCACGATATGCTATGCATCCGATGAAGTGAGCTGTAGCTCACGAAAGCTCATGCTCAAATAAACTGGTTAGTCTCTTAGGTGCCACAAGTACTCCTTTTCTTTTTTCTTTTTACGAATACAGACTAACACGGCTGTTACTCTGAAACCTGACATTTAAAACAAAAAGACCCCAGAGCTAACCTGTATACTTCAGGGCATAAACAAATGACTAACTAACAGTGATTAGGAAAATGTTTACCCTTTGGCAGGTCTGTTATGGGGTTACTTGTATTATCCTCTGCAGCATCTGGTATGGCCCAATGTAGGAGACAGGGTACAGAACTAGATGGATCATTGGTCTGAACTGATTTGGCAAGTCCTATGTTCCTTTATGGCTCGCATTACGATGGCAACCCGTGATTCTATGTACCTCAGGGTGTAGAATTATTTTTTTAAGGTAAATTCTGTTTTTTTTTAACTTGATTAATAAACAGAACTCGCCTCAATAACTCTGAGTTTTCTCATGCACTCAAATGGGAACTGCATTCCTTTGGCTCCTATATTGCCTATGAATGTTAAAGACAATAATAATCTCAGAGTCTCAATTAAATGTTAAATGTTATGTTGAAATTATATTAAAGACATTTTATAATTTCTATAGTAATTTGGTCTTTGTGAAGACATGTAATGATTAGAAGGTATTGTATGTTATACTGGAGATTTTCTTTAAGAGAAATTAGGAAGGAATGAAAGGCACAACGTTCAAAAGGCAGAAAAATAAACGGAAGAATGAATGGTAAAAGGAGAAGGAATATTGAATGGACAATAAAATATTTAGTGCGTTTCAATTAACTGTTCTGACAATTAGTACACTAGTATATTATATCATAAAAATCATGTCTATTAATTTTTTTGCAGCCATTATCTTGACTGTGATTTACTCCCCTCAAATCATTAACAATGCTATTAAAAGGCGGATGTAGATGAGTGTTCTGGATAGAGTGCAGGAAAATAATAGGATTATTGCTGAGGGTCAGGAAAGAGGCTGAAGACCGATAGATTGCGGGGAAAAGGGGGGGGATTAAAGGGAATAATGATCAGACAGGGAAGGAAATAAGGAAGAAGGAATACAGCAAAAGCCCTGATATAACTCTGGCCAACTGCCTAGTCTAGCTGAGTTGCTGCTCAGGAAAGATTCCTCCCTCCCTTTACCCCCCCCCCCCACCCAATGCTGCAGTTTAGTCTTAATCCTGGATTAAACCCTTCTACTCTGAAATGTGCTGCCTTTTGGATACACTCAGCTTTTGCACACAGTGGAAATCTGTGTGTACATGATGAAGAAGATAAATATGTGTATGAATAAGAGTCCCTGGGGTCTTTTCTGAGGCAATGAAGCATCCTTGTTTCAGGTTACAATAGCAGCTTGAGGGCAGCATTTCCATCCAGAAGAAAATGGCTGTGACTCTTCATAAATAGAAGCCTTCTTGGAAAATGAGATAAGCTGCATAACCAGGAATGCGTAGACCAAAGAGAGAAGAGAAACATCAGCAAAATGAAAATGAATGGCTGACACATACTTCAGAAAACGTTACCCATGGGAAAACTCTTTGTCTGAATGGACATTGTGTTGCAAATATATTTAGATAGATATGTTTTTATTATGATTATTAATTGTTAATACTAATAATAGTTGTAATTAAAATTATCCCAGCACTTTTTTCCACCTGAAAAGACAGTCTCTGACATGGCTATGAGGGCATATCAAGTGAATATTTATAGTTAATGTTTAAAATTTACACCAGTGTAATAACTAATCAGAATCTGAGTATAACATGGGATCATTGTTCCTAGATTTTTACCATTGTTGTTTTGACTAGAAAGGCTGCGTTAACGCAGCAGAAGCAGCAGCAATGCCTTTCGCATGCAGATGTGAGGACTAGAAAGTCCATAGGGCAATTAGCACGTGAAATATAAATAAAGACTATGAGGGTAAGATGAGCTAGTGAGGGGAAGAGGTGGTGGCCTCAGCAATCATATCTGTAAAGGACAGGATGATTCAGCGATGTGTTCTGAAGCATTCCTGTGCAACACACTTTGTAGTGTTTTTTCTGCTCTCCCTTACAGATTGTTGTCAGTGGCAGCAGGGATTATCCCTGCCTACTTGGCTCAGGAATAACCACTAAGGGCTCCTGCACTTGGTATGTATTTTGCTCTGCTTCTTTGGCATGCACTGGGAAAAATCAGACTTCCAGTGTTAGCTCTTGTTTTACATCTTTGCAATGAAATGAAATGGAAATACACTTTTGTTTGTAATTAAAAGCCAAAGCTAGGGCCTGACAATCTGGGAGTGCAGCTGCTGGCTTCATGGGTGACTCAGGCTGGCTCTGCCCCTGGTTTTGAACACTAGCAGCCTCTCGGCAGCTCTTGGTGGAAAGAAGAGGTAGAGAAGAGAAGAGACATGGGGCAGCTGCTCTTTGCAACATGCTCTCTTCAGAGTTAAGTCGACTTCTGTTTGGAAATTCAGCAGGAAGATACTGCAGGTAGAATAGGTAGTAATTTTTACTCCAGGCCTGCAGAACCCCATCAGAGAGGGGATTGGGGGTAGGAAGCAGTGAAATTATGCTACCATAAAGGACGGGAAGCAGACAGCCTAGCTCGTAGGTACTAGGCCTGTGTGTATGTGCCTCTTCTCTCTGTAGTTGTTGCTGTAGGCCACAACTTTATCAAACTAAACACTACCCACCCTCTCACCCATATGTTCACTTTAAGGCATTTTAAGTGGTTCCAGCGTGGGGGTTACAGGCCTCCTACCTTATAACTCTCCTCAGCCTACCCCTAGGACTCTGCTCGATCTTCTGAGTCCTACCACCTATCTTGCAAGAGGAACAGAGCATACTTAAAAGGGGAGACCTTGGCCCACAAAGGTTACAGGGTCTTCCCATCTTCCATGATCCAGCTGCCCATCAGTAAAAAAAAATCCTAGGTCTTTTACTTCTGGGAACCTGTCCTTTTAGCCTTTTAACTGCACTGAAAACCGGATGCAAGTTGCAACTAACATCCTTATTGAGTACTATTATCAATGATTAAATCCTACTCCTACTTAAGCTTCCAGAATGCTGCACGGAAGGTGAAAAACTCCTCAGGCTTCTGCCAATTTGGATCCTATGGGAAGAAGAAATACCTTTCTGACCCCAAAATAGGTGATCAGTCAGACGCACTACATCTGCAAAACACAGCTCCAAGTTCAGGGCGGGGCTCCTGGAACAGATCAAAAAGAGACTCCACATGGCCTCAGCTAGAGTTTAAATTAATGAAAGGGGAGGGCAAGAGACCAATCAGCTCCCTTCCTCCCTAAGCTAGCCAATAAGAGTCTAGAGAATCGGAAGGGGAGGGACACCCCTGCATCCCCCTCAGCGTGTGTTCTCTTCTCTCGTTCAGCCAGGGCTTTCCCAGTAGTGACCAGCTCCATCAAGTTCCCCACCTACATTCTGAGATCTGCAGATCTGGGGAACTAATCTCGTTGCCCATTCCACAAGTCATACTTCGTGCTTTCCTTACCCATGTCTGAAGAGATGAGTAAGAGAAAATTCTGCAAGCTGAAACCCAGTACAGTAGTCTTTCCTAGCACTTAGGTGGGTTTGGAGGTTTCCCCATATAAAAAGGCATGTGGTCCTATAGCACAGCACTTTGCAATTAAGAAAATACTTTCATTCAGGACTTTTAAAATTGTGCTTAAACTCACTGTGTATTGTGAGAGCTGTTAGAATGGGTAATTGCCACCCATTCTGAGTAACAGTGTGTTTGGGCTCTTTGGAAGAAAAAAATTCACTGAATCTCTCACTCTTTCTTAATGTATTTTAATAAATAGCCAACAAAACTATATTATTTAAATATGTATTATTAAAACTATATTACAATCAATGTAAATTTAAATGACATAACAGATGTAATAAGGGACAACTTTTACAAAACTCTGCCCTTCTACGACTGTGGGTCAGCATTTGAACATCTGTACTTCAGAAATGTGTGATCAGTACTCACCCTTCAGCAGTTCTCCAATTTGATTTGGAGTGGAGGCATTAGTCAACCCCTTCAAGACATAAGTAAAGTCACGTTTTAGAGATCTGCAGTACAGATCTCTGGCCCTTTGTCTATTGAGAATAAGCCATCCCACAAAATGAAACAATAATTGGAATGAATTAGAAAATCTTCAAGGACGCATTGTTTCGATTTCTAGAAAGTTTGGCAGGAATATTAATGAATACAATATGTATGATTTAGACATTTCTATCTGATGAGTATGAGAAACTGTTAGAGGCAACTTTGTGTTCCTTAATATCTTCAGTCCAAGTGAGTCAATGGGTACTTGCTTTTGGTTATCAACTGTTGAATTAGTGATAAAAGTCAAAGGAAACTATGGAGGTGGGGAAGGGTATGATATTGGTGCTTTTGGAATATTGTGTTGTATATTGTTTATCACATACCAGTTTTGTAATTGAATTCCTATGGTAGCACCAAAACCAGTCTGAAAATGTTTAGCTTATCTTGTGATGAGTAAACACATGAGAACAATTACAGACTTATCTATTAATCCACTTGCTTCTCAGGCAAGGAGCAACAGGGTAGTTTTTATTCAGTTAGCTGTTGGTTGCAAATGGAGAAAAAGCCTAGGATGGCAACAGCACCATAGCTTTGTTACTCACAAAAAAACAAATTAATGGGGTGTTCTAAGGAATGAAAATGCCATCAATAAAATTGTCTAGACGTCCATCTATTGGGCTAGTTCTGTTCTTATGGAAATCAATGAGAGATTTGCATGTGTAGGATATTTTCATCTAGTTCTTCTAAAAACAACAAAATGCTATTTTAGAAAATCAGAATTAAGGGACAATTGTAGAGGTACTCACATTTGCTGTATATGTACTGATCTCTTTGTGTTGTATATTTTGGTGTGAAAGCATATATATAACATATACCTGATATTGCAAGGCTTGTGAATGTCACTAATCCCATTGAAATCTATGAGACTACTTGCATGAGTGAGGACTACACACACAATATTGGCTACTTTGTATCTCCAGCCTGCCTTTTACCTGGCTTCTATTTTTGTATCAGCTGTTGTGCAGGTGTCAGTAACTGTGGATGCAGGATTGTGCCCGCAGTCACTTATGGTTTATAATTGATGTCTCTAAATGTATGTCTACACTGCAATTCGGGAGTGCAATTGCAGCCAGGCAGGCATACTTGAGATAGCTATAATCTAGTGGTGAAGCCATGGCAGCAATGGCTGTACAAGCCCCCTGAGACTCTAGGTACATAAACAGGTGGCTGTACTGAAGTCCATGCTGCTGCAACTTTACTGCTATTGATACCCAATTTAGCTAGATTAAAACTAGCCTGAGTATGTCTACATGAGCTGCAAAAACATCTCCCAATCCAGCTGAGTCATGCCCTATTGTAGATGGATAGCTGGTGGATATAACTAATGTAATGCTGATTTTTAAAAAAAGGCTCCAGAGGCGATCCAGGCTATTGCAGGCCAGTAAGCCACACAAATTGTTTGAACTTATACTAAAGAACAGAATGATCAGACACATAATGAATATTATATGTTGGCTTTTGTAAAGGGAAATTATGCCTCACCAATCTATTCAAATTCTTTGAGGGTGTCAACAAACATGTGGACAAGGGTGATCTAGTGTCTGTAGAGTACTTGGACTTTCAGAAAACTTTTGACAAGGTTCATCACCAATGGCTTTTAAGCAAAATAGGCAGTCATGGGATAAGTGGAAAGTTCCTCTCATGGATCAGTAACTGGATAAAAGATAGGAAACAAAGGGCAGGAATAAACGGTCCGTTTTTAAAGTGGAAAAAGGAAAATGGGGGGTCCCCCAAGGAAAAACAGAATAGAGAAGGGCAACAAAAATGATTAGGGGTATGGAACAACTTCCATATGAGGAGAGATTAAAAAGACTGGTACTGTTCATCTTAGAAAAGAGACAACTAAGAGGGGATATGATGGAGGTCTATAAAATCATGTATGATGTAGAGAAAGTCAATAAGGAAGGGTTATTACCCCGTCATATAGCACAAGAACGAGGGGTCACCCGAAGGAATTAATACCCAGTAGGTTAAACAAACATAAGGAAGTACTTCACACAACGCACAGTCAGCCTGTGGAACTTGTTGCCAGGGGATGTTGTGAAAACCAAAAGTATAATTGAATTAAAAAAATAATTAGATTGGTTCATTGATGGACCAATCCTTCATGAACTTAAGTGGTCAGGGATGCAACCCCATGCTGTGGGAGTCCCTAAACCTCTAACTGCCAGAAGCTGGGACTGGACGATAGGGGATGGATCACTCAGTAGATTGCCCTATTCTGTTCACTCCCTCGGAAGCATCTGGCAATGGCCACTGTTGGAAGACAGGATGCTGGGCTAGATGGATCATTGGTCTGACGCAGTATGGCCATTTTTATATTCTTATATTGATTAGTCAGACATCTACCTTGTAGATGCAAAAATGAAATCCAGGTTTTATAAACCTAACTAATTCTGTATATATAGGGCCACATTTTTAAAGGGGCTTCAATGCAGCTTCCAATATTGTTACTGCAGTTTGCACCCACAGCTAATTAGGAACACAGAACTGCAGGTACAATCAGGTGTTTATATGTCTAAGTAATCTCATTTGTGCATATAACTCATGGTAGGCTCAAAATGTGAGAGTAAATTTAGAGGCAATTAAATTTTTTTTGCCAGTTAATCTACGTAGAAAATGCCAGTAAAAGAAACAATTAGTAAAAAACAACAGAAGGCCAGATTCTTGTCTCAGTTACACTGGTGTAAATCTTGAGTAGCTCTGTTGCCTTTAGTGACGTAACATTATCTAATGATGGGCACCTTTTATTTCTTACGCTTTGTGGTCCTCGAAGACCAGTTACTGTACTCCACCTTTTCTGCTGCACTTGAGAAAATCCTCCTTGGATTTTGGAATGTGGGGAGTTAGCCTACCATATAGAAAAACACATTTTCTGTACTTTCCATCAAAATACCTTCCTGGGCATGCCACAGCCATACCATTTTTACCTCTGTTCACAATCAGGTTATTGAGCATGAGCAACACCAATTACTATAGTCTAATTTCTGATTAAACTTCATATCTACATGGTTTCTGTATATATTCTAATGCAACTATCTCCTCTAAAACTGCATTTGTTTGGTGTAGTCAGGGTGGGGTTAGTGATAATGTATTAAACTTATTTTTTTAGGCGGGAGGAGAAGGAGGCAAAATTATATCAGCAATATTTTTTATTTATGAATACAAAAAGAACAGAGATATCCATGTATTTATCTCAATAAGATGATTTAGCCTCCTGGGTGTATGATATATATAGGGGGGTTTTATGAATGTGCATAGGTTCTTATGGTTATAACTGCTAATTCTGAACATTTTCTAATTTCTGCGCTGATAAATTATGCCGTATAATGGCCTCTTAAAACATGTGTTGTATGCTAATTAATGCTGTCTCACTATTGGCAGCCTTATATTGAGCTTCAGAATCTGGATAATGCCTTATAATTGAAATAGAAAATCTCATTAAGGCCTCCTATTGCTGAACTAAGCCACAAATAAAAATATACTTTGGCCAGACCAGTGTGTATATATACGGACAGAGAATGAAAGAATGGACAAATAGTGAGTAAAGTATGTGTATTCGAAGAGAAGGTATTGAGGAAGGAGGTAACAAAAAGCTAAAAGAGCTATTAATTCTTAGTATAGTTGTAAAAAGAAAAGGAGTACTTGTGGCACCTTAGAGACTGGTGCCACAAGTACTCCTTTTCTTTTTGCGAATACAGACTAACACGGCTGCTACTCTGAAACCTAGTATAGTTGTGTATTTGAAAAGGTACAGATATTAACAAAAACATGCTATGGGCATCTGGGTGCTATTGTATTATAAATATTAAATAATAATAACATTTACCATACAGTAATGGATTTAATAGGATGTAATAACACTGTTTAACCTGAGAGGGAGCTCAGACCTATTGTGCAGGTGTAACATTACTAAGCATAGCACATTATCATTGTACAATGACATCCAGCAGATTTCTTTGCTGGTCTTGGTTAATCAGTACTCTTCTCACAAAATCTTTGTAAAGAATAGTATTTAATTGTTATTTACAGCACGCGGTGTGGAAAACAGCAAAACGACAGTATTCCTAGGTTTCCAACCAAAACCTTTATTGATGCTGCTTTCTGCTGGTTCTTTAATTTTATTTATTTAATCAAACACTTGTTTTTCCTTTTCAGCCTCCAAATTCCATGTGGTTTTGGCTTTGTTTGCCTATTATGCAGAAAAATTGAGATATTCGATTAAAGCTACTTCTTGCACCTATAAACTCTTCTGGGTAGATGTATGCCTCCAAGTACTTCCTTTGCATTATTGCTGGCATATTTCACATTTGCTGTTCTGTTTATGTTAATGTGCATTTAAATATTTTAATTGGAAATGGGACGAAGTCACATATTTCTTGGTCTATACTGCATCTGGAGACAAATTTAGCCAAAGTTCATTGATGTTTAGATCTAGGGGTTTGACTTGGCTCTCTGTAGAGATCAGGGCTAGCCACAAAGTTTGGATCTGGATTTCACCAGAGTTTAAAAGTTCAGGGATGTCTGGATCTGGGGTTAAGGCCCACTTCTAATTTTAATTTTGCTTTGTCTGTGTGTTGCCAGTGTAAGAAATGTATTCCTGCTACTGCTGCATCTTGACCCCACTCTTCTACTCATTGCTGTCTAGTAGTGGCGGTGGTGTTTTGGCACAGGAATGTGTAATGCATCTAGTGCTATGTGTTGCATAGTTTGATTGTCTTCTGTTTCTCACCTCGTACCTAGCCACCAGCTCGCTTTGGTGAAAGGAAGGCAGGTATGTAAGTCCTTCTTGCTGGTATATATTCTCTCCATGGTCAAGACTCTTGTAGTGCCTCCTCATGGGTCCAGCTGGAAACTGCTGCACCTTGTGGCTTCTGACAAAATATGCAAGGGACCTCAGAGCTGCATGGGCCCTAGAGGTGCAGTGTGTAGGCCCACTGGCTTATAGATACACCCTGGCATTCACCTACCATGCCCCAGTTATGCGTAAACAGTCCCAACCGTGGATTAAATGGTGAAGGTGGCTATCCTTTGACACAAAGAAGTACAACTTCCCAAAGTGGGAAATTAACCCCTAGCTAAGGGTTAAATAGCTTCATCCCTGCCAGTAGCCCTGCTTGTTGCAGTTTTCTGTACCAGTTGGGCATTTGTCTGGCTGGGATGAGAGAATGGGATCGGCTGATGCACTAGTCCCTCCCACTTAAATCCACTCAATGTGCAGGCAGTCAGTTTGTCTCAAAGACTCAAGTCCTGCAGTGATGGGGGAGTGGCAATAGGGACAGAGGATACTGTTGGGAGCCCCCCAGTCACAAACCTGCATGCATGGTGCCATGCGTGTGATGGTTGCTCATCGTAGACACTGGAGCAGCTATGTCATTCGTATCCTGCCCATGCACCAGATCAGTCCTTTTCAGGGACAGTGCTGCTCTCCCCAATCCAAGGAAAAGTGAGAAAAGGATTCCTAAACAACACCTGCTCTGTTTCTTGACTTGCGGCTGGTTGATCATCCAAAGGATGTGAAATATATAAAACACACCATCAGTATTGCCTCGTGGAATGTCTGATGCTTCTGGATACTGACAAAGAAGCAGAGAGGAGGACTGCTGTTGTCCCTTGAGAATTGAAGAGAGATGATGTTGGCATTGCTGCTCTTGATGAAACTCACTTCGCCAGTGAGTCTCAGCCTGTAAGCTGGTGGGGCCATCTGTCTGCGTCTCAGGAAGGCTATGCCTCCTTGCAATTTGGGTCTGCTAAAGCCTTCTCCAAGCAGGGAAAAAGAGGGGAATTAGCGGCATGGGCCACACAGTCTGGGCTCTGGCCTCTAACCAGGGAGAGCAGCTGAAGTCTATTTGTCTAGCTGTTAAGCAGGGCGGGGTAGCAAACAGTCAAGGATCTGGTCTGTAACTGGGCAGAGCAACAGCAGTTTATCCTAGGTGCTAGGCAGGGTGGGGCAGCAAACAGCCAAGGCTCTGACCTGCAATCAGGCAGAGCTGGCACAGCTCACTTGCCCAGCCCAGCTTTTAAGCAGGCTGAGGCAACAAGCAATCAGGCAGAGCTGTAGCCCAGGTCCAGTCTATGGGGCTCAGGTTTGGAGTGAGCACCACACACAGTCTATGGGGCTCAAGTTTGAGGTAAGCAGAGGAGCACAGGCCTCTTAGCCTACGGAGGGGGAGTACTGCACCCCAGGGGCAGGGTGGCTGTGGGGACATGGGCCCACCCAACTCCACTGCGTACCAACCCAGGGCCCTAACAGTGGCAGAGCAGTCCACCACTGGGTCAGCGGGGATCCACCTGCAACACGCTGACCTGATTTCAGGCTCACTCTCCACCAGACTATAGCCTGGTTCTCCTGGGTTGCTTCCTTCTCTCCCCCTTGGGCGTACCTGGATCCAGGGGTCATCCTCAATCTCCCCGGGGTACGTGACCAAGGGTAGTGGTAGCAGTTCCTCCATGTCAAGAGTGTCAGGGCTCCCTGGAAGCTCACGCTGGTCCATGGGGCAACAGCAGTTCTCCTTGATGCTCCACTCCAGCAGCAGGGAAGAAGTGTGTCTCCTCCAGTGGCTTCCTCTGAACTGGGCTGGCCTTTTATATTTCCCTTTCCTGTCCCACCCTCTACTTCCAGCATGGGGGGCGTGGCCCTCCTGGCTCCATCCACCAGGCGGCTTGCAGTGTTCCCTCTGTGTCTGCGTCTGAGGGAGGCCATGCCTCCTCGCTGCACAGTCCAAAGAGGTTGGTGCTGAATATATCTTCTATTGGATCAGTCTGTCTGCCTGCTGAAAGGCACCAGTCAGGTGTTGGTTTCACCATTTGTCTACCCACCTCACAGAAGTTGGATTCTCTACCAAACAGCATCAATGACAGACTTATGGTTCTGTATATTGGTCTGTCTGGTGCTATGTTCTTTAGTGCATATATTTTCTCTATGACGAACCCCGCAGAAACAAAAGAAAAATTCTACAAAGACCTAGAAAGTGCATTAGATCAACTCCACTGAATGACAAACTCATAATCCTTGGAGATTTTAACGCCAGGATCAGCTGCAATCATACAGCCTGGAAGAACATCATTGGCCCTCATGGCGTTGGCCACTGGTACTCTTCTTCTTATCATCTGTGTTGGCAATGGATTGGTTGTTATCAATACTATAGTACAGCAAGCGAACAAATTTAAAACAACATGGATGCATCCTCCTTCCTGCCATTGGCATTTGATAGACTTTGTCATAGTGTGCCAGCGTGATCTGCAGGATGTCAACTTGACCAGGGTGGTGAGAGGTAATGGGCTGAGCATAGACTGGTGTGGAGCAAAATTCAGCTAGCCATCTGTTCCAAGAAGTGTCACCACCAACCCAAAACCATAAAGAAACTTAAGTCCAGAACCACAAGCTCTGGATAATCAGAAAGAACTGGAGCAAATATTTTCAGGGGGCTTTTCCATCATCAGGCAGCCCTGTAATGGATGTTGAGACTGAGTGGAGCTGGCTTTGTGACTATAACCCTCAGTTCTGCCAGTGATGTGCTA
This sequence comes from Natator depressus, assembly GCF_965152275.1. Taxonomy (NCBI): domain Eukaryota; kingdom Metazoa; phylum Chordata; order Testudines; family Cheloniidae; genus Natator; species Natator depressus. The sequence goes on along the minus strand of NC_134244.1, from coordinate 43,400,861 downwards.
ATCTTTAGCACAAGGAAACATCAATATTGGTTCAATGAAAATGACCCCTAGATAATGCACATACTTGAATCGCTGCATGCAGCACATAAAGCATGGTTATTTGGTAACACTTCAAAAGAAACTGCCTATCACAACTTTAAGCTGTTTGCCCATCTAAGCTGTGTATAATGAATGGTGGATGCACACAGCAGAAAGTATCCCACAGGCAGCAGACCAGAAAGACGGTAAATGCTTACATGATCAACTAAAAACAGTTTTTGGTCTGTATCCTGTGATAGCATTTCCGTCCATAGCACAGATGGCAATATATTCCACACAGGCAAGAAAGCCATCATGGATTGTTGGGCTGAGCACTTTAATAGTTTACTCAGTAGTCCATCTGCAATTTCAGAAGCTGCTATTGACGGTATACCACAGTTCCCAATACATGAAGACCACCAAGTATTATTGAGATAGAAGCCACCATCACATAGTTGTCACAAGGAAAGGTACTTGGCTTAGATGGAATACTGCCAGAAGTGTGTAATCACATCTTGAATGCTCATGTGGCTCTTCAATGTCATCTGGGATGAGGAGACCATGCCTCAAGACTTCAAGGATGCCCCAATTGTCCATATATACAAATGCAAAGGTGACTGAGCAGTGGGCGGACAACTATTGTGGTATCTCGCTTCTTTCCATTGCTGGGAAGATTTTAGCATATTTCTTGCTCAGTAGACTCTACACCATCACCCAGAGGCCATGTCTACACAAAAAAATCATGTCAACCTAAGTTACATCAGCATACAGGTGCCGCAGTTATTACATTGCTTGTGCCTGTGTACACTTTGCTCCTTGTGTTGGTGGTGTGCGTCCTCACCAGGAATGCTTGCATCAATGCAAAATGAAGTGCACCCTGGGTAGGTATCCCATTGTGCAACTTGCTGCCATCCAGTAGAGGGCATTTTGGGACATTTATGCAGTGCCTGATCGGGCCAAAATGAGTTGCGCAGGGGTGACTGGAAGCATGGGGTCAACTTCCCATAATTTAGTGTTCTCCATGCCATAATATTTTCTGCATCCCATAATATTTTGCGCTTTCTTTTCAAAATCCTCACAAGCCCTCGTGTCTTTCATCGCTGTCTGCCATCTCTGACAGAAGCATGGAGCCTGCACAGAGAACCTCCATGAAAGTGTCATCAAGATCTCTACGGAAGAGTCACGGGACATCCTGGGGCACTGAAACAAACTGCTCCACTTGTCCCCCTCTGCCTAACTCTAGAGGGGAATGAAAAGCAGACAGCAACTCTACCTCTCTTCATGCTTCACTACTTATAGAATTATAGAACTGGAAGGGACCTCAAGAGGTCATCTAGTCAAGTCCCCTGCACTCAAGGCAGGACTAAGTATTATCTATACCATCCTTGACAAGTGTTTGTCTAACCTGCTCTGAAAAATTCCCAATGATGGAGATTTCACAACCTCCCTAGGCAATTTATTCCTAACTGTCAGAGTGGTTAAGCACTGGAAGCTTTTCCTAATGTCCAACCTAAACCGCCCTTTCTGCAATTTAAGCCCATTGCTTCTTGTCCTATCCTCAGTGGTTAAGAAGAACAATTTTTCTCCCTCCTCCTTGTAACAACCTTTTAGTACTTGAAAACTGTTATCCTGTCCACTCTGAGTCTTTTCTTCTCCAGACTAAACAAACCCGATTTTTTCTATCTTCCCTCATAGGTCACGTTTTCTAGACCTTTCATCATTTTTGTTGCTCTTCTCTGGACTTTCTCCAATTTGTCCACATCTTTCCTGAAATATGGCACCCAGAACTGGACACAGTACTCCAGTTGAGGCCTAATCAGCGCAGAGTAGAGCGGGAGAATTCCCGCTCTACTTGTACTTGTACTTCTAGCACAAGTAAAAAAAAGTAAATTAACAGATATGTCCTGCTACTTTGGGGGTTCCACCCCTGTAATTTCAAAGCAAACTGCATACTTACCAGAGTTTCCTTCCCCTGCATCAGGCTTGCCAGTGCTTGACTGTTGGGACTGGCTGCACTGCCATGGAATCTTGGCTCATTGTGCATCTGGATCCCCTGGTCATTTGTCCCCCCATACTCCTCCTCTTCCTCCCTGTTCATGGCAGGGGCCTGTGACTCGGTCTCCTCGGATGTAGGGTCTCTGCTGAGGATGGCTTTCAGCTCTTTGTAAAAGTGTTAGGTCTGTGGCTCTCCACCAGATTAATTGTTGGCCTTCCTGGCCTTCTTGTGTGCCTACCGCAGCTCCTTGGCTTTCACATGGCTCTGCTGCTGGTCCCTGTTCTAGCTCTTCTCCTGCACCCCTTGAACAATCTGCTCACAGATGTCCACGTTTCAATGGCTGGAATGGAGTTGTGCCTGCACAGGCTCTTCTCCCCACGGGTCCAGTAGATCCAATATCTCCTGTGTACTCCAGGCAGGAGCACGTCTACAGCGTGTAGCCAGCATGGTCAGCTGGGCAGTTACACTCAACAACAGAGAGCTGCTAGCTGTGCTTACCAAGCTGGGCAACCAGAAAAAGGAATTTCAAAAATTTGCAGGGCTTTAAAGGGGAAGAGTGGCTTCCTGTCTGCCTGACCTCTGGGCAGCGGGTTTACAACAGTGACCAGAGCGGTCAGTGTGAGGCATTGTGGGACAGCTCCTGGAGGCCAGTAACAGTCGACACAGGCAGTGTCTGCACTGTCACTGCATCAACTTAACTACATTGACTGTGACTTTATGCTGCTGGAGGAGGTGGTGATGTTAAGTCAGTGTAGTGGAGCATTTATGTTGGTGGGAGCCAAATTTAAATGAAGACACATCCATAGACAGGTCAATGTAAGCAGCCTTGCATCAACCTAACTATATAGTGTAGACCAGGCCAGAAAGTTAGTGTCGTTTTCACAGAGGATATGGAACAGCAGATATGATTTTTGCTATTCACCAAATACAGGAAAAGTGCCTGGAACAAAACCGTGACCTCCTACATGGTGTTTGTAGACCTGATGAATGTCTTCGACACTGTTAGTCATGAGCGTCTCTGGTGGATCTTGCACAAAATTGGGTGCCCACACAAATTCATCACCTTGTGCACTCATTCCATGACAGCATGCTGGCTAGAGTGCTGGAAAATGGTATAAGTAGGTACTACAGATAGCCAGAAAATGCACACAAAGCCTCACGAACATTCAAACTCAGGATCCTCTGCTTCATTAGATTCCAACACACCTAGCCAATCAAGGAGCAGTCTTCTAGGTCAGCAAAGAGAGAGAACTTTATATATAGTGCACAGATCCATCACATGCCAGCAGAAGTCTGGCACCCATTCCTGAATGCCCAAGCTATCTCACCACAGTGGTGTCCCACTAATATCTTACCAACCAGTTCGTAATTCAGTGCAATATGACGAGAAATAACGTACCAGAGCATGTTAATATGCCCTTTATGTTAATAATGTCTCCTAAATTGGAGTGCAGTCCTGCAAATACTTTTTTCTATAGGACTACTTAGAGTAGTGAGCACTACTTCAGATAGTAGCTATTTGCATGTCAGGCCTATCTGTACTGCAAACATTTATACTTGTGGGTAGCTTTACTTATGTAAGTTGTCCTATTGTAGGCAGTGGAAACTATTTCACATCACTTCCATGTGAACTTGATTGCAGGAGCAGGCCCATAATGAGTACACCGAGGGAACAGATCACTATTTATTTATCTTAATTGCATTTTAATTCAATTTAAAATATTTTTCTTAAAATTGTATTGTACACAATTTTATGTTGAATAATATAAAATAATGTTGCAACAATGACAAACTAAGGGCCACCCTTACTTCTGTTAAATGGTTCCTTTAATGTGTAAATAGTCCCATGTAGCTGAATGACAGAGGTCTTCTTACTTAGCTTGAGTAAGAATGGCAGAATCTGGCTTCAGTAAAGTATGCAATTCGTAAATTCTGAACCCCTTCTCTGCAACAAATTCCTCATAATGTGTTAACTTTCCATTTAATAGTCAGAGATTATATTACCCTACAGAGAGAAAAGAAAACGGAACAGTGGGTCAGGAACTGACAATATATATCCCATCTTATATCATAATGCAAATGGGATCTTAACCAAATATCATTTATTGCAATGGATGGAAATGAAATGAGTACTAAAATATTAGTACAGTTCATCCGCTATATAAATTAAAGTCATCTAATATTCATAAAGGTCATTTTTTTCTAAGGAATTTCAAAAGGGGAAAAAGCTCCTGGACCTAAAATGGGGAGGAAAATGAGCTATATTATTACAAAGGCCCCTGATCCTGCCAACACTTACATAAATGAGTAACTTTGGCACCATATGAGTAGTCCATTGACTTCAGTGGGACTCTTCACTTGCATGGAGTCACTCATGTGTTGGCAGGATTGCCTGAAGACCTGACCCTGAAAACACACATGCAATCTTACTCATGTGAGAAGTCCTATTGACTTTAATGGGAGCATGTGAGTAAATGTTTGCAGGTTCCTGCAAATGGTTCCTAAATATCAGTGTACAATACAACCTATTGGGTAGTTGCACGAGGCTTTGTGGATAGCATAAAGCTCTAGGGTCCTGATCCTGCAGTCTTGTTGAGATCAATAGGAGAAATCATGCGAGTAAAGTTAAGGGTGCTTATGGAGAGGAAATCTCCTGGTCTATAGAGATCCATCCTTGATTACTCCATCAGGAGGTGGGGATTGCTTCCTCTCCTCCTCATAGACCATATGTTGACCTTACTCTCTCATTGCATTGGTCTCCTGGGATCTGTGGAAGCTCATTGCTATCTGCATTCTGGCTCTGTGCCTCAAGACATTCCCACTCCTAATCCCTGGCAGAGAGGCTCCAATGGAGCTGTGTATTATGGCTTCTGCAGTCAGTGACTGCCCTGGCTTTCCCCAGTTTAAGGGGGACTCCCCACCATTGAGGGGGCCCAGCAAAAGGATAATCCAGCGTGGGGCTGCATTATCTTTCTGTTTGTTCTCCACAGGGCTGCTGGTGGTGGGGTACAGGATATGATGTCTGTCTTCCCTAGCCTGCCCACTTTCCATTGCTCACCTCCTCATATGGCTTCTCAGACATGCCAGGATCTAAGGGAAGGGGGCAGGGAGTTGTCTGGGACCCCATTCTATGAAGGAGGGATGTGAACTTCACATGGAGGGTCCTCCATGCACAGTTCAGGGGAATATTAATATTTAAATATAATTATTCAGCTTGGTTGGAATGCACTGACCGTGCTCTAAGTCCATGCTCTAAACAATAGTTTAACTAAAGATAGTTACAGAATGGCTCGTTGTCACTAAAGGCTCTCCTGGCCACCTGCTAGAGATCCCTGCTTAACACACAGCCCTGTCCCACTAGAAAAGCCTGGGGAAAATGATAGACCTTTCAGCATCGTCCATAGCATGACTCACATCCTGACTTGCAGATCATAGTGGGAAGTAATTTATTGGTGGGTTTCTTATATAATAATAAACAAAGAATTATGGAATATGTTATTTTTATATAATGCATTTAATCTCGAACATGACAAACTATTGGCATGGTTATGGTTTCCTAGCACAACTAAAACATCAGCTGAAATCAATGGGAATTTTCAATGCATTAGAAATGTGGGGCTAGGTAGTATATATGTACAGGACCAGAGTCTGAACAGAGGGCTAGAGTCTGATCTGCTTTACACCAATTTAAATGCAGAGTAATTCCACTGAGGTTTCTGAAATTGTTCTGGATTCACACTGGTGTAACTGAGATGAGAATCACACTCCAAGGAGTCACTTCAACAATGAAATGCAGCCACATCTGTGGTGGAAGGTAGGAGTTATTTAACACACAATATCAAGACCGATGTGAAAGTCAGCGGTTTCTCTTAACAGAGGTTATTTGAACATTTGCCTCAGGTATAATACACCCTCATCCATAGGCTCCACAAAAATAGCTGTTGCATAAAAGCCACAACCTGGCCTGAAGTGTTGATACCACTGTTGTCTGTTGTTTATAAAATCAAATTGCCCTCTTAACATTTCCAAGTGGCCAAACAGGTTTTATTTTTCATCATAATTTATTTAAGCAAAAACCAGCCACCCCTTCCAACCCCGACACTTCGAGCTGAGACTTCGTACTCCAAGTTTCATCCCATATAAATTTTTTAGGGCCAACTTGAAAATCTTTGCAATCAGGGCTTTATAGTGACAATGCTAACACCTTGAGCTATTCTGCATTACTGTAACCTTTAAACACCAATAGTAGTTCTAATCTAGGCCTAAAGTCATAGGTACATTAAGGATTTGTAAGGTTGCAGAAAAAGGAAAGCATTTTTTCATATAGTCAGTGTCCCTGTTCTCTGAGAAAGAGAGATTTTGCAAATGTCCATCTCTAGCTTCCTGCATTTGTTTTAAACGATTGTCTTCCTACAGAGATAAATGAAAGTACTTCTAGGAATGGCATTATAGTGGTCTACCTGGCACTCTGACATCAATCCGGTAGGTACAATCATCCGGAGGAGATACAGGATTGATAGCAAAATGCAGGAGTTCAATGTGTCTGGCAGTACTAGTCCATCTTTAGTGAAGGCACTATTAATAGCCAGGTAAAAGCATTTGTGTATTAGAAGATTCCAGTTACAGTCAGACTGTGTCAGGAAGATGTCAATGTTCTATCTTGCCTTTGTAGTAATGATTGCTAATATAGTACTTACAGGATAATAGATGGGGAAGGATGATTGCAAAATTATAAATCAATCAAAGTTTGTGTGATACATTTAGATATTTTTGAGGCTTGTTAAATCATCAAAGCCCCAAGATTGATTTTTACTTCAGTAATCAATCCTCCTCTTCATTTTTTTTAATATGCAGACAAGAGTTAACTTTTAAAAAAGATAAATATTGAGAAAAACGTTATGACACGAGAAGGATGATTTACTACATTCTGATGGCAGAGCTGAAAGAATGTGTATGCTATAACACTGAGGTGTCAAGATTCAAAGGTTGATTCATAAGAAAGAGTTTGTTTTACACAGAAATAACAAATCTGCACCTTCATCAGCTGATATTCAACAGGATGCTTATAGCCCAAAAGACAATCTGATAACTATGTGCTCATAGGATAACACATTCAGTTTTGTGTTAGTATAGAAATACTTGTTGCATTATTTGTAATGAGCATTTAGAAGCTATAGCAGTACACAGGTAACTGTCACATCTAAGGCTTTGCAAATACTTACATATTCATTATGGTTTCTAAGATGATAGATGACAGACAACCCTGAAAAGGGTTCAGATTTTCTAATCAGGTAGGCAACTAAAGGTCAGAAGCCAAACTAGGACCCACCTTTAAGGGTGAAAAAACAGTTCAGCGTCCTTGTGTATTCACCTATTGGCCTTTATCTTTCTAGGGAGTTATATTGTACTCTTCACTGTAATATCTGACCCTTCCAGCAAGGATGTGACAATTTGTAACAATTGGCATGATGGCTTTTGACAAAAGTTTTGTGATGTGGGCACATGCAACTAGGAAGTGGACTCACGAACACCAACCACATCCCACACAGTTCGTGCAGCATATTGCATACTAGCATATAGGGTTTTTTAAAGTACATATTGTATTCTAGAAGCAAGTTCTTACCTTATTTACAAGATACAATTCGGTATGCACCACCAGCAGGTGTTTTCCAATAAGTCAGGTTGGACTGACAAAATAATTCATGAGATCAATGTTACGGGTCCAGCACCAGCACCCAGCAGAGCCTGTAGAACAACAGGTAACATGAGTAGGCAAGTTCAGGCAGAAATAAACAGAATTAGGTGTAATTACAGAGTCCATTTGCCATGAGCATCCCCAGTTGTTATGGTCCCCCAAAAGGCTGGTCCTATAAGATTCAGTGTTGGCTACAGAAAACTTAACACTGTCACAATACCTGATCCTTACCCTATGCTCAGGTCTGATGACATGCTGGACACATTTCTGATCACTTTAGGTCTTACTAAGAGATACTGTTAAATCCTTTTAGATGAGGCACGGAAAAAACATCTGCTTTCATAGCTGATTCAGATCTTTATGAATTCAAAATGTTACTATTTGGATGAATCAGTGCAGGAGCAACATTTCAGAGGCTTGTTAATCAGGTGTTACATAGACGACAAGACTTTGCTCTTATTGACATAGATGATATTACCATTTTTAGCAGCAATTGGCAAGACCGGAAAAAATGTGAATATTGCATTGCAAAGATTCAAAGATGCAGATTTGACAGTTAAGATGTCAAAATGAAAAATAGGAGCAGCTAAAGCCCCTCATCTGGGCCATTGGGTGAGGGAGGCCAAATTTGTCCTGACCCCCTAAAGATGGAACCTATTGCTGTGTGGCCTATAGGTCTAACTGAAAAGCAAGAACAATCCTTCATAGGCTTGGCAAATTATTATAGCAGATTTGTAGAGGGTTTTAGCGATATTATATCAGCTATCACAGATCTCTGTAATAAGAATCAATGAGACAAAATGATCTGGACTGATACTTGTCAAAAGGGCTTTGATAAAGTAAAAAAGATCCTGTTGGAAAAGCCAGTTCTGGCAAGCCCTGATTATAGAGCTGTGTACAGATGCATCCAATACTGGACAAGGGGCAGTTCTAATGCAAACAAGGGAGAGCAACAAGAAGCACCCCATTGCATTCTTAAATAAAAAACTGACTCCCCACTGAACAAAACTACTTTGTCATAGAGCGAGAGTGCTATGTGATTATGTGGGCAGCCAAACAGTTGAAACATTATCTGCTCAGCAGCAGATTTAGAGTGTTAACAGACTACGCTCCTTTGGTGTGGTTTCACAGGATCAAAGGTACCAACTCTAGGCTGTTGTGCTGGAGCATAGCGCTGAAAGAATATGAGATGGAGATTGTGCACATCAAAGGGAAAGAAATTGTGGTAGCAGACATAGGCACTGACTTCCTCTCTACCCAAAGGGGTGCTCAACCACCACTATCTCCCAGCCCTGCTCCCACTCCACCCTTTCCCCGCAACTCCTGCCCCACCACTTCCCATCTCCGCTGCACCCTGCCCCACCTCTTCCTACCCCCCCCCGAACGCACCCCATTCCCACTCCTCCCGCTCCCTCCCAGCACCTCCTGCGTGCTGCAGGACAGCTGTTCCGCGGCATACAGGAGGCTCTGGGAGGGGGAGGGAAGAGTTGATCAGCGGGGCTGCTGATGGGTGGGAGATGCTGTGGGGAGAGGGGAGCTCGGCTGCCAGTGGGTGCTAAGCACCTCTAATTTTTTTCTGTGTGTGCTCCAGCCCTGGTGCACCCACGGAGTCGGCACCTATGGTACCAGATGCCCTGTCCAGAAGGAGAGCCCAGTACTGATACCTTCAGAATAGCTAGAGGCTGGTCCTACTGCAGCTATGACAGGGGAGAGATGAGATACAGAGACTCTTGGGAAAACATCCCCTGTTCTTTGCAAAAAAACACTCACCTCAGACCTTATAAACTCACTACACCAAACATGAGTCCTCAGACTTACGACACAATTCGTTCCTCAGAATTGCGTTGTAAGTTGAAAAGTTGTAAGTTGAAACCGCTTTTCCCATAGGAATCAATGGTATAAAGGGGGGATTGGTTCCTGAACCAAGGCTTGATACAATATTTTCACCACAATAACCCAGATTTTTGTACTAAATGAATTATAGATGACTAACGTAGCAACATCAATGTATTTATTTGGTAAACAACATTCAAATAAACATATAAAATCATATATGCTTTGACTTTCCCGAACTTTTTGAAGGGCTCTTGGCTGGAGGCTTCTCTGAAATCTGTGCTGCAGGTATCTCTGGAGTCTTCTCTGCAGTTTTCTCTGCAATCTCAAAGAAAGTGTCTTAGGAAGTTTGGACAGATGTTCTCCTCTTCTCGTTGTCAATTTCTCTGTAGCAGCTGTTACAATGAATGGAGCTGGAAGGGGGTCCCTTGCAGTTGCTTGTCTGATTGGCTTCCATGGCCAGGGTAGCTTGTTGCCAGGTAGCCTTGCTTCTTGTTTTTGATTGGCTCCCAGACCCGGGCTCAGCCAATCAGAAAGCTTGAACAGTGAAATCAGTGATGCTCAGCATGTGATGTGTGCTGTTCTCCCTGCCGGCTTTTGTTGTAAGGGCGAAGTAAGGGCGAAACAGGCGACGTAGGGGCGAAACGGGCAGTCAGTTGAAAAGCGTCATAAGTGGCATGCAACGTAAGTCGGGTGTTGTAAGTCCGAGGACTTCCTGTATTACAGGCTATTTATCCATAAAGAGTAACATGTAAGGTATCAGCAGAAAACTTGTCAAGATTTATAATCGTCATGAGATGTATGTATAGGTAATATTTCAGGAATAATTATATTGAAGGTATGTTTTATGGACTTGGATTAAAGATTAGTCACTAGGAAATAATACCTCTCAGTGATGGCCCATTTGGGCAGGGAGGAGTTATCACCATGCCCTGTTCAGCTGGTGATGCAATACAAGGCTCAATTATTAGTATCACTCATGGCTAAAGACTTTCAGTGGAGACCATCAGAGGCAATGGCAAACAATCAAAATTATTTGAAGGTAAAAAAGCAACTTTAAAACAAGACAGGGTTTGCTTTGTCTATGAATAGAAACAAAAGGCTGTTTTCAGTGTAACATAGATGGGGGAGAAGCTCTCTCGATCCATTCCCTGAGGAAACCCCTTGTGGAGCGGGGGTGATTTTGTGAGTGTTTGGATCCTGGTTTTGTGAAACCAGCCAGCTCTGCAACAAACTGAACTTTTTGGGGAAAACAGACTTTATTAGACAGGAGAAGTATCTTAATAAATGTAGACCCCGGGTTCACAATTCATGATTTTGTTTTCTATTGTAACCATTTCTTTCCATCAGTTTCTCTTATGTATGGTTAAATCTTTATTCTTTCTCAACTAAAACTACTTTTGCTTTATTATCATAGAAATGTAGGGCTGGAAGGGACCTCGAGAAGTCATCAACTACACCCTCCTGTGCTGAGACAGGACCGAGTAAACTTACACCTGTTCTTAAAAGCCTCCGATGATGGGGATTCCTCAACCTTCTTTGGAAGCCTATTCCAGAGTTTAACTACCCTTATACTTAGAAAGTTTTTTCTAATATCTAACCTAAATCTCCTCTGCTGTATTCAGGACATTACTTCTTGTCCTACCTTCAGTGGACATGGAGAATAATTGATCACAGTTATCTTTGTAACAAACTATAACATATGTGAAGGCTGTTATCAGGTCCCCTCTGAGTCTTCTTTTCTCAAAACTAAACATGCCTATTTTTTTGTCACCTTTCCTCATAGGTCAGGGTTTCTAAACCTGTTTGTCCTGTTTGAATCCAGTTTGTCCACATCTTTCCTAAAGTGTGGTGCCAAAACCTGGACACTGTTCCCCAGCTGAAACCTCACTAGTGCCAGTGGATGATCAAGATGTTAAAGGAGTACTCACAGACAATAAGGCCATTGCAGAAAAAGTAAATGAGTTCTTTGCATCAGTCTTCACGGCTAAGGATGTGAGCGAGATTCCCAAACCTGAGCAATTCCTTTTAGGTGACAAAACTGAGGAACTGTTCCAGATTAGAGGAGGTTTGGGAACAAATTGATAAATTAAACAGTAATAAATCACCAGGACCAGATGCTATTCACCAAAGAACTCAAATGTGAAATCCAGAACTACTAACTGTGGTTTGTAAGCTATCATTTAAATCAGCTTATGTACTAAATGACTGGAAGATAGCTAATGTGAAGCCAATTTTTAAAAAGGGCTCCAGAGGTAATCCCGGCAATTGCAGGCCAGTAAGCCTGACTTCAGTACCGGGCAAACTGGTTGAAACTATAGTAAAGAACAAATTTGTCAGACAAATATATGAACATAATTTGTTGGGAAAAAGTCAATATAGTTTTTGTAAAGGGAGATCATGCCTCACCAATGTACTAGAATTATTTGAAGGGGTAAACAAGCATGTGGACAAGGGGATACAGTGGATATAGTGTACTTAGATTTTCAGAAAGCCTTTGACAAGGTCCCTCACCAAAGGCTCTTAAGCAAAGTAAGCTGTCATGGGATAAGAGGGAAGGTCCTCTCATGGATTGGTAACTGATTAAAAGATAGGAAACAAAGGGTAGGAATAAATGGTCAGTTTTCAGAATGGAGAGAGGTAAATGATGGTGTCCCCCCTGGGGCCAGTCCTATTCAACATAGTCATAAATGATCTGAAAAAGGGGTAAACAATGAGTGGCAAAATGTGCAGATGATACAAAACCACTCAAGATAGTTAAGTCCAAAGCATACTGCAAAGAACTACAAAGGGATCTCACAACACTGGGTGTCTGGGCAACAAAATGGCAGATGAAAGTCAATGTTGATAAATGCAAAGTAAGGCACATTGGAAAACATAATCCCAACTATACATATAAAATGATGTGGTCTAAATTAGCTGTTACCACTCAAGAAAGAGATCTTTGAGTCATTGTGGATAGTTCTGTGAAAACATCTGCTCAATGTGCAGCGGCAGCCAAAAAAGTGAACAGAATGTTGGGAATCATTAAGAAAGGGATAGATAAAAAGACAGAAAATATCATATTGCCTCTATATAAATCCATGGTATTCCCACATCTTGAATACTGCACACAGATGTGGTCACCCCATCCCAAAAAAGGTGTAGTTTAATTGGAAAAGGTTCAGAAAGGGGAAACAAAAATGATTAGGGAATGGAATAGCTTCCGTATGAGGAGAGATTAATAAGACTGGGCCTTTTCAACTTAGAAAAGTGATGACTAAGGGGGGATATGTTAGAGGTCTATAAAATCATGACTGGTGTGGAGAAAGTAAATAAAGTGTTGTTTACTCCTTTTAATAACACAAGAATTAGGGGTCACCAAACGAAATTAATAGGCAGCAGGTTTAAAACAAACAAAAGGAAGTATTTCTTCATACAACACACAGCCAACCTGTGGAACACTTTGCCAGAGGATGTTGTGAAGGCCAAGACTATGACAGGGTTCAAAAAAGAACTAGATAAATTCAGAATAGGTCCATCAATGGTTATTAGCCAGGATGGGCAGCGATGGTGTCCCTGTTTGCCAGAAGCTAGGAATGGGTGACCGGGGATGGATCACTTGATGATTACCTGTTCTGTTAATTCCCTCTGGGGCACCTGGCATTGGCCCCTGTCAGAAGACAGTATACTGGGCTAGATGGACCTTTGTTTTGACCCAGTATGGCCATTCTTATGCTCTTAAGTAGAGCAGGACAATTACAGCCAACACTCCTGTTAATACATCCCAGAATGATATTTGCCTTTTTCAGAACTGCATCACATTGGTGACTCATATTCAATTTGTGATAAATTATAATCCCCAAATCCTTTTTTAGCAGTACTACCATCTAGCCAGTTATTCCCCATTTTGTAGTTGTGAATTTGATTTCTCCTTTCTAAGTGAAGTTCTTTGCACTTATCTTTATGGAATTTCATCTTGTTGAATTCAGACCAATTCTCCAATTTGTAAAGGTCTTTTGAATTCTAATCCTGTCCTTCAAAGTGCTTGCAAATCTCCCAGTTTGGTGTCATCTGCAAATTTTATAAGCATACTCTCCATTCCATTATCCAAGTCATTAATGAAAATATTGAATAGTACTGGACTTGGGACGACCTTTGTGAGACTCCATTAGATACTCCCTCCCAGTCTGACAGTGAACCATTGACAATTACTCTTTGAGTATGGTCTTTCAACCAGTTGTGCACTCACCTTATAGTAAATTCATCGAGACTGCATTTTCCTAGTTTGCTTATGAGAATGTCATGTGGATCTATCTTAAAAGTCTATCTACTGCTTCCCCCTATCCATTTGGCCAGTAACCCTGTCAAAGAAGGAAATTAGATTGGTTTGGCATGAATTGTTCTCGACAAATCTATGTTGTCTGTTCCTTATTACCCTATTATCCTCCAGATGCTTACAAATTGATATTTTAATAATCAATCCAGGTATCGAGGTTAAGTGGATTGGCCTATAATTCCTTTTTGTTCTCCTTTTCAAAATAGGTACTATGTTTGTCCTTTTCTGCTGGGGCCTCTCCTGTCCTCCATGAGTTCTTGAAGATAATTGCTAAAGGCTCTGAGATTGCTTCAGCTGGTTCCTTAAGAACCTTATGATTAGGGCCCTACCAAATTCACGCTCCATTCTGGTCAATTTCATGGTCATAGGATTTTAAAAATCCTAAATTTTCAGTTTCAGATATTTAAATCTGAAATTTCACGGTATTGTAATCGTGGGAGTCCTGACCCAAAACAAAGTTGTGGGCATGGGGGGTGGGGGGAGTTGGGCTATTGTGTGTGTGTGTGGGTTACAGTACTGCTGCCCTGACTTGTGTGCTGCTGTCTTCAGAGCTGGAGTTCCAATCAGCAGCTGCGGAGCTTTCTGTGGCTGGGGGAGGTTCCTGGAGATGGGTCTGACCCGGTCTCAGGAGTGGCCCTTGCGGAGGAAGGGGAAGTTCTATCCCTCCCCAGCCTGTCCAGGACTAGCAGCTGAAGCCCAGTGCACAGTAGGAGCCCCTGGCTGGGGTTCCCTCCCTGACTCCGGGCTCAGCACCTGGGAGTTAAAGGGGCCTTGGGTAGGTAGTGTGTATGTGTGTGGGGGTGTGTGACCACAGCACCCGCTTGACCATGGAGTCGTGGATGGTCACTCACTCGCCCAGCAGTAAGGCCGGCTCTGACCTCCCATGCCCAAAATTGATGACCCCGCCATACCATGCCACCCTCACTTCTGCACTGCTGATGGCAGCTGCACTGCCTTCAGAGCTGGGCTCCCAGCCATCAACTGTCTCTCTCCAGCTGCCCAACTCTGTGAAATCTGGTCTCCCCTACGATAGCCAGATTTCACGGGGGAGATCAGATTTCACGGTCCGTGATGCTTTTTACACTTCCATTAATTTTGTAGGGCCCTACCTATAAGGAGTCTCATCAGGCCATGCTGACTTGAATACATATAACGTATCTGATCTTTAACCCATACTTTCCCTATTTTGGCTTGCATTGCTTCCCCTTTATTTTTAATATTAATTGTGTTGAGTATCTGATCATCATTAACCTTTTTAGTAAAACTAAATGTTCAAATAAATTGGTTAGTCTCTAAGGTGCCACAAGTACTCCTTTTCTTTTTAAAGAAAAATAGGAATTAAACACTTCAGCTTTCTCGATGTCATCAGTTGTTAGCTCTCATTCCCTGCTAAGTACAAGAGTTACACTTTCCTTTGTCTTTCTCCTGCTTCTAATGTATTTCAAGAACTTCTTCTTATTCCCTTTTATGTTCCTTGCTAGGTGTAACTCATTTTGTGCCTTAGCCTTTCTGATTTTGTCTGTACATGTTTGTGCTATTCTTTTTTACTCCTTCTTAGCAATCTGTCCATATTTCCACTTTTTGTAGGATTCCTTTTTGATTTTCAGGTAATTAAAGAGCTCCTGATGGAGCCATATTGGTTTTTAATATTCTTCCCATCTTTCCTTCACATCGGGATAGTTTGAAGTTGTGTCTTTAATATTGTCTCCTTGAGAAACTACCAGCTCTCCTGAATTTCTTTTTGCTTAGAGTTCCTTCCCCTTGTACCTTACTTATCAGTTCTCTGAATTTGTTAAAGTCTGCTTCTTTGAAGTTCATTGTTGTTTCTGCTGCTCTGACTTCTTCCTTTCCCTAGAATCATGAAATCTATCATTTCATGATCACCTTCACCCAAATTGCTTTCAACCTTCATATTCACTACCAATTGCTCCTTGTTGGTCAGAATCAAGTCTAAAATGGCTGTCCTCCTGGTTACTTGCTCTACTGTCTGAAACAAAAATTTGTCTGTAATACATTCCAAGAACTGATTACAAATTTTGTGTTTTGCTGTATTTCTTTTCCAACAGATATCTGTGTAGTTAAAAGTCCTCTATTACTACCAGGTCTTGTGTTTTGGATATTTCTGTTATTTGTTCTAGAAATGCCTCATCCACCTCCTCTTCCTGATTTAGTGGTCTATAATAGACCCCTTCCATGACATTACCTCCTTTTTTACTCTTTTTATCTCTACAGAAACTTTCAACTTCTCACCTCCTTCTGCATCTCAGAACAGGTATATATTTGTGATATATAATGAAACACTTCTTCCCTCTTTATCCTGCCCATCCTTCCTGAACAAGCTATACCCATTTATACTAATATTTCAATCTTGAGACTTATCCTACCAAGACTCTGTGATGCCAATTAAGTAATGAGTTAGCTTATGTACTAATACTTCCAGTTCGTCCTGTTTATTCCCCATACTTCTTGAATCTGTGTTGAATCTAAGATGTTGAGCAGATTTCCCCCATTGATTTCCTTTCCGTTGCTTCTATGACCCTACTGTAATTTTCCAATTCCCCCCAACAGATAGCCCTCTGTTAAGGTTGCCTTTTTATGCTTATTGGTGGGCTTTTGTCACCTGTCCCCTTTGAACTAGTTTAAAGCCCTTCTCACTAGGTTGGCAAGTCAGTGCATGAAGATGCTTTTCCCTTTCTTGGTCAGATGGACCTCATCTCTTCCCAGCAGATCTTCCCAGAATAGCATCTCATGGTTGAGGAAGCCGGAGCCCTCCTGTTGACAACATCTACACAGCTATGCATTCACCTCCAGGATGCGTGTGTCCCTGCCTGGGAGTATATGTGCTCACAAGTGCTGTGTGGTTTACAAGAACAGTGGCTTGAGGTAAAACTAGTCAGCTGGGGTAACTGCACCTTAGGGAACAAAGGATCTGGGATTTCTGTGAGTAGCCAGTGTTAGGGGCTGGATATCACAGGGGAAAGATTCAAAGTGACTTGGGAACTGGGGTGCATTTATTGTTAATCTGCTAGGTGAAGACAGGGTTGGCATAGCCTAAAGAAGAGTGCTTGAGTGTCTGAAAGGCTGGTAGTATTAGGGAGCTAACATCCACCCAGGCACAGGCAAGAGTCCCTCACACTGTATATAGCATGTAACAAGGTGACTCTCCATCCTGGGTACCCTGAGAACCATCACACAGGTCCCCTGGATCTCACCTTTCATGTTGTGGCTGCCAAAAGTATGGAGGCAGTAAAGGATTAGTGGGGAGGTGTGTTACTACATGACTGCCTGTAGCCCCCATTCCCTATTTCCATAACATTTTCATGATTTCATCCCCCTCGGTGCCATGCAGTGAAGGAGAGAATTTTGGTTTAAAGGGGCCAGGTGCCTGTGCTCATGCCTTGTGTGCAGCAATGTTCTGGTTGTGAGCCAGTCTCAAATACAGTATCATGTTTGATTGTGAGTGATCAGATGTTTCTGTCAGTTATAATAAGATGTGCAGATCTTACTTTTACAGGAAAAAAAATATACCCACATTTTGTACTTCATGTGCAGATATATCTCCTTCTCTGTCTTTGATTTATGGCTTTTTGTGTAAGAGGATTGTCACTATGTTTTATGCTAGTGTCCCCCTTTTCCCGCTAGATTATCCTGTAAACTCTTGCAGCCCTAATGATCATTTGTTATTGTCCAATTTACCCCTCCCGAGAAATGTTCTGTGTCCTTTTTCTGGAACTTGTTATGGCTGCTTCTGAAATGGCTAGAGGTGTCAACAGAGAGAGATTCAACTCTCTCTCTAGCCCTACTGTGAGCCGTGACTCCAACAATGGCATCTCCAGCCAAACTGAGAGGAGGAGACAGACTTAGTCTTGAACTAATTACGCATACACACGGCTGCATGTTATGTTACAGCTACATTACCAGCTGGCCCACTTGCCTATCCTTTTAATGTTTCTTTTCTTCAATGGATTTAATTAGGTCAGTGAAAACCTAACGGACTTTTGCATATTCCAAGGCTGCATATCAAAAGGAACTTCCCTTGAGTGTTGACAGTAGAGATCTGATGTCACGAATACAGTGCACATTTTCTTGCAGAGGGGTTCCTAATGTCCATTCATCACATTCAGACTTTATTGGGGAGGGTTCCCAATTCCCTGGTTTTGAAGCATTAAGAATGAATGAAAGGCAGATTGTGCTGCTGAATCAAAGAGGAGAGCTCCATTGCAGTAGTGTTTCCTGTCAAATGAGTGATGTATGCCAGTGCTGCTCCATTTAGTTTGTTACTTTGCATAGAGGTTTACAGAGTTTAACCACTGTTAGTACTGAACTTGATCCTTCCACAGTGCATTGGGTTCCCTTCACAAATGCAACAAATGACATGGTCATGTTTAACTCTGGTCAGGAAACCAGAGGTGTTTCAGATCAGGCAGAGAGTAATTCAGATGGTTGCTGAACCATGGTGTCTACTGAACAATAGGGTTCAGCAATTCTCAAACACTGATGGCATTTAAAGGCCATCCCCCACTCCCTGTTAGCTTTGCTTTATGAACAAAGACTTTACAATGCTAGCTATTCCTAATGCCTTGTGGCAGATCTTAACAATGTGGTTGTTTTCTTTACACAGATATGAAAGACAAGAGGTGTTTTCTAATGCCAAACAGCTGTGATGTCCAACATATCGATACCCCCTTTCATTTGCTTTTGGAGAACATTCATGTTATTGTATTTTTGGTTGCACAAGTGTTTAGGGATTGGGTGTTCATTGTATCAGCCCCTGTATTTGCATACAAATGGGTAGCTGGCTCCAACAAGGGCATTTGTTGTTTTCTGCTGTTTGTTATTTGCCATTTGTGATGCGTTATTCTCCTCTTTAAAGTGTTTCACTCATCTGGTCAAGGAGTAGAAACAGTACTATGTGACTTAGGTGATTGGTTGCACACCAAGAATAGAGAATAGTCTAAGTGAACAGTTTGCAAACAATCCATTAAACTCAAATTTGCTTGCTTAAACTGTTCATCGAACAATTATAAATAGTAAATAAATTAGTCAAAGTCAAAGCCCATTTGTGAAGGATTTACCAATAGAAAACGGGCTACATTTGTCAGATCGTTGATTCTCAACCAATGCTTTGATCAGCTGTATTAGACACATGACAATAAAGTACAAACTACTGTTCAACTGTAATCCAAATTCCTGCCCTTTTTAAACACAGGCCCATTCAGACCCTGTTATGCGTTATGAACAATCTGCTATCACTGATTTTTAAGTGGGGCTGGAGAAACTCAGCACCTTGCTGGATAGTCCCTGTGTTTGGTTTATCCAGCCATTGTGTATGCTCTTTGGAAGTTCTTCAGGTCCTTCTGGTAGAGATGTGTTAATACCTATCTGCACAGCAAAAACCAGACTAGCAGTAGGGCTGGTTGAAATATTGTCATTTACATTTTTTTCGATGAAAAACTATTTTTCACTGTAAAATTTTTTTTTGTTGAATGAAAAACAAAATCATTTTTGGTTTTGATTTTTTGTGTGCCCCCAACCCTTATCTTTGTGAAAAAAAATTGCAACAAATATCAAATAAATGGAAAATGTTTTATTTTGTTCAATTTTTTTAATCAAAAAACATATAGGATTTTTGACCAACTCTAAAAGCCAGCAAATAGGGGGATTGTGCTTGAATTGCTTTCACTATGCAAAATACAACAACTGGAATTATTAGGAATTTGCTTCCCAACATGTCAGCACCTGCTCAAAGCAATAAAACCTTCCCCTTTAGCATTCAGCCTTGCATAATACATCAGCACATCAAGGTAGCCCACATTACAGTGTTTCAGTCATAGAATCATAGAATATCAGGGTTGGAAGGGACCTCAGGAGGTCATCTAGTCCAACCTCCTGCTCAAAGCAGGACCAATCCCCAACTAAATCATCCCAGCCAGGGCTTTGTCAAGCCCGAACTTAAAAACCTCTAAGGAAGGAGATTCTACCACCTCCCTAGGTAACCCATTCCAGTGCTTCACCACTCTCCCAGTGAAAATGTTTTTCCTAATATCCAACCTAAACCTCCGCCACTGCAACTTGAGACCATTACTCCTTGTTCTGTCATCTGGTACCACTGGGAACAGTCTAGATCCATCCTCTTTGGAACCCCCTTTCAGGTAGTTGAAAGCAGCTATCAAATCCCCCCTCATTCTTCTCTTCTGCAGACTAAATAACCCCAGTTCCCTCAGCCTCTCCTCATAAGTCATGTGTTCCAGCCCCCTAATCATTTTTGTTGCCCTCCGCTGGACTCTTTCCAATTTTTCAGCATCCTTCTTGTAGTGTGGGGCCCAAAACTGGACACAGTACTCCAGATGTATTGTAAAAATTTAATGTATATCGTAAAATGTATAAAATGTAAACTGGACAAAATATAATCCAATAGATGCTCATGATTAATAATGAGAATATTTTAGGCCAGGTTGTGGCCACATTGGTCTTTAAAATAATCAATTTAGCCTACATTTTCAGTTAATCCACTGATGGATCCATGAATAGCTAGAACCAGAATATGATGTGGGAATTCAGAAAATTCCTACTTTTGAGGTTTAAACAGATAGGGCCACATTTTGTGAGACAAACCAGCACTCAGACCAGGGCTGCTCACTCAGCTGCCATGATTCACCCTGGTGGCTCCTTCATGGAGCCGTGAGCAGAGGCATGTGAGGTTCTCCACCTCCCCCAACACCTGCCCCTTTTGAGGAGAGACAGAGGCCCTGGTGCACATTTACATTGAGTGCGCCAGGTTGCAACCCCTTTTCTGGCTCCTCCAGAATCTTCTCCTCAGGCTCTGGTTCCACTTTCCTCACACCTTCTGATCCATGCACACCCTATCCATTGTCCCACAAAATTGCAAGACCTCCTTGTCAACCTCCTCTTGGCGCTGGCCAAGATGACTGTCCACCATATCAGGAGGAGGAAGTTGGATGGGAAGGTCCTCTGCAACTGTGGGGCCTATTTCCAATCCTCCCTCAAGTTATGTCTCTGGGCTGAGTTCCTCTGGACTGTGTCCACTGGCTCCCTGGACACCTTTGAGGCGCTGTCCAGGGTACTCTCCCTGGTGTCTCCCTCTGGGACCCTGATTTTGAATCTGTGACCTCCACTCCCATCCCTGTTTTTTCATTAGTTGTCCCCAGTAATCATTTGATGCCTGGGTCCGATGGCTAGGAAAGAGGGGCCTTTAGATGTGGGCAGGCTTCTGCCTTCCAATCCCCAGTGCTTCAATAGGTGTTATGAGTCATCCCTTCAAAGGCTGCAGTGACTCAGCCCTCAGGCATGCTGCAGCAACTAAGCTGCACTGACTCATTCCATAAGCAGACCCTCAGTCCTCAGCTATTCCTGAGTAGGGCGCGGGCCAGATGTCCCCCAGGCACAGGTATTTCACTAACCCTGCCAGAACTGCAAGTTGGTGTGGGCAACAGCACTACTCACCCAAGAACCCTCCTGTTGCTGCACAGCATTACAGGTTCCTTAGGCTTCCAGACTGCTCTTGATCCTGCCCCCAGCCTTACCTTGTTTCAGCCCTCTTCAGCATTGTCCATGCCCAACCCTGACCCTGCTCCAGCCCTGTTCCTGACCTGCTTCAGCTCTGGACCGCCTCGTGACCCCCAGACCTTTGACTGGCTCCAGCAACCTTTGGCCTGCTTCCTGTGACTGTCATGCTGATTTGCCTTGTCCATGGACTCTGACCCTGGTTCTGATCCAGGTCCTGTCCCCGGACCACAGATTCAGGGCTGCCTTTGGCCTGGTCCCAACACCACCGCTCCACCCACCATGTCTGTCCACCTAGAATCCAGAGTCTGGTACATTTAGCCATGGAGTAACTCCAGTGAAATCGGTTGTTCAGGCAGAATTGGTTTATGCTTAACTTCTGAGAGGGTAAAATTTAAGGCTAACTGATTAAAAAAAAATACTGCGGTGACTGCAAACTAGTTTCTGTTTGGTTTAGGAAGACCTTTATTTAACAACAAACTTTTAACCAGCTGATGTTGCCTACTTGCGCAACACCACCAGCAAGCTTTGAAAGCTGGGTCCCGTCAGAGTTCAAGAGTAATCAGAGATCCCAAATCGGAAGTATAGTGCTCATTCAGGAAAGTGGGTAGGGAGAGATGTAGTGCCAAATCATGTTTGCCTTACTCATGCAGATATTCCCATTGATGTCAATTTTATCCCACGCCATCTAGAATTACGGGTAAGTTATGTCTTCAGTTTTACTCCAAATGGAAATTACAGCATGTTTTGGACAGAAAAAAACTGAAACGTAGTCTTTTTTTTTTTCATTTGAGCTTTAATGTCCTTTCCTTTTAGCCAAAAGCGTCAGCCAGATCTCTCTGTGTTTTGCCCCAACCATTTATCCCACTTTCTTTTGACAGAAGAATAGAAAACAACATTTGCAGTATCCCAAAGTTAATTATACTTTTTCAGGCTTAAAGTACTGTGGCAGATCCAAAAAAAGGCAACAGAAAATTAATTCCTTTAAAAATATGAAAAAAGGAAGTTGTGTAAGATGGGGTAATTAATCTTGCAATAAAAATAATTGTTTACAGTTAAAATTAATGTAACATGTATTCCTCAGCAGATAATAAATTATGGGTTTTCTCATTAGCATTTGAATTGATTTCCTCTAATTTCTGAGGAGCACATGAGCATGTGACTAGATTAAGTTTAATTGGACTACAGCTGGTGCTGATTGTGTGGGGAGTGGGGGTTTTCTGACTGACTGGCCGTCTTTGCATTATGTTTCATTGTCTTCTTCATCCCTTTCAGCTTTTCTTGTACATATTATAAGGAACTGTGAATCTGAAAGATTAGGGAATTAAAATGGAAGGGAATCCTGTGAATTGTGAGCAGTGCAAGAGATAACTAAAGACATTCAGGGGAATTATATGGTGTCAAGTGGGCGAGCACCTTGAGGAAAAGAATGTCATTCTTGAGACCCCAATTACAACACTATATGATGCAGAGGAGAAATACAATTTTATATCTGAGACATTTGGAGAGGTGATCACATTGGGCCAAATTCTGCCCCCTTTGCAGTGAATAGTACTCTGCTCCATGAGTGGCTCCATCAATTTCAATGGGATCATTTGTGGAATAATATATTACTCAGTGTGAGTAAGTTTGGCAGAATCAGGCCTTATTAAAAATAGACTGGTATGGAGTATAAAGTGTTGAAAAGAGAATGGCTGCTAAGAACTGGGTAACTTACAGTCAGGAGAAGAGAAAAAATAAAGCATGGCTACTAAGGGCATGTGCAAACTAAGGAGGGAAATGGTTGAATATATTATTAACTTTGCACGAGCCTAAAGGTGACAAAGTAAATTCAGAGGAGGAGCATGGAGCATATGTTAAGGCTATTAATGAGAAAGGAAGGGGTATAATGTATAAGAAAAGGCAGGTGCTAATGGTGAGCAACTTAATAAGAGATGTGACTAGAGAGTCAAATTCACACCTGATGTAATTCCATTAAAGTCAGTGGAAATATACCAGGAATGAATTTGGCCCACCTTGTATAATCATAATTTTGAACCTGAGGACCATCTTCTGTCTCCTGGGTGTCTTACATCAAGATGGAGTGCAGTGTTTATTGCAGGTCCGAGTTGAACCTGAGACAAGTAACAAGCGTGTACGGAAGCAGAAAGAACATCTTACAAACCAAGATTAAGTGATTAAAATTCACTTTAACAAATAGGCTTTCCAGGGTAGCTTTCTGAGAAATAATACTGGATCTACATTCATGGCTAGGTATGTGGAGAAATTCTAGGCTTCTTTTAAAGCAATTGAGTTTATAGAGGGTAGGTCAGATTACATAGGATGAGATTTGGGACAGGCAAGTATATGAGCATAACTTTTCAAAAGATAGCACTGGAATGGAGGAAAGGAAATAAAAACAAAAACCAACCAACCTAGGTAACAGTACTGTGCTGGATTCCTCACCCTTACTCTGATTCAGTAGTGGCCTGTTCCATAAGTTGGACCAGTTTCTTCAATGGGATTTGTCACAGAGCAGGGCACTACTTGCTGTGAGTAAAGGTGGCAGCATCCTGTCCCTGTGGTTGTTAGATTGGAAGAACAAGCAAAATGTAGTGCAGAGAACAAATTAACTTGATAGGGCAGAATTGGAAATGTTAGGGTTGGAACTGACTGAATAGTTTGTTCTGTATGATATATTTGGACAAAATAAACACATTTGCAAAATTACCAGTTGTCACTTTTTCAGATTTGCCATTAGCTTTTGAAGCTTGACTTTTAAAAATATTTCTATGACATTTCATAAAATGTTTTTCAGAAGACTTGTGAAAATTCACATAGGAATGATTTTTCCTGCTTGGGGCAAACCCACTCCCCGGAATGTAATTATCCATGTTAGAGTTTGGCCAGGAGTAACACACCTTCCCGTAAGCAAAGGGCCATGGTGTCTTGAACTGCTACAAATGGCCAGGACTATGTTCTTTATATTTTATCTGAAAAATAACAACCCCATCAGTATATTGTATTCTAGCACCATGCTGAGATGTTGGCTTAGTACTGATTCAGTGGTAAGACTGCCCCCTTCACAGGGAATAGCACCAATTCCTGCAGCTGGGTTTTTCTTGGGGCTTTCCTTGCTAAATATTGCCCAGACCAAGTCTTGTGAGGCTTGCAGGATCTAACAAGGTTATATGCATGGATGACCTGACAATAGCAATCTTCAGGTATCTGCACACCTAAATTTTGGGGTCAGATATGTTGAAGGAACTGTTCATAATCTTTTACATCAAAATTAAAAAAATCTTAAATTTTCTTTGTAAAAATAATAATTTTTTTTTTTTTTTACAAATTTTGGAAGTTATTTATTAAATGGGATAGATTTTGGCAATTAATTGATCTTTAACTATTCATGGTAAATAGGCCCAATGGCCTGTGATGGGATGTTAGCTGGGGTGGGATCTGAGTTACTACAGAGAATTCTTTCCTGGGTATCTGGTTGGTGAATCTTGCCCACATGCTCAGGGTTCAGCTGGTCGCCATATTTGGGGTTGGGAAGGAATTTTCCTCCAGGGCGGATTGGAAGAGGCCCTGCGGAGTTTTCGCCTTCCTCTGTAGCATGGGGCACGGGTCACTTGCTGGAGGATTCTCTGCACCTTGAAGTCTTTAAACCATGATTTGAGGACTTCACTAGCTGAGACATAGGTGAGAGGTTTATTGCAGGAGTGGGTGGGTGAGATTCTGTGGCCTGCATTGTGCAGGAGGTCCGACTAGATGATCATAATGGTCCCTTCTGACCTTAATATCTATGAGTCTAAGTATATTGCAATAATGCCTATGAGCCCCAGTCATGGACCAGGATCCTATTGTGTTTGGTGCTGTATAACACTGAACACATAGGCAGTCCCTGCCCCACCAAGCTTACTCTCTAAGTGAAGGGATTTTAAAGAGTTTCCTTGGTTACTGTGGCTGAAGTGTGCTCTATGTGTCCCAGCAAGTGCACACTGAAATGGTAACTAACAGAAATGGCAAGTTAAAGGGCTTGCCCTGGGATGGATGTGTGAGGCAGGGTTCTAAGTAACCAGGAGCTGAGTTCTGGCTGTGTTTTCCAGCAGAAGCTGAGCACTGGCACTCCTCCCACCATAAAAATAAAATGCTTCTGACCGTTTCACTTAAGCAAGAAAAATAATGATGCTAAGCTTGAGAGTGAAATAGAGCGTTAAAGGAAGTAATTGGAAGAAGGAATGAGAACAGTTAACTGCAGGGTCTGATTGGACCTGTTCTGCATTGTTCACTGCTATATGGCTCCCTTGATTTATTCTGAGCTTGAACGTGCCGCAGTGTTACAGGTTTTCTCTGCACCTTTGTCTTTCCATTTTCAGCACTGTACAAAAGGAGTCTGTAAAGTATCAATGTCCCTCATGTGCATAAGGATTCTTCTTAGCGTATTCACAATGTGTCTCAGGTGACACATGACCAGGACTCATCACTGAATTTGGTCCACTGGTTGGATCATTAGCTTCCCTGGCCCAGGCTGGGTACCAATGGGGAACACAACATGAATGCTGATTCATGCCCTCCTTTTAAGGATTAATTCAAAGAGATGCTCACCAATGCCAGAAAAGCAATGCAGGGTACTAAAAACTACCTTCCATAATCAAGGATTTTCTGAGAGCCTCTAGCATCCTGCATACCCAGAATCCATCAAAATGGTTCAGCTCTACTCTGCTCATATGCTAATTTTCATGCAAGTTTCAAGACATTAACACAGAGACTGAACTATCGTTTTGCTTCAGCTACGTCCTCCCAATCAAAGCATAGTGTATAATTTGACAGCCGCAGAATGTGCTGTGTACCATCTCTAATTGGTTGGGCTGTCAGTACAGGATTTTAGCTTGCCCGGGCCTTTCAATCTTCCATGTTTTATGTGCATTAAATCTTTCACCAACTACAAAATGCCTCCCCCACCTTTGACTTTGTGTTTTAGGAGAGCAATAATCCACAGCTTTTGTTTTCCGTTTTATCATAAATTGAAATACACACACACTTAAATTTTCCTAATAAATAAAGTGCTATGTTGTTCTATAGCTACCTTTTCACCTCATTACAGCTCAGTGGAGTAGAGAATGATGTCATGGTTGACCCAGCACCAGCATGCCCATAAATGATACAGTATGTTCCCCCCTTTATTTCCTGGCTAAAGCACTGGGAAGGAGCTTAATATGAAATTCATGCCGTGATGACAGATTTAAAAGTTGCTATGGACTGTAACAGACAGCAACTGCATTTTGCAGACACACATGACACATACCACTCTCTTGTATTCTAATGTGGTGACATTTTTAGTTTAAAGAGTTATGTTTCTATCACATATTACTGTTGTCTGTCCACAAAATTAGGCAGGAGGAAAGAAGAGAAGGGGAGGAGAGAGAAAACATTGAATTTGATATACTAGTTTACGAGGAGAATATCCCAACTATTAATGAGGGGCGGCACACACTGGTTTCTAAACAGAGTGCCCTTCAGTTCTGTGCCTTTCAGGGGATCTTGGCTATGTGAAAGCATACAAGGCAGTTGCATTTCATGTAGTGAAATGGGCCCCTTACACTTTTAACATTGAGACTCTGCAAACCAAAATCGTGCTGAACTGTAAATCTGCAAGCAGGAAACTAACATGTCACGCTTGAGACACCCCATTTTGGCTGGGTTTTCAAAGCAATTAAGTAAATAGCCAGCACGTGATGTCTCCCGAGCAATAAAACATACCACTGAGGAGAATTTAAAGGAATGGGCCAAGGAGGGTTTTCCCTGATAGTGAGTTCTGATGTACTTCACTTGCTATCTGTGCTGAAGAAACTTCTCATGAAAATAAGGCTTGATTGTAAATATGAGTATCTGTCTGTAACCTTGGCATGTTCCTTCACCTTGCATTGGCTGTCCTCTTTTGCATTTATTTACTATCGCTCCATACATGACAGAAAAAAAGCCACTCAGATTTATTGATATAAAGCAAAGTTATGCAAATACATAAGCATTATAAACTAGTATTGCACTAGATCAAAAAGCAGAATGACATTGGCCTCCTACCAGAAGACATTTCACATCATCCTGGAACCCTACCAAACAGCTGATTTCATCCACTGAAAAGAACATCCAGTAATTTCACTCAGATATCCCCTTCCACATTCCTGACCAGGAATTTGATGCAGCCAAGGAAGAGATTACCCCAGAGATTCCTTCCAGATTTTACACTGAGCCCAGTGCATGCTGGAACAGGACTTTGGGAGGTCAGGGTGCTTAGCAACTTGCAGGATGAAGTCCTTAGCTATGTGAGAATACCTGTTCACTGCAGACATGATCAATAAAACTCATAGTTTATGTACTTCAATATTGAGTTTCTGTGCCTTGATTTAAGGACCTCCCTGTGACACAACCCACATCAAACCCAAGGGAGCTAAATTTTCCTGCTCTGCATGAATGAAATGTTGCCACTCTGTTCAATTTAGAGGATCTTTATCATGTGGAGACCTTCCTGTATAGGTAGAGCTAAATTCCACTTTTACAGCCTACGCTAAATCTCTTCATGCAGTGAGGCAATCCTTAGAGAAGAGGCTAGTAATGTTATACCCCATCCAACTCTGCTCCAGAAAGATACTAACTAGCATTGATCAAACCCATTTGGATCAAATAAAAATTGAACCCAGTTGAACCGGGGCAAATTTTTTGAAGTTCAAACTAATTTTGCTAATTTTTTGAAAATTTTTTCTTCCATATCTTTGCATTTTTGCAGTTGAAAGGTGACTGGAAGTCAAAATAATACAATATCTTGAGGAAACTTATCCTCATGAAATCTGTGACCTGACTAAAAAATAGGAGGTACTAGAAATCTCATGAAAAGACTGCCTTTGTGAGTGGTTCCAGCCGAATTCCACAGCCATGGAGGTTTGTATAAATGTGGGTGCATAGCCAATCACACATAATTCCAGACACTTTTCAGATTCACTCATCAATAGTCCCAGCCCTGACCCACAATAGATCTGTATCCCCGGACCAGTAAAATATGGACAAAGGAGTCTGATAGAGTACTGAATACAGATAGCGGAAAACTACAGATATGGGACCTGAATCTTCACCCTGATACACCAGGATCACTTCATTGCAATCAATGGTTATGGCAGTGTAAAACTCGTCTAACTGTGGAGATGCAGATCCATGAACTCCATGTTTAACATGGGCCCCAAAGTGGGGTTGGTATTTTGATGACATGATTTCACTGTTCTCAAACCTGCAAGTACGTGCTCATCACTTCCTAAGAATACTGCCTTTTACAGGCTATGGCCCAAATCCTGAGAGCTTCACACAGGATTACGCAGTCCTTATTCATTAGCTACAATTGGGAGTTTGCCTGAATGAGGACTGAGTAAAAATGCATTTGTCTCTACAGTTTGTGAAGTAATGTCACATAACATTTCCCCACTGCTTTGAAGCTAATGTGTAAAAGTAAACTTGACATGTGGAATGGGGGTATGCCATTGCCTCTATTCCAGTGGTTCTCAACCTCTTTACCATTGTGGGCCGAATGTGTTATGTGGGCTGTATCCAGTTCTACCTCTATAGCCTTGAGGATGTCACATGGGCTGCAGCTTTGTGCTGATTGGGCCACAAGTGGCGCGCGGGCCGCAGGTTGAGAACCCCTGCTCTATTCTCAAAAAGAAAAGGAGTACTCGTGGCACCTTAGAGACTAACCAATTTATTTGAGCATAAGTTTTCGTGAGTTATAGCTCACTTCATCGGATGCATTCAGTGGAAAATACAGTGAGGAGATTTATATACACACAGAACATGAAAAAAAATGGGTGTTATCATACACACTGTAAGGAGAGTGATCACTTAAGATGAGCTATTACCAGCAGGAGAGCGGGGGCGGGGGGAAGGATGGGGGGAAAGAAAACCTTTTGTAGTGATAATCAAGGTGGGCCATTTCCAGCAGTTAACAGGAACATCTGAGGAACAGTGGGGGGTGGGTGGGGGGAAATAAACATGGGGAAATAGTTTTACTTTGTGTAATGACCCATCCACTCCCTGTCTCTATTCAAGCCTAAGTTAATTGTATCCAGTTTGCAAATTAATTCCAATTCAGCAGTCTCTTGTTGGAGTCTGTTTTTGAAGTCTTTTTGTTGTAATATTGCGACCTTTAGGTCTGTAATCGAGTGACCAGAGAGACTGAAGTGTTCTCCGACTGGTTTATGAATGTTATAATTCTTGACATCTGATTTGTGTCCATTTATTCTTTTACGTAGAGACTGTCCAGTTTGACCAATGTACATGGCAGAGGGGCATTGCTGGCACATGATGGCATATATCACATTGGTAGATGTGCAGGTGAACGAGCCTCTGATAGTGTGGCTGATGTGATTAGGCCCTGTGATGGTGTCCCCTGAACAGATATGTGGGCACAGTTGGCAATGGGCTTTGTTGCAAGGATAGGTTCCTGGGTTAGTAGTTCTGTTGTGTGGTGTGTGGTTGCTGGTCAGTATTTGCTTCAGGTTGGGGGGCTGTCTGTAGGCAAGGACTGGCCTGTCTCCCAAGATTTGTGAGAGTGTTGGGTCATCCTTCAGGATAGGTTGTAGATCCTTGATGATGCGTTGGAGAGGTTTTAGTTGGGGGCTGAAGGTGATGGCTAGTGGCGTTCTGTTATTTTCTTTGTTGGGCCTGTCCTGTAGTAGGTGACTTCTGGGTACTCTTCTGGCTCTGTCAGTTTGTTTCTTCACTTCAGCAGGTGGGTATTGTACTTGTAAGAATGCTTGATAGAGATCTTGTAGGTGTTTGTCTCTGTCTGAGGGGTTGGAGCAAATGCGGTTGTATTGTAGAGCTTGGCTGTAGATGATGGATCGTGTGATGTGGTCTGGGTGAAAGCTGGAGGCATGTAGGTAGGAATAGCGGTCAGTAGGTTTCTGGTATAGGGTGGTGTTTATGTGACCATCTCTTATTAGCACCGTAGTGTCCAGGAAGTGGATCTCTTGTGTGGACTGGTCCAGGCTGAGGTTGATAGTGGGATGGAAATTGTTGAAATCATGGTGGAATTCCTCAAGGGCTGCTTTTCCATGGGTCCAGATGATGAAGATGTCATCAATGTAGCACAAGTAGAGTAGGGGCATTAGGGGATGAGAGCTGAGGAAGCGTTGTTCTAAGTCAGCCATAAAAATGTTGGCATACTGTGGGGCCATGTGGGTACCCATAGCAGTGCCACTGATTTGAAGGTATACATTGTCCCCAAATGTGAAATAGTGATGGGTGAGGACAAAGTCACAAAGTTCAGCCACCAGGTTTGCCGTGACATTATTGGGGATACTGTTCCTGATGGCTTGTAGTCCATCTTTGTGTGGAATGTTGGTGTAGAGGGCTTCCACATCTGTAGTGGCCAGGATGGTGTTTTCAGGAAGATCACCGATGGATTGTAGTTTCCTCAGGAAGTCAGTGGTGTCTCAAAGATAGCTGCGAGTGCTGGTAGCATAGGGCCTGAGGAGGGAGTCTACATAGCCAGACAGTCCTGCTGTCAGGGTGCCAATGTCTGAGATGATGGGGCGTCCAGGATTTCCAGGTTTATGGATCTTGGGTAGCGGATAGAATACCCCAGGTCAGGGTTCCAGGGGTGTGTCTGTGTGGATTTGTTCTTGTGCTTTTTCAGGGAGTTTCTTGAGCAAATGCTGTAGTTTCTTTTGGTAACCCTCAGTGGGATCAGAGGGTAATGGCTTGTAGAAAGTGGTGTTGGAGAGCTGCCTAGGAGCCTCTTGTTCATATTCTGACCTATTCATGATGACGACAGCACCTCCTTTGTTAGCCTTTTTGATTATGATGTCAGAGTTGTTTCTGAGGCTGTGGATGGCATTGTGTTCTGCATGGCTGAGGTTATGGGGCAAGTGATGCTGCTTTTCCACAATTTCAGCCCGTGCACGTCGGCAGAAGCACTCTATGTAGAAGTCCAGTCTGTTGTTTCGACCTTCAGGAGGAGTCCACCTAGAATCCTTCTTTTTGTCACTAATGCCACAACATTGGGGATATCTTTTTAATTCTTCCTTCAGTTCAGCATCCCACATCAATGTCGATTTATCTTTGTCTCTGGTAATGCCTTATTCAGCTGATCATCTCTCATGTGTCCCCTGACCTTTCCTGGCCACTGGTTATCCTGTATACAGAATGATGAGGGGAAACTGCCACAAGGAAAGTCTCTCTTTTCTCCACCAATCCCTTGAGGAACAGACTGGTAACTGTAGAATGTATGATGATCATCTGTACTGCTTTGTAAGATTCTAGCTTGATTCTGAGCAGGAACGGTGTTTTCAGCAATTGCTGTAATTGCAGAGTATATGAAAAAAGAACCAAAAAAGTTAAAGAATTCCCCATGAAGATCAGATGAGGACATTTCCTGCATGGCTGCGTTATGGTTTTCTTCACAGTGGAACACATCTCTTCTGACACTGGCTGCCTGAATTTTTTAAAGTTATTGATTTAAAAGAAGCAAATATTAAATTGCCAGCAGTTTGCTTGGTTCCATTATTTTATGGCCCATGGAAGACACATTATTGTTTCAGAATTAAGATTTTTTAAGTGAAGCATGGCTGACATTGTAAAATGGAAGGAATTAGAGACTGTTTAAAGCTAGTGGTCTGTTCTCCAGACCCGGAGCGTGGATTAGCAGCATGTAAAAAGGGAAATCACCAGGGATGAAATATTGACCCAACTAGCAGATCCTCATCAACTGAGAGTGTAACAGACTGGAACATTATTAATCACTACATCCCATGTGTGCTTTGATTTTTTTCTAAGCAATATTGTTAATAGGAAAAAGTACTATTCTAAGTATTGTTCCTGTAAAAATGGCTGTGGGTTCTTTGCCATTTTAGTTATCCTCCGTGTGACTATTGCTAAAACAAGAGCTAAATCAGTTGCATAGATCTGTGTTCTCAGCCAAGTCTTCCTTGGAGTTCTGAAACTATAATATATGAATCATCCCACTGGGATTACTTGATGGGATTACTTGTGTAAATAAGGTTTTGCAAAATCAGTCCCCATGTTTATGGTCACAGTAATCAGTGAATGAGTAAAATTTATTTCTAGAACAAATCCACATTATTACATTCAATTTGTATAGCTAAACTTACTTTGGCAGAGACCAGCCTCAGCTAGAGAGGATGTGGACAGAGGTCAGCAGGCACACGTGAATGCACATATTTTCTGCGATGGCCCACAATTCAAATCTTTTGGTAAAGCATATGTAAAATCTTACAGAAAACTTTTGACAGGTACTTTGATAAAGAACCCAGCCTTTTGTGTTCTGAGACATATCCTGAAAAATTAAATAAAAATTCAGAATATTAATAACAGCAAGGAAATACATCACTGCACTGTGACTCACAAGAGAGATCCCTTCAATTGGACCAACTCCCCCAATACTTACTGAGTTTTCAGGCCAGCTCCACTGAATTAATGAGTAATACAGCCATACTAATCACATGCCAATAAAACCTTTATACTATGCCACACCATTGTGCCATCCTGCTATGTGTATATGTAAACTGTACCCTCTAGGTTTTACAATATATACATATACTATTGTGTATTATATTGCATGTATACAGTGCAATTCAAGTTGTGATGACAGAGTGAGATACTGATCTCTTAACATAGGTCTGGTGTTGTATTCATGGGGTCATTATAGATTTCTGTAACTAGGCAATACATTCTTTGGACCAAATTCTGAAACTATATACACCCATGCACCCCATTTG
The DNA here is from genome assembly GCF_965152275.1 of Natator depressus. Classification (NCBI taxonomy): domain Eukaryota; kingdom Metazoa; phylum Chordata; order Testudines; family Cheloniidae; genus Natator; species Natator depressus. The sequence goes on along the minus strand of NC_134244.1, from coordinate 43,367,712 downwards.
AAATCAAAGAGGGTTTACAGTGTAATTAGGTGTAGACTTTGCGTATATGCAATATTTAGCTATTCTTTTCAATTTTCTAATAATAATGATAGAATCATAGAAATGGAAAGCTGGAAGGGACCTTGAGAAGTTATTAAATCCAGCCCCCCGTGCCGAGGCAGGTCCAGGTAAATCTAGACCATTCCTGACAGGTGTTTGAACATCCTGTTCTTAAAAATTTCCCTTGATGGGGATTCCGCAACCTTCCTTGGAAGCTTATTCAAGAGTTTAACTACCCTTATACTTAGAAAGTTTTCCCTCATATCTAACCTAAATGTCCTTTGCTGCAGATTAAGCCCATTACTTCTTGTTCTAATTTAGTGAACATGAAGAACAGTTGATCACAGTTCTCTTTATAACAGCCTGAACATATCAGTTCCTCCCTCAGTCTTCCTTCCTCAGGACTAAACATGCCCACTTTTTTTAACCTTTCATTATAGGTCAGGATTTATAAATTTTTATCATTTTTGTTACTTATCTCTGGACTCTCTCCAGTTTGTCTACATCTTTGCTAAAGTGTGGCACCCAAAATTGGACACAAAATTCCAAAATCCTCACCAGTGCCAAATAGAGCAATTACCTCCCATGGCTTACAGTCCTGTTAATACACCCCAGAATTATAGTCGCCTTTTTCTGAACTGCATCACATTTTTGACTCATATTCAATTTGTGATTAAATTATCATCCCCAAATCCTTTTCAGCAGTATTACTATCTAGCCAGTTATTCCCCATTTTGTAGTAGTGCATTTGATTTTTCCATCCTAAGTAAAATTCTTTGTACTTATCTTTAAAGAATTTCATCTTGTTGAATTCAGACCAATTGTCCAGTTTGTCAAGGTCCTTTTGAATTCTAATCCTGTCCTTCAATGTGCTTGCAACCCCTTTTAGTTTGGTATTATCCACAAATTTTATAAGCACACTCACCATTCTATTCTCCAAATCATTAATGAAAATACTGAATAGTATAGGACCCAGGATTGACCCCTGCAGGACCCGACTAGATACAGCAAACCATTGATAACTACTCTTTGAAAATGGTCTTTCAACTAGTTGTGCACTCACTTTGCAGTAATTTCATCTGGAACATATTTCCCTAGTTTGCTTATGAGAATATTATGTGGGACTATGTCAAAAGCCTTACTAAAATCAAGATACATTACATTTACTGCTTTCCCCTGTACACTAGGCCAGTAATTTTGTCAAAGATGGAAATTAGGTTGGCTTGGTATGATTTGTTCTTGACAAATCCATGTTGTCTATTCGTTATAATCCTATTATCCTCTCACTACTTAAAAATTGATTGTTTAATAATTTGTTCCATTACCTTTCCAGATATCAAACTTGGGTTGACTGGTCTATAATTCTCTTGGTCCTCTTTGTTCTCCTTTTCAAAGTAGGTATTATGTTTGTTCCTTTCCACTGTCCTTCATGAGTTCTTAAAGATAATTGCTAATGGTTCTGAGATTGCTTCAGCGAGTTTCTTAAGTAACTATAGTGAATTTCATCAGTCCCTGCCTACCTGAATATATCTATCTTCTCTAAATATTGTTTGACCTGTTCTTTCCCTACTTTGGCTTGTGTTACTTCCCCCTTGTCATTAATATTAGTTGTGTTGAGTATCTGGTTACCATTTACCTTTTTAGTAAAGACTGAAGCAAAATAGGCATTAAATACCTCAGACTTCTTGATGTCATCATTATTAGCTCTCCTTCCCAGCTAAGTAGAATAGTTATGCTTCCTTTGTCTTTTTCTTGCCCCTAATGTATTTAAAGAACCTCTTCTTATTCCCTTTTATGTCCCTATTGTGACTTAGCCTTTCTGATTTTGTTTGTACATATCTGTGCTACAGTTTTGTACCCCTTCTTAGCAATTTGTCCATGTTTCCACTTTTTGTAGGATTCCTTTTTGATTTTCAGGTCTTTAAATAGCTCCTAATGTAGCCATATTGGCCTTTACTATTCTCCCTATTTTTCCTCTGCTTTGGAATAGTTTGCAGTTATGCCTTCAATATTGTCTTCTTGAGAAACTGCCAGCTTTCCTGCACTTCTTTATTCCTGAGATTTTCTTCCCATGGGACCTTATCTTCCAGTTCTCTGAATTTATTAAAGTCTGCTGTTTTGAAGATCATTGCCCTCATTCTGCTGCTCTCACTCCTTCCTTTCCTTAGAATCATGAAATCTATTATTTCATGATCACTTTCACCCAAATTGCATCCCACCTTCAGATTCCCTGCTGGTCAGAATCAAGTCTCAAAAGGGCTGTCCCCCAGGTTACTTCCTCCCATTAGTGAAACAAAAGCTGTCCCCAATATATTTCAAGAACTTATTGGAAATGTAGTGTTTTGCTGTATTACTTTTCCAACAGATGTCTGGGTAGTTAGAGTCTCCCATTACTAGCAGGTCTTGTGTTAGATATTTTTGTTGTTTGTCCTAGAAATGCTTTATCGAGCTCCTCTTTCTGATTTGATTGTCCAGAGTGGACCCCTGTGACACTCTGTTGGGGGCACCCAGAACCGTAAGCCAGTGTGTTTCCCTTTTGCCTAAGCAAGGAGAGCTTTGCTGGGGCTTTAATTGCATGTCAGCTCCCTGCTACTCCAGTTCTGTCAGCCTGACCAACAAACTCCCTGAGACTCTGCCAGTCTTAACCTTGCCTTGCAGGTAATGTTCAGTGAACCCTGGTTCCTTAGTTCCCCAGAGATATCTCTCTGTTGAGTCTAGTCCCTCTCTCTGGACACTCACAGAAATGATTAAATCTTGTCTCCAAAGAGACAGTACACTCATCAGCCAGTTGGCTTACAGAGGACACACTAACTTATTACATCGCACTAAGATGGTTTTATAATAAAACGAGCTTTCTAGTCTCTAAAATTTAACTGATTATAATCTTGGTCTCAGGCAGTTTCTCACCTGCAGTCAGTTCTCAGTGTCCTCAATCTGCATAGTTGAGAGATCCACCTTTCAGAGATTCCAAGATTGCTAGCCCATTTTGTCCCTTAAGTGATGGATAACTGACTAACCCCTTCTTATAGATCAGAAAGCATTTGAAATGTATTCTTTTGAAGTGTATCCCCAGATAAAGTTCTTCTCCCATACTATTTGTCTCTTCCTGTTGACTTCTCATCTCTGTGTTGATTCATCTGTGAATGTAACTTTATTGTCTCTGGCATCACCTTGCTCAATTTACATTGGAGAAACAGGCAAAAAATTATTCCTTTGTCTAGGACAAATTTGTACAGCACCTAGCACAATGGGGTTCTGGCCCACAACTGGGGCTTTTAGGCACCACAGTAAAACAAATAATAGCAATAATAATTACTAACAATGAAAATCAACAGATCTTTATAGATGATGTATCACATCACCACAGAATTCTAGAATATATGAGTTTCACTGTACATTCAACCATTTCCCTAGTACACACATATACCGAGACTCACTCACAACCAGATGGAGCTGAAACAAAGTTTTTATTAGCTATTGGGCCTTATATTAAGGAATTACATATAGTGAACTTCTCTGGTCTGTGTTATGCATGAGGTCATCATAATGGTCCCTCTGGCAATTAAACTTTGTAAAATATATAATCTGTGGACCAGCTCCTAGTGAGGAAGGCATGATGATGCACACCTGAGGGGACATACCCAATAATACTGTTTAGTGATTGGATGGAGAAAACTTGGGCTTAATCATTCCAGAAAAGGTGCAAATGCAACTCCCATTGACTTCAATAGGAGTTGTGCATGTGCATTTCTCTGGATGGTCAGGCCCATGAAAAGCAGTGATGCCACAAAAGATCATGATGAGAAAGTGGGAAACACATTAAGAGTTAAAACTTATATGCCTTACTGATGCAAGCTGTCTCATTGCAGCCAATGGGACTATTGCTATGTGAAAGGTGAACAGAATTTGTGCTTATATTTAAGTTTGTAATGTGATATGCCAGGAAGGAATGTCAGTGTAATTATGCACTGCATATGTAGAGGCATCTAGTCATGGAGCTGGTGGGCAATAGTTTCCTCTGCTAAGGCTCTGATGACATCTCATCTGGAGTGTTGTATTCAGGTCTGGGCTCTTCAGGCCTGTAACACGGTCCACAACCCACCCCACTTCCTGGGGCCCGCTTGCTGCCCCCAATAAGGCTCAGAGAGGCTATTTAGAAGCTTTACAGGATTATTCAACCTCTTTTACAGGCAGAGTGAGCCTTCAGCTCGGAGGCCTCCAGTACCCTCCCTGACTGACTGCTCCCTCCCAGCCTTTATAGCCCTTAGCTTGTCAGGCCAGCAGGTGTTGCCAATCCTCAGGCCAGCATCAGGCCTTTTCCATCAGCCCCAATCTGTTTCCCCTGATTGGAGCTGAGTGGGCAGGGGCTAATTAGGTGCTTTTGGACCAACACCCTGCTACATACCTCCCCCCTTAAGCTGATGCCAGGCCTGATCTTTCTCGGCTCCGCTTTCCTTGGCCTGGGGTTTTACTCTGGGGGGTGGCCTCCCTGACCAGCAGGGTGGTCCCCAGGCTCAACCCTGTGGGGTTTTGGCATGCCCCACCCACAAAAGGTGCATTGGGTAGAGGGTGGACCATCCCACAAGTCCACCTCTGCCCAGAGGTCGTCACACGAGTCACAGCCTTGGGCAGGTTGCTGCGGATGCTTGCTTTCCTTCTCTGCTTGGGGAGACAGATCAGAGCCAAGTGCCCTGAGTCTGCCCCATGTCTCTGGTTTGGACCCTTTGCCTCTTGGAGTTTGGGCCTCCCCCTTCTGATCTTTCTTTAGCTTCTGTGCCTCTATCACCAGCATTCCCTCCTCTGGGTGGTCCTGTCCTGGGAGCTCCATTCCCTCATCGGTCACTCCCGTAGAGTCTCTATCTTGGCTGTGTTGTCTAGGATTTGTAGCTTTTCCCCCCCCCCTTGAGGTTGTGGGGACTCCCCTTTCCCAGGGTCCACCCTTGTAGGTGACTGGCCCCCTCCCTCCAGCTCCTTCTCTCCCACTTTCTTTGTTGGTCTCCTCCCTGTGCCCTCTTTCCCTTTTGGGGAAGGGTTCCAATCCAACCCCAGGACCACGGAGTAGGGCAACCCCTCTATTCCCCCCACCCGCTTCCAGGCAGACTTTCCCTGCATCTCCAGGGGTACCTGGGCCACGGGACAATACTCCCCATCCCCATGGATGCATTCCACCAGCATCCTTTCTCCAGGGATAAGCCAATGCAGCTTTACCAAGCACCACTGTATGAGGCAACGGGCTGAGGCCATATCCACTAGACCCCTCTGAGGTTTCCTCCCCACCCACACGGGGATGGTGGCTATTCCACGCCTCTTCTTCCGCCCCCCAACCTTGGTCCAACCGCAGAATTCAGCAACCCACAGTCCATCACTGGGCAGTCACAGCTCTTGTGCCCCGGCTGTCCACAGCGCCAGCATACAAGCTGTCCCGGGTGGCTAGGGGTTCCCTTATGCTCCTCCAATCGCTTGTCTACTGGCTTCCCAGCAGGGTGCTCACTGGGTTTCTTGCCTCCCTCTGTGTCTCACAGGGTCCACTGCTCCCTCGGGGGGAAAGTCTGCCTCTGTATATTCGTCCATCCTTTTGACAGCAGCTTCTACGGTGGCAGGCTGATGTCACCACACCCAGACCTGCATGCTGTCTGGGAGGCACTGTACAAACTGTTTAAGGATCACCTGATCCATTATCTGCCCCACTGTTTGGGTGTCAGGCCACAACCACCGCGTGGCCCAGTCTGTCAATCTAAGGGTGAAGGCCCGGGGCCGCACGCCCCTTGCCCTGCCCAAAACTTTTGCCAGTATTTCTCTGATGAAAGCCCCAGGCGGTCCAAGATGGTTGCCTTCACTGTGTCATAGTCCCTAGCCTGGGCCATATATGCTGCCTGCGCCTCCCAAGCAAGATATGGGGCTAGCTGCAGGGCCCAGGTTCTCCTGTCCCACCCGCTCAAAGGTACCCAAAAAGGCATCTAAAGCCACTGGGTCATCTGCTGGGGCCATCTTACAGATGCTAAGGCCCAGGGGCTGGGTGCCATCTCCCCATGCAGGACTCAGTTTCTGCAGGAGCTACTGCTGCACCGTTGCCTGTTCCTTGATAAAGTCCTGCAAAAGTCCTTGATAAAGTCTGTTGTTGCTTGGCCTGCCAAGCCAGTAAAGCTTGCCGCTCTGGCTAGTGGGACTGCTGAAAGGCCTGTAGTGTCTTCTGCATCTCCTCATGTTGCTCTGTGAGCCACTGCAGAGTATCCTCCATCTTCAGGATCACCAAACTGTGTCTCTGGCAAAGGATCCCAGAGAAGCCCCCACATGTAACAGGGTCCACAACCTGCCCCACTTCCTGCCTCCAATAAGGCTCAGAGAGGCTTCAGGGTTGTACAATACCTATGTCTTTATTTACCTACAGTTATCCCACCACCAGTGTTTATCTATTTAGAAGCTTTACAGGATTATTCAATCTCTTTTGCAGGCAGAGTCAGCTAGGAGGCCTCCAGTTCACTCACTGACTGACTTCTCCCTGGCTGCCCTTCTGGCTCCCTCCCAGCTTTTATAACCCTTGGCTTGTCAGGCCAGCAGGTGTTACCAATCCTCAGGCTAGAATCAGGCCTTTTCCATCATCCCCAATCTGTTTCCCTGATTGGAGCTGACTGGACAGGGGCTAATTAGGTGCTTTTGCACCAGCATCCTGCTACAAGGCCTAAAAGATGTTAACAAATTGAAGAAGACAGAGAAGAGCCACTACAATGACTAGGGTGTTGCAGGAACTGTTTACTGAAGAAAGGTTAAGGGCCAGATCCTCATATCCTTACTAATGCCAAATAGTAATTTATTCCACCAATCATCCCACTGCAATAAATGGGGAAGAGTAAACCACTACTCAGCAAGAGTCCAGAAGGACCATAACATAACACCAACAGTGATCACATAGGATGGTAAAAGGAAATAATGGAATTAGACTTTAAAAAAAATATAGGCTGAACTGATGGAAAATCTTCCAAAATGAGATCTAATAGCTATTGAGATTATCTCCAAAGAAAGTGGAGGAAACCCCTTTATTTAAGACATTTAAAAATAAACAAACTCGCTCCTAAGCGAGTTATGTCTGCCTAAATCTATCTGCAGACTGGGGATAATAGCCAGTCTATCTGTAGCTTGGGGATAATCATATTTACCATCCTGTCCAACAAAATGTTTAGAGGGTTATTTAGTGGCAGCTTGTGAACCTCTCCCTCCCACTGAGAAACAGTTACACTCAGAGATAGTCCTATTGAAGCCAAGGCTACTCATGTGTAACTGTGCTCCACTGGGAGCAAATTCACACTCTGTCTTTTAGGTAATTCTTAGCAGTGGTCTGATATAGTTCTCTACATCTTCAAAGGACTATATAAGCATTATTGTACTCATCGAAAATTTCCCCTACATTCCCCCATCCACACCCTCCTTATATAATACTTTGTGTTCCTGTCCTTGTTATGTTTAGAGTAGGCAAAGGTTTGAGCCAAAATTCTGGTTTCAGGACTGAAACCCCTTAATTTTGAAATAGTTTATCTGGGTTTCCTGATTTCAACTTCATGTAGTCTCCTACATCTGTGGTCAAAACCTAATCCTAGATTCAAACAGATCTATATTTGTGGAAGTTTGGATTTGAACTCTATGGTTTAGGACTATCCTTAATGTTGCTGTGTACTCTTAAACAAATGTTGTATTTCACCCAAGTAGTGGGTAAAATGATACATACAGGAATTATCTATGAGTTAGCAGGAATAACTTGCACAATGAGTTCTGTGTAGGGATCCAGGGTTGTTTTAGGGGGTGTCAAGGTTCCTTCCCCACTCTGAACTCAGTCCCAGAGTATTCTTCTAAGCCCCTTTCATGATAGCTTGCTGAATGGCATCTCCACAATTTTTGGAGAGAGTATGTACAGATAACTTTCTTCGAAGGCTTGTGCTAATGTGCATAGTTTTTCTGTGGGTTGTAGGTATGTAGTACTTATGATGATTTGACCCATTGGGCCTAATTTTGCCCTTGATTCATTGGTGCAACTCCTTGGGAAGGCAAAGGGAATTGCACCCAGGTATTTAGGTTATTTTAGCTTGTTACATTTGTAAAGTGCTTTGGGATTTTTCTAGATAGAAAGCACTATGCAAACTGTACAATATTATTATTATTTAGTTTGAATCTTTTCTATATATTGGTAATCTAAAAAGAACAAAATCTATTTGTAGTTTGTTTTAAGTACACATCAGAGGTCATGGCAGTTCATTTTCATACTGTTATTGTTAGTATCCTCATAGAAATCCTATTATTTGTTCTCTATGGCAATGTTGAAAACTAATCTGTGAATGATGTGCGAGAAGCCTGTTAATACTGTAGTGTGTTGACCCATTGTCTTTGGTCATCATAAACTGATAATTTTAAAATCAGTCTTTCAATACATATTTGACATATAATTTTGCAGTATACAAGACCAGTGTCTTGATCTATTTTTCCTCATATTGCTTGGCACGTATTTCTCCTTTAATTTACTCTCTCCTCATTGAAGATTGAGGTGGAAAATCTGTTAATCTGTTCAAATTTTTCTCATCTTGTTGCATAAAATTTTTGACAGTCTTCTCTGGTGTTCTTTTAACTCTGGGGAGACCTCTGAGGTTTCCTGGAAACTCGGACACTTCAGAATTCATCACTTGTGGCCATGGAGAAAAAGGGTTTGGATGAATACGAATAGCTGAAAATCTTGTAGGCAGCATCTTTCAACAGTTTCACTTAAGAAATGTTTAAATATATGACCTCATCGCTCATTTTATGGCGTTCCTGGAATATTGCTACAAATACAATAAATGTTCATTTAATCATGAATACTATGCAAGTTGTCATTTGTGGGACAGTGCTATAAAATTATCACAAGTACTAAATGGCCTATTTTATATAGAATACAATATCCTTGAGTTGTAGAAGTGACGTTCATCTTAAGCTTTAGGATTTAAGTGTAAGGGTCTTTCTCTTATTTCACCATGCACATGACTTCCAGTAGAAGTTAATCAATCTCTCAGTGCACTGAGACCTCCTGTTTTATAACATCCTTTATAGATGAAGATAATTGTTCTTGTGAAGTGCTTTGCTCTTTTGTTAAGCTTATTCTAGAAGTCTGTTACCTATAAAAAACCAACAAGACTATCTGCATCTAAATAGTCTTCCTGTGGTAGCACTGCCTAAATATAACAAATGAAGCAGATATGATGCATAGTTTATGCATACTGTTTGTATAGTTGTGAGTGACACTTACCATTAGGCATAAGATATTTACATCTGTTCATCAAAATATGACACTCCATTGCAGTCTTCTAAAGCTATCCCCGTGGTATACATGAGTATGGTAATTTAAAAAGAAAATAGTGTAGAAAAAGAACATGATAAATGCATATCATCTTATTTTTTATGGCTCTAGTAAATTTCATACCTTAGGCTAGACTGAATATACTTTGAGTTTCTCTTGTAACAATATTTTGGAAATGAGTCAATCAACAGGCTTTTCCTTACTCATTATTATTTAGCCTAAAGATCTTAGGAATCTGTGTTTATTCCATTATCAATTTATTTTTGAGAAGTATCATTGCCTTTACCTAGCACTAAAATTATTATTTCTTTTCATTTTATAACTGTTGTAAAAGTAAATGATCTACCTCTATACACTCTTCTGTGCAACTACTTCTGTGTCTGGATATTTCATTCTTCATTTGATGCTTTAATCTATAAATTACTATAACAGATGCTTCTTGAAAAGCCTCAGAAAATAGAAGAAAAAATGGTTTGTGTTTTTGACTGGAATCCACTGCTCAGCTAGATATTTTAATTCTGTTTTTTTGATGAATACCAAATCTTTTTAGTAAGTAGAATAAACCAGTCGGAATAACTAGGAAGGTATGTAGTGAATTGCACAAAGGTTGCATGGTTTAGACCTTTGCAGGAACACAGGCTGCAGTTTAGCTGTCGAGGCACTATCATTCTCCTCAAAGGTGAAATGATTTAGAGGTCTAGAGAAACTTAATTTTTCTTGATCACCATGTGCAACCTGGAATTTTAATGGCAGGCATAATTAATTCTTCTGATGTTAATCATCAGGGCTGGGCTCCACAATTATCAGCCTGGTGCAGCTGGGCCATGGAGCAGACATGAAAAATTAGGAAAATGAATCAGTAATAGGGTGGCAGATTTAATCTGCATCATGAAAACAAAGTTAAAAAGAGGGAGATTGAGAGAATTTCAGCTGAAGCTTTTGTGCCAATGAGCACTGACAGAACTGAAAAATGTTGCTGATGTCCAAAGTGATTGGTAATTACCAAGCCATTGAATTTTTTATTGTCAATTTATCATTGCGCCAGAGGTTAAATTTAACATCTTCTTCTAAAGCCATCACTCTAGGAGGAAGGCAAGCTTTGCATCACGTGGCCCAGGAGTCAGTGAAAGGTTAATCAGGTATTCTTTTAGTTTGTGTGTGCGCTTCCAAATCATTTTTTTATTGTATCCTTTTATGTTGCATACATGCCATGGGGTATTTTCTAATTTATATTACCTGTGCATTTCAGATAAATATTAGATTGCATTCCTCAGCATAGCACTGTCTCCCTTGCTGTGTATTTATACTGCTATATTTTCCATACACAGAGGCATATATTACACACACACACACACACACATATATAAAAACAAGAGAAATTTTATAAATACAAAGAACTTTGGTGTGAAATAAAGAAAGCATTTCACAAATAACGAAAATTACAATCTTAGTGCCTAAAGGCATCAGACATCTTTAAATATCGGTATTACTTGTTTCTTTCATTTTCTAAGTAATATTGTTTATGGAATATTTGATTTTACTGTGGTCTGATGGTATCTTATTTTCAGAGGTGGGCCCCTGGTTTGTGAATGGACTAGTTTAAGGCCAGGGTAGTATTTTTATAGCTTGTAAACTTGTTTGGATTGCAAGATCTTCAGCTCTTCAGAGTAGGGTCTGTCTGTGTATTTTGCACTTTGTACAGCGCTACCCACATTGTTGGTACTTATTTAATAAATGATAACCATAATTGACAACTGAAGTGCACATTAGTTCTTTGAATCCTTCCCCTTATGAATGTTTAGTAAATGGTATAGTTTTTATAATGCAAAAGACTGAAAGAAAGCAATCCCGTATCTAAGACATCCCTGTCACGTATGACGGAAATAAACATTCATGTATTATAGACCAAACCTGGCTCTGGTGTAAGTTGAAGTATTTTCATTAACATCAATGGGATTTGTGCCTGCTTATTCTAGGGCTGAGTTTTGCCCCAAAACTACACAATGTAATCCTTGCTATTTAACTGTCTTTTAGCACAATATTAAATCCATTTTTTGTCCACCTTAATTCAGCCCTGTAATCTCTCTCTCTCTCTCTCTCTTATATTTATTTTCAAATCCAGGCTGTGCTCTGATTAAGGGAATTGTATGCATTTTCTATAAATTAAAAATGGAAATGGCCTTTAGGGGCGAGTCAGTAGAGGAATCAATGCATGCATTAATTACTGCAATTCATTACCCAAATAAACACAAGACTCAGCCTTTTGCTAGATAGAAATTTAGAGACATAAGATGTTTACAAGAGACAAAGGCTTCTGATCCTGCTCATGTTAATCTGCAGATCAAAGAATATGTGAGTCCATTCCTGGAGGAGGCTCCTCTGGGGATACCATGGCTGGGATCAATCCCCACACGCAGGCAGTGAATTATTGCTGCTGAATACAAAAGCTGTTCACGTGACATCACTGTCACCTAGCTGCAGTGACACCCTCTCCAGATAGGGCTTCAGAAGACCTTGCTTTTCTAATACCCACTTTTCTATAATTAAACTCAAACCATAAAACAGTACCTGTCCAATGACCTTTGATTGCCCTCATAAACAAAAATATGTTTCAGCTCATAGCAACTATTCAGTCATTTGGAAGAAAAACGTGAAAATGTAATCTTTAGCTTCCCATAGGCTTTTTGGAATATAAACAGAAGGTTAGAAAATATACAACAAATAAAATTGTACAGAAAAGATTCAGTGATTTATTGAAAAGATTTCATACTCCTCTCCTGAATTAGTATCCTATCTTTTCCTTGAGAGACTAGCAGAGTACTGGAAGAATGTAATTTTTCTAACAGCATTTGGATGCCTTTCTTGATCATATTTTATAGCTTGAAGATAAATTACCATATGAAGGTTTTTGTTCAAAACCTGAACAGAGTATGATTTAAATTCTGTTACATTTTGCATAGATGTCATTGCTGGTGCTAGCTCAATGTAAGTCTCAGGAGCTGAAAGCAGAACACATATTAGCCAAATCCTTTTCTCCTATTGGAGATCTCAGCTATTTTAATTGGATTCTGTCCAAAACTGCAACTAATTAAGAATCAATTCAGGACCATTAGCAAGTGGGACTAGCTAGCCAGTGTTGCATATTTCAAAAGAATTAGTTTTAATGAGAGGAGTTCCTGGACAGAACCCCCGCCCCCCTACAAACAAACAGATTAAAGATAGTGTAGGGACCTTCTCCAGCTAAACTAGACAACTAATGGTACATGGAAAGATGCTGAACTTGTAGTCCTCTCTAATTGATCTACTTACTGTTCTTCAGGAAATTAAAAAAAAAAGTATGCAGGTATTTACTGTGCATTAGCAGTTCAATAGCTATTTATAAACATTAGCAATTGTTGCATTTTGCAGTCTCTCTTTGTCAGAGAAACATATGTTATCTCTTTTCAGACATATTAACCTTAGAACTGTCAAGCCATTTTACCTTCTTTAGGCTTTGTACTTCTGCAACATCTGTTAATCTGCACCACATTGCCTGCAGATGGTATTTTTTAATTTAAGAGGTTAGATTGCCATATTTCTGACATCTGTAGTTTTGTTTTACCACAGAGTAAAACTTTGCTAAAAAGTCAGTGCTTTGGGGATATAGTTTGATTCACTTTTCAACAGTAGCCATGTCTAGAGGAGTTTTTTTCTTAAACTATTACATTTTCTGAACTCTTAATGAGTTTAGTGCATATGGTTATTTTAAAGGGAAAAGACTAAAGTACCTAGCTGACTGATTTTGAATATTTACTGTATGAATGTGTGCAGGCATATCAGTAGAGTGAAATATTTAACCATTAAAATGGGTATGCATTAAATCAGATTTCCAAACCTGAACACATTATCTGATAGTCCTGACTTCAGACCTACCCTTCCCTATGGATGTATGTCTGGAGAAGTTACTTGGACTGGGTTTGTTAGTACGAGGCAAACCAAACATAACTACAAGCTACTGTGACTTTAAAAAAAATATAAAAATGCAGAGCTGTTTACATGTCCAGCTTGTAAATATAAAAGTACATTGTTCAATGAAGAGCTCAGTTTAATAACTAAGTTTGATATACATTCTGGATAGATGGTAAATGTTATAAGTATTCTTCCTCATATCAACACCCTGATTCATTTGACTGCAATGACAAGAACGTGCTAGAACATCTTTTCAGTAAGCTAGTTTGATAGCTGAGTGCCTTTGCTTTTTAATTGTTCATTCCGCATTTAACAGAATAAACTGTATTTCCAAACAAACACCTTCTGCTAAGGCACAAGCAGTGTTCTATTGCAATAAAACATCCATTATTGATGACCGAGCTGAACAATAATGAATAGGCAAAGAAAGTAGACAGACAGAGACAAACACCTACAAGATCTCTATCAAGCATTCTTACAACTACAGTACCCACCTGCGGAAGTGAAGAAACAGATTGACAGAGCCAGAAGAGTTCCCAGAAGTCACCTACTACAGGACAGGCCTAACAAAGAAAATAACAGAACGCCACTAGCCGTCACCTTCAGCCCCCAACTAAAACCTCTCCAACGCATTATTAAGGATCTACAACCTATCCTGAAGGATGACCCAACACTCTCACAAATCTTGGGAGACAGGCCAGTCCTTGCCTACAGACAGCCCCCCAAACTGAAGCAAATACTCACCAGCAACCACATACCACACAACAGAACCACTAACCCAGGAACCTATCCTTGCAACAAAGCCCGTTGCCAACTGTGCCCACATATCTATTCAGGGGACACCATCAGAGGGCCTAATAACATCAGCCACACTATCAGAGGCTCGTTCACCTGCACATCCACCAATGTGATATATGCCATCATGTGCCAGCAATGCCCCTCTGCCATGTACATTGGTCAAACTGGACAGTCTCTACGTAAAAGAATAAATGGACACAAATCAGATGTCAAGAATTATAACATTCATAAACCAGTCGGAGAACACTTCAATCTCTCTGGTCACGTGATTACAGACATGAAAGTTGCGATATTACAACAAAAAAAACTTCAAATCCAGACTCCAGCGAGAGACTGTTGAATTGGAATTCATTTGCAAATTGGATACAATTAACTTAGGCTTGAATAGAGACTGGGAGTGGCTAAGTCTTTATGCAAGGTAACCTATATCCCCTTGTTTTTTCCTACCCCCCCCCCACCTCCCTTAGACGTTCTTGTTAAACCCTGGATTTGTGCTGGAAATGGCCCAACTAGATTATCATACACATTGTAAGGAGAGTGATCACTTTAGATAAGCTATTACCAGCAGGAGAGTGGGGGGGAGGTATTTTTTTCATGCTTTGTGTGTATAAAAAGATCTTCTACACTTTCCACAGTATGCATCTGATGAAGTGAGCTGTAGCTCACAAAAGCTTATGCTCAAATAAATTGGTTAGTCTCCAAGGTGCCACAAGTACTCCTTTTCTTTTTGCGAATACAGACTAACACGGCTGTTACTCTGAAACCAAAGAAAGTAGGTATGTTTTGGCTTTTTTTTCGTTCTTGTTTGGTAGCAAGGGCTTACTCAAGGCAGGGAAGGGCAAGCAATGTACTCTCCATTGCTCTGCTCTCCTCTACTGCCATCTACTTTAACTCCTGATTTGGGAGGTCAGGAGGTCAAATGAGTCTCACAAGAATTCCTGCAATAAAGGCAAGGGCAGTTTCAGAAGCTTTAGCATTTCACCAGGTTTATCTGCTTTCTGTTGAAGAAGGGAGTATGGTTTGATATTTGTAGAGTTCATAGTAGGAAGAACAAAAAAAAGAGAGGGGGTGGGGGAGAATATAGTCTGGCAGTACATAGACTTGCTAGCAAGGTCAAGCATGCAGTGTCATCCCATTTTTAATCTTTTTCCAAAAAGGCATTGGCTTTGGGCAGGATAAAGGACTGGCAGGGACACATACAATTTTAGAAACTCTTTAAATGCCTGCTTCTTTTAAAGGTTCCATCTTTCTCCCTAAGTTACATGGCTGAGATTGGAAAGGAATAAGAGTATGGAGCCTTTCCACATCGTGGGTCAGATCCTGAGGTCCATGCAAAGCTCATAGGAAAGAACCCACTGCAGAGCTGTGTAGAGGGGAATTTGGAATGCGGAAGGTGTGGGGGAACATGGCTACTGGTTCTGTGACAATAGGGATCCATAGACCAAACCTACACCTTGGGTATGCTGCAATATGGTGTGGCCTAACTGCTACTCCTCATAATGTGAAGTGAGAACTCTGGCCACCCTGACCAATGCTGAGCCACTTGAGCAAGGTGTATTTTCTTAGGGTATGATCAGAAGAGATAATTTGGCCCTATATCAGTTCTTGATTAGTTGCCAGGAGCATTCTGTGCTGGTCTCATGAGTCAGAGTATGTCATAGAGCGAATCCTACCACTTTAACTTTCTCTCTCCTTTTAAGGAGACAGTCTGAGCTCTCAGTGTAGAGGGGGCTGTTCTCAAGCATGATCTGTTTCTTATGCTCACACACAGTCAGTATGCCCAGCATAATGATATTCCAGCAGCATTATTAATCCTGCCAAGTCCCAGCCTCCTTTCAGTTGTTTTGTGGTGTTCTTTTGGATTTTGGTCAAGAATTTCCTTTCTTCACAGCTTGGGTTTCCACAGAGTTTGCATGTTTTCCTACTTCATCCAATGTGCCCTCCCGATTGTTCACCTCAACCCCATGAGGAATTAGAAGCTTGTCAATTGTTCTTTTAAAGTAGGGATTTGGATAATTTATTTCATGGTGGCATCTTAAAAGTGATTGGCAGAAAGGCTGATGGGTTGGTAGAGATCTTCTATCAAGTACGCAAGATGGTGCCTCCCTGACTGTACTTCTGAGACTTTGGGAACTAAAGAAATCTGATTCATCATTTTATTTTTGGTTCTGGGCATAGTTCTGCTTCTTTCTTTCCCAGGGAGTTTGCCAGAGGCTTGTTCTGATAGCTGCCAGCAGTAATGGAGACTGCAGGAGTCTAAGAAAAGATTGCCTTTGCCTTCATTTCAGGACCTATTGTGAGATACATCTGACCTTCCTGCCAGGAGGATCTCCCTGCCTCCTAAAGCACATGTTAAAGTAAATGGGCGTGAAGGGGAGCATAGCTTCTTCCCCACCTCTCCCATAAAGCATAAGCTGCAGTTCCCCACTATTCCTCCTTCTGCTTGGCTTTTGTGGAAATGAGAACTACCCCTCCTGTTCTTTATTGTTGAACTACTTTAACCACTGGTCCCAAGAGGATTCTGTGAAGAACTTGCACATTTACAGTTCAGTGCATCTTTCTGCTGCCTCCCCCAGCCACCAAGGTTTTTTTTTCTCTGACACCAAAGGAATTAGCTTAGAGCAAAGAAATGGTGTAACTTCCTTGTTCTCTGATCCCTACTTCTGCAGTTCTGGTCCAGGACTTAACAAAAAAAACTGACAAGTACAGTCAAACCTTGTTGTAACTTCACTCAGGGTTTGGATGGAAAGCAACATTATGTTTTAGCAATCTAAGACCTCTTAACAATCTAAGACCTCCTAGCAGTTGTTACTGTATGTATGCAGTGACCACTTAGAACTTTATGGTTCCTGTGCGGACATTCCTCCTCCAAATCACAGCCCTTTGCACTGGAAGTGAAAGAGATGCTCCTTGATTAAAGGAGTAGGGCCTATGACACACAGTTGAGCCATTCATATTCTATCCAGTAGAGGGCAGTGGTATACATGCAGACTATCCAAATCATGTTCAGAAATGACAGCCAAACTTGGAAGGGGGGGAAAAAAAGCAGGAAATTATGCTTGCATTAATCCAATGTATTTTGACATGATTGTTGCTGATAATGCCCTCCTGCTGGCTCTCTTACACTGAATGTTTGATAGTAAAGCCAGGTCACAGAGCATTAGGGAAAAGGAAAAAACAGTGGTGTTATGGTCAGGGACAGGTCAAGCAAGCAAGACTATTATTAATTGAACTAAACAATGCTAGCCCACATCTTGCCAGCGCTGGCACTGGATGTTACAACAAGGTGTTACATTGGTATACATGCGTGTTTAATATAGCAAAGTTCTATAACCATGTAATTAATTTTACTTTGATTTATACAATGAAATGGGGGAAAAAAACACATTTTAACTTTCAAATATTTACCTTCATGCTCCTGGAGCTGACTGAAAAGACATGCATTTAGCACTTCATCTTTCCAGGCAAACCTAGCCCTTCAAAGAATACCCAGTTGAATTTCCTTTTGATGTTTGTTTCAACAGCACGTTGGGGCTTGTGTTTGTTCGGAAGCAACTGAATAATAAATACAAATATTCAAATGCTTTTCTTGAGACAATAGAATTCTACCTTTTGGATTTATATTAATTGTCAATCTTAGATATGGATTTTAGGTACAGTGTGTACATCCAGCATTCCCCCTCAAGACTTTAAAGAGTAAGGCTGTCTTTAATACAGGCTCCATTGCAATACATTAAACGAATTAATTTAGATCTTATGAAAGATAATGGATTGATAGTCATGGAAATTTTCATCCTCTGTAAGTTTCTTCAAAATGTCCCACTGACTTACCTCAAATAATTTTAAGCTGAGTGGTCATTCATTCACCGTTCAGTCTTTGGTATCCTGCATTAGGAGTTTCTGAAATGTGGACATGTGACCAACGGGTAGTAGGCTGAAGTCGCCCATTTCTCATAGGCCAACAAACTGCTGTCAGATGTTAATGACTTTCGGTCACTACTGATCTGGGGTGGAATTGAACAGGCTATATAGAGGTAAAACACTCCAAAGTATCAGAATCCTCTCACTCTTTGGCTTGTGTTATGCAGGAGTTCAGACTAAATGATTATAATGGCCCTTTCTGACCTTTAAAAGTCCATTAATCGGAAAACCTAAAGTACATTCCCTCCTTAGAACACAAACCTTATTATAGTGCAAAAATCACTTGGCACCAGACCATAGAGGAAGGAATTGACTTGAACACCACCATCAACAGGGTTATAGCCATACAAATATGCTATAATCAGAACATGGCATATGGTAAGATTCATAGATTCCCAGACCAGAAGGGACCATTGTGATCATCTGGTCTGACCTCCTGGGTAACACAAGCCATAGAACTTCCCCAAAATAATTCCTAGAGCACATCTTTTGGGAAAAATATAATCTTGATTTAAAAATTGTCATTGATGGAGACTCCACCACAATCCTTGGTAAATTGTTCCAGTGGTTAATTACCCTTTCTATCAAATTTACAACTTATTTTTAGTCTGAATTTGTCAAGCTTCAACTTCCAGCCACTGGTTCATGCTATACTTTACTTTTCTCTGCTAGATTGTTACATATTTGTTCCCCATGCAGATACCTATGACAGTAATAAAATCACTTGTTGACTCTTAACTCTTTGTGAAACCAAACAGATTAAGCTCCTTGAATCTATCACTATTAGGCATGTTTTCTAATCCATTAATCATTCTCATGGCTCTTCTCTTAACTCTTCAGTTTAGCAACATCATTCTTGAATTGTGGGCATCAGAACTGCACACAGTATTCCAACAGTGGTCGCGCCATTGACAAATAGGTAAAATAACTTGTCTGTTCTACTCAAAATTTCCCAGTTCATGCATCCGAGGATCTCATTAGGGTGTGTGTTTTTTTTTTTTTTTTTTTTTTTTTTTGGCCCACAGCACCACAGTGGGAGCTTATGTACAGGTGATTGTCTACCATGACTCCCAAATCTTTTTCAAAGTCACTGTGGCCCAGGATAGAGTCGTCCGCACCCCCACATCCTGTAAGTATGGCCTACATTACTTGCTCTCAGGTCTATACATTTACCTGTATTAACACACATTGTTTGCTTGCACCCAGCTTACCAAGCGATCTACGTTGCTCTGAATAAGTGACTGTCTTCTTTATTATATCCCTCTTGCCCCAATTTGGGTGTCATCTCCAAAGTTTATCAGTGATGATTTTATGTTTACTTCCTGGTCATTGATAAAGATGTTAAATAGCATAGGGCCAAGAATCAATCCCTGCGGGACCCACTGGAAACATACCCTCTTGATAACAATTCTCCCTTTACAAATTACATTTTGAGACCTGTGAGTTTAACCAGTTTCAAATACATTTAAGATGTGCATGGGATCACATTGTTTTTGATATGAGAATTAAGGCCCTGGTCCTGCACTGTGATCCACATGAATGGAGTTAATATGGCTTTGTGTGGGTTCAACGATCAGCTTGTGCAGATCAGAATGCAGGAATGGAGTCTAAAAAAATAAGTATAGCCATCCATTTACACAGTATGAGTCTCATCTGAAACTGGGATTGTCCCTGTTTTGATTTTTGTCTGTGTGAGTTAGGGTTTTACTGTGCAGTCCTAACTCAGGCAAAACTCCCATTGAAATTAGGGATTGGGCAAGGACTGAGCCCTTAAAAATGGATTCACTTTTTTATAATTTTATTCGGGAACACATAATTGTTCATAAAGTGTTGGTATATAAAGACAAAAACAGGCTAGGCCTCACATCACATTGGCAATGCTCAAGTGTTAGTCAAATGGAGGGATGACAGTACAGTAAGGAAAGAATTAAATTTCAATAAAAGAAAATAAGGAATAATGTTCCAGTCAGATCTAACCGCATTATGTACAGCATAACTTTCAAATTGGAAGTTCATAAAAACCAACCACACCTCAGCCAGTTTGTCTGGCATCTGTCCTGTTCCACATGGCACTGCTCCAAGGCAGTTTGAGACCATTTCTGCAATGGGATGGCGCTGAGCCACTTTTCCAAAAGGAGAGTGTAGTTTTTCGGTGGGAAAGTGCAGTCAGTGAAGAGCCATGAGGGATCAGATTATCTCTTCCAGCTTTTTCCTTTTTTTGTTCCTTCAAACTTAAAGTAAAATTCAAATGCAGAAAAGCTGCCATTAGGATAATATTAAGGACCCGATTTAAATTGACAGGAGGCAGGAAATTCAGAGCAAGGATGACCTTCTGGTTTAGATTACTACTACAATTTTATTAAAGAATGTCACAACAAAAACATAGGCTGTCATTTTGGAATATGCAGTCACCCCTTCCATAAGTCCCTCCCACAAAAGCTATTTAAAGACCTACCCAGTCCACACAGAAACAAGAAAAGCTTTTAAAGGTTAATATTCTTCTAACCCCAAACTTTGAAATGTATAGTGCATGCATGAATAGTGCTGATAATTAATTTACATACTTCCTTCCATCTTATACATTCTCATAATATACATATAGTCCGTAAATGTCCTGCATATGCTATGTGGCAAATTGCTGGCACTACTATGATGGATCTCACACTTTCTCTTCTGGGGGGGGGGGGGAAATGTTCAGGGCACCATTTCTTGCCCTGAACTGGAGTATTAACTGCCCCACTAGTGCCCTAGAGGAGGGGAGTGGAGAGGGAGGGACCCGGGCCCGCCCTCTATTCCGGGTCCCAGCCCAGGGGCCCTAGGGATAACGGTAAACCACTAGAACTAGTCGTTCCTTCCCCTGGGCTACTTCCCTCTCCTGTCCTTCAGCTTGTGGGGCTTCCTGCCCTCCCTCTGCACAAACCAGGTGTCCCTTTACCCAGGGTCTTGGTCTTCTTAGCTCACCGCAGCACTTCTCCAAACTCTCCTCTGCTTCCCTCCAAACTGCTCTCTGCTCCAGTGCCAATCCACTGTGCTTCAACTCCTACTCTTGTCTGATTGAAGCAGGGGGTTTTTATCATGTGATTGGGCTTCAGGTGCTTTAATTAATTTATAGCAAACTTTCTTCCCTCTCCAGGGAAGAAGACTCCCTTCTAGCCCTCTCCTGCTGCTGCCCTCTGGCCTGGGCTTTCCTTGCTTTTTGCCCCTGCTTTCAGCTTCCCCCCCTACCGGGCCAGACGCTCTCCCCCATTTCTTTTCTTTTTGTTTTTTTTCTCTCCTATTGCTAGAGTGCTGGCCGGCTGCTGACTGGCTGTTAGCGCTCCCCCCCCGCCTGCCCTCGGACGCTGGCCTGCTGACCCGCTCCCCGGAGCGGGGGAGTGGAGGAACCCAACCTCCAGACCCAGCCGCTTGCTGTTTGTTTGTGGAACTGTATTCGGTGAGAGGAACTCTTATCATCTGCTCCGGCATCCCTGCAATGTTGCAGCTGCAAAAAAGAGAGCCCGGAACAGACAGAGAAAAAGCCATCTACCGGAGGAACACCGCCCGGGGAATCTACAAATCGCTGTGGAGGGGGCCCAAGACTGAGTAACTTTTGAACTGTGCTTTCGTGTGGGGGGAGGCCTTGACTGTGTCTTAACTGTGTTTGTAGGGACACAGGGGGTGTGGCATGGAGCTGTCCCCCGATCCGTGTCCTCCCAACCCCCACACTACTATCTTCACTACCCCCCCTCCACCGTCCCCGCTCACTGTCTAACATCTGCCTCTGGACTCAGCTGCTCGCCCTGATTCCACCGCATGAGCCAGAAGCACCAGCCAATCAAACAGGACTCTCTGGACAAGCGTATGGTGGTTCATGTGCCCCCCCCCGACCCGAATTGTCCACCCCACAGCTTGTCCCTTTTTACCTGACCCCAACTCCTGTTAAATACCTGCCACCGCCCCCGCTGGGGCATCGGCAATGAAGGGCACCGGGGTGACCGCCGCCGCTGCCATGCCCACCACCTCCCCAGACTCTAGGGGAGCCCCCCCAGCCGGCGAGAAAGGCCAGGGCAAGAAGAAAGGGAAGGGCCCCGCTAAAACCACCAGGCCCTCCGTGGCAGGGGCCACCCCCGCTGCAGCAGCCCCGCCACCGACCACGGCATCCTTCCCCCCTCCCACCAGCTCTGTGGGTGTCCCTCCCTCACCCCCCAGGACGTATGCCCGGGTGACGGCAGCCCCCCCGCCTGCCGCCTCGTCATCTCTCCCACCCACCACCTCCGCCACCATCAATAGCGGCCGGGGCCCCTTCCCCACAATGACAAGGAAGCATGGTGTCCGATGCTTCCTGGTGCCTGCCTCGCCCCACGTGGAGACCTACGTGCGGGCATTGGCGAGGGTGGTGGGGCCCTCGGCCATTGTGGCGGCCTCCAAAATGTACGGGAAGGTCGTCTTCTTCTGAGCATCGGAGGCTGCCGCCCAGGAAGTGGTGGAGAGAGGCCTGGCGGCGGTGGTGGGGTGTTTGTCCCCCTAGAGCTGCTGGAGGACCTGCGCGTCCGCCTGGTCCTGACCTCTGTCCCTCCTTTTCTCCCCAATGCTGCCCTGCTACCCGCCCTTTCCACCCTGGGGAAACCTGTTTCTGTCATCAGCTCTCTCCTATTGGGCTGCAAGGACCCCACCCTCCATCACATCTTTTCCTTCCGCCGGCAAGTGCAGCTTCTACTGCCGTCGGCGGCGCGTGATGGAGAGGCGCTCGAGGGGTCCTTTCTAGTCCCCCACCAGGGGGCCCGTTACCGAGTGTATTTCTCCACGGGGGAAGCCCGGTGCTACCTCTGCCGGGCGTCAGGGCATGTCCGGAGGGACTGCCCCTTAGCCCGGCAAGGAGGGGCACCTGGGATCCCTGAGACCCGGCAAGACATCGGCCCTCTCATTGCCGACGCCCCTGGCTGCCCGGTACCCGAACCTGCCTCCCCTCCTCTTCGGATCACCATTACTCCCACTCAGGCCCAAGGGGCACCTCCCCTACAATGCCCAGACAAGCGGGAGAGCCCCGCCCTCGCTGCTGACAATCTGGCGGGGCCTATGGAGGACGGTGTGGCAGAGATAACACCAAGCATGGGAGAGAGCCTGCCCCAGGGAGAATCATCCCTCCCTTATGCTGCCCTACCGTCCCCCCCCCCAAGTCCCTGAGCCATCGTCTTTACCCCCTGACATGACCCCTGCTAACCAGCCCCCAGATGATACCATGGAGGGCTGGGCCCTAGTCCAGTGGAAGCGAGGCAAGCGGAAGGCTCAAGCTCCGCCTCATCTACCCAAAGCAGAGGCCCCCCGGAAGACCAGGAAGGGGGGCACCGATGCCGAACCTTCCGCTTTGCCCACGAGTGTGTCCTATCCACCGGTGTCAGCCGGGAAAGACGTAGCAGCACATCGGGCCCGGAGCGACTGCAATTCTATCAGCGGGCGTCCGCCTACCTCGGCACCTTAGATTCTCACGAGTGCCCGGTCCTGGGAGGGGATTTTAATACCACCCTCGAGGAGCGGGACCGCTCGGGGACCGAGCAGAGCCCGGCTGCCGCGGACACCCTCCGGGAGATAGTCGAACATCACTCCCTAGTGGACATCTGGAGTGACCACCACCCGGATGACATTTCCACGTTCACCTTTGTCCGGGTGGAATCCCATCGGTCGAGCCACTCCCAGTTGGACCGCATTTATTTATCATGCTTCCATCTCTCACGAGCCCACTCCTCCAGCATTCGGCTGGCCCCATTTTCTGACCATCACCTAGCCACCATGGCAGCCTCCCTCTGTGCGGAGAGGCCAGGGCCGGCCTATTGGCATTTTAACAACAGCCTGTTGGAGGATGAGGGCTTCGTGACATCCTTCTGGGAATTCTGGCTGGCCTGGCGAGGGCAGCGGCGTGCCTTTCTCTTGGCGCGGCGATGGTGGGACCTGGGGAAGGTGCGCCCCCGGCTTTTCTGCCGCGACTACACCCGGGGCACAGCTGACGGAGAAATGCGGCGATGGAGCAGTTGGAACGGGAGGTCTTAGAGCTGGAGAGGCGTCTGGCCGCCAGCCCCGAGGACCCGCTCCTCCGTGGAGCATGCCAGGAGGAGCTCCGGGCCCTCAAGGACCATTGGGCCCAGGGCGCATTTGTTCGATCCCGCATCCGCCTCCTTCGGGAGATGGATCGCGGCTCCTGCTTCTTCTATGCCCTGGAGAAAATGAGGGGGGCCAAGAAACACGTCACCTGCCTCCTGGCAGAGGACGGCACCCCCCTCGCGGAACCGGTGGAGATGTGCGGGAGGGCCCAAGCCTTCTACGCAAGTCTTTTCTCCCCGGATCCGACTGACCCTAGTGTTTGCAGAGTGCTCTGAGAGGAGCTCCCTACGGTCAGCGTGAGTGACCGAGACCGGCTAGAGTTGCCTCTCACCCTGGCTGAGTTCTCGGAAGCCCTCCGTTGTATGCCCACCAATAAGTCTCCAGGCATGGACAAGCTGACCGTGGAGTTCTACCGCGTGTTTTGGGATGTCCTCGGCCCAGACCTAGTCACCGTCTGGGCCGAGTCTCTGCAGAGCAGGGTCCTCCCTCTTTCGTGCAGGCGAGCTGTGCTCGCCTTATTGCCGAAGAAGGGGGACCTCCGCGATTTACGAAATTGGCGTCCTGTCTCGCTCCTCAGCACGGACTACAAAATCGTAGCGAAAGCAATCTCGCTGTGGCTAGGGTCTGTGCTGGCGGACGTGATCCACCCAGACCAGACCTACACTGGACCGCAGTATTTTTGATAAACTATTTCTGGTTCGGGACCTTTTGGAACTCGGGTGTAGAGACGGTCTGTTGTTCGCCCTCCTGTCCCTAGATCAGGAGAAGGCGTTCGATAGGGTGGACCACTGGTACCTCCTGAGCACTCTGCAGGCATTTGGCTTTGGACCCCAGTTTGTGGGTTTTCTCCAGGTGCTGTACGCTTCCGCAGAGTGTTTGGTTAAGCTCAACTGGACCCTGACCGAACCGGTCACCTTTGGGCGAGGAGTATGGCAGGGGTGCCCCCTCTCGGGCCAGCTGTACGCTCTGGCAATTGAGCCCTTCCTCTGTCTCCTCCGCAGGAGGTTGACAGGGTTGGTGCTGCGGGAGCCAGAGCTGCGGCTGGTCCTGTCAGCGTACGCCGATGATGTGCTCCTCGTGATCCAGGACCCGGGCAACTTGGCGCGGGTGGAGGCTTGCCAGGCCATCTATTTGGCAGCCTCCTCCGCCTGGGTCAACTGGGTCAAGAGCTCTGGCTTGGAGGTAGGAGACTGGCAGCAGGCGAGCTCCCTCCTACCCACGCTTCAGACCATCCGGTGGAGTGCGGGTCCGCTGCTCTACCTCGGCGTTTACCTTTCTGCCACGCATCCCTCTCCGCCGGAGAACTGGGAAAATTTAGAGGGCGGGGTGATAGAGTGGCTCTGGAAATGGACGGGACTACTCTGATGTCTCTCCCTCCGAGGGAGAGCGCTGGTGCTTAATCAACTAGTTCTGTCCATGCTCTGGTACTGGCTCAACACCCTGGTCCCGGCCCCGGGTTTCCTGACCAACCTCCGAACATCGATTCTGGGGTTCTTTTGGTCAGGAATGCACTGGGCCCCTGTAGGGGTTCTTCATATACCCCTGAAGGAAGGAGGACAGGGCCTGAAATGTCTGTACACTCAGGTCCGCTTCTTCCGCCTCCAGGCCCTACAGAGGCTCCTTTATGGTGCAGGCAGTTCAGCATGGAGCATACTGGTGCACTCCATCCTGCGCCACGTCCGAGGGCTCCGATATGACTGGCAGCTCTTTTATCTCCGTCCGGGAGGTCTTCCGCAAGACCTCTCCGGGCTGCCGGTCTTCTACCAGGACCTCCTCCTGAATTGGAAACTGTTTTTAACGACCAGGTCTGTGGCGGCCACCAAGGGGGCAGATCTCCTCACGGAGCCCCTGCTACACAACCCCCAGCTCCGTGTGCAGGTGGTGGAGTCCCACTCGGTGCGCCACAGCTTGATCCTGGCAGAAGTCACGAGAGTCGGAGACCTCCTGGACTACAACCGGGGAGACTGGCTGGATCCCCTGATGCTTGCTCGGCGCATGGGGCTCTCCAGACCTCGTACCCCCCGGCGCGTACTTCAGGAGGTGAAGGCCGCTTTGCCGCCCGCTGCTCGAGCTTACCTCGACCGGGTCCTGCTTGAGGGCACGTCCCGCCCACCCTCTACCCCAGGCCCGCTGGACCTTTTATTTGGACCCCTGCCCTGTAGACCCAATCGACCCCCTCACCCCTTTACTGCGAGCTGGCTGCATGAACTGCAGCCGGTATGCTTCCAAACCGCGCCAAGGAAACATCTATACACGCTCGTGCTCTATGCCCTCACCCTAGTGTCCCGCCCCAACACAAAGTGGCGAGACCTTTTTGCCACCTTTGAAGGATGAGCAGCCCTGGTGGGCCAGCCTATATTCCACCTTGGTTCCGAGGCCCGTCGGGGACATCAGTTGGCGGCTCCTTCACGGAGCTGTGAGCACGGGCATGTACTTGGCGCGGTTCACCCCCATCCCAGATACTTGTCCCTTTTGCGGTGTGAGGGAAACCCTGGCGCACGTATATTTGGAGTGCGCCAGGCTGCAGCCCCTGTTCCGGCTCCTCACAAATCTTCTATTACATTTTTGGTTGCATTTTTCCCCTCACCTTTTTATTTATGCACTCCCCATCCGTGGCCTCACAAAGTCGCGGGATCTCCTAGTTAACCTCCTCCTGTCCCTGGCTAAAACGGCCATCTATAAAACCAGAGAGAGGAGGTTGGCCAATGGAGTTTCCTGTGACTGTGGGGCTGTTTTCCGATCCTCGGTCCGTTCACGTATCCGGGCGGAGTTCCTCTGGGCGGCGTCCACCGACTCCCTTGATGCTTTTGAGGAGCGGTGGGTGCTGTCCGAGGTTCTCTGCTCGGTGTCCCCGTCTGGTTCCCTTTTGTTTGACCCTTTGATTGGGGGAGAGAGTAAGGGACCCCAGCCCCAGCCTTTGCTGCTATGGACACCATCACCTTAGAGGGGCCCTTTCACACGTGGGTGCATGTGCCCCCCCTCCCCCCCCCGGGTTGTCCACCCCACAGCCTGCCCCTCTTGGGTGCTTTCAAAGGAGGGAATTGTTGGTGACATTGGGCGTGGCGCCAGGTAACTCGAGGGGGTGGCAGACCTTGAGAGTTGATGAAGCCCCCTCGCTCTGGGCCACCAGGTAACTCGGAAGGGTGGTAGACCACGAGAGTCGAGGAAGCCCCCCGCTCTGGGCCCAGGCAAGCTTGAACACTTCCCTCTCCTGAAGCTAATGAGAAAACAATTGTATTTGGCTGCTATGTTAGACATTGCATATACTGTTGGTTTAGTTTTGTAAGTGTGTTATGCAAATAAAAACACCTTTTTTTGCTTCAAAAAAAACCCCAAAACACTTTCCTGCCCTCTGGCCATGCTGTATCACAGCTATCAGAGCAATTCTCCCTAGCTTTCATTATTGCAGCACATATAGGAGTTAAGTGCACCCAGGGTGAAATCCAGGCCATACTGAAGTCAATGGCAGAATTACCATTAATTCCAAAGGGGCTAGGATTTCACCTGTGATGTTCAGGCACCCTTGCAATACATAGGGCCTACGCAGGGAGATAGATTCCATCCTGTAATCACTCTGCCAAATGTCCCATCAGTCTGAGTCATGGCTAAGCCAAACTGAAGTAACATGATAGTTTCCCCTGAATTTCCTTGCATATGTCAGATAATTTCTTTGGGCCGGGGGATCCAGACTCTCAAGGGTAGATTTACTACATCACAGTAGCAACGCAGTTCTCCTTAAGGTTAATAACTTTTTGTATGTTTATGACATTGAAAATATCCCTCTTAATATTAGCGGAGTTCTCCAGTGTGTAATAAATAATAGCAAAGGTGGAAAAGAGGTAAAGGGCCAGATTATGCCTGATAGACATAGGCTGTGGTGGCAGCATGGAGCTACCCAGCCCCAAGGGCCAACCTCTCTGGGTGCTCAGGGGGTGGGCTCTCACATTGCATTATCTCTTAGCATAGCACACTGTACCTGATGGGGAGGAAATGTGGGCCCAGACCCCTGCCTCTCTGAGTCAGTTTGAGCCTCCAGAGGGGCACATAAAGGGACTGAGATTGTGATAGTTGCACAGGATGCAGATGCAGAAAGACTCCATGCACCCTTCTGCCTTCCCACACCCACACAAGAACCAGTAATAATCTAGTCCAAATTCCTTTTGCTCTCTGTATTAGGTTTATAGTGACCCTCATCCCTCAAAGAACATAGACAAATGGTACAAACAGAGAGGGCCAGCATGACAAAGTTTGGATCAGGACCCAGATTTTCCCAAGAGTTAGGTGTTGTTTGGTTTTGGCCCCTTCCAAAACACAGGGGTTAACATCAGAGTTTTGATCTCTGTTTGGGTGAATTTCAGGGAAGTATGGATCCAATCTTGTCCCACTATAAATCTTTCCCCATCAAGATTTTTAAATGAATGAAAATTAAATTCCTTACAAGCTAAGATCCACAGTTCTCCAGCTCTTTCCTGGACAAAGCTTTTCTGGAAATCAATGGGCCAAATCATGCTATCACTTGACTGACATCAGTAGAGTTACTTCTGATTTTCACCAAAGGAGAGATCCCTGAAGTCAGTGCAGGTACATCAGTGTAAATCTGGAATAAGTGATGGCCAAGTGAAAGCTTCCCCTGTGTAAGGACTGCTAAATCAAACCTTATTTAGCATGTGGCAAAGTGGTTACTAAATGCAGGGTTTAGTAAAACCTGAAAACCTGCTTTTTTTTTTTTTTTTTTTTTTGCTGATTTTTTTCCCAGTGAGGTGTCTTTCCCTTGAATTTTGAATATTTTTGTTTACATTTTAATTTTTAAGAAATAGGACATACCGAGGTGTGAATTATGGCATATTCATTCATGCCCAAAACTGGGTGCAAATTAACACCCCATAATTCATGCAGTGGAGTGTCTTATTACAATTATAACGTTTTATTAAAAATGGTTTTAATATTTATATTATTAATTAAGTGATGTCTCAAATTCTGGGCAGTGAATTATGTTGAACTAGTCACTGTTCTGATTTTATATATTAAACCAGTCAGGGCACGCAAATTCATCTGCCTCTTTAATACGCTGTATAATAAAGCCTGTCATTTTCTCTTTCTATCTAGCATGTGAGGTTCCCTGTTCAAGACTGACTTTATCAGGAAAAGATCACTACCAATTCATAAGCACTAGGGGCAGTACAGAGCATTATTTCCTTTTACAGAAGAAATCTTTTCAAGCCTGGGGAGGAACTTTAAACTCTTTCTTTAGAAGACAGGTGGAAATTGGATCATATAAAATTTGGGGCCCTTAGACATCCAATGGACTACAGGGCACCAGTGGTCCTTCCAAACATGTCTGATAGGTTTCTTGGGGTGTTTGGGCTCAATATATTGAAAATCTAATCTTGCATTCCTTGTTTGATCCAAACTCTGTTATAGCCGCAGTTCAGGAACATATACCTATTCATGAAAGAATTTATATATATATATATATATGCTTAAAGTTAAGCAATTGCTTTCCTGAATTAGGGAATAAACAGAAGTCCCGGATGTGCAGGAATTCAAGCTCAGAGTGGATGGTGTTTGAAAATATGCTTGCTCAAAGAGTTACACGACATTAGTACTATAAAGTATGCCCTTTTCTGACCGTTAATCCTGTAAGCATAATAATACTCTATATGTAAAGAAATGCACTTTTGTTACAGTCAAAAATAAGACATGAAGAGCAAACCCAAAGGAATTAAAAAAAATTAACAGCATGCATTTGATGCTATGCAAATGCATAAAGTAGATGCTAATTATTCCTTTCTTGTTTAAAAATGCTTTTCTAATCATGGCGTTCTTCTCTCCAGTTTCAAAGACAGTTATTTGAATGTAGTGGTATACATTTGTGATCTGTTAGAGCCAGGTAAATGGAAACCTGCAGAGATTACTGATAATCCACCACCATCCTGTCCTCTGACACTTTCTTTATTACATTGCTTTTCTGAGCAGAGACTGCCAGACTTGCTGAACTATATTTTGGTTTTATGCTGTTTGTTTTTCTCCTCATTTTTGTACTTTTTGATAGTAGCAGCAAGGGCCTGATCCCAAATAGAGATTTGAATGTGCAAAGCATGCAGGATGGAGTATTTTATGGTAATGCATTAAACTTTGGCTGTCTGCTTTCCCATTGAGTGTTGCTGTTGTGGGAATGCAGCAAAGGTTTCCTACTGCTGCTTTATTAATAATGAAACATTCACATGAATTCCATGCAAAATTGATTTTTGAACGTTATATAAGAATCAACTGTGAGGCCTTAAAATGTAATTGAGAAATCTATTTGTAATTTACTTTGCCTGTAAGAATCCACTGTCCCACTATAAACAATTTTACAGTATTTTTCCTGTTAAACAGCTATTTTGCACATCTGTTTGGCCTCCACAGTGTGACCTGCCACAGTGAGTTGATGGCTAGAAACTTGACACAACATGTGGGCGCACAGTTTCTTTGACTTCCTTATTCAAGTGGCTCGCTAGCCAGTAGAAATATAATTTTCATCGACATGCAAGTGAACAGTGTTAATAGCTCATTAACTAACACAGAGTGTTAACTTATGAATTGTATATGCACTACTTGAAGACTAGAAAATATGCTTCCACATCAGTAGAAAAATTCTGCTCCTTCTCTTAAGCTCTTAGAGGGATACTCAAATGCTGAGCAAGAATGTTCTTGTGTTTATGGTCTAGTACAGAAAGTCAAGAGAACTTGATTTTCCTTCTGTCTGTATCAGACACTTTGACTTGGAGTAAGTCACCTAGGGCCTGATTTTCAAAAACATATATACAATTGTATGTCTAATTTCCACATTCAAGTAACAGTTATGCATCTGACTAGCCATATACACATGCAAATAGGCCGAATACACTTGTAATAATGGCAACTGCATGTGTTACTTAGGCTATGTCTACACTACCGTGGTAAGTCGACCTACGCTACGCAACTCCAGCTATGTGAATAATATAGCTGGAATCAATGTACCTTAGGTTGAGTTACCTTGGGGTCTACACTGCCGGGAGGGCAGGGGGAGGGGGGTGGGTGTTGATGGAAGAAACTCTCCCGTCACCTTACCTTTCTCTTCTCGTTGGGGTAGAGTACAGGGTTGACTGGAGAGCAGTCTGGGTTATGGTGCTTCTTATGGGTTGGCTTGTGACAGCAGCAGTTGCTGCTGCATCCTTATGCTGGACAAGAGATAGAGATGGGCCTGATCCACAAAAAGTAGGTGCTGTTCAGAAAAAAGCTACAAAATGTGGATCTGAATTTCCTCAGCATTCTTGGGAGTTCAGATTTGGAGTTTTGGTTGTGAAACCTCATTACAAAATCTGGACACAACATACATTTCAAGTTTCTTCCTGTTCTGTGCAGAACCACAAGTGAGAGTATGCTCCAGATGGAGCAAATCCTGTTCTCACTTTTCACAGGCTCTCAGATGGTTCCCCTGTACAGAGAGGGAAGGACTTAGGGGAGGCTACACAAGGTATACTGCTGATACACTGGCCCTTTTTTTTTTTTTTTTTTTTTCTGAACAGCATGGGCATAGGAGACACAGAAGCTATTACAGTCTCAGGGTTGCTGTGTGGCTTGGGAATAAGGCATGGTGTAATCAGGTTGTTGGGGTGGCACTCTCTTGTGGCCCTCTCAGACACAACTCCCCTAGCTACAGGTCTCTGTCATAATGAGGTTCACTATAGTGTTGTTTTGGCCCTCTGGCCAAAGTAACCTTCAGTCTTACCCCGTTCGTGACATTTAAGATTCAGATATAACCAGGAACAAAAAATAAGCATAAGTCAAAATCAGGATTATCCCGCAAACCATCTGTGGGTCCCCACCCCTTTATTCAGGAATTGTCTCCTAAACAGTCTGTGCTTCTACCAGTTCCCTTCCTCTGATCTGGTCATCCCTCCCAGGAGGGCTGCTCCGGCTGGCAGGCAAGCTCCATATCAGGGCTACAACCAGGGGGGCAGGGGTGAAAGCTCTGTCCTCCTTCCTGGACATCCCTCAACTAAGGTAGGCCCTCTCCTTTTTATCTTTCCTCTCCACACCTGACATTGACTGCATGTATGGCAACGGGGAGCCAGCTGGGTCCACAGTCTTTCCCTAGCCCTTTCATTACCAGTGTAGAACCTGTCTTAACCCTCTCTTTGCCAGTGATGGCCTCTCTGCCCCATCACACACGGCCATGGTCTTCTACCTCACCTCAATGCAGAGAACTCCAGTAAATAGCCCAGCTGTTCAGGCTGTGGATTGATAACCAGGATTTGTCCCCATGTCTACATTTATATGCTTGCTATGTTGCGTATTTATTCCTTGGTATTGCATTATATTAAAGAGAAAAACCCACCTAGGTCAAGTAATGTTTAGATCTGCACCATGATTAAAATTCCAGTCATGATATAAATGCTGGTGTTTTTGTCTATAATCCACAAAATTTCAGCAGTGCTAAAGCTATAATGTACTGTAGGACACAGATGATAAAGCCCAGTATTTAACAGAACTATTTTTTGCATGCTATAGTTTTGATAGGAGGTTTCAGAATATATCTCATGTACCATAAATATTAGGCAATATCAGGAAACATTACAAAAAACCACAATTAAACCACATTCACATTGTTGGTTATTCAAGTAAAAACCAGACATTATGACTCAGGCAGAAAATGGTACAAAAGGAGTCAGACAGGAGAGGAAAAGATATGCTATGAACATCTGGAGAGAGTCCAGTAAAAAAAACTTTTTTTTCCAAAGGTTGGATTTTTGTTTATGGACAACTGTGACATCTAAACCTAGTGAGACAAATTCCTGAAGGGGCCTCAGCCTAGATTCCGATTTTGAGGGTGCAATTAATTGTTGTTATCCTGACAGTATTTGGACATCTACCACATTGTACCTACAAATCAGGTGAAGTCAAATGCTTTCATTTGCACCTGCAAATTTGGAGACAACAAGGACCCCTACTCTGCCTATTACCAGTCTGCCTATTTTATTATAGCCATGGGAGCTACCAGTTGGGGGAGAGAGGTCAAAGGGCCTCCTTTGCAACATGTACTCATGCTCTGTGTAGCCCCTAATGACAGCTGCTCCAGAAATCCATCTTGGGTACAGCTGGTCAAAATATTTTGCATTAAAACATTTATTTGTCAGAAAAATGGCTTTTTCCACCTGAAAAATGAAACCTTTAATGAAAATTGTCAACATTAACAAACTGTTCTGTTTTTCACATAATTTTCTGTGACATTCTGAATCCAAATTTTAATGATTTTTAAAAAATAATTGCATAGTACATTATTTAGTAAAATCTAAGCTTTCAGTAAGAAAATATGTTTTTGGCATGTAAAGGTGTCAGTAATGATTAAAATTCAGTGAAAATTTAAAAATATTGTAGAAATGTGTGTATGAGAGAGAGAAAAAAAAAAAAGAAAATGGGTCCATTTTGAATCCTGTGAAATGCAAGAAATGGTGACATTTCAAAATATTTCATTTGCCTGGTTTTCAACAAGCTCTGATCGTGTGAAGATGCCGGTAAATGTTAGCGGCCATATATAGGAAGAGCTGCTGTGAATCCAGCCAACAAGCTCTGCAGATATTCGAGAACATAGTTGCAATACCAAATCAGACCACAGGTCCATCAGTTCCAATATCCTGGCTATATCTGATTCTTCAGAGAAAAGCAAAAACCTCATAATATACTTAATCAACTGTACAACTGGCTATGTGGGGAGAGGGGAGTGCAGTGGTGGACAATGGCAAGTGGAAGGATGTTCTTGCATCTGACTTTCAGCTTAGATATCCTCCTATCTCCTTTAGAGTATCAGACCAGTCAAAAACGTGAACAGAATGTTAGGAATCATTAAGAAAGGGATAGATAGTAAAACAGAAAATATCATATTGACTCTATATAAATCTGTGGTACGCCCACATCTTGAATACTGAGTGCAGATGTGGTCACCCCATCTCAAAATATATATATTTGGAAAAGGTTTAGAAAAGGGCAACAAAAATTATCAGGGGTATGGAAAGGCTTCAGTATGAGGAGAGATTCATAAGATTGGGCCTTTTCATCTTGGAAAAGAGCCAACTAAGTGGGGATATGATAGAGGTCTATAAAATCATGACTGTTGTAGAGAAAGTAGATAAGGAAGTATTGTTTACTACTTCTCAGAACACAAATGAAATTAATAGGCAGCAGTTTTAAAACAAATAAAAGGAAGTATTCATGCAATGCACAGTCAACCTGTGGAACTTTTTGCCAGAGGATGTTGTGAAGGACAAGACCATAACAGGGTTCAAAAAAGAACTAGATAAATTCATGGAGGATAGGTCCATCAATGCTATTAGCCAGGATGGGCAGGAATGGTATCCCTAGCCTCTGTTTGCCAGAAGCTGGGAATGAGCAACAGGGGATGGATCACTTGATGATTACCTCTTCTGTTCATTCCCTCTGGGGCACCTGGCACTGGCCACTGTCGGAAGACAGGATACTGGGCTAGATGGACCTTTGGCCTGACTCAGTAGGGCCAGTCTTATGTTCTTACGTTTCTTACCTCGTTGATCATCTTTTGTTCCGAAGCATAACAACCAATGATAAAAGTATTAACCCTTTTATGAAGTGCTGCCACAATATTTAACTATAACCTACTGTAGAATCAAAATTTTTATTATTCTTCAACCTTCACATATTCTTGCAGTGTTGCAATATTTGATGCTTTTCTTAATGCCTCAGATCTTGCAGTCGTGATTATTGAGGCTTTCATTTTAAAAAATATATATACATATGTAACCTTCTTGGGTGAGGAGAAAAGCTTGAAAATATGAACCCCATGGGCTGAAAAACCAGAAGGCAAATAAAAGAACCCCAAATTTATTATTTAAAAAAACTCATGATTTCTAAGCCCGTCTCAATATTTCTTGGAGCCTGCCTAACTCATAATTTTTGAATGCTTGGTGTGGCAGTATTACTTTGTTATGAACAGTTAACTCAGAAATATATCAGATTACTAAATCTGGTTTAATCTCTTCTGAATAAATTTGTTGAGACTATATGCTAGAAAAATATTATATGACTCATAGTTAAAATAAAAATGTGGTTTATTTTTAGAAAAGGTACACTACTGCAGGTATAACAGACATATACAACAGATGGTGGACAGTATTTTCCCACTGTATTATAAATGTAATTTCTGTAACCTTTTCACATCAGTGTTTGGTATAATCATAGATAAAAGTAGGAAGAGACAGGTTAAAAGCTTTTGGAAGTATGTGTAAGTAGTCACCGTGCACCTCCTTTTTGGATTTAATATATTTTAATTACGATTAATGATTATTTAGTTCTAATGGAAGTGGATTGATAGATTTAGAGACTAAGGGCCTGATCCCACTCCCATGTCTGTTGAACTCACAGGAGTTTGATTAGAACATAATCAAATTAGTTGCAGAAGTGGACAGCAGGACCCCAACACTGCAGGCTTCCTTCTATGTCCTTGCCATTGTGCCTGTAATCTGACATGGGAGGAAGGCTGGTCTTGTGTTTAGTTTATTAGAATGGGACTCTATAGTAGATTTGGGCATAGAATGGTTTTCTAATTCCATGAAAACTTGTGAGATTTTGAAAAAATTTCCCATTCCACATTTGGACAAAACCAATACCTTTTGAGGCTTTTTGTCAAAAAAATGAGAGAGAGAGAGAGAGAGAGAGAGAGAGAGTGACTTTTATCCCAGAATAGCCAATCCCGTGGTGGTTAGGGCAGTCACCTGGCATTCAAAGCCCTGCTCTGCCTTATTTGGAGCAGGAACATGAGCCTAGGTCTCTTAAATCCCAAGTGTGTGCCCTAATCAGGGGACTATAGAGTCAGTCTCTATCTCTCTGTCCCCATGAGTATTTAATTATTTATGCAATTATTATTAAATCTCCAATAGCAGGGACTGAGAGAGACTCTCTCTTCTTGGAGCACTGGGGAAATTCCAGAAGATGGGGAGAAAGCTAATGCTGTGCCAATATTTTAAAAGGGTAAATGGGATGACCCAGTTAATTATGAGCCTGTCAGCCTGACATCAGTCCTGGGCAAGATAATGGAATGGCTGATGATGCGACTTGATTAATAAAGAATTGAAGGAGGATAATGTAATTAATGCAAATCAGCGTGGGTTTATTGAAAATAGATCCTGTCAAACTAACTTAATTTTTTTTTTTTTGGTGAGATCACAAGTTGGGTTGATAGAAATAAGAGGAGTAATTTAAGAGAAGGCATTTGACTTGTTATGACATTTTGATGGAAATACACGAAAGATAAAATTAACCTGGTACACATTAAATGGATTAAAGTTGGTTAACAATGTAATTGTAAAGGGGGAATTGTCATCAAGCGGGTGTGTTTCTAATGGGGTCCTGTGGGGATCAGTTCTTGACCCTATGCTATTTAACATTTTTTTTTTTTTTATCAATGACGAGGAACAAAACATAAAGGCATCACTGATAAAGTTTTGCAGATGATGCAAAAAGTGGGGGAGTGGTAAGTAGGGAAAAGGACAGGTCACTGATTTGGATCACTTGGTAAACTGGCTGCAAGTAAACAATATGCATTTTTAATACCGCTAAATGTAAATGTATCCATCTGGAACAAAGAATGTAGACCATACTTACTGGATTGGGGACTCTAAAAAAGATTTCGGTGTCCTAGTGGATAAACAGCTGAACATGAGCTTCCAGTGTGATGCTGTGGCCAAAAGAGCTAATGTGATCGTGGGGTGCATAAATGGGAAACTTGAGTAGGAGTGGAGAAGATATTTTATGTCTTTATTTGGCAAGGGTTTGACCACTGCTGGAAGACTGTGTCCAGTCCTGGTGTGCACAATTCAAGAACGATGTTGCTAAATTGGAGAGAGTTCAGAGAAGAACCACCAGAATGATTAAAGGATTGGAAAATATGCATGTTAGTGATAGACTCAAGGAGCTCAATCTGTTTGTCTAAACAAAGGCATAAGAGTTTACAGGTAATTTTGATTACAGTGTATAAGTATCTACATGGGGAACAAATATTTAATAATATGCTCTTCAATCTGGCAGAGAAAGATATAAATATGATCCAATGGCTGGAAGTTGAAGCTAGATGAATTCACACAGGAAAAGAAGACCTACATTTTTAATGGTGAGAGTAATTAACCATTGGAACATTTCAACTGTCATGGTGGATTCTTCATCAGACTTTTTAAATCAAGATTGGATGTTGTTCTATAAGATACATTGTAGGAAATATTTGGGGGAAGTTCTATGGTTTGTGTCATACAGGAGGTCAGGCTAGAGGATTACAATGTTTCATTCTGGTCTTCGAATCTATGAACCTCAGAATAACCAATGGGCCTGGTGGTCAGGGTGTTCACTTGGGAAATAGGAGACATGGGTTCAAGTCCTTGCTCCTATTCAAGCAGAGTGGGGTTTTGAGTCTGCGTATCCCACACGCTAGGTGAGAGCTTTGTGAGTAGGGCATTCGGCTATGCTGGTGTGTCTGTGTATATGAGAGAGAGAGAGAGAGAGAGATGCACACACGTATTTCCCCCACCCGAAATTCTCTCTTGAACAGAGAAATCTTTACCGAACAGAATTTAATCAAAGCTGAGAGGGTCCTACTCAAAAAGCTCTGTTGAAAAATTCCCTAACAGCTCTACTCAGGAGATATGGGTTGAGTTCCCAGCTTTGCCACAGTGTCCATTTGTGACCTTGGTCAAGTCGTTAACCTCTCTGTGCCTCAGTTCCTCATCTGTAAAATAGGGATAATAATCATTTGTATTTCTTGTCTATTTGGAGTGTAAGTTCTTGGGGGCAGAGACTCTCTCTTACTTTATGTATGGACAGTGCCCAGTCTATGGGGCCTCAGTCTTAGTTGGTACCTCTACCCTTCTGTAATACAAACAATTAATAACACTGCTATTGGTATTGTTATGATCATTCATTCTTGTCTATTTTAGTCCTTGGCTTTTTGCCAAGGTGCTTTTTTTGTGATATGGACGCTCGTCTACTAGGAACAGGATTAAGGCCTCACAGGCAAAACATTACAAGAAATATTCAAGCTGTAGGGACCGGCTACAGAATATGAAAGTGATATAGAACTAAACTTGAAGTTAAGGAGTATTGTTGATTGACTTTCCTTCCATTGCTGAACACAGTAGCTGCCCTTGAGAAACTCCAACCATAAATGCTGCCAAGTGATACTGATGTTATGGTACCTGACTTGAATCCACCCTGTTATATAAGAACCTTCCGTTGATGAGTCTCACACTCTGTCATTACTACTTGAGTAAAAGAAATATGTAACATGACTTGCACATTTTAACTTTTATATAATGAAAGAAATAATTTGGAAAGATGAGCAGACCTGTTTCTGTTCCCTATAATAGCCAATGAGCAAGAAGTTGTATAATAGTTGGATAATCTCATAAATAAAAATACTTTATTGTGGATTCAAGTATTTAGGGAAATTTTAAATCAGCATTAGTATGAAAAGCCACAGATGTTATCTTTTTATCCATTGTCTGAGAACAGATTTACGCAACTAACCAACATTAAAAATGCTTAAATTTGTGGCAAACTCAATGAATCTTGAATATCTGAGAAAACAAACAGATGAACCATCTGGACACAAGAGATAGATCTGAAATAATGGTGCCAGTGGCACAATCCAAGCATAATCCCTGGCATAATTTATACAGAGCAACTGTATCATGAGCTGAAAACTATAAATTTAGAAGGCTGTCTGAGTTCAATAATGACTGCACATTATTACTCCACTTGCTTGGTAAATATTGACAAAGGAGTCTCACATGCTGTAGCAATGTATCTACATTCTGCATTTAACCTTAAGGGGAAGATTTTTCTGACTAATAAACTTCTGTGTTCTGAATTTTGCCTTCTGTTTCTTTTCCTCAGTCAGTTAAAATGATGATTGTACTAGTTTTTAGCACTGTGACAGTGTGGATTAGTTTATTGTTCTGAAATTATTTTGATGGCAATTGATAATGTACACAAATGCTTAATATTCTGTAAAATAGGAGGATTTGATAAGTGGAACAAAATTTGAACATCACCATTAAGCACCCCTTAATGTTGCTGTACACCATTGGACATTCACACATCATTCATTGGCTGTTCCCTGTCTACTATCACCTGAGAAGGTTTCTCACTGTCATAGAATCCTAGCACAAACTGCTCATGATGGAAAGTATTATGTTTGACCATTAGTTTTACTATTTATCACTAATTCTAATGAGTTTCAGCAGAGTGCATTTTCCCATGGCTTCAGAGTGTTTTGGCAGCCATCAGTTTCGTTGGTAGTAATCATGGACCAATACAAATTAGAGCATGCATTCTTTACGTTGCTGGCAGAGGTAAGACCACTTCACAAACAATGCATTATGAAGAACATTTGCTGGCTATTTTAAATGGTGATTATATTACAAATCTGGATAGGAACTAGGTTGCAGTATATCTTAAAAAGTGACTGATTTAAACCCATACCTAATCTATTTTGTAGGTTAGCAATAATTTGACTTGCCGAGTGGATGGAATTTATGGGCATAAGTCATTGCAGTAGGCAAATAAAAACATCCTCCTTCAGTAATAAGGTGTAGGTAGTGTCCACACTGCTTAGAAAAGCACTGACTTTAAATCCCTCTTGCACGGTGCCATGTTGCATGCTGTAGCATGGGAGACAGCACT
This sequence comes from Natator depressus, assembly GCF_965152275.1. Classification (NCBI taxonomy): domain Eukaryota; kingdom Metazoa; phylum Chordata; order Testudines; family Cheloniidae; genus Natator; species Natator depressus. The sequence goes on along the minus strand of NC_134244.1, from coordinate 43,327,889 downwards.
CTGTAAGTGCCAATTTTCAGGAAACTATATTTTTCTTGCATCTGACTTTCAGCTTAGATATCCTCCTCTTTCCTGTAGAGTATCATGACAGTCAAAAAAAGCAAATAGACGGCTGGGAATAATTAAGAAAGGTATAGAAAATAGGTCAGAAAATATCATATTGACTCTAAATAAATCCATGGTATGCCCACATCTTGAATACTGAGTGCAGATGTGGTCGCCCCATCTCAAAAAAGATATATTGGAAAAGTTCAGAAAAGGGCAACAAAAATGGTTAGGGGTATGGAATGGCTTCAGTATGAGGAGAGATTAATAAGATTGGGGTTTTCAGCTTGGAAAAGAGCCGACTAAGGGGTGATATGATAGAGATCTATAAAATCATGACTGGTGTGGAGAAAGTAAATAAGGAAGTTTTATTTACTCCTTTTCAAAACACAAGAATTAGGGGTCACCAAATGAAATTAATAGGCAGCAGGTTTAAAATAAACAAAAGGAAGTATTTTTTCACACAATGCACAGTCAACCTGTGGAACTCCTTGCCAGAGAATGTTGTGAAGGCCAAGACTATAACAGGGTTCAAAAAAGAATGAGATAAATTCATGGAAGATAGGTCCATCAATGGCTATTAGCCAGGGATGTGTCCCTAACCTCTGTTTGCCAGAAGCTGGGAATGCATGACAGAGGATGAATCACTTGATAATTACCTGTTCCGTTCATTCCCTCTGGGGCACCTGGCATTGGCCACTGTCGGAAGATAGGATACTGGGCTAGATGGACTTTTGGTCTGATCCAGTATGGCCGTTCTTATGTTCTTATGCTCTTCTCTCTTTTAGTCTTTTTTATCTAACCTTTTTCTCTCCCTCCTCTTGTCTTTTTCACTCTCAGTACCAACTTTTTATTCTTTCAAATTTCCAGGCTACATTATTATCTCAAAAGGTTTTTGTCACATCTCCTAAACTTCTTGTTTGCTCTTATGTGATTTGGTCTGCATTATATTAATGTCATTATTTGGATTATTGTAGTCTTAGAAACCTAGATATCATTAAGGCCCCTTTTTGCTAAGCAATGTCCATACACATAGTAAGAGACAGTTCCTGCCTTGAAATGTTTATAATTTAAATGGACGAGAGACAACGATTGTGAGAGTGGAAAAAAAGAGGTGAAATGACAAGGTCACATAGCATGTCACTGGTAGAGCTAGAAATAGAGCCCAGGTTTCTGGTGTCTCAGTTCAGCAAGTGACTGTTCCTTCCCCCTTCACCGCTCCTCCTTCTGAAAAGAAATTGGCCCTGTCTCTCATAAGGATGAGTCTAAATTTTGCAGCACATTCAACTTTGTGAAACAATAGTCTCAAAATCTACAAGACTGGTTAATTGAAAGGCATTTATTGGAATTAGAGATGAGCCCAAACCACACCCTGAGTTCTGAGTACCCCAAAACTTTGTGTTTTGAAGTGCAGCTCTCACTTTTGCACATTCTTCCTCTCTCTAATAGGAGTTTGAGAACATACTAAACTAATAATAGAATAAACCATTTAAATCAATGGAAATGGGTTGTATCAGGGGTTCAAATAACATAAGGGTTTCCCTTTGCTTCAGTGGAAGCTGTGTCTGTGTACCCAGAGTTAAAATGTAGCTTGATACAGTAAGTGTTTGTTTTTAACTCTTTTTTCGTCAATCAGTTTTGAAACTCCTTGCTAATATCATGGTCTGAAAATGTAAAATAAGATTATGAAGATCCAAAATACAAAACAAGATGATAAGAACTACAGTAATCATGGTGCCAATTGAAGTAAAGGTCAGAAAAAAAAAAGACCATGAGGAATAAAGTAGTAGCAAAATATTGCCTTTTTTAATGTATTGTACAAGACTACAGCACACACTGATGGCACTCAGATCATCATCATAATAAAAACAAATGATCTTTGAAATCCACTTTAGATGATCTCTTTCCATAGTGCTGTCTAAGATTATGTATTTAATTTGTCAAGCATTTTTAAGATCCTAGAGTGCCACTGTTCAACAGTCAATATCTATAGAAATGCCTTCCTGAATTTTAATGACTGGGATGCCTGTTCCCACTTTTATTTTTTTCATACATAGAATTGGGGGTTTTTTTGAGCTGGGTTTTGCTCTTTCCTAATCTAGGGAAGTTCTCTTTTGGGGGTGGTGCTTTAAGCACCAAACACTCTTCACTTTATCGTCTTCAAAAAACTGTCTGAACAAGAACAACCTAAAGCTTTATGAAGTAAAATGCAACGTCTCCACTTTTAATGGAGAATTTTGCTTGTGACAAACTGAGGTTTGTTTGAGGGGCTGATCCTGAACACACTTAATCCCATGAGTACATTTACCTCTGTGAGTTCTATGAGATTACTCATGGGAGTGAAATTCCTCACCTATGTAAGTGTTTGCAGGATGTCTTTCTGAATGAGATGCTCCATTTCAACCACGTGGCGACGTGGCTAGATATAGGAATCTCTGGTTGCAATTCTGTAGCCTGTGTTATGCAGCATGTAAGACTAGGTGATCACAATGATCCCTTCTGGCCTTAAAATATGTGGAGCAAGAGTTAGGATACATTAGGCAGGCCGAAGTGAGGAACATACGAATATGCTTTTTCATATGACAACATTTTCCTTTAATTTAATTTTTAACAAACCTGTCCTTGCTCATAATCACAGTAAGCAATTTAAGCATCTGGAAACACTGGGGAAAAAACCCTCATTAACTGCATCAAACCCCTTGTCCACCTCTAACCACAGCTGAGAATTTAGCAGGATGGGATTTAATTTAGTTTCTAATATAATCTCAAACAAAGTCTGCATATTGTGAATACTCAGGGAGTTCCTAATGCCAAAGAACCTAGGTTCTTAGCTCTATCATTTTTCTCCAGGGTTTTTTGTTTCCTTTGTAAAGAAAAATTAAAACACCCAGAATGCCCAATGGCTCAAAATTTTAAATTATTACAGTTTCTATTTATAGATTGAGGGCCTGAGTCTCATCCCTTAATGTTTTCTGGGCAGGAATAAACAGAATATTCTGTTCAAGGAAGCTTCCTTTTTAGTTTATATTTGTAATTTTTGGCAGAAACATACTTCACCAAATAGATATGTTTAATTACATATGTCTGCAGTGTTCTTTTGCAGCTTTAATGTGTGCTAAGCACTTAATTGTAAAGTGCTGGGAATTTTTGAGCCCCTGTAGTACTCACAGGTAGCAAAGATAACAGTTTATGAGTTTATCTATAACCTAGGGCCGGGTCCTAGTCTCCAGCATGAGACCTGAATAAACTGCCTTTGCACAGAAAACCCCCTCCTCAGTTTTCTGAAGAGTCATCATAAAAGCAAACCTTTAAGACAAGATTTTGAAAATGATATGTTACTTCTGCTAGGAAGTCAATGAACAATTATATGCCAAATTTGACAATGACATGACAGTAACAAACACGGAAGAGTCCTTGCTGTAGATCTTATTTGTCCTTTCTGAGCCAAGTTTAGGAATAAACTCCAAAGCTAACTTCCTAGTACTGCCACTGAGGGAGAAATGTCATAAAGAGAGGCTGGTAGGAGGTGTTGCTTTGTTGCAGACAAAGGACAATGAGAATACACACAAGCACAAAACTCCCTATCTCTTACTTCTTCTAGTTTTTTAAACAGCTGTAAGCTGTAATTCACTGATGAGAGGCATAGAACTGATGTTTTAACCTAGACTGAAAAGATAAAAATCCACCTGTTACACTGCTGGTTTTAGCTATGGAGGAAACCCTCTTTAATGATGATAAAACACCAGAAGAATAGCAGTCCTCCTTGCGTGGTTACTCAAGCAAAGATTATGTCCTCCCTTAACTCTAACTACTATCAGTTATTAAAATTTGCCTCTTTCTAACGTGTATTCAGAATTTATTTCCAGGGCATGACCACTTCTTACCAGCTGATGAACAAGTTTGAATTCTGAGAATGTGAAATGATTGGCATGCAGACTGTCCAATTTATCCATACAATGCTGCTTCTGCTGCTACACAGGCTGATATACAGCAGGTTTTGATACTGATAGTGATGAGTGGTGCATAATGTCAGCTGAAAATTAGTTGCTTAAGTGGAGTGGAAAGGACCCATTCTGAAGAGGAATCACACTTAGCAGCCTGACTCTTCAGATGGCTATGACTGACTGACTAAAAGGCTAGGCCTGCCATGAATGAAATTATTCTAAAACCATTGAAAGAAAAGATTGACTATTTTCTCTGATTCCTCTTCCCCAATTTGGCCAAGTATATTTTGGTAAAAGGAATAACCATGGCTTGATTACAGGAGGAAATGCAGTGGTAATAACGGTGGTGTGGGGAGAAGGGTTACATTTCTGCCAGTATTAAGACATGATGATTGTGTGGAAGAATGATGGGTAGATGAGCCTACACAGTTTGTGTTGTTTCATTGTAGTTCATCCCAATACTGAATGTTATGTCTTAGGTTGTTGGAGAGCTCCTTAAATCATGACACTGTGATGCAGTGGTCAGGAACATAAACTATGAACCTTATTGATCATATCCACACAGCACTGAAAGTTCTGTCCCAGCATTCGCTGGGCTCATTAGGAAATCTCAGAAAGATTCTCTGGATCAATCTCTTATTATATTGTTCAATGTCCTGGTCAAAACTCTGAAGAGGATTGTTCCTAAGACACTAAAAAGACCTAAAAAACATCACTAATATATCCTATGTTTCTACTTTGAGATGACTGGTATCAGTCCCCTGACATCTCCTAGACTGGTTTCAAGAACTAGCAACCTTTTTCTTGCTTCTTTCATTTTCTATTTTATTTATTTTTCCATTTTAAAGAATGCACCTGTGGTGACCCTAGGCATTTGTGCAAAAATTGTAAGACGTCATCCAAACATTGATCAATGGACACAATATCAACTAAAATAATAAAAACTCCCTAACCACAAAAAGTCTCTGGGAACCCTGTGCACTTTAACCAACTCATCAGGAAAATCCCAAGTAAATAGTTAGGCCTTGCAATATTGCCTGAAAGTCAACCAACTCAAGCTCTTTTGGATGGTGTTGGGGGGAGCATTCTTCTGAGAACACCTTGCTTTGAACCATATAAATCTCAGGACTGTGTGCTCAAGCTGTTCTCAGATGCTGTGCTGGCCCATGTTTAGAGTGGTGATCCCAAATGAGAAATGGTTTTGTGGAGCAAAACCAGACTTTTGATTTGTACTACAAAACATCTGGAAGCCAATGTTCTTTGTCAAGCACAGGTGCAATATGCTCCATGCATAAATCTTTGCTAAGTAAGTGAGCAGCAGCATTCTGCACTAGCTGAACTTTCTAAAGTGTCTTCAGGAATAGTTATATGTAGATCTCATTGCTGTCTTCCAATCTAGGGATTGAAAGCATGGAGTCCTCGGATGAGGTCTGCATCTGTCAAGAAGGGTCTCAATATCACTGACCAAGCATATATTAAAAAGGCACTTGTGACTACTGCTCTCTGGATATCTGGAAGCAGTCAATAGATGACTCAAATGAGCTCCTAGTTCACTAAAAAGCAGGCATACCTCCTCAACTGAAAAAGTGCTTAAAATCTTCAACATCTATTGCTTTGGTTACTTCTTCCTGCCATCCAGCATCATAGCTGCCTTATCTGAAGTCAAAGTCAACTAGCTTTCATCTTGTCTAGCTACTGTGATAGGTAGGACGCTGCACTGCTTGCAACCAGTGAAAAACCGACATAGGGAATGTTGTCATTAGCATCCAGATGGCATCACAGGCCAAACAGTTTCATTGTCTCCCCAGAGATTGAACAGGAAGGATGATGAAACAGAATCCTATATTGCCCGAAAAGAGTAAGTCCTTTGGGCAAATAAGCTGTTCATTTCCCCCTCAATGTTATGTTTATTGTAGCTTTTCATTTAGTTCTTGCTAAGTTTGGGGAGCTTTTTATCCCTGCTCCTCTCATTCCAAAAATAAAGAGAACTTACTCATCTGCAGGTGGATGTGCCTCTAATTCTGTGAAGCCTTCCCCCACCTAATAGCATTAATGATTCTTGGATCCTATTTTCTCACTGAGCAACTGGATGAATAACTCCAATTACCTCTTTACATAAATCCCCATAGGCCTCTTCTCTAGGAAAATAGAGAGCAATATGGGGCAAATTTTATCTGATGTCTGTTTGTGGCTCCAATGACTTCAGTAATAGTGCATGGTAGGAGTGACACTAATTTTCCCCAAAGTTGTTTTATTATTATTTCTTCACAAATTCCTGATGATCATTAATGTTTCTATAGTTGTCATTGACACTGCAAAAATTGTGCCTTCTCTGTTTTTTCAAAGGAAAATTAATGAGATGACAGTTGGGACTTTCCTAATTCTTTACAAAGTGAGTTGATTGCACAGATGCAGAGGTTGTGTGAAAGAGATGCAAAACAGCTCCTACAAAACCCATCCACTTTCTATGTGTCCATTTCTAGACTGATTCTTCTTTATAACGGGATTTCTGCTTTACTGCTAACAGAAGTAGGAGAAGAACCTATCATACAGCTGTGGTTAGTAGTTCTGTATCTTATTGTTCACTGTAAGGTATTGCCTAATGTTATCCTTCACTTCCATACTGTCTGCTCTTCTGTAAGAATCACCTTATCTGCTGGGCCAATGAGACCATTAATGGAAACTCCGTAGTACACAATCAGAGCTTCACTTCTTGATCAATAGTTATTTACTTCTGAGAGGTCAGAGCTTGGCTAATATAGCTAAATAATTTTATTGATAGGTAACATAACAATGAAAAATAAAGTTTAAAATAGAAGATGAATGAATTCAGCACTTTCTTCAGGCATGAATATTATTATTTGAAAATTTTAAAACCTGGTGGAATGTTGAAAGAGCAGACAACAAAAGCATTGAATAATTGTCCTAGGACTATGATCAGACTTCCATTATTGACCTCTGCTAATATTCTACTGTAACTGTCTGCTAAATTGGTTCCTTGGGGCTTGAAATATACAGTGATGTTATGAGTTCCTATCGTAAATTGCCACACAGAAAAGTAGCAAGTCTCTGAAATAGCGTTGGTCCTAGTTTGATCAATACTCAATTCTAAGCAGTGCAATAGGCAACTGTTGCCATAGAAACATTGATGTCACAGAGGTTGAACAGTGGCTGTTACAACAAATCATTTCCTTTGAACAGTTGTAATTGACTATATGTATAGTTTGCTGTCACCTGAGACTATTTACATCAAGCCAGTAACAGAACCACATTAGTTATTCTAGGAGTAAGAGGGTTAGCTCTTCTTTTTTGTGACCTTACAAGTACCTAGGAGGATATTGCCATGGTAACCAGAGATATAATAGGGTGAACATTAAGGGGGCTACATAATGCAGCAGCATTCTTTTGGAACATGAGAGGTAGTTTTAATAAAGTTTATCTAGCCATCACATAACATAAAGGTCACATTAAATAACCCCCTGCTACCTATTCTGAGTTCCAGCAATGTCACAATTTGGCACAGACAAAAGCAAGAATGTTCAAGACTTATAGCAGAATTTGAATGCTACAATGGACACTGATTTGAGACCCCTGCACAAACCTGGTGCTACATGGTTAGGGGATGAGTTTCAGGATGGAGAGCCTGAATCTGCCCTCAGATACTCTGGTACTGGTTGCACTCACATGTGAATATAAGGGCAGAACTGGGCTCAGAATTTCAGCCTTAATTTTGAAGGTCCTTTTTCAGCTACTTAGGGGGTGATTTTTAAGGGCAGTGATGACACTTAGGTGCCTAACTACCACTTGAAAATCTCCCTCTGTATGTCACAATCTTAAAGTTACATATGTACAGGATTTGAAATAAAATGAGCTCCTTTAATGCTTATCTCCATTGCACTTGCTAAAGTTTTTTTTTTCTATTACCATTCCACTGAAGCTAGTAAGATAGAATACCCCTGGTGTATTCAGCAACTCAGAAGAGGGGTATAATCGGGATGTAAAGTACTTGTACTATCTAGCCTCAGTCAAACAAAGCAAAATTCTATAGTGCCCAATTTAGAAGCTCTCTAAATGCAAATCATTGACTTTGCCATGAAAATATGTATTGTGGGAGTTTTTCAATAACTGGTATTTGCTGTGATGTCCCATAATTACAAAAAAGCTGCTGTACTCTGATTAAATATAATTTAGTAATCCATCAATCAACTGAACTGTTAAGCTATGTAGAGTACGTAGGTAAAAAAAGATAACTGTGAATGTACAAATTACCAAATTTAAAAAATACACAACTTGCCCATGGATGTTATAGGTAGACACATTTCATTATTATATTGTAGAAATGCAGAATAAATGTGACATTTATTTGTTCTGAATAAATATGGATATGTAAAATACATGATAGTGTTTTGTGGTATAAAAGTTTTAATGGCCTTGAATGACTCAGATGTAGTGAAGCCATGAGTAAGCTGTGCAAGTGATCCCAAACTAGTGCCAATGAAATCTTCATACCTCACCACATCATCCTGTATTTTGCATATAATGCAAAATGTGTGGGGTGTGTGTGGTATACTGTTCTTTATACAATGCATTGTTGACCTGTGGAACATGCAACCACAAGATGTCATTGATGCCAAAAGCTTGGTTGGACTAGACATTTATATGGATAGGAAACATTGGGATATGCTCATACAACATGGCATAAAATGACTTCTAACTGTCTGGAGTTGGGAAGAAACTTCCCTTTCGATAAGTTATCCATGACAGATGATTACAGGATTTCTTGGAGCTTTCTCTGAAGTTTCCACGACTACCCATTGTTGTTCTAGTCTGGTTTGGCAGTTCTGAAATTAATATAGCACACAAACTTCTTAGATCATAGAAACTGCCCATTCTTAAAGGTGTTCTAGTTTTAAAATTTTCTGATCTTATAATACACTTGCTTTGTGTGAATTTATTTTTGAAGTGCAACATGGAATCACAGCCATAAAATATGCAATATATAAAACTAACTGGAAATGAAGTATGAGCTGACAATTTGATTTAGGTGCAATAAAATTAGTTTACAACTAAGCACTGAGAATGAGATGTTCTTTCGTTCCTTCAGACTCAAACACAGTGTTCTTTTAAAAAAAAGACCAGACAATTTTTCTGGGGCAAAGTGAAGCATCTAAGGTGTTATATCATTTTTGTGATCCTTTCGGACAGATGACTGAAAAAGAACATGGCCATGTCCATACATATTTTTCAGTTAAAGCAGATTTCAAAATTCATAGACTAAGAATGGAAGAGTTGGCTATGACTCAACTCTCATTTCAATTCTGGGTGATTGAGTCAGCTGTGATCTGGTTCTGACTTTGGTTTGATTATGATTCTGTATTGCTGGGGTAGTGGTGGAGGTGATCTGCTTCTCCTTCAGACTCTGATCCTTTTCACACAGGTTCTGATTGACTTTGATTAGTTTAGAGGATTTTTTAGTAAGAATGAGTGAAGAGCCTGATGATTGGATTCAGATGATAGTCATGTGTGGACATCCTATTATTGAGAAAAATTTGGGAATATTTTGATTCTGAAAAACTTAGAAAAAATAAGGATGAAATCTGAACTTTAAAGGGTGCAGCCTGGAGGCAGACGTCTCAGAAAAGTAAGTAGATAGAACTATACTTTTTCAAAATGATGGGTATCCGTCATCAGAGAGTCTCTGCAGTTGCGACATTGAAAAGCAGTTCGTCTTGGTAGGCACAGCACAGTTTAGGCTGAGCACAACAGCAGTAAATAGAAATAGCTAGACTATGGAGAGCAGGGTATGGGCAGCTGGGAAACAGGAGGGAGTTCAGAACTGATAGAAGCAGCATCACAGCTCAGGTACAGAAGACAACTGAGATCCTCTTCCCCCTTTATTGTTTTTTTTTGTATATATTGTGGCTGTCCGTCCAATCCCTTCATAATTCAGGTTTCAGAATAGCAGCCGTGTTAGTCTGTATTTGCAAAAAGAAAATGAGTACTTGTGGCACCTTAGAGACTAACAAATTTATTTGAGCATAAGCTTAGCTGTAGCTCACAAAAGCTTATGCTCAAATAAATTTGTTAGTCTCAAAGGTGCCACAAGTACTCCTTTTCTTTTTGCTTCATAATTCAGTGGCAGATGCAGTGCTGAGGTGGGAGCAGGAAGAAGAGGCATTTACATATTAGATGTGCATTCTGTAAGTGAATTACTTAGAACTTGGTCATTGTCAGTTTCTGCAGATCCTTCCCCACAGCAGATTGTTTACACACACACAGTCCCACTCTTATTGTTTTATTCTCAGTGGATACTTTCATTGCCGCAACTGCTTTTCTAATGGCTGCTCCATTCATTATTGCAATAGTGTTGCATTTAATATAGTTTAGTTTTTTTTCCCCTTTGAGACAAAACATGTAGTCCCTAGTTAGGCAAAACTCTTGTGGAAGTTAGTGGGAATGTTACATGGGAAAGGGCTGAGTAGAAAATGAATAAGGAATTCAGGTTTTGACTTTTCATAACTTATGTCTCCCTTGACCTATCCCTTTCATCCCTCTCCCTTGTCTTCCATTCATCTTATTCTCTCTGAACTAAATTACTCTATCTCTCAAAAAAGTGGGGAACTACCGTGACATTCACAGAATATCTCATTGTTCACTCTGCTATTATGGTATATCCTTCCCCCCCTACTTTTTGTCTACTTTTCCTATTTCAGTTGTGAGCTCTTTGGAGCAGGACTGTCTGCTACTCTGCTTAGGTGGTGCCTAGCACAATGGAGGTACCAATATTGGTTGATCCTAAGACTTAAGGCATTACCATAATAAAACATGATTATTAATAAATTCTCTTGATTCAATTAGTGAAAGTGTAGGACTTAAACTTGTGGGAACCTTTTAGGCAGTGGATAAGACTACGAACAACGGGACAGTTCAGTCTTTTAGCTGTCATCAACCAAGCAAAAAGTTGGGGCATAGATTAGAGCTGGTCAGAAATGAAAATAACAATTTTACAAAAAATATGTGAAATTTTGAAGCTGTTCCTATTTTCCAGGGCTTGAAACAGAACAATATTAAAAAAGTTCAACTATATATATATAAAACATTTTTTCCCCCTTTTTTCCCTCTTTTTTTCTTTTTGCTACTGAGTGCATTGAAAGGAACATTGTTTGGGGTTAGTAGTTTGTGGGTTTTTTTGCTACTCCCTAACTCTACTATCCTGAAACTTTTCAAAAGTTGGAGAAGTTTTGAAAAGTTTCAGGGTGGTAGAGTTACAGAGTTTAATTTTTCCTTTGTACTTTTGCATAGAAACTCTAAAAAAGCAAATCAGACATCACTTGTTCTACTGCATTCAGTAGCAAAACGAAATGAAGGAAAAAAGAAAAAATGGGGAGTAAAAGGGAAAATATCAAAATTTTAAACAAAAATTAATTATATGAAATGTTAAAATGTCTGTTATGGCAAAATAATGTAAAATTTAAAAAGAGAAAGGTTTTGTGAACATTTTTGGTTACAAAATGCTGTTTTTCATTAGAAAAAAAATTTGGAATGAAATTTTTGACCAACTCTAATTTTTTTCTCTTCCACTGGACTCTAGTGAAAAAAACCCTGGAAAGAGGAAACATAATGATCTAGCTTCTGGAGAACAGATGGGCATTGAATACACTCATGTAATTATTATTATTTAGGAACTGCCAATTTATAGATTTTCTCATTCATTATATAATTCAGCTCGGCCAGCACTGGCTCCCAGGAAGTATGGACTGGATGACCTACCTGTCCTTTCACATCTAATTTCTGTGGTTGAATATTTCACCGACATACACTCTTACTACCTACAGTATATGTGACTGATCTTCATTGGTACATCGTAGAACACTGACGTATTTACCACAGTTTATTGTGATCAGTGCTAGTTTCAGTACAGAGACAAGGTAATATCTTTTATTGGACCGACTTCTGTTGGTGAGACACAAGCTTTCAAACTACAAAGAGGTCTGTGTAAGCTCAAAAGCTTGTCTCTCTCACCAACAGAAGATGGTCCAATAAAAGATATAACCTCACCCACCTTGTCTTTCTAACAGCCTGGGCCCAACACAGCAACACCACCACTGTATAGTTACAGTAGTACAGATTACATAGACGATATGCCAGTAAAACATGGGCCACATTCATCCCTGAAGATTGTCTTCATTGTAAACTACTGGGTTTTAGTCTAATCTCACACTGGTTTTAATTTGTCATAGATAAATTTGGCTTATTCTCTTTTTCTAGTGCTGCTGTTACATTTAATTTATTTTGATTTATTTGTTTCAAATGCATCCACTCAGAACTCTGAGTAATATGCTTACTATGATTATTGCAATACAACAATGGATAAAAAGGTATTATTAAAAAAAAAAGACTATCTAGAAATGGTTACAGGCAAATGTAAGAAGGATCAGATTCCTCTATTCAGACTATTATTTAAACTTGTTCATCTCCTGGGGAAGCAGCCAAATATAAAGGACAAGGGATGCTCAAAAAATGCAGAAATTCACAGAAATGTTTGAAAATTTGTTTGTTTTTAATTTCAAAGCATTTTGACCACTGGTTAAAAAACAGTAACTCTTCAGAGAAAACTTGCAAATTTTCCTTGAAAAATGTTAAGTGTTTGACAATTTTCTACCAGCTGTAATGATTTCCTTTTGTAGGCCTAGAGTGATGGATCAAGTCCATATTCTATCTGTCTAGAGTATCTTCTATGGCCTCCATTACTATAGTACCTGAGCCCCTCAGAACCTTTATATATTGATCCTCACAACACCCAGTGAGGAAAGGAAGTACTTTTACCCCCATTTTACAGGTGGAGAGCTGAGGCACACAGAAACTAACTCTGCCTAAGCCAAGGTCACACAGGAAGCCCACAGCAGAGTAGGGAATTTAACTTGGATCTGCCGAGCCCCAGGCTAGCCCCCAACCAGTGGACCATCCTTTCCTTATTAACACATACTACAACAGCCCTCATTTTCACTCCTATAAATCCCCATTTCTGCTGTAGAGTTTTGCTAAACATTTCCTTGACATCCAAGTTCTGACAGAGTTGTCAGCAAACTTATATATGGTGCTGACGAACATGTGCACCTTTTATGTAGAGAGGCATTAGGCATATTTATCGGCACTATCCATTTCATAAGAAACATTTTTTCCTCCAACATTAAGTATAAAATGTTATTGTCAACAGATGATAAATTAATCTTTATATTCAAATTCCTTTTATACATTTAATATTATTAACATTCATAAAGTGTTTTTGGTTGAAGCATGTAAATCTCTGAATGCACTACCCCTTTATCAGAGCTATATAACAGTCTATACTAAGTGAACCTTCCTCTCCCCAAAATAGGAAATACTGACCTCAGAGTAGTATGAGTTATGGATTTCTTTTCATGGCAATACATGATTGACTTTACCCAAGGCATAGAAAGAAAATGCAGCTGAAATTGTAATGAAAAAAAATGCACTCCATTTGTCCTTCATGCAGACAAATGTGGAATTCCTATAGTATTATATATTGCATCCATACCAATATCAATATAAAATTATTAGTAGATAATAATATTAGAGTTCATCATGATTAATGTAATTAACAAGCATACAGAAAGCAATAAAGATTTGTCAGTGTTACTGAAAATGCTTTTAGATGCCATTATGGTCTTTACCATTGTGTACCTAATATGAAGATTACTTTTTCTTTCAATCGGAAGCTTTCTTCCCCCACAGAAAAGGAGAGGTGGGCTGAATAGTTTGTCTAACATGAAGCACTTCTCTGCTGGAATGCTTGTGCAAAGGAAGAAACTTGCTCTCTGTTGAGAAAGTGGCAGGATGCTATGTATACTTTCTGGGTGAGGCTGCTTCTGCTATTAAATGAAAGTAAGAATGATAACAATAAATAAAATAATGAATAATACTCTGCATTTATAACCACCTTTTATTACCAAATGGCAGACTGGCCTAATCATTGACACAGTATGATGGGCCATATTCATCCCATTAACTTCATTGCATCTCCATCCATTTGGCCCAGGACATTTTAAAAAAGAGAGCCTGGGCCAGGGTTAGTTTCAAGGTCACCAGTTAATCAAATAGCGCACATGATGAAGAGAAGCAATTCAAAGTTCTACAGCCATGGTGAGAAAGGATCTACTTTGAGGCAGAAACATGCAGAGCTACATTAAGAAGATTAAATTAAAGGAATTTATTACAACATTGTAGAGATGGGTCCAACTCATAAAGTCCAGATATGGATCAATGTCTAGCTCTGAGCTTTCTTCAAGTTCAGGACATGGTGCTGAATTCTGGTTTTTCAGTTCAGGCCCATTATAGAGATGGAAGTTTGACTCTGGGTGTGAACTTTCCCAGATAGGTTCTTGTTTGATTTTACTTTATTGTTAGTAGAATGATGTATTTGCTACAGCACTGGTGGTGTGGGGAGTGAACCCCCTGCCAGAGGCAGTGATAGAAAAATGGAAGGCTTCTAATAGAAAGCAGTGGCGTCTTAAAGCTCTGTAGCAAGTAGTGGATGTGTTAGGGGATTAAGTCCCATTGTCATTTCACCAGCTGGGTTCTGTAGCACTATTGATGAACTATACTTATATATGAGGACCATTTCTCCCAAGAAGATTTAATTGCTGGTTGCTCCCCATCCACCCAATGACTGCCATTACACTTGATGCTCCTTTCCTGACCACTCAAGCTCTGTGACATTTAAAAGGATCTAGGAGCTTAGAGAGTGTGCTCTGCTAGATTCCACAAAAGGGATAGCTTTGGAAAGGAGAGATGAAAGCTAAAAAAAAAAAAGTTAACCTTCTACCTAGTACTGGCAGGCATGCTTTCCTTGTGTTAGAGTGCACAATGACTTTGTTCTGATGCTGTGCAATCATTTAGAAAGAAGGCCATGTCATTGGCTTAGCCTGTGGTGTTATGAGAAATGGTGTGTTTTTTGGGAGTACACATGGGACTGCCTATGCCACAGATTCAGTGAGAAGGAAACTATCTGACAACAAGCACAGGGTATATATGTACAGCCAAGAATTCAGTTCTTCCTGGAAATAGTATGAGATGTGTTTCTCTGCAGTGGACAAACTGAAGGCTACATAATAATACATAATACGTAGATAATTACAGAGCACACTTCCCTTTTCTGAGAGTCAGAGATGTTAATTAAAGAATGAAATTTATTACAAGCTGTTCTATTATCTCCAGTCACCTTGACAGAGTTTAGGACTACGTTCTGCTCTCCTTAATGGAGCTCTGTGTGCACAATCGTAGCAGCTTAGTGAAAGTTTTCTGCATCATTCTTCCAATTCAGGGTGAGCATAGACAGAATTATCAGGAGATCCTAGGGGCAGCCCACTCAGCAGGTGCTCCATAGGGCTGGTGCAGAAAGAGGTGTGTGTTACTCCTTTCTCCAGCACCTGTTTCCTGGTACAGACATTCACAGGAGGTTCAGACCACATCCAAAACCACTTTTTGGGGTCAAGAGATACTACTTGGCAACTGTGCACTGCTACGTTTTGCCTGGTTCTTTGTCAAATAATCTGGTGGTGGTGGTGGGGAAGGGGAAAGGCTCTTTGTGGCCTCTTCACCCAATCTCCCAGCATACCCACACCAGGCAAAGCAGAATTTAGCCCTTAATGAGAAGGGATTTCTGGTTGGTTATATCTGCTCCAACATATAGAGCATTACAGCCATTTTAGTGAATACTATACATAGTGAATACTAGACTGACTCCAATCACATAGAAGTGCTTTGTCTATTGAATACGGCATTTTTCCAATTTATTACAGTCACAGAGATATTTGTGGTATAGCTTTGTGCTAATTCACACTAAACATTTCCAGCTTTCTTTACCACTCAAAATGTATATGTACATTACATGGAGAAGAGAAGAAGTAAATGTCATGAGCAGAGTGTTGAACTCTGGTTCCTGAATCTAAGCTTTATGGGTCATTTTAAGGGACCTACCTTGCAGGAGGTAATTTGAGGATTTCTTATACCTGTCTCCTGTTCCCCTATATCAGGGGTTCTCAGACTTTTTTTTTGCTGGGACGCCCTTTGAAAATATTTCAGGCTGTGATGACCCTCCCCCCCCGCCAAAAAAAAAAGAAAAAAAAAAGTGACAACTCCACGTCTCTACCATGCCACTCTTACTTCTGCACTGCTGCTGGTGGTGGTGCTACCTTCAGAGCTGGGTACCCAACTGCTGTTCTCTGGCTGCCCAGCTCTGAAGGCAGCACAGAAGTAAGGTGGCTACAATAGGCTTGCGACCCCCTTTTGGGTGGGGACGCCCAGTTTGAGAAACACTGCCTTATATCCTTTTCTCTTCTCTTCCTCACTGTACATTTTTATGTTTCAGCACCTGAAAAGGTTCCAAACAGCTGGCTAAACAGGTCAAAGAGTGGAAAGAGTAAGAACACAAACACAAACATAAAACAGGAAAAAGGCCAACATAAAGGATCTTGAGAAAGGTAAGGAGAATTTTGAATGAGATTGAACAGGGAGTACTCTCTTTAATGACAGGAGTGGGGCAGGACAGGGATTGGTGCATAACTAACATTTAGCCAGGGACACTGTGGTTCTCTGATACTGTCCTTCTGAGCAATTATTTGACATTCATAGTGATGTGTTTTGGAGAGGGATTGTGGAGCAGCTGGGAACAGACAACTGAACTAAGCTTGAACTTCAAAAGACAACATTTGGGTTTAGTCTGCATAATGTGAAGCATGAAATTATAGGGCAGCTTTATTTTTTCCCACTCAATACCTTCTTCTGCTCTAAAACATCACACAGCCGTGTTCCTTTGAGCTCAGAAAAGTCTTTTAAAATGTACTTTACCATTAAGAATGTAAAAAAGAGAGCCTGAGAGCTTTCCATTATCCTGCTTCTTAGCTAATAATCGCACTCTGAGATATTCTGTTCTGGTTAGCATCTCTTCTTATTTTCTGAATACTGCTGTGTTAATTACTTCTCTTGCTGTTAACTTTGGTAGAACAGTCTTGCACCCAGTACCCCCTGAAGAGGTGAAGTCTAAATTCTAGATTTGCTGCCAGTTCCTTCTTTTTAGCCTTTGCCACAGAGACTTGGGTTTAATATTAGTTTAAATAAATTAGTCTATCCTCAGCCTGGCCTCAGATTTTGTGCCTGTACTTTTATGGGCTTTTTTATAGCACTTAGATGTCTAGTTACCTGATTTGTGGTTAGATGTTAGGGTGCTCTATGGGGTGTCCACAATTATTTGCACCTGTAATTCAAAAAAATCAGGCCCTATAAATCGATGTAGTTTATTGTGACTATGTCATACGCCTTTCTGAAACTCTGCTAGATTGTGTTTCCTACTTGCCCTATCCGTGCTGCATTCTTTCCCTTAAAAAATTCCACCAGATATGACCAACAGGATCTAGCAATTGTAATGCCAAGCAGTTTTCTTTTTCATTGGCACATTCTGGGCCAGAGCCTCAGCTGGTATGGGGGACTCCCCAGTTCCCCTTTTACCTCTCACTGAAAAGTTCCCCTTTTACCTCTCACTGAAAAGTCATTGCAGTTAGTCAGCAAATCCAAAATCAAGCACCTGTTTGCCAGATATAAAAGCTGTACTGCATGCACCTGATCTGACCTATCTGCAAATTATACGCCATATGCAGTACCAGTTGCTTGGTTCCTTTGCTTATGGTGATTTGGGAGAATGCTTTGTTAGATGGAAAATCTACACAGTGCAATTAAAATATGGGGCCATATTCTTGCTTGGTGTAATTCTCTTGACGTCACTGAGGTTACACCAAGGTTGAATTTGGCCAGTGGAGTATTTTTAAATGTATTGCTCTCCTTTTTCTAGAAAAGGTTACTTCTTCAGTAGTCACTGCTGTAGCCTGTTTCACCATTGACTTTGATTAGGTTGTGGCCTCGTTGAGTTAGTGATTTCTTTCTTATTAGTTTTTTCTTTAACAAGAAAAGGAATGAACAAAAAAAAACTTTCCTGGGCTGCCCAGTGTTTTGGAGTCCTTTAGCTTGAATCACCTGGGACATTCCTACAATATGAATTCATTTGAATTTATATTTGTTTTCTTTTAACACAGATCTGGTACTGAGCCATTTTTCCTTTTCTGAAAATTATTACCCTCCAAAGTGTCTGGAATTATGAAACTGAAGCTATAGGAAACCTTTCTAACTTCTCCCAAACCACTGGCGTTTCCTGCTGTACTTTCTTTTGCTCACATGTATTGGCTGGTCTGCCACAAACACCTTACAGCATATGAAATACTAAAATCAGATGTACTACAACGACAGGTTAAAATGGCACCAAAAATACAGACAGGACTAGAGAACCTAAATTCTAGACAAGCAGAAGAGAGTATTAAAAGAACAGAGGTCAATCTGAACTTGAATTACATACTGTGTAATACAATAAATGGCAAGGCCTGACAATATCTAACACTTCCTTTCTGAGCTAGTTTTTACTAGGTTTTGAGAAAACAGATATAAAATGACATATTTAGTTGCTGTGTTTAATCACAGGGGAAGAATGGCCTTATGGTTAAGGCATTGGCCTGGTACTTACAAGATGTGGGTTCTTGGCTTTGCTACAGACTTACTGTGTGACCTTGGGCAAACTACTTAATCTCCTTGTGCCTCAGTTCCCTATTTGTAAAATGGGAATAATAATTCTGTCTATTTAGACTCTTAGCAGTTTGGGTAAGGTCTGTGTCATACTACATATATGTACAGCCCTGTTGTTCACTGGGTCTCAAAGGGCTACTCTAATACAATTACATACTAACAACAAAGCCTGATCCTGCAAGGTGTTGAGTGTCTCTTGAGAGGGGATGAGGGGATGAGCACTTAACTCCCAATGCTCAGCACCTCACAGGTTAAGGTCACAGCTGATACCATTATAGCACAGAAGTTCTCAAACTGTGGTCTGGTGGTCCATGGAAAGCTGGCTGGTCACACAACGCTGGCTTTTTCTCTTTATTTCCAGATGCGGAACTGCATTAAAGATATAGAAATACTCCGCTAACACTGCCTGTCCGTAAAAGCAACTGCTGGGTGGTTGCCACAGAGCTGTTCTATCATTGTGAATGGAAGAGTGTGGTAGTCTGCACATTTGTGAATGGGAAGGGAGGCGACCCACACTACAACTTTTGTATTAAAATACGGGCCAGCCTATGAAAATATTTGAGATCCCCTGCACTAGCAAATTCGAGGGAAAAATAGCCCCTTAGCGGTGGACAGGGCTTGGGGTATTTGTGCATCAGATGCACTTATATAACATCATAAACTCATGCAAACACCTAATTTTAAAATCCCTTTAGTCTCTGAAATTGTCATACTTATTCAAACTATGAAATAATCCGCTCAGCTTTGACAATAGTGTGTCCTTCACAGTTGTCTTTAACTGGTAAATAGTTCTTGTCTGAAAAATCGTCTTCTAATTCATGCCTGGCCCTTCTAAAGCCAAATCAGATTTAGAGACAGCATTGTCCAAC
This sequence comes from Natator depressus, assembly GCF_965152275.1. NCBI lineage: Eukaryota > Metazoa > Chordata > Testudines > Cheloniidae > Natator > Natator depressus. The sequence goes on along the minus strand of NC_134244.1, from coordinate 43,308,382 downwards.
AATGCTTCAATCTTCACTTCTGTCTTTCTACTTTCATAAAGAGCTTCTTGACAAAACTCGTTCTGTATCAGCACGCAGGATATTCTTGTTGTCCTCCGTACACAAGTACAGATAAGTAACTGCTATTATGACCTCAGCGCTTTCTCAGAAATGACATTGGAACTAAGTGGGAGGGCACAGCAAGGTCACAGGCAATATGCGTATACAGGAGCTTTAAGAAATGAATCAGATTATGGATGAATTTATAATTTGCCTTGTCACGAGAACACACATCTTAAAAAGGTTTCTGCTTTGGAAAAATAAAATAAAAACCATAAGCAACCACTTAAAGAGGCTGCATAAATAATTTGCCATTTGTGAGCAATATATGCAAAACGATAGGACTGCAAGGACTCAGTTCTGTGGAAAAGCTTCTAACCATTTAAACTGCCATGCTAGTGTTTATTACCTGAATCACCTCCGGGAGTCTGATAAACACCTGTGATCTGCTAGTAATTCAGGAAAGGAAGCAGCACTCCACATGACCTGCTTTTTTCTTTCAAGTAGTCATGGTGTAATAAACAGTGTACACTGATTTTGAACATGCAAAGAATATATTGAGGCAAGTAAAGGTTACTGCTGTCATCTTGATGCCCAACAAACAAAGCTAATAGCAGGAAGTACAAGGTTTAACACCTCAATATGCAGTACTTAGAGATGGAAGGAAAGACCAAAAGACAATAGGAACCAGTGGCACTTGGAAGGCAATTCGGTCATTTGGTTTAAAAATGAGAGTAAATGGTGCATGTTTTGAAAAGAAAAAAAAAATGGTAGCTATCTTGTTTAAACTATAAATGTTTTAAGCTACTTCATGACCAGTAGGGTAATAATTTTGTGGAAAGCAATATTTAAATGTATCCGTCATCATTTAGATCTTAGATACATAGTTAAATATTATTGATCATTTGCAATTGTGTGCATCCATGTGTACATATATTAAACAAAAAAAGTAATGGTATAATGTAAAGTGTTTTGGGATGAAGTGCAAAAATAGTACTGGAGTTTCCAATTACTAGAGATTTTTTTAATTAAGAAAGTCACATGCAAATTATAGACAATCCAGTTTATAGCATTGCAATCTTATGGGCTTGCACTCATGAATATGGTAATTTTTATTTTATGCCCTCTTGAGATGTCTTGTTAAAAACATTTTATTGGCCATCCTAAAATTCGGTAAATTTGAAGCCCTTGGCACCCTGAAGATAGTTAAAGTTTTTCAAAAAATGTCAGCAATAAATATTTGGTAAATATAAAAAAATATGCACATTTTCCCCAAGTGGGTGATATTTTTGTTGCAGTTCTTATAGTCAAGTGATGACACTGCAATTCAGAATGTAAGTGCATATTGATATTTTCTTCCAGAAACTGAAAGTGTTGCTTAGAGAGTGCTTTTCCCACAGAGTTATTTTTATGCAGACACCTGGCAGTGGTTATATTCTTGCTCTGGTTTGCAGACTTGTTTTGGACAATCAGGTGTATGTATGAGCAAGTGGTCTTTATTTGGAGCAATTAAAATTCTAACATTCTCCTCTCTTGACATGCAATTACTAGGGCTCTGCTGTTCTCACTAATTGCTCTTGCTGGGGACATTGGTAAAAAGCCAATGATTTTGATGGGTAGTGGATTATCATTTTTACTCTGCTACCTGCGAAAAAAATCATTTGCAAAATCCCATGTGTAATTAGCAAGACTCATGATTAATTGTCCTGCAAAATTAGCTTCACTGTTGCTTTTATTTTACTGCTTCAAATATTAATTAATGTTAACTCCTTTCCTTCAGTTCCAGCTTTTGAATATTCAACATGGCTTTGAAAAATTAGTCAGTGCATCTACATGCATTAGCATGCTAGAGCTTTGATTTCTGAATAAGTATTCTGATTTAAAAGATCACACTTGGGTCATAAATAATTTTTATAGGAGGACAAACAAAGCATCAAAGCATCATGGGAAGGCATTCATGCACTAACTGAAAGTAAATTGTTTCAGTAATGATTCATTCCCCCAGTGCTTTTGGGGAAACATCAGCAAATATGCAAACAACTGCATTGTGGGGCAAAACAATTCTTTCATGACAGGCAATCAATATATATTTCCTAATCAGTAACAATGTGAAAGAGAGGAGTTAATGCTGGAGTAATATCTTTTTAATACAAAACCATCCTCTAAACTTTGATTAGTTGCAATGAGTACTCCCTGTGTTTCTCTGAATTGCAGGTTGTTAAGTTTGGTGGTGCAAGGTAGAAAATGCCAAGTGTCTGTAGTTTGATACCATCTGTCTTAGTGCTCTCTAAATTATTAGTTTTAAGCTTATTCTTATCATAGGGTCAGAGAATCACAAGACGGGTCTAGTCCAGACTATTCCTGAAGAACATAAAGAGGTTCTCATGGACTAATAAAACTACTAATAAAAACATGTCCCCCCAAAACATGAAAAGGAGCCCGTTTCCCCATTTTGAAGAGGTGACTGTTTGTGCCCACACCAAGTGGCACACGCCTCTTAATAGTGGGACCCAGAGGCACTGACTTTCTGATTTCCCTGGGAGTGCTCGACCTCCGCTCCACCCCAGACCCTGCCCCCCTCCACGCCTTTTCCCAAGGCCCACCCCAACCCACCTCTTTCGCCCCTGCTCTACCCCCTGCCCCTTTCTTCCCACTCCCCTGAGCCCCTCTTCCTGCCCCTGCTCCTCCTCCTTCTCCCCCACAGTGCCTCCTGCTTGCCTCTGAACAGCTGATAAGTGGCAGGCAGGAGGTGCTGGGAAGGAGGGGAAAGAGCTGATTGGCGGGGCCCACCATAATCCCCCAAAATGTACACCTTCCCTGCCAGGTACTTTTCATTCCAAGAAAAATTTCTGCCGCACCCCCAGACACATTCTGGCGGTAAACAGGGGCTTAATTTTGCTCTTGCATAAGGTAAAGGGCATGTTTCTTTATCTGATCACTTGTCAAAAACTGTTCTCATAGGCAATGTAAGAAAAGCCTGCCCTTAAGTAGAGTGCGAGTTTCTCCATGGCCCATGACAATAACACTGTTCAGTTCCAAATCTCTTTCCAGATGCAATATTTTTTTCATAGAACAGTCACTTTCAAGAGTTAATTGTCAATAAGCGATTATTGTTCAGTTCTATTTTTGGGGGGTGGCTTTATGGGATGGGTAGTTGGAAGTGGTATGAGTCTGTGATTGCCTTCATTTCATCATGTCATGGTCTCAACTATGCCCTTGTCACAGAATCCAAGGTTGAACACTGACAGCAGCAGGCTTATGGTAGCTGCAGACAGCAGCGTTTTGAAGAACTTACCTGGCCTTATTATTAAGCATGAGGGTGAACAGCACGTGTTTGGGAAATTCCATCCCTCTCATCTTTCCTTTCCCATTAAACTAAGTATTTCCTATGGAGGCTTTTGCTGTGCAGCACAAAAACAGAGCACATTGTAGCAAAATTTTGTAGAATTATGATTTTATTTATTTCAGACTTGTATAATTGGCATTAAACCTGGGCTAATGTGTCTATAAAATTACATCCTTATATATTAGAGCCAGTATGGCTGTATATATTATGGGAACATTATTCCTTGGTACATTTCTTTTACCTGGTACAATAAAGGGAATCTCCTTGTCCACATTTGAAAACTGCATTCAAGAATCTTTGCCCCAAACTAGAACTGATTGGGAATTTTCTGATTAAAAAAATGTTTTGTAAGAAAATCTGGGTTCATTGAGACCAAAACTGTTCACCAGAAAGGATCAGTTTCGCTGAATCGCCTGATTTACAGTTTTTCTTAAAGGTTTTGAAATGGTCGGAACATCCGGTTTTGACATTTTCTCCACAAAAAGTTTTGGTTGTGGTGTGAACCAACTTTCTGTTTAGAAATTTTAGTTAATTTGTACTAAAACATAAAAACATTAAAAAGGTTGAAATAAAAACAAAAGGCTTCAAAATTATCAAAGCAAATTGTTTCAGTTGACCCAATCCAATTTTGGGGGTGGGGATTATTGGTTCAAAAAATATGAGATTTTGACTTTTCATTCCAATTCAGGACAGAAAATTCTTTCAAAATCTTGAAAATTGTTGTGGCACAGGAAGACCCTTTCCTGCACAACTCTACCAAACACCTGTCTACAAGTTGTACACAGCTGTATACGGTGTTACGTGGGTAGGTAAACTCTTACCTTGCCATACCGAATGTTTCTATAGGTATGGCTTCAGTTCCTTACAATGTGTTGATTGTAATAAATACACAAAGTTTAGTGCTTACAGGGAAGAGCTTTGTTCATTAAAACATGTTTGGTTTATGTTTGTTTTAGTGAGTGCGCATTGCGTAGCCATTTTTTCACATTGCTACAGAAGAGCCAGGGGAAAAAATATCAACTATAATTTAAAAATTGAACTGGTACTTAGAAAACTTGGAGTAGTGCTGGTCATATGGCACAGATGTTTCCAACGAGATGTAAAAATCATGTCTTGACTAGTGATGGTCATTAAAGAGCCCACTTTTTCCCCCCACAAAAGATGTTAATCCCTAAACCATTGCCAAAATCCAGCTTGAACAATTACATTCTGCCTACCAAATATCCCGGTGTGGTTTCTGGCAAGTTACTTTTTGCATCCCTCTTCTAAAAATTGTGTAGTGCTTCTAGTGAAGAATTTCTGTAGTGTCTCAAAATGTAGCTGACTGAGTTAGACAGAAACTCAAGCCACAACTTCTGATTTGAATCCAAACTTTCCAAAAAGTTTGAGGGTGTATCTTTGGGATCTAAATAAAAGACTCTCTGGGCCTAGTCCTGTAATCCTTATTCAGGCACAACTCCAACTGTTCTAGTTTTGCCTGAGTAAACAAGGAGATGAAATGAAACATTTCCTCTTTAGCACAGGATAAAATTTGTTTGTTGGGAATGTGGGTGCCTGTAGACAACAGGAGTAAGGGGAACTGGAAAATTTTTCCCCTTATTTTCTTAATTAAGCAGAAAACTTCACATACGCTAGCTGTAACTCAGGCAGGAGGCAAGACCATTTCACAAACAGGTTAAGGGCACTTGCTGGAAATGTTTGTTTCTCAAAAACACACAAAGGGCTTGTCCACATGTGGAAATTCAGTGGCATAATTATACCAGTATAACTATACCACTGTGGTTACACCAGTATAATTTTCCATGTGGACACTCTTATTCTGCAATAAGACCATCTTTTTTTAGTTTAGCTTATCCTGCTTCCAAAGCAACATCAGTATAGTAATGCCATAAGTATATAGGAAGCATACTGCAGTTTTCACTCTGAGTACAGCGATTTCAAATGAAGGATTGGTGGTGCAGACCTTGTTGGGTTAAGGCATGCTCACCCAGGATCTTTTTGTTTTTAATACTCAGTGTTTGGTGAAATCTGATCCTTTCCCAAAACCAAACTATGTGCTCTTCAGAAGTATCTTTATGAGCCCTAGAGATGACTTAGCTGTCTGGAGAAAGGGGTAAATCCAAAATCAACCCTCCCTTCACTTTGGTGGTAGAATTTTAATAAGGGGCTTCTGTGAGTCCCCTTCACCACATCATTAGTAAGGATGGCAGGTTTGGCCTTCTCTAAATATTCGGGTGTTTTGCTGTGGCTAAGCCCCTGTAGTTCAAGAAGAAAGCCCAGGACCTAGAAGTCCTGATATTTTTCTAGGATGTACGCCATTAGGAGGGAAAGTATTGATGTCAAAATGTTGAAGCGAAATAGCCTTATTATTTTACTTACAATAAAAATTAGGTAAATCCCTACAGACCTGATCTTTTTATTGAAATAAATTAAAAAACTTCCATGGACTTTAATGGGATAGGATCTGGGCGTATGTGGGGCATAAAAGAGTCAAAATGAGTAAAATCCTTCTTTTTCCACATCTCTGTCAATTTTGTAAACATGCTTTTATTTTGAAGATAGTGATATTCTGCTGCTTTAGGGTAAAATTCTGCTACTGGTTACACCATATGCCTGCAACTGCAACTCCTATTGACTTCAGCATCTAGTTGTAATATATTTGGACCACACTGTGCCATTAAGGCACAAGCCTGTTTGAGGGACAGGACAGGACAGAACCAAACCTGTGTTGGGTCGTGATTGGCAGCGAGCTCCAGGAGGCACAATGCAATCTTATAGATTAGATTCCAAGGCCAGAAGGGACCATTGTGATCGTTTAGTCGAACCTCCTGGATAACACAGGCCACGGAACTTCCCTAGAACAATTCCTATTCTGAGCTCTCTGACTTGGAACAACCTATTGCATAGGGTTGTTAGCTCTGCTAGGACATATTCTGGGACCCTCCCCTTCGGGCCCTCACCCACACGCCCACCCAGAAGGAAAATAAATGGCCAGCCTGGTGACTGAGTCTCCGATAGAGCTGGAGTCAGGCACATGCAGCCTATGGCCAAGAGGATCCCAAGATGGATTGATGAACATGGTGGAAGATGATGATGCCAGAGTAGTACTGCTTTTTCTCTGACTGCCCCTGCTGACTTATTCATTTTGAGAATTCCCAATGATTTTTCTGCCAGGTTGCTTGCAGCAGCATCCGGACGATTAATCTTTAATTCCTGGAGACTCCAGGAAAATCCTGGAGGGGGCGACTCTACTGCATCACCTCTTAAGAGTGTCTTTTGTGTGCTCTGTTTTCCATTTGACCATTTCTTCTGACAGGCCCTGGGAATGGGGCCACGGCCTTGTCTTCTCACTGTACCTTTTGAGTTGGTTAGCACTATAGGTGTTACTAGCAGGAAATGCAACTGGATCCCATACAGGGAATATAAAGTGGGGGAGGGAAAGGTTCCTTGCATGCTCCCCAACCTTTCACACTTTTATAAGGGCCAAGCAGAGTAGAGTCCTTTATGTTGGCCTCTGCCAAGAGGCTAGAATGGCTTGAATAGAGCTATGGCACTATTTGCTGTTTTGCTGGTATGTACTGGATGATGAATAAATTAGTGCAAACTTAAATTGATTCTATTAAAAATGTTGACACCATATTTACCACCCTGTTAAAGTACTATAGGCCAGTCATTAACATGGAGAGACCAAGAAGAAAATAACTTTAAGGTGACACTGACTGGAGCACAGGAACCATAACAGCACTTCATAAATAACATATTTCTTCTGTTATGTTAATTTTTCAGAACAGCCTCAGAGTTAAGTGTAATGTTTGATCACTTTATCCATCCAAGCTAGTATATTACTAGTCTGCTTAGTCACATCTAGAAATATGTTCTTTGTGTCTGTGTTTGCCAAAGTAAATAGAAATCAATGAAAATAGCAAAAGTGCTGAAGTCATTTCAATAAGTGAAGTGCTCGTTAATTTAAATTTCACACTTGACATTGTTAAGGGCTAATCGTAGAAAATAAGGTCTTCTGCTGACTACTGAAAATGTACCAATATCACTATGGTTCCTGCTGCTTTATTTTCACAGTGGTGTTGTCATTAATAAGAAAGACTTCTGACTACAGCAGTTTGGACAGATGTTAACGATATGGCAAATCACTCTTTCTCAGAAGACTTAAGTCCTTTCATATGAATCACATGAGCTAAAGGAGAGATTTTGCAAACAGAGAATATTGAGCTGTTGTGCTTACCCTGCAAGAACTTTGGTTGAGCATTTTTAGAAACATCAAAAAGCTCTTCCTGCTGTTTTCAAACATTTACAAATATGCATGAAGCCTGTTGGCAATTTAAAATGGGAAGATATACAAAGAGCTGGAGGTGGTTACACAGGAAATTAGAAAAGCCATGTGTCATCAGAATGAAATAAATGTGCCTTTGTATGGGAAAGTAATTGCAGGGGTGTGTCTGTTCTGTTGATATCAAGCAGGTGTCCATAAATTAGAATAAACATTTGTAATTAATTGTTGTTAGCATTAATAAGAAAGTGTTTTAAATATGCTAACTTGTCTCTTTCTTCCTTTGCTGAAGCCTTTTAATCTTAGGATATCTTTCCAATTGCAGAGATAGTTTGGAAACTACATTGTCCTTTCACTTATTTTTTTACTATGCACAGTGGTTACTGTATAGCTCAGTGGTTTGAGCATTGGCCTGCTAAATCCAGGGTTGTGAGCTCAATCCGTGAGGGGGCCATTTAGGGATCTGGGGCAAAAATTGGGGATTGGCCCTGCTTTGAGCAGGGGGTTGGACTAGATGACCTCCTGAGGTCCCTTTCAACCCTGATATTCTATGATACTAGCTCAGATTTGCTTATACCAAATTATGCTGATGTTAATATTGGTATACCAGCATTAGGTGTCCTAGCAAACAGGCCACTGATTGTCACCAATTTGTAAGCACCATGGCAATTAGCCAGGCTCAGAGCATTAAACAGAAGCCAGTGGCCTGCCTCCATTTGATAGGAGAGCCTCTGTTGCTAGCACCAGTGGAGGTGAACTGGTGTTAGCAATGATGAGAAATCTTTGAAAAACTTCCCTAAGCTAGAGAGGGCCTGTGTGGGAATCAGGATCTGAGGTATAAATGTTAACATTCTAGATCGGGGTGGCCAACCTGTGGCTCCAGAGCCACATATGGCTCTTCAGAAGTTAATATGCGGCTCCTTGTACAGGCACCGACTCCGGGGCTGGAGCTATAGGTGACAACTTTCCAATGTGCCAGGGGGTGCTCACTGCTCAACCCCTGGCTCTCCAACAGGCCCTGCCCCCACTCCACCCCTTCCCGCCCCCTCCCCTGAGCCTGCTGTGCCCTCGCTCCTCCCCCTCCCCCCCAGAGCCTCCTGCACGCCACAAAACAGGTGATCGGGAGGTGCAGGGAGGGAGGAGGAAGTACTCATTGGTGGGGCTGCCAGTGGGTGGGAGGTGCTGGGGGTGGGGAGCTAATGGAGGGCTGCTGACGTATTACTATGGCTCCTTGGCAATATACACTGGTAAATTCTTGCTCCTTCTCAGGCTCAGGTTGGCCACCCCGGCTCTAGTGTATTTAACAACACCTTTGGAGCATAACTGTTCTTTACTATTCCAATCATTTGCTCACCAGGGTGATAGATTAGTGGTAATGGCAAAAGCTAGGCATAGTGTGAGCCGGTGATGTGCATCTCACACAGTTCTGCCGATGTACCTAATTCTTGGTACTAAATATTCCCACTATTCCAGTCCTAGGAGTCCCCTGGTCAGAAGCTGAGTACCATATCAAGTTATGTGGTATTTAGCGATGTGGCCAAACAACCTTACTTTAAAATGACAAGATCTTTCACTCAATGCAGTGTGAATCTGGAGTAACTACACTGAAATCAATATTTATGCTAATCTATCTGAAGACAGAATTTAGCTCAAAATTAGGGCCCATAAAATTAATTTTATTCTGTCATATCTGTTTTTATACTGTTCTAATGTTTTTTTGGCTTAATATTTTAACTTTATCTTTTTAGTGACAAAATGTCAATAACAATTAGATGTCTGTATCGTGAAGTTTGAACTTAAAATTGGGGCTAAAACTGCCAGAACCTTTTAGCAAAATGTGAGTATCCTTCAATGAGCTCTCCAATCTTTGCTTAACAGAGCTGGGAATTGCACCATTTATACATTCTTTATGTTTTACAAAGCTGCTTAATTTCATTCTACTATGAGAAGTTGGAAAAATTACCGTAAATTCTTCTCCCAGTGGCACAGGCTCTTCTTTTTAATACAAGATTTCATCTAGAAAGCTAACTCTATTAACTGGAAAGGTGGTATACCAAAGTGCTGACTTCTCCTAGCTGGGTATTGGTCTGCCATCATTTTGACTAGGACTATAGACAGTAAGAACCTCTTGGAGAGAGACCTTAGACAGATTTTTCTTTTTGGAATAAGTATCTATTTCATACTGTACTGTTCTGCTTTGTAATTTTCATGCTACTGTAAGTTTTCCTCATAAATCTTTTAAACACTCCCTCTTTCCCCATGAAGCCCTTATAAGGACCTGTCTCTCTACTCTCTGCACTTCAGAATCTCTCAATAGCCAACAGCAATGGGATGCATACCAGAAAATCCAGACACACATCATCATCTTATGTCAAAGGTACAAACTTATTGTAAGCCTTTGATCAGATTATATATCTCCCTGAAAAAAAGAATCACCTAGTTGTGCCTTTCTGATTCAATTTGCTGGTATTAAAATTTCCAGGATACATTGCTCTCCTAAACGCCACCCATAAAATTTGCATGCACATTTCTTTGCATACTCAAAACCTGCATTTTTTTTTTCTCACAACGAACACAAATGCATGGAATTAACCATTTTGCATGCATGATTGTAGAGTCACTGTCAGTGGAGTTATTCTGGATTCACACTGGTATAGTAAATAGCCCTTTTGCGTGCAAGGAGCTTTATAGGCATGATTTTGGAGGCCACTTTTGAGAATCTGACCCTGGTTATCATCTGTCCTTAACTAAAGGTTTAATTAATTTTACCTGTTCTTTGAAAGATATTTCACTCTTGGGATTCAGTTTCTCTTCTTTCTTTTTCCCTTTCTAACATCCCTAATTATTTTTTCTTTCAGGGAAAAATGATGAAACGGAAGATCTCTTTACTATGGGTAGGTCCATCTAAGTCTAAGATCAGTTGGTGTATAGACTTTAACTGCTCTCTTTTAGTCCCTAAAGAAACCAGAAATTCTTAAATTTCCAGACTTACAGCTGCAATCTCAGTGTACAGGACAAAAATACAAGAGTTGCAGTGCTGCATATAAACTTGTAACTTTTGGCTGTGATATCTCACCCACAGTATGGAAGTCTATTCATACTTGTGACATCACATTAATGGATTCTGAGTTACTCGCTGAAAATCTTATGTGGCTGCTGCCAGTGGTATCAATTAGGGGGAGCTGTGGTCCGGGAACACCCCTCTTCTCCCAGGTTTTTGCACTTACTCAAAGCTCCATAGGTTGTGGGGCTGGGAGAGGGAGGGGCATGGCCTGACCGGTTTTAAGCAGATCCCATCCTAAATCAGTACAGCTGCTGCTGGAGTGGTCCGGGGTATTACTCTAGCATTGTGGTTGCAATGCCACTGAAATTTGGCCTAGCTGTTTCTCTGTACATCTTTAGGGGTGGGTAGGCCACATTTCAGTGGGCGGGGGTGTGACACTGTGCACCAGGTCGCAATGCCACTCACTGAAATTTGGCCTGTTAAGATGGAGGGGCAGCAAGACCAAACGGTATTGCAGCCAGGTGTATGGGGAGTCAGTTCCTATGTTATGGAGTGCAGAGGAGTCTGCTGAGATCTTGACTCTTGGTGGCCGCAGCTCATGCACTGCCTAGGTAAGAGAGAGAGGAGACTCCCATGCTGAGGAGGCCCGGGGTCCCTGTGGGAGGTTGAGTGGGGACAGGAACAAAGTGTTTGCTGAGGGATGGGGGTGAAGGCAGGGAAAGGAATTTGCACCCTCCTCCCCTCCCCCCCGCCCCAAGAAATATATGAATTGGCACCACAGGCTGCCACATCTGATTCAGCTGCTAAAGGGCCTTTCAGTTTGGAAACCAGCTCCAGTAGCATTCAAAGTTGGGCTGTTCAAGTGCTGCTCAAGGTGTGGGGGAAGGAAGAGGAGGGGAGAACGGGGTAAAGATAAGAGACCTTGACTGACAGAGAAGCAAACTTGAAATATATGGGCATTAAAGTGGGGAAAATAGCTGCAGTGGGAACAACTAGGAGGGGATGCTCTCAGGGCATCTGTGTAGGGGTTTGTTACAGGTCACAGATCTAAGTATTGTATCAAGTAAAACAGACACTTTGAATTATGGGATTATAATTCCATTTTGTGTCTTTGATGACAATTCCATTCAGATTTCTTTCTCATGTTGTGTATGATATCACCAGTGCTACCAGATGGAATTATAGTCTCCTATTTCAGTTTTTATAGATGTCTCTAATTAATTGTAGAATGAACATACAATGTATTTCATCTATCTATCTATCTATCTATCTATCTATCTATCTATCTATCTATCTATCTATCTATCTATCTATCTATCTAATCAATAATATACTTTATTGGGGATATTAGATAGGTAGCTAATAGCTCTGAGGCTATATTCACCCATCAAGGAGCTCTGACAACATTGGGGTAGCCAGGTTAGTGAGGTCAATGTATTTGGCACTTTGTGGGCATAGATTTTACAGATATGATTTTGAGAATTTGGCCATAGGTATCTTGAACCCTCCTGTTTCAGTTTAGGTAATATTGCCTCAGTTTACCTTTTGCTAAAATAATGGGGATAATAGTACTTTCTGCCTGCGGGTTATTGTGAAGATTAATGATTGTAAGGTGCATTGAGATCCTTAATATGTGTGATCTGTGTTTTGAAAGATGGTGAATACTGGATGGCTTTACTTTGGTTCTCCAAGATGACCTTCTCTGAGTGCTCCTCCATGCCACATATACGGCTATTATTATTATAAAATCTTAGCTACTCTTCTAGCTATAGTGGACATTTTTTACACTCATGAACAAAGAACTAGATAAATTCGTGGAGGATAAGTCCATCAATGGCTATTAGCCAGGATGGACAGGGATGGTGTCCCTAGCCTCTGTTTGCCAGAAACTGGGAATGGGTGACAGGGAAGGGATCACTTGATGATTACCTGTTCTGTTCATTACCTCTGAGGCACCTGGCATTGGCCACTGTCAGAAGACAGGATATTGGTGTTAGATGGATCTTTGGTCTGACCCAGTATGGCTGTTCTTATGTGAAACCTTCTCCATTTGTTGATATTATAATAATGTCTCCTAGAATGAGAGATGGATGCCCCAAATGGTGAAACTAGCAAAGGGCATAGATCAGTACTTGAAATCCATAATCTGTGATCTGGGGGAAAGGAGCTGTCAGAATGAGTCGTTCCAGTACACACACATACACTCTGTTGCACTCTGCCAATGGGTTAATGGGAACTGGCACTTCATACAGGACTTATTCTACTACAATATTCTGTTTGGTAACTTGTTCTCATAGAAATAAAGCCTGAGACTCATATAATACAGAGATGGGGAGTCATATAATCATCAGGATAGATGATGAAAATGAATTTAGATATTTGTGCAAATCTAAATATCATCTGGGTGTTACACTTCCACTTTACATAGTGAAGAGCTACAGACTTCTAAACAGCATACTTTGCAAAATGAACTTTTTAGCATTGGCCTAGATTTTTAATGGTATTTAGATGTTGCAGAACTCAGCACTTCAATACTGAACTAATTTAGGAGCCTAAATCCTTTTTGAAAGTGATTTAGGCTTCTAAAATCACATAGATGTTGCAATGCTGAGCACTGCAATGCGTAAATACCATTAAAAATCTGGACCTAAGTCACTGTTGCTGGCTTGTGCCAAGGAATTCTTAATAATATAACGGATGCTGGAAACCAGTTCCAAATAATGTAATCTGAGAATGCTGGATATCAAGGAGCAATCTGTTTTGCCAGAAATCCAGATTACATTTAGGATTTAGTTTAGACCTTTTTTTTAACCTTTGGATATATGCAAAATATATAGAATTCCTAGGCCATCAGTAGTGAACTGTGCAAAACACTCCCCTTTTACATTCATCCTGAGATATTTCTCTGAGTGAGGTGTGATATATGTGTTGAAAAGATGCCAGAAAAAAACCAGTGTATTTTGGACAGCATATTTCCATGTTGTCAGGTTTAACACTGGTAACTCACACTAAAAAGTCTCTGCAGTGAATGTTAAATGAATTTTCTTTCGTGCTTATATGGCTGTACTTTCCCAGAAATATTCAAATTAAATTCAGCAAGAAAAATGTAGTGTGACTAGATATAATGAAACGGATGGATATAACGGATTCCAAACTAGCTGAAAGTGCCAGTCCCGTAGAGTTTGATAAAGAACTGATTGTTATTTCTTCTGTATCAGATTTCTAAGTAGTTTAGCTGATCCTCTTTTTAGTCAGGTCTCAGTATAGTCCCACCATGATCCCTAAGTGTTTCTGGTTTTGTATTTCATGCTTCTCTGAAATTTCTTTTCCATTTTGAAGTGTCGTAGATGCAACCTAAATGATGAAGGCCCTTGGCTATACTAGATCAGCTTCCTGAACCTGGTCCTGGCTAATATCTGAGCTTTGGCCTATAAGGAATCCGATAATCAGTAGAGCAGGCTTTGTACTTTGAAATGACACATAGAAGGTGTGTACCTTTCCCAAATCCAACTCTTCTTAAAAAAACAAACAAACAAAACTTACAAAAATAAACAAGACCACACACTGTAGGGCAAGATTTAAAGTGAAGATCCTATATCTACATTTAGCTGCTTTGCACTTTTGAAAATCAGGCCATTAATTTAGGCACCTCATGGGGATTTAGAACTCTAACTTCAGGCTTTTATTTTTTAAATCTTAGCCTAAGACTTTTTCTTTTATATTTCAGCTATGCTTTTGTCATCTTTGGCCCCATCTCCTTCTGAACACCTTAGAGGGAGATCAGTTTATAATTGAAATATTATGATCATTTGTTTCCTGAGTATTTTAAGGAAGAGTTTGAGATTTGCTTCTTTATCTGATCTCCACCTGATACGTAAGGATTGATATGAAAGGTGTGTTTATTGTTTACATCTTCATTTTGCCAATAGTCAACAAATTAATTCCTAATGAAGTTCAAGTAGTTTAATTTAACCTGTAAAGTCCTTGATGCTTTTGGCTCTTTCACTCTAAGAAAACACCCCTCTAATTTTGTGATTCCGGCCCAATCCTGCAGTACTTGAAATCACTGGGAATATTGCCTGAATAAGGACCACATGTTCAGGCCTCATACGAAATAATTATGAATAAGTAATATGTAAAATGAATAAGGATGAATAATTATAGGATAAGGTAGAGAAATTTGGGATGGTTTACAATCCCATGAATGACATTACAGTAATATAGACCTAATTCTGCATGTGTTATGCACCCAAATCTGTCACAGAATAGGAGATCAGGCCCTCTCTCTATTTGTCTTTGACTTCATAGACTCTGGGTATCCAGTTGGATGAAAACACAAAATAAATATATAAAAAAAGCCTATTGCAACTGTAACATTTAATAACAGGTTTCAGAGTAACAGCCGAATTAGTCTGTATTCGCAAAAAGAAAAGGAGTACATGTGGCACCTTAGAGACTAACCAATTTATTTGAGCATAAGCTTTCGTGAGCTACAGCTCACTTCATTGGATGCATACTGTGGAAAGTGCAGAAGATCTTTTTATACACACAAACCATGAAAAAATGGGTGTTTATCACTACAAAAGGTTTTAGATAAGCTATTACCAGCAGGAGAGTGGGGTGGGGGGAGAGAAAACCTTTTGTAGTGATAAACACCCATTTTTTCATGGTTTGTGTGTATAAAAACATCTTCTGTATTTTCCAAAGTATGCATCCGATGAAGTGAGCTCTAGCTCATGAAAGCTTATGCTCAAATAAATTGGTTAGTCTCTAAGGTGCCACAAGTACTCCTTTTCTTCTTGTAACATTTAATAGTAACATGCTAACAGCGTTTGTGGTTTACGTAATGTGGATAAATCCTTCTACTCCATTGTAAACTTGATTTAGTATATTTTAATTGGGGTTTTCCCCTTGATTTTTACAAGAAGATAAACTTGCAGATGGAAATTCTTTTAAGTCATAAATACCACTAATGCTGTCATGTCACAGAAGTTCAAATAAAGCCATTGGGATGTTAACAACTGCTGAAGTGCATTCCTTCCCTACCTAGTTGGCTCAGATGAAGCTGCCCGCTATCAGTTTGTTTGAGCAGACGGTGTTTGACCCTTGCTTGTAGATATAAACTAAATAGAGCTCCTATCACTTAGTCAGAATGCACTAAATGACAAATTTGTCTACACCGTTTGACCTGAAAAGTGGAGGCTTAACCTTACACGGCAGCCTCTGAAGTTTCATGCATCTGCTTTATCTCTGTAAACATTCTCCAACCTTACCCATCTTATTCCTTGTAGACAAGGCCCCTGGGACTCTGTGATTGTAGAACTGTTCTCTGTACTCCTTTATTATTCTTTTCTTTCTTTGCTCTTTTTTCCCTGTGTAATTGTGGATGAAAGGGATGGGATGGATGCCATTTCCTCTGTGTTACTTCGATTTGCTCTGCTGTCTTCTAGAGACCTAGATCCTTATTTATTTCATTCTCAGTTATTAAGAGCACTGGGCACCGTTAATAAACGTGTGACTGCAGTATTTACCTTGATTACTTTATTACAATTTTTGTGGTATTCCTTATCCTGAGAATGAGAAATACAACAGCTAATGTAACTACTTCAGGTGGTAAATTAATCAGTAATGGCCAAAGTAAATGTTAAGTAGCAAAAATAATTCTCAGAATATTTTCACAGTCAGGTGCTTCGACTCACCAGATCCTGAATTTGTATTCTCAGGTCAGGGTGTAAACGCTTAACGTTACATCTGAGCGTCAAATGCAGGATATGATATCCTATTAAGAAGCCCTGCCTATAAAAATAGCAGTTAACAACTATTGCTCTGTCTCAACTATCCACTAGAAGGTTGCTGGAAAGGAGCTGTGTAGCAGGGAGAGAGGAGAAGGGGTAATTTCTGGAGTTCGTGTCTCAACCTCTAAACTCAAGAGACCCCTCAAAAGGATGAGAGGACATTTAAACCTCTAGATCAGTCAGTCCTTAACCCACTGAGACTGCCAAGAAAGATGCCAATAATAGTGGTACCTTCTGTGATATAGTCAGCATATGAAAATTTGTCCAGGAACAATTCTTCCAAGAAGTTGGAATCAGGCTGTACGTTTAACTGACAGGTGCCAAGAGCACAGTGAGATAAATTTGTGTTTCATATATGGATTATTACTTACATTTGTTCTGTTCAGCAAACCTTGTCAGTCCTTGGGTTAAATAGGAGGTAGGGGAAGGAAAGAGAGTGGGCTTACTACATAAAGCTTACTCGTACAGCTTCAATTCTTTCTCAAAAATGAGAGAGAAGCCCCTTTCTAAATTCAATCAAGAACCAGGAATGTGATTACCCATCCTCCTTTTCTGTTCATTTGGAGGGCCCTTCTCTCTCTTCCTTCCTGCCCCCGTCTTGTTCTTTCTCTTTCTTTAGACCTTTCTGAACTTTGTACAACTTTTTACAAACATCTCCCCATAGATTAAAAATTAAAAGATTGCAAGATCAAAGGCTGAAGAATAAATGGAACTTGATTGGAAAAAGCATGGGTGGATTCTAGACCTGGCTCCTTTTCTGACACTCTCTTGTGGTTCCACCTCTCTCTTTTGTGGATAGAATTTTAGTTCTAGTCCTCTCCATAACTGTTTGCTTACATATACAGAGAGAGAGAGCAAATTGAATTTAAGCCAAACACTACAGTTCAGTAATGGCAGATCTTTCCCAGTGGATTTCAGTGTGTCAAACATTGAATGTCCAGGTACAGACAAGTTGGTTAAACATTTCATACTATGCCTGTTGACTTAGAGCCAGATCCTTGGCATGCCATACCCCCTTTGCACTGTACTGCCCCTCAAAAACGTAATAAAGCTGGCTTAACCAGCTTTATTCCCCCATAATAGCAACTCTACACCTGCCTCTGCCACAGAGTGCATGGTTCATAGATTCATAGATTTCATGGCCAGAAGGATCTAGTCTGGCATCCTGTATAACACAAGCCATAGAACTTCCCAAAAATAATTCTTAGAGCAGATCTTTTAGAAAATCATCCAAACTCAATTTAAAAATGGTCAGTAATGGAGAATCCACCACAACCCTTGGTAAATTGTTCCAATGGTTTATTACCTTCACTGTCAAAAATTTATGACTTATTTCCAGTCTGAATTTGTCTAGCTTCAACTTCCAGCCATTGGATCATGGTACATCTTTGTCTTCTACATTGAAGAGCCCATTATTAAATATTTGTTCCTCATATTGTTACATATAAACTGTAATCTACATGGGGAACAAATGGCTGGAAGTTGAAGCTTGACAAATGATTGGGGGAAAAGGCCCCAGGTAGCTGGGTGTAATGTATAGCAGCCTTGAAGCAATGGGGACTTGCTGAACCCCCAGATAGCCTCAGGAATAGGGATTGACAATGGTATCATAAAGCTACCACTGGCCTCCCTTTCCCCCAGGTCCTGTGCTGAATACATCTTGGCCAGGTAGGAGGATCCAGACCTGAATTTGTTCAGGAAAAAAAAAAAAAAAGAAAGGAAAAAAAAAGAGGCAGAAGAGAAAGAAGAATGAGAGTGCTCTCACTTTTAGGCTCTATATTTCCCCATGTATATTTATTCTATACAGGATATTAGTGTGGCTAGATTAGTATGAAAGATGCAAATGATAGATGTGTTATGGGAATATCCTTGACACACCAGCTAGTTTGGGCCCATGTAACTATATAGTAATGGTTTAAGGGCAATCCTGCGAAGCACTGCCCTTTGTAAGGCTCTGAGTGCTTTAAATTCCTATTGAATTCAAGGAAATTGAGGAATGTGCATCACATCACAGGATCGGGTCCTTAGTGCTCTTTTTCCAGCTTGACTAGTCACTCCAATGACTTTCAATAAGGTGATGGAGAGAAGGAGGAGGATCCCATTAGCAATCCTCCTCCATGTCTCCCTCCTGCCTGAGAAACAAAGCTTCTCAAATTCATCTAGAGAGGATCAAACACCTTCTGCTGTTGTTCCCATGCATTGTTAATTGTTGTTAATTTCCAAAACATCATTAATTATTTGCTATTGAAGATGTGAAAGAGGGAAATGCCCTTCACCCATGGGTAGTCACAAGAATGGACCATTAATAATTCCAAAAAAATGTTTTCCTTTTTAAGTTGAAAGCAAGTTTGAGCTTTTGGAGTGAAAGTTGCTTTGTTTACAGAGAATGCCTGATGTTGCATCAGGGTGTCACTTCATGGAGGGCTGGGCCTGTGCCATACCTTATGCTACAGAACAAATAATGCTGATGGGACAGTGATGTATTAGGAGATGGGGTAATTAAGAGAAAACTATGGAGAGAAATTACCCTCTGCACCCACCCCAACTTCAAAATTACCCTCTGCTCCCATCCCAAACCTCAACTAATCTGCTCAAAATCAAGTTAATTTTGGGTCAGTACTTTTAGAAGACATTTCAATTTGTGTAAAAAATGTGCTATCTCTGGGAATTATAAACATTCTATTGTAATTTGCAAAACATATTGGGTCACTTATTTGTATTACAGTGGCAGAGTCAGGAATTGAACCCAGGTCTCCTCCCAAGATCATCCTTTGTCACCACTCTTAAATTCAGAGGGCTGAGTAAGGACTTCAGAGTCCCCCATGTGAAGGTTAAGAACTAGTGTAATGGTCTGCAGGGAACAGGCACAGGAATCCTTTGCCAATACTGTTCTATAGGTGCTACTGCAGGCTCCCTCATATGGCAGGAGCTATGGCTCTCCACTCCACAGAAGCATGGTGGATTTTAATAATGTTGGTGGATCTCACAGATTTTGGCCTGAACTAAAGGAGGAGGAGTTCTCTTCTTTCAACTCCACGGTGTGAAATAACAAAGCATGGCCCTGCATTTTATTCTTTACAAAACTATGCACCAGTGTTCTAGAAAACGGCCATCAGTTCATAGATTTTTAAGGTCAGAAGGGAGCATTAGATCATTTAGCATGGCTTCCTGTATAACACAGGCCATAGAATTTCACCCAGTTATCCCTGGTTTGGTCCCAATAACTTGTATTTGATTAAAGCATTTCTTCCAGAAAGGCATCCAATCCTGAGCTGAAGACAACACTTCCCTTGGTAGTTTGTTCCAGTGGTTAATCACCCTCACTGCTAAAAATTTGTGTTTCCTTTCTAATTTGAGTCTTTATTTCACAAGCACTTAACCATTATCCTGGGCATGAATATGTATTCAAAGCACAGATTGACTTACTACAGGGCACTGCACTCCCCTAGACCTTTATCTGTCTTGGATTTTACTTTGGCAAAGAAAAAGCCTTCCCAGTAAATATTTTCATTAGATGCCAGTGCCATGTTTTTGTAGAGAAGCTGAAGTGTAATGAGGTATCTGCCTTAAGACTTCCCAAGATAAGAAATGCAAGGTTAAGGCTAAAGCTTCATTCTTAATTCACTCTTTTATTAAGAAAAAAGAAAAGGAGTACTTGTGGCACCTTAGAGACTAACAAATTTATCTGAGCATAAGCTTTCATGAGCTACAGCTCACTTCATCGGATGCATTCAGTGGAAAATACAGTGGGGAGATTTATATACACAGAGAACATGAAACAATGGGTGTTACCATACACACTGTAATGAGAGTGATCAGGTAAGGTTAGCTATTACCAGCAGGAGAGCGGGGCGGGGGCACAGAGGGGAACCTTTTGTAGTGATAATCAAGGTGGGCCATTTCCAGCAGTTGACAAGAATGTCTGAGAAACATATGGGTGTGGGGGGGAATAAACATGGGGAAATAGTTTTACTTTGTGTAATGAGCCATCCACTCCCAGTCTTTATTCAAGCCTAAATTAATTGTATTCAGTTTGCAAATTAATTCTAATTCAGCAGTCTCTCGTTGGAGTCTGTTTTTGAAGTTTTTTTGTTGAAGAATTGCCACTTTTAGGTCTGTAATCGAGTGACCAAAGAGATTGAAGTGTTCTCCGACTGGTTTTTGAATGTTCGCAAAAAGAAAAGGAGTACTTGTGGCACCTTAGAGACTAACCAATTTATTTGAGCATAAGCTTTCGTGAGCTACAGCTCACTTCATTTGAATGTTATAATTCTTGACGTCTGATTTGTGTCCATTTATTCTTTTACGTAGAGACTGTCCAGTTTGGCCAATGTACATGACGGAGGGGCATTGCTGGCACATGATGGCATATATCACATTGGTAGATGTGCAGGTGAACAAGCCTCTGATAGTGTGGCTGCTCACCTTACCTGATCACTCTTGTTACAGTGTGTATGGTAACACCCATTGTTTCATGTTCTCTGTGTATATAAATCTCCCCACTGTATTTTCCACTGAATGCATCCGATGAAGTGAGCTGTAGCTCACGAAAGCTTATGCTCAAATAAATTTGTTAGTCTCTGAGGTGCCACAAGTACTCCTTTTCTTTTTGCGGATACAGACTAATACGGCTGCTACTCTGAAACCTTTTATTAAGGGAGTTGTTTGGTTTGAGAATTTGGCAGTGTTAGAAAGCATAACCACTACAGATAAGAGCCTGTGAACTCTGCCTTGAAAACTGACAGACTAGCAGAGCTGAGCAGTCAGTTATACAAAAGACAGCTCTTTTAGGTGTAATCCAAACTGAATGTGTTCTTAGTCACCTCCCATAATGAGTCCCTAAAACCACAATCGCAATGCATAATGAAATGTGGTTCTAAAAGTTTGTCATGACCTATTTCTCTACAAGATACTGTAAAGAAATAACAAGTAAAGAATGAATACTATGAAACTTTTGTGACCTCTCCTATGCCCATATATGTAAGGTTGATATATTATTTGAATATACACAAACAATCCATATATCTGTATTGGAAATAGAAGTCACAGAAGTCATATAGGGATCTGGGTGCGAGTGTTTTAATTTAATAAACCAACAATCCAACACAACCACCACACCAACTGGCTTCAGCTGATTAGATGGTGTACAGAGGGACATTCTGGTGAGACTCTTCATAGTTGGGGTGATCCTGAGTTTGTTCAGTGGAATGTAACAGGAGTATATCTGTGGTGGGCATAGCTGATCCATGTCCTTAGTGAATGAATGGTCCCAGATTTTTCCCACAGGTTTAGGAGATCCTCCAATTCTATATATTTTCTTTTCTGGGGTTAGAAAATACTACTAGTCCATTCAGCAGTAGTGGACAAAGATTCCTGAGACCAGTGGTGCATGGTACAGCTTCTCCTCAGAAGAAACAAATAAGAACAAAGGCACTGTACAGCTAAAATTATTTGTTAGTCAAGCTATACCTGCAAAATTGGTGCATGCCAGTCTCATATTTGCACATTCCAACAGGCACTAGCACGTGGAAATCAACTCACTGCATAAAATTTTGAAAAAGCAACATAGATAATCTTCTTTGAAAATGTAGCTCTAAGGGTCTAATTTGGACAAGCAGCAGGTGTGCTGTGAAAGCAGCTTTTCATGATGACCAATATTGTCTCGGTGTTACCACATGACTGTCTGCATCCACTTGTTGTCTTATACTTGGGCCTGGTCTACACTAGAAAATTAGGTCAATTTAACTATGTTGGTCAGGGGTGTGAAAAATCCACACCCCTGAGCAGTACAGTTAAGATAAACTAAGACCCCCTGTAGACAGCACTAGGTCAAAGGAAAAATTCTTCCCATGCCCTAGCTAGTGCCTCTTGGGGAGGTAAATTACCTATGCCAATGAGAGAATCCATCCTCTTGGTGTAGGTAGCGTCCACACCGAATTGCTACAGCAGTGTCGCTGTAGCATTGTAAGTATAGACAAGCCCTTAGATTGTAAGATCTTTGGGCAGGAATCATCTTTTTGTTCTGTGTACCGCGATAGCACAATGGGCTTCGGTCCATGAGTGAGGCTCCTAGGCACTGCTGCAATACAAATAATAAATTATAATAATAAATCAATTCCTCAGGCTATTGTAAATGTGCTGGGGTCTGAACTAGCTCCTGGCTTCCTGTAGACTTGCGGGACAAAAAGATGGATTAACACCAACTTGGCCTCCCCCTGTCTCCTATGTTCAGAGCTTTGATATTCATGAAAATGTAGCTCTTAGTCTGAAACTTGCATTCATTTTGACTTCTTGTGCCTGGGATGGACAGCTGACATTCCTGTCTATCAGTTAATGACAAAGTTTGTGCCTTTCTTGAGTTTTCTGGGTCAGATTTTTCAAAAATTCGCATATAAGTTTTGCACATACACAATTGTGCATTGCCCATTTGTGAGTGCAAGGACTGAAGTTGCACTTGTAAGCAAGTAATTTTGTGTTCCAGAACAGTAATCACGTAACTAATGAATACCTTGGCATGTGCAAATGTAGTAACTATATGCATAAATGAGTATACATGCAAATTGTGCATGTGCGGAGTAGGAGGCTGGGTTGAAGCTGCCTGAAAATTTAGCCCTTCATGTTCTATGAACATTTTTATTTGTTTGGGTGTGAATAGCTTCAGTCCCATAGGAGATAGTAAAATGCATTGTTTAATTATCAGCATAACATTTTCAAATTCATTAGTTGTTGGCAAAAGCTTATTTCTTACAAAATAAAAGCTGGAATCTTGCAACCAGACTATTTATCTCTCTTTAGGGACTGGGGGTTAATATCTGATAGCTCATAACATCTTTATTATAATGCATTTATAATGATTTACTGGAATGATGCTATAGCTAAGTGTCTAATGTCAAAGCCTAGAGCTGGCATGGAATAAAATGTCATATCCTTGGGTAGCTCTAGGGAAAATAAGGCCTCAACCAGTAGTTTCCCTGTAATTCTGCAGACTGTAATAAGGATAGGGGTAATTGCATTAATGTCAATTAAGCTATTAATAATGCCCATCTTGTCATTCCTAAATATAGCAGTCACTCATACATATATTACTGTTGCCTGTAAAGACTATACATAAATGAGATCATGGTTTAACTATGCTTTGAAATCTGGCCAACAGCCAGTCTTATATCTCTTGTATAATACGATACTATTATTTTGGGGGGCGGAAATGAACTCTGCTACTTAAACAATATAATGTACTATTTGTGTGCTGCTGATTGCCCCATCTTCAATGCCAACTCCTGGCTCATTTTCACACTCCCAGTGTGCCAGAAGGCATGACTTTTTGTCATTTTCAGCCTCATCCCTGAGGATGCCTGGTGATGGCTGACAATGAGGATCTTTACAAGCAATGTAGCCAGCATCCCTCCGCCCCAAATCAAATGTCATCTCTATTCATTAGTTCAGGTTTCCTGTGTGACAGTAGCACTGCTAGATGTGGGCTTTCACTGCTAACTTGCTGCTACTGAACATGTTACATTGGCTGTTTCCATCACGTGAAATTGTATTTTAATGATATTTAGTGAGTTTGCTAATTTGTCTTTGGTAAATTTATAGCTAGACAGTTTAAAGACAGAAACCCGCTTTAATGCAAATGGACGCGCAGTCCCCACAAGCCACACACAGATCTGAATTTAAAACAATTGCTGGAAACTGACACCGTCGTTTAATAAGACAGAGGGTAGTTGGTGGATTGTGTTGTGCTCTGGAGACTGTGCCTGAATGCCCAACATCATCCGTTATAGTACACAGCAAAGGGGTAATTAGCAAATCTCCAGAACTCGATGAGTTACCGAAGAGGGTCACTCTAAAAGTTGAGCTGTCCCTCAGGGAAGGAGGTGGGGGAAAAGGAATGACAGAAATACAGGAAGAACCTTTCCATGTTAGATCATGATAAATGACAGGCCCTGGCCAGTCCCCACAGGAGGACAGAGAGAAGTACCATTGTAATCCTACTTCCAGCAGCAGGTGAAGGAGGGAACAGAGGATGTGTGTGTATGTGAGGGGAGGAGATGGGGGAATTGAGCATGAGACCTGAATTGCTTGTGAATACCAGTTATATTCTAATGCTGTTCAGTACTACATCATCCTCCAGAGAGCCCTGAATAAGGTTATTATAGGTGAAGTCATTTTTGTAATAAAGTCGGCTGTAGCTCTAGGTCATAAATCATGGGTTCTACTACTAAAAATTATCAAACATTCCTCTCTTACCTCACACTCTCCTTCCATTAAATACTTCGATTTGGCTGCAAATTACCATTGAATCTAAAGGGGAAAAGTTAGAGGAAATAAGCAATTCCTTTAGCCCTATAAAGAAAAACATATTTGCCGTCTTGGATTATTTTCTGAATAGAGGCCATATGGATTCTCCCTCCAAAAGGAAAAAACAGTTCCAATTTGCCTATTGGCTTTTCCCCTGTGTTTTAATTGATTCTTTACCACAAAGGTTTTTAATACTTCTCCAACTGGGCCATTCTCTGCAACTTTAAATACGGTGCGTTAAATACTATAGAGTCAAATCTCGAAGACTTTACTCAACTTTTACTCATTTCTTTGCTCAGACAAACTACCAATGAAGTGAGGATTTGTCCCAAAATAAGTGAAGTGTTAAAACTGTTAAATGTCAAAACTGTCAGGAAAAAAATGGGCACCTCTTTCAAGTCTATTAGTTATTTTAGGAACAGTTTAGTAAAATAATAATATGTCCTTGTCCTTTTCCAAGTCTATCACCTTTGTTAAGTTAGGACATTAGGAACTGTTACAAAGAAAACAAAAACCACATGGGTAGTTTAATTTCTTTCATAACTTCTCCTTTCAAATAAGGGCCCAATGCAGAATGAGAAAATGAATGTTATCATATGAAGTGCATTTTGAATGCAATCAGGCAGAAAGGAGTTCCTGGCCCCTGTGGCAGTTATAAGAGGGGAGATAGTGTGATCAGTGTAGCTCAGTAGCTGCAAAGCAGAAAATGAAGATTGTAAAAACGTCACATAAAGAAAAAATGCACAGTGGATTCATTTTGCGATGCTCATAATTCAGTAATGCCTTTAAGTAGCTAGAAGAAATATAATAAATGTTTTTCCACAACATTGATCATACTGTATCAGAGGAAATATTAGTGTGCAGGGAGCCATGATTATGCTGGTAGTAATTCTCAGTGCGGAAAACTACTAGAAGATGGGACCCTTTATGGGCTGAACTTTTATTGGCTGCAGTTATTTACCTTTAAGAATATGCCTAATACATTGGTCCTATAGCTAAATATTGTTCTGAAAACGCAAACAAGCAACTGTCAGTAAATCAGAAACCCTGCCACCATTTAATAGAATTTATATTTTTCCTACGGATGCTCTGATATGTTCTGGGATACAAAAAACAGCCAATTGACCATATAAAAATGATAGAAAGCTTGTAAAACAAATTTTTCAGCTGTGTTGTAAGGTCTGGATTTGGTCAGACAGGTTTATTGTGTATGTTTCCATCAAAATATTGCTGGAAGTATAAAATATCCCTAAAAATTAATGGATTATTAGATTACCCAATATAACAAAATACATGGTTATCTGTAGGATGTAAGAAAACATACACGGACCACTATGGGCTTGTTATATGTCAGGCTGAAGAAATCTTCATAAGTCACAAGAACATGCCTGCAATTTGGAATTTTATGAGGATAATATGAGTACTGATTCCTAGCCCCAGTCTGTGCTCCTCAACACCTAGGGGAGAGAGTGTCTTGTGTGGCTCAGCAACAATCTCTCTAGCTGGGTATGGAGCTGCATGGCAAGGCTCCAAAGGAAACCCCATCCAGCCTGCTTCAGTTTCAAGGATGGTGGCCACAATACGTGTCTTCAAGCCGGTGGTGGGGAAGACTGAAGTGAGAAAAATGGAAGACTTTCAGGGCTCCTTCAGGAATACAGAGGCCTCCCTCTCCTACTCCTAGAGGAAAAAAGAGAGAGCTGCAGTAATGGTAACTTATTCTGAATAAGGTTTAAAGTTTTGAGCTCTGTTCTCCTCTCCCTACACATGTGCAGCTCCACTTGGTGGGAATGAGATTAATTTATTAGCGTGCAGGAAGAAAGATCTCTGTAGCCTTCATTTCTTGCTCATGCCAAGCCCCAAATGGAGTGACTGGAGATTTTGGGTGCCAAGGAGTGCAGAATTGAATTCTAGTTTCTATTTTTGGGGTCTCTAACATAAACTGTTTTGTGTATCATAGGCATAGAAATGCCTATATACTATTGCCATTAAGTTCCCAATTTAGCAAAGCATTTAAGCATGTATATAATTTTAAACACATGCCTAGTCCCATTCATTTCAATGGGACTAGTCTCATGCTTAAAATTATATATGTGCTTAAGCGCTTGGCTGAAGGGAGGCCTAAATCACAAGACTTCCTGTGATGTTCATATTATTTAGGCATTACAGAGCATGCGAAGTGCAGCTTTAGCCTCTGAACATTTGGAATTGGATTGGTTTTCTCAGCACAAATTTATGAGCAATCCAGATATGGTTGTTTCTCTGAGATCAAATCAGCCCTGAAGAAGGCAAACTAACAGCAATGGCACTTACACTGGTATAATTCCACATTGTGCAGCCACAGTATGTGGCCATATAAATACAAACATCTTCTACTGAGATCGCAGTGGAGCTCTGGAGAAACCTTGATTCCAGTTGGCCAAACTCTCCAAGGCTAGGAGGAAACATTCCCTGGGGCAAGTCAGGGGGCAGGGAGAATGCCTATTGCAGGTGCAGGTTTGCACCTTCCTCTGACGTATGCTGCACTGGT
The DNA here is from genome assembly GCF_965152275.1 of Natator depressus. Taxonomy (NCBI): domain Eukaryota; kingdom Metazoa; phylum Chordata; order Testudines; family Cheloniidae; genus Natator; species Natator depressus. The sequence goes on along the minus strand of NC_134244.1, from coordinate 43,281,088 downwards.
CACCATTGGCAACCGGATACTGGGCTAGATGGACGGCTGCTCTGAGACAGCAAGGCAATTTTCATGCACCTTTCTTTTAAAATAAAATCCAATGGAGCCACTTTGGGGAGGAAAGGGGAAGATCTTACAATTCAAATGCTATCAGGCAGAAAACACCTCCTAAAAGACGAACTGAAATGTTTCTTTCCTTTCATACATTAAAATGTCCTTTTCATGTCCTGAAAGATAGGGCAGTAACCTTTTTTGTCAGTCCCTCCCACGACTCTAGTGTGGGGTAGTTGTGTGTGCAGAGGGCTATGGGTCCAGGCTACTTGTCCTATTCCTTGGCTGCTTTGCTAACTTGTTGCATGGTTTTGAGCAAGTCACTTACCCTTTTCTGTGCTTCAGTTTTTCCATCTTTAAAGTGGGTATAATGATATTTACTTGTCTCACAGGGCTGTTGTGTGAGACTTAACTAATTAAAGGCCTTTGATTCTTTTTGATACCACCAAAATTGCCCTTTATGCATGGGAAGTAATCTGAGTGCAATTTTATTGCATATGTTTTTTTCTTACACCTTTTGTAAAGCAACAGTGAGTACTCAAGGATCCTTATAAATAAGGTATGGTAATAATGGTAATTTATTTCTATATAGTATTCCACAAAACATGGGTCTGGTCTGTGTAATCGTATCTCTCTCTGTGTGTATCTGTGTATGTATATTGTGCAATAATAAGGGCTTTCAAATCGTACAATCAAAAGCACTATGTTAGTGCAAAGTGTTGTTGTTATTATCATTTGAAAAGGACTCATTGCCACAGAAGACAAGGAAGGGGTGGGATTTTAGTGTCCTAAACGGAAGACCTAAATTTCAATTAGTCTCCAGATTAGTCACAGAGACTTAAACTGAGAGGTCAAATTCCAGAGCCCTGGATTATTTCTATGGGTATATGCAATTCTGAATTTTGTAAAAGTATTGTATACCAAGAGTGTTATTCTTCTGTCCATATGGCAGATCACCTCTCCCTCCCCCCGCCATGTTACACATAGGAACGTAAAGCCTGATTTGTAGTGTTAAAATGTGGTAGAAAAAGTGGATACAGGATTTTGCAACAATTCAGTGCTATTCTTGCACTGATGCACTTTAGTTAACATTTGATTTGAATCCAGGTTACAGCCTTTAAAAAGAGAATATTTATTTTATTTTATTTGATTATTCTAAATTGTAATGACTGCAGTATTCCTAATGTACACATGTGAGTAATCTAAGAAGCCACTAGATGGCACTGTTGCATGTATCTGGCCGTAAAATACTTAAATCTTAAAGACCACAATTTGAAAATGATAGTTTAGGGGTCTTAAGCATAGTTGTCCTGTGTGTAATTACCAAAACAAATTGTGCCATAATGAGAAATTCTTATAGCAAGATGGAAAGTGTAAAAGCTTGTGTCTCTTACACACATTAGTAAAAATGGAAATATGTCTTTAATACTGTTACACCTTTGTAGTTGTCCTGTCACACATTTCTAAAAGCAAAAAGGGAGAGACCTCTTATTAAGACACTGATTTTAAATATTTCCCCCCCGCTTAAACTGGAAATCTTGCAAAGATCTAATATCTTAATTACTCTGTACACCTTCATCTGCACAAATGAACAGAGAGGAAAGAGACTTAAGAACAGTGAATAGTTAGCTAGGCCAATTCAAAAAACAGTTTGAATTTTGCTAGATATATTAATTTGCAAAACTATGAATGCATCCAAATCTCCTTTTACTTAACTTTTTTAAACCATAGAAACAATTTTCATGTAATATAGTTGGGTTTTCCCAGACAGTGGAACAAATGTAGGGCCTGTTGCTTGAGGAATAGTGCAAAGAATGCAGCACCCTGTCTCTATCTACTCTATGTGTTTTGCTATTACAGTGAAGGACAGGAATGTGCTTGATGCCCAGAAATCAATTCAAAATAGAAAAATAACTGTTTGCTCTTTTCTATATTTAGAAATCACCAGAAGTTTCACATCAGTATTTTCTCAAGCTAGGCTCTCTCTTTGTCCTGAACCCCTCAACCCCTCGCCCCCCTTTTAACTTCCTTGCATGTTTATCAGTACAGGATTGTTGTACTAGAATTTAGCTATCGGATCACATTCTGTTTTTTATAAATTATTACAGAACTATGTTGCCTGCCATCTAAGGGATGCTTTGATCCAAAATTTTAGTCATTGTTTCCACATTTAGGGGCTGGAATGAACATCAAAGAAATGGGTGTACTGAATTTACTGAATGCCAGAGCAGTACAATAACATACAAAGGATATAAGCAAATCCCAAAGGCAAAATGTGCTGCCAAATCTTGCACATAATAGAAGCACGAAAGTGACAGTCTGTCTTTGACAAACGCATAATGATATCAATGCCAAGGGAAGGAACTAGCATACTGAAAGGTGAATAAAAGAGTTGGGAACAATTCACTGCATTTACACATTTCCTCACTGTGTTTTCACACAAGGAAGGCAGATGACACAAATGCATTAGGTAATCATCACAAAGGACCACAAACCTGCCAAGGTTTTATACCAACCTGGCTCTTCCTGTGGCTCAAACTCCACAGTTAAATGCAAAACATAGATAGAAATAATTCCTCTTCAGGAAGAATTTAAAAAAATAGCTACAAGGCAAGTAAAAATGGTTAATTGGTTCTTTCTTTGACAAATTCAAATTGAATGCCCTTATGGTATTTGCAATATGCTGGTCTCCTTCCTTGGTTGATGCATTCCAAAAATGTTTCAAATAGTTTGTAAGCGAAAATTATGGGTTCCACATATACACACCAGCCTTTCCACAGCTATTGACTAACAGGATAATTTAAATGCTATTACTATTAGAACCACAGCACAGAAATCCTACGATCAGGTCCTCCTATGAAAATCTGAAATCTACTTGTTAAAGCCAGGGCACAACACCTCTCACTCAAATTTGGCCCAGCCACTCCTCCATCATTTTGGGGGCCCTTTCAAGTGCGGGATCCAGGGCCCTTTTCCCCAGGCGTCTGAGTGGCTCTGGAGAAGGGGTAGTGCGGGAACATTGGTTAACCAAGCCAGGGAGAGTAGGGGGAGCTCCCCACTGCTTTTTGCAGAGGAAAAGGAGCTGTACTCTTTCCCACTTCACACCTGACTTTCCTGTATTTTAACCCCTTGTGTTCCCATAAAGGCACTGAGCACTTTCTTGGGAGGTGGAAGAATGAGCTTTACTATTGCTTCAAAGCAAAGATGTTTCTACAATGTAAGATTGTCAGCTATTGTGAAGAATGTTCTCTAGTGTTAGATATAGTCCTGCTTATCAGAACTTTTCAGAGTAGTGATCTAGGCTAACATATATTTTACTGGTCCTTTTATTTCATGACCTCTCTCTACTTAAATAATTGGACAATAAAATTCAAATTTATTTGAGACAATCTGAGTTAGGTCTTTTTAACTGGGAACAATCATTGATAGGTGTCTTGGAGAAAAATGAACCTTTTAAATGAGAGAAAGCAGGGAGAGAAGTAAGTGCTTGTAATCAAGGCTTTCAGCATTATGGAAATTGCAATCACTCCTCTCTGACCAGGACCACAGATAGGTTAGTGCTGGCCAGACGGTGCCAGGAGAAAACAAAATGCCTTGAAAGTTTTGACGTTTGGTTGCAGCTACTTTATTGGACATCTCAGCAGAATGACCAAGGATTAAATGGTGGTCCTGGATGATCCACTCAGCCCTTTAGGTTTGGGTTGCAGTGTAGGAGAAACTTGCACAACTGCTGTCTATGTTGTATCTGTATTAGTGCGGAAGAGAGGATGCCATTCTTGAGAGCTCAGGCTGGCATTTTTCAAAAGAACTAATTTCACACACAAAATTCAAGACATCTGCTTCCCCATCCTCCCCAAAAAATGGGATTAGTGCACAGGCATTTCTTTGTGTCACTGTCAGAAACAGGTTTCAGAGTAGCAGCCGTGTTAGTCTGTATTCGCAAAAAGAAAAGGAGTACTAGTGGCACCTTAGAGACTAACCAATTTATTTGAGCATAAACTTTCCTGAGCTACAGCTCACTTCATCGGATGCATCTGATGAAGTGAGCTGCAGCTCAGGAAAGCTTATGCTCAAATAAATTGATTAGTCTCTAAGGTGCCACTAGTACTCCTTTTCTTTTTGTCAGAAACACATGCACGTGTGGGATGACAACAAATAACTAAGTATAAAGAATGCTCAATGTTTTTATCAGACTTTGTGTACACTGTTACTACTTAGTCCTGCCATGAGTGCAGGGGTCTGGACTAGATGACCTCTCAAGGTCCCTTCCAGTCCTACGATTCTATGATTCCATCACCAGCTCTGTTCTTCCAGTGGTAGCAGGGGTGGGAATGTGAGTATAGACAAGAAGCCAATGACAATCCAAACACCATCTCATGTTGAACTGCTCTGAGCACAGTCAGGTGACATGGTGCTTAAAATGTCATTGCTCACTGGAAGCCCTATTGACAATAGTGCTCCCACTAGAGCTGGGCAAAATTTTTCTGGTAGCATAGTTTAGTTCCTGAAGAATGAAGTTTCAGAATGACCGAAACTATTCATAAATTTGGGTTGAATTTGGCAAATAATTTCAGCTGAATAAAAAATGGAAGAAAAAAATTTTTAAAAGTTGAAATGATTCGTTTCAACATTTTTGAAACTGAATGATTTTACTTTTTATTTTAAAATGATGATTTGTTTTGAAATTGAGCAAATTTTTTTTAAAAAGGTAAAAATACCTAAAAATTGGCCTGCGGGCACAGAGTGAGCTGTTCCATATCAGGGCCAAAGGTCAGATTAGTCTGGGGCCAGCTCAAAACTGCAAAGTCAGATTCTGCTATCAACCTGAGAGGTGAGAATCAGGGTTGGGCCTGGCCAAAGTCTTTCACTGGGGTCAGCAAAGGCTTTAAGTTGGACACGGAAAACCAGGATCAAGGTTGGGAGCAAAAAATAGGTTGAGAGCTAGGAGTCTGGGATCAAAGAGAGTTTCAGTAAGGTGTGGTGAGTGGGGTGTAAGTCAAAAGCACACCGAAGGCCGTGTTGTTCAGACAACTTCCAGAAATGGCTCCCTGGTTTATATGGGGAGTGCCAGCTAATCAGGGAATCACAGAGGGTTGTTGTTGCTCATGTCCCTCAGGCAGAACTTCCTGCAGGGCTTAGCCTCTCAGTTCCTCTTTTTGGCAATCCTGCCTGGGCCCCTGTTGGCAATGAGGAAACAGCACGTGTCTCATACCCTGCAGACCACGATTCTTGGCCTGTGGGTTCTAGCTATTATTACTGGGAAGTGTGGAGAGTGGAGCACATGGAAGTATAGTAACTCACGGTGCTCTCCGATTCTGGCCCTAAAAGAACAGTTTCCTGGGTTACTGGACCGGATGACAGGGGTGACTAATTGATTGTTTTCTACCAGGTCCAGTGAAAGTTTGGACCAAAGGGGAATTTGTAGGATCTGGGCTGCCTTTGCAGCTATAAAATTATTGGCAGCAATGTGGTTGATCATGGCTAACTGCAGGGGCATTGACCTTGATTGCCCTAAGACACGTAATTGCAGTGATCTTTGTAAATGTGGAGAGACTGTGGAGTTTGGATTGGGCTCTTTTCAAAGGCAGAGAAACAAGCTCAGGGGTTGGTACACTGGTAATGCCCAGGCAGTACCCCTTACTGGGCTTGGGTTTGTCCATTTCTCCATTTTGGTCTGGAAAGACAGGAAATTTCTCAACATTCTCCAGTAGAAACAGAGGTTAAGTTGCCAACGACATTCTTTTTCCTCCCAGGACAAACATTTGTGACCTAGATCCACCCGCATTTGTTCAGGGTTTGCTTCCATGGGCTTGGGTGCAGTATGTGGCATACTGGTGCAGTATGGTGGCATCAGGCCGACTTTCTCTTCTCCTTTTGCTTGCACAGCCAGGTGTTAATATGAAGGTCAAGATAAATGAAGGCTTTGAGTCGAGTAGCGTTCTCTAAACTAGGTAGCTCGTCTTTTACCTCTGCAAGGATACCCCACAGGAACTGGTGAAGTTGCGCTGCCTCTTTCCACTTAACATCAGCCACCAGTTTTCAGAAGTGAGCAGCACATGAAGTGGTCATCCCTTTCCCCAGCCTCAGCTTCTGGATGGGAGCCTCTGCTGAGCAGTCATGGTGTGGGTCATTAAAGATAATGGAGAATCCCCACAGGAAGGCATCCCATTTGGATTATACTGGGCAGTTTTGGTCTAACAGAGGAGAGGTCCAATTTAACGCTTTTTGCGTGAGCAGGCTAATCACCAGCCCCACCTTTTCTTGGTCTGTGGGTACGTTCAGGAACATAGCAGGAAAAGCACTGGTTTAGAGAACCCTGATATTTCCAGCGGTCCCTGTTGAATCGCTCTGGTAGCAGTGCTCCCCTGCTCAGGAGGGAGTGAGCTTTCAGGGCAGCTGCCTTTCCTTGTGACTCCGCAGGTTGCTCTTGGAGGGCCTGTACTTCTGACATGAGTTGTGTGGCATGGGTCTATGACTGAGCCAGCTGCTCATGCAGGGCCAGCCCTTCAGCCATGGCCTGTGCTAACTGGGCCTGCAGCGTGAGGGTCTCCATTTGCAATCACGCAGCTCATTCCTGAGGGTTTGGGACCCTGTGGAAAATGAGAGATGGACCTGCCCCATCCCTCTTCTGCTGAGGGATTGGCAGAAGGGAGAATTTTGGAGGGGGTCTGAGTAATGTGTCAGGCCCGGGTCATGGGTGGCCTGGGGTATGGCGTGAGCTGCTCAGTATCGAGGCTGAAGGTCAGAGATCAATCCAGAGCCAGGCCAGGTTAAAACTGCAAAGTTAGATTCCATTCCCAAATTAAGAGCACGAGGCGAGAGTCAGGCTGGGCCAGGGTCTTTAACTGGGGTCAGCAATGGTCTTAAACCGGAGCCAGTAAACCAGGATCAGGGTTGAGAGGCAGGAGTCTGGGATCAAGGTGAGTTGCAGCAAGAAGCAGTGAGGTAAGGTCTAAGGCAGAAGCACACCAGAGGTCTGCATTACTTGGATAACTCCCATAAATGGCTTCCTGGCTTATATAGGGAGTGCCAGGGAGTCATGGAGGGCTGTTGCTTGTGGTCCTTAGGACAGGATTTCCTGCAGGGCTTAGCCTCTCATTTCCATTTGGTGGCAACCCTGCTTGGACCCAAAGCAGTGCTTGTCTTGCATCCTGCACTCCCTGATTCTAGACCCGTGGGTTCTTACATAAATGATATTTTTTGGTTCAGCCACCAAACCGAAAAATCAGTTAGAGCTCCGCAAATAGCTCCCACTGTTCTTTTGGGCTTTGGAGCTACACAGATGTTAACTGTAGTGGAAATTTTATAGAAAATAAAGACTAGTGTAGTCACAGCCTACGTGGATATGCAATAGGCAATTCAATAGAGTAAACTGCTAGTATATATTTTAAAAAATTTCACAGCTTAGTTCAAGACAGCTCTTCTATATTTCTGAAAGCACAAAGCTGAATATACCTAGACATTGTTGTTCCCTTGCATCCATCAAACTAGCTCTGTTTTAAAATGATGTCCCACTTTCAACAGAAGGCAAGCATGTCCTCTAACATGTATCCTTTTAATTCATTTGTACCACAATCTGCTAAAGCTCATTAGTGTATAGTACTGTGATTTAGTTCATGAAAAAAGACATGCTTGAATAAATAATCTCTTTTAATTATAATTAGTACTTACCGGGTTCCAGGTAAATTAGATGATTTGGCTTCTTCATTATTTTAGAACTTCTTAGTGAAGTAACTAAATGTTCAGGAACATAAAAAAAAATGTACAAATGGATGTTCAGTTGACTGCATGTAGTAAGATTTTCTGGCATGAAAAGCAAATTATTTATGAGTTAATTTAATCAGAGAAGAAAAATATTGAGTAGGTGACTGAGCAAAAATGATGACCCTGTATTATATTTTTGCCATGCAGCTGAACAAACACATTCAATGACAGACCTTGGCAAAAGCTGCAAAGATGTTCTCGAGAATGGCATGAATAAATATTAGGTGCTGCATACAATTCACTTCATCCCAGGTCTTGAGCAAAACCAGGTGAGCTTTGGCTGGAAAATGTGGAAGAAACAATGTAAGCATGTTGGGGTAATGTAAACATCTACAGTCCTCTCCCCAGCTGCTTTGCTGTAACATTTTCATTTGCATCAGCAACAACTCTGTCATTTTTTATCTGCTATGCTTTCATTGCACTTCAAGGAATCAATTAAAATCACAGCTGCTTTGGAGTTCATGGCAGGCATTTCAACAATATAGCGTAAATAAAGGACTTTTATACCGGCTGAACAGAATTTACCAATCAGATTTCATCCCTACAACTGCAACCAGTTTACAAGCATATAAAGAAAAGTAAGTTGCTTGTGAGGTCCATTCAGAAACAGTGAGGATGCTTCCTCATGATTTAAAATTGAGTTTATCCCAAAAGGCCTCATTCGTCTTCTCCAGCGGGAGGAAAGGGATGTGCCAGTTAGAAGAGTTGTGGTAAACAGCTGGTTTTAGGGTAATACTCTGACAGTGTCTCCATTAAAAGAATATGTGAGAAAACATGGAGGAAAAGCTCATTTTGCTGCTCATTGTTACTCCAGGGCTGGGGCATGGTGATACTGTTTGACTAGGGCCTACAGAACTGCAGCTAGTCTGCTAAATGGAACCATCTGTCTGCTACATGGAAAAGATAGACAAGAACACTTCACACCAGTACTGTGCCCAATACACTGTCTCCTCATTGAGTATGAAATTCAGTTCAAGGTCAGAGTTCTCATCTTCAAGCCCCATGGGAGTTTGGCACCTAAACACCTTCGAGGATCTTGGCCTAACTGTTGAAAGAACACTTTCTCCTTCCACCCTGCCCCAGGAACCAACAGGGATGATGCAGCTGCTGGTGGTTTTAAGACAAAGCTGGAGAAAAGGTGTTTTCTGTGAAGGGTCCAAGCTCTTCTGCAACAGATAATGATGAACGTACATCTTTCCTACTTTAGAACAACATTCAAGACACATCTGTTTGCACAAGATATACTTGTGTTGGGGACAAATAAGGGCTGTAGCTGAGAAGAACCTAGTATAGCTAGGGGGAGAAAGATAGCTTTATGCCACTTTTGTGACTCTCCATCCTGTGCACATCCTAGTTAGCATAACTCAGCAGCTTCAGGGCGGCTCCAGTTGTCCTTGATTGTCCACCACCCAAAAAGGATGTTTCAGAAGCTGGTGATTGGTGGGTGTAGGAGTGCCTTGGCTATACCCCCTTTTCCCATCTAAACCCCTGTGCTGGAGTTTAAAAGAGGGTACATAGAGCTGCTTTCTCTGTAGTGAGGGAATACGTGCTTTTTGCCACTAGAGTGGCACAGAGCAAGTGGGATAAGGCTGAGGATATTGCTGAGTGAGTGTAGCCTTCTTCTCCAGCTTCACTGCCTGTTTCCCCATTAGAAATGAAATCCCATTGAGGGAGGAATAGCATATGTAGTTCTTACAGGATGTCACTGCAGCTTTTCTGTTTAGTTCCTAGATAATCTGACTAGCAGATTAAAAAACAGAGAGAGACACTGTACTTGGGGCAAATCAGTGCTTTTGGAAGTGTGCATTTTGGGGTTTCTTTCTGAGTTTGTAAGGGTGAATTCTTTCTTATTACAAGCCAAATCTGTAATGTATATGGTTTCTGTTCCTTAGCCATTGTCTGTGATAATCAATATTAAACAAGCTGGATGGCATTTCTCAGGCTCAAGATGTTCTTGTCTCCTGCCTCGTCTCCCCTCATCACTCCATAGCATACTGCATCAGAAAGCCGAGCAACATTAGGACGGAGCTTACACTGAATGTGAGTTGGGCAAAGACCTTTTGGGATGGGGTAGTCTTCCATCAAGGGCAGTAGCACCTAGTGGTCAGCGTACCCCCTCCATTTAGCATGGACCTTTGAGTGTTTGAAAGGCCCAATAGGAAGATATAGAGAGACCTAAGAGAGGCAGAGATCATGAAGAAGCAGCCCTGGGAATGAATACTGCTTGGAGAAGGAATCCTGTTTCTGTACCTTCAAGAGCCTTGTAGTGGGGGTGGAGCAAGGTTCTCTCACTCAACCAGTTAGGAAGTTGTTGGGAGAAGGGGACTAGCACAAAGGCTGTCTACTTCCTCACACTAGGGCAACCACTAACAGGAGAAGGCTGGCCTGCTGAATGCAAGAGATTGGAAGGCTAATTGGGAAAGGGTTTCCAGCTGAAGGGAGCTTGCAGCTGATTAACCTAAGGCTTCAGACACAAACTTCAGCTCAAGAAAGAGGGAAGTTGTACTTGAAGAATAAGACTGACTGACCTAAAGCAAGAGATCTGAAAAAACTGCTAGCACAACAATCCAGTTGCTGCAGGGAAGAGCTGAGTCTGGCTTTTAGGAAGTGCCTCTGTAGCTGGCCCCAGGAGAAGCCATGAGGAACCATAAAGTTCAGGTGGATGTACCAGAGTCTGCAGATCTTGTGAAAAAGCAGATGATGAATCTGAGTCTATGAATGAAGTAAAGATAGGAGCAGCCCAGGGAAAATGGTGGAGGGATTGAAAGAGTGGCCCTTAGCTGCCTAAACAAGCTCCATGGACAGGAACCCAAAGGAGAGGGTTGGGCTGGGTTCCCCTGTTGTCTTCCCCCAGACCAGCAGGAGAAACACAGGTGTCAAGAACAAAAGAAGCCAAGGACAGCAAGTGCCAGAAAGAGGCAGGGAGATGGGTTTGAAGGCCATTAGATTTTTGTTTCCTATTTTCTGGACTCTTTTGTTAACCCCTAGAAGAGGAATGGGCTAAGCAGTGACCTGGTCAGAGGGCTAGGCCATGTCCAGCTGCAGACCATTGTGTCACCAGAACAACTGAAGGAGGCGTTAAACTGAGAGAACCCCAGCAATACTGCACCTGAACTCGAGGAGGCACTAGGAGGTGACAGGTGCAATTACAACCTGGTTCTATCATTCCTTCTCTCACTGGGTTGTACCTTTTGTCAGCACCCACAATAAAAGAAGATGTTCAGAACAGCTCAGCTCCCAATTAGGCACCAAAATAAGTGGACACATTTCCAAGAGTGCCCTCAGCACATTGAGATCTGAGCCTCATTTTTTTAAAAAAAAACTGGTCGTAAGTCTCACAGTGGAAGCTGTCAGGTGCTACGTTCTTTTGAAAGCCTGGCCCTTGTTTGGGTGTTTAAATGGGAACTGAGCTCTCCTTAGACTCCAGCTGCAGTTATGAGGCTGAACATGTGAAAATCCAGCTCTGAACTCTTTGAACATCTGGCCCGTAATATTTGATAACATAACTGATTTTTGTTTGTTAGATTAACGCTAGTTACCCCTCAAACTTGTCATTATTGGTCAGCTGCTTGCTTGTTGTCATCACTGTTGAAATGGGCCCTTAGGAGGGACTTAAATGCTGGTAGGGTATTGTGTTTTGGACCAGCTCAGGAAGGATGATCCCAGCATAAAATAAATGTGATCAATATTTGTCATAGGTTCATGTCAGACATGTGGGGAAAGGGAGCTGGATCTTGCCTTGAATGATGCTTTCTCCAAGATGGTGAGTTATTTTACCCCCACCATCCTTCTACACTTATACAGCAGTAACTTGGTTAATCAGCTCTATAAATGTCTTGCTTTTCTATTAAAATGTTGAATATAAATATTTTAAAAGTATGACACCATTATTCTCCCTTTGTCCTTATGTGCATGTGTCTTACAGTTCTCTGTGCATATTTTCTCCACTTGACCTAGATCAATATCACCTAGAAGGAGTCTGAGCTAATCTGTGATGGCACGTCAAATAGAACCCAGCAGTAGTGTGAGCAATCTGCTGTATGCTTGGACTATAGAAATTATACATGCAGGCGGATGGTTCTCCTGAACTTACAGAAGCACTGATGTTCCTTGTCTAAAGTTTCCCCTCACTGAAACCGCACCATTCACTGATGGTCACGTCACAGCTTAGCTAGGCTGGATATTATGCTGGAGGAAGGTAGGATTGCCAGGTGTCCAGTTTTCGACCAGAATGCCCGGTCAAAAAGGGACCCTGGCGGCTCCAGTCAGCACAGCTGATTGGACTGTTAAAGGTTCAGTTGGTTGCAGCGGCCAGCTCTGTGTGGCTTCCGGAAGCGGCTGGCATGTCCCTCTGGCTCCTAGGTGCAAGGGCGGCTAGCAAGACTCCGCGCAATGCCCCCACCCCAAGGGTCGACTCTGCTGCTCCCATTGGCCGGGAACCACAACCGATGGGAGCTGCAGGGACGGTGTATGTGGACAGGATCAGCACACAGAGCCCCCTGGCTGCCCCTGCACCTAGGAGCCAGAGGGATGTGCCAGCTGCTTCCGGGAGCCACCTGAGGTAAGTGTTGTCTGGAGTCTGCACCCCAACCCCCCTCCCATGCTCCAACCCCCTGTCCCAACCTTGAGCCCCTTCTTGCACCCAAACTCCCTCCCAGAGCCTGCACCCCCTCCCACACCCCAGCCCCAGCTCTGAGCCCCCTTCTGCACCCCAAACACCTCATCCCTGGCCCCACTCTGGAGCCCATACCCTCTCCCATGCCCCAATCCCCTGTCCAGCCTAGAGCCCCCTCTCACATGCTGAACCCCTTGGTCCCACACCGCAGCCCAGAGCTCCCTCCTGCACCCCAGCCCTCTGTGCCAGCCCAGTGAAAGTGAGCGAGAGTGGGAGAGAGCAAGAGATGGAGGGATGGAGTGAGTGGGGGGCGGGGCTTTGGGGAAGGGGTGGGGCCACAGGGCAGGGGTGGGGCAAGAGTGTTCAGTTTTCTGCAATCAGAAAGTTGGCAACCCTGGGGGGGGGTCCTTGTTTTGCATCTTTTCACTCCATGCCCTTTTTTATGTGTTAAGGATGATTTGGAATGGCAAATAGCTATTTCTTTCTAACGTGGCTAGGGGGCTGGGTACGACTAACAATTACAGTATCACAAAGAAAGAGGGTGGAAGGTCAGTATCTCTCCTGGAAACCATAAATCCTCCCACCTTGTTATAAACACATACAGTCTCTCTCTCTATCTTGCTTCTGCCCCTCCCCAACCTCTCTTGCACAAAATTTAACAGGTTATTCCCCCTCATTTTTTTAACTTTATTATTTTAATTGAAGACATGCATAATGTGCCCTATTTATTGTACAGAAGTTGTGGTTCACGTTGTAAAGAGTGTTGTGTTCATATTTTGATTGCATTCATTCTTCCCCTGGCTTGTATTTTAAAAAGTTCAGACACAAAATTTTAATATCCTTAAGAAAAAAAGGAAGGGGAGGGGAAAGAACAAAATGCCAGTGGTTTCTCATGTTACTAGGAATGGGCTCTTGTTTCTGGGCTAACAGAGTAACTATTTCTGAACTCTTTATTGATGGCACCCAGAGATAATTAATTTTCATGCAGCTTTCCATGTATATTCCTCAGTGACTGTTTTGTCTGGTATCGTTACCCAGAGGGTTGTGTGAGGTTTAGATAACATAGAAAGTGAAGTATACAAAAGTGTGGGTGTTTCCCCAGAACCTTGTTAGGAACTGGCATTAGAGAACAAGCTTGTAATAACTCCTAGGTGATATTGAATTAGGTCAAATATTTATATTCAATGTTTTAATATAGCAAGACATTGATAGAGCTGAGCTACAGTGGATCAACCATCTCCTGCTATCACTGAACTTTTTGGGTAACTTTCATCTGTGCTGCAGTTTTCATTGCAGGATCTCAAGATGTTTTGGTCAGGCATTTTTTATCTATATGAATTATGCTTCAGATCCTAGCATGGCACCATATTCAGGGGAGTACTCTGTCCTTGATGTGCATTCAAAATGTACATTTTATATTAATGCAAGTTATGTGGACAAATCATGGGAAGGATAGATCACTCAGGGTGAAATTCCCATCCCTTGATGCTCCCACATAGAACCTGAATAAGTGGACCTTGTGCAGGGGAAGGGGCAGGGTTAATGTGGTGCCCCCAATAAAGTTATGGAGCAGCTCCACAGCCTTTCTTCAATACAGCTGCTAAACCTACACTTTCCCTGCAGCAATCTACGGGCTCTCAGAGCCATTATTTAGCCTATAGTGTCTACTTGGTTTTGTTTCTTATATATCATCACTGACAGCAATTAAACAAAGTTAGTAGGGAAGACACATGTTGTCTCTCCTAGGGATTTACTAGAGCTGGCTGAAGGAAAAATGTTTAATTTATTCTTCAAATGGTGGGGAAAATCTTCACAAACAATTAGGGATTATTATGAAACCAGCTTTAGCTATTACATATGATGTACATGATATGAATTCTTAGTATGGAATAACCATGTTTTGGAGAGTTAGACATAGATTGTGGAAATAAGTTCTTGGTTTAGTTTCAATAGAGTTTAAAATTACATCTAATATATAATGTATCTTGTTTCCTTGTATTATTACTCTACATACTAAAATGTAAGCCTAACTTTAAAAAAAAAAAAAGCCCACATTAGAGACACATTCTTAGCTCTCCAAACTTTTTTTTTACTTCAGTAGAGGTAAAGAAATAAATTAAAGAACTGAGGTAAATGGGACCCTTTGTACAATACAAGGACAATTTTTGGCCCTTCCTATGCTTCTGCCTTTTAACCTGCAGATTTTATGATGAACTTTTGGAGCAAATTATTGCACTGAATCAAATTTGGAGTTGTTAAACCAATGATACCCTGCAATTAATCTTGGCATTTACAATTTACAAAACTCCAAACACATTTCTTTTGTACACACTACTGAGGAATGTTACATAAAATTAAGCACCAAGTAATGATTTAATTTGTGGTTAATTAATAATACACAGATGATCACACTGCTGGAAAGTCTATCTCTTGGGACAGTAAGAGAGATACAGGCAAATGAGAATTTGAAACTGACAGGCTATGAGCTATACATTTAAGAGCGAAAAGTCAGATGTACACCATCAGTATTTCTGCGTACTTTACCACACAAGCCTCATGGAAGGATTTTATCAGGAGAAGCCATCCTGCATGACCTTTTGTGTTTCTTAGATTACTTGAAAGTTTTTTTTGACTCCTTGCCCAGAGCAGGGATTTTACAAAAACTGAAAGGGGCCCTAGCTTAAGTTCCCACAATGGCCTAGACTCCCACACCATAATATGAACTACTGCATTTCACAAGCTACTGTAAAATTTCTTGGCAATTGGTGATAAACAGATATGCCTTATGAGGAAACCTTTCTTCCTTTTTCTTTTTTCTCTGTTCCTTTTTTTTTTTAACGAAAAATAAAATTCCAGACTTAATCCAGAATGAAATCAAACACTGTCACCATGTAGAAATAAAAAGGGCTAGTAATATAATTTGGATATGATGCATAAGAGCTAGATTGTGCCTTTAGGCTCGGCCAAGATGGAATGAATGGGTGGCACACAACTGTTCCACCTCAAAACAGCAACAGGAAGGAATTCTGAGTCATAAGTGCTGCATTCTCCCTGTTCCTTACCGCCCACTTCCTCACAGGGGAGAATATTTGGAAAGTTGGACTGCTTTCTACACCAGATGCAGGTTGTCCGATACTACTACACATCACTCTAGTATCAAACTCTAAGGATACTACACTGCAGGTGAGAGTCCCAGTTCAAGGAGACATACTCACTCCATCTCTCATTGAGATGCACACTAAAAACAGTAGTGCAGCTCTGGTCGCATGGGCAGTAGCTGGTAGCAGGAGAACCTAGCTGTCCTGAGTACAAACCCATCTAAACCATGTGGGTACATTTGCAGTATTGGCTCAGGCTACCCACCCATGGCTACACTATGATGTTAATCCACTAGCTCAATGAATTTAATACGCTGACTCAATGAAAGCTAGTGTGGATATGTCTTTTAGTTGGGAATCACACCCCAGCTCCAAGTGTAGACATATCCTATGATAGACCCAGACCCAGGATCCAAATAGGCTGAGCAAGAGGGTGAGGGGAAGCATACTCCCCCTTATTCCTTTGCTTGACTGAGTAAGGTTTTGTCTACACTAGAGGACCTTACAGTGGCACAGCTGCACCTCTGTAAGGTCTCCCATGTAGCCGCCCTATGCTCTCCCATGAGCATAATTAAATCCCCCGAACGAGCATCTCCTGCTGACCTAGTGCTGTCCATGCTATTTGTCTCTTTTTTCCCTGTTCATTTTGTGTGTCTTCTATTTCTCTACACTACATTTCCCCCTCTCCTCTCCCCAGTTTCTTTCTTGCTCCCTTCTATTTGGGTTTCTCCTTTCTCCCCTAGTAGCTGCACTCCCGGTTCCCCTGAATACTATGATGTTTGGCAGGGGAGCTAAGCTGAGTACCAGAGTGTAGAGGCAGCCATTATCATATGAGATGCTCTGGAGATGGCTACATTAGGGACTGCCAGAGGAACAGGCCGGGGCGAAGTGGGGGTTGAAGGGATTACATTTCAAATAAATATCTGGATGATTCAACCAAGAAAAATATTACCCTTTGAAAAAATAAAAAGTGCCAAGTGCTGAAAGGCTAACGAAGTTGCTAACTTTACTTGTATGGAACTTTTTGGATACGGTATTTTTTTTTTTTTAAAGTGAGGTACCTTTTCAAGCAGTCTAGCCCCATTTTCTGCTAAAGCACATGCAGCACTAATAGCACTAAACCCTGAAGTCCTTATTCTATATTTCTTTTTCAATTCTATGATGCCCCAAATATTCAGATTATGAGGGATTTTGTGGGTTAATACTTTTATATCCCTGTAAATTAATGTTGTTTATAGCAATATTAGCTATTGCCCATTTGTTTAAGATCATAATGTTTTTTTTCTAATTTGGTTTTGCCAACTAGTACTTTTTTTTTTTTGAGGTGTGAAAAAAGCCATTTGGCTCATGAAGGCTCATTCGCTTTATTAATAAACACGTACCATCCACAATCTCATTGTACTTGGTGCATTAAGACAGTCTCTTATTTTGTGGTAATACAGAACTGATTTTTCAGTATGTAAAAGGCTTTGTACTGTCACTGTTTTCCTTTGAATTTCTAGTTAGTGGGGTTGAGTAGATGTAAGAAAGCAGAAGCTGGCTCTTAACACTCAAAAGTGTAATTAGAAGAATTGACTTGACAAAGTATAAGGATTGGCTAAAGCCTGCAAGGTTGCTCATCTTAGAATGTGCCACTGCTGAGTCTCCCTTAGGGTTGGACCAACAGTGTATGGTGCCTTTATAGGAGATGCAGGTCACAGTGCCTGGTCTGAGTAGCTGAGCTAACACAGCGGAGGTGTGCAGAGCTGGAATTATCCTCACTCATTCCATGGAATGGCTGCAAAGTCACTCTGGAATGGCTGAATGCAGCTTGTTTACTCAGTCTCTCCTCACCCCCATGTTGGGGGTGGGACTGAGGAGCCACGCAATAGGAAATCATTTGTCCCTGTTCTCTCCTTTCCATGTGAGCATACTGTGTAGGAAGTGTCACAAACAGGATGTACAACCTGTTGATGGTTCTACCAAATCATCCTCCCCCTTGCCCACACACCTTTCACAGTGAAACCTTGCCATTCTGATGCACGTGGGCCTTAGTGCAGAATTCTATAATTTCATTCTATCTTGCCCAGATTTATCTTGTACTGTTCTAAGTACTTATTCAGCAGTTCTACTGAATGTTTTTAAATCATGTTAACAACATTATCTATTATGTACTACACCATATTTTTCAAAGTCTTATGGTCCCATTTCAGTTCTATTCCTTGTGTGTTGGTATTAATTATTTTTGTCAGTACTTTCTGTGTTTGTCAATAATACATTAGATGTTCCATATGTCAGTTCTTCAGCCAGTCAAAGCACCCTATCTTACTAGTTCTTAATCTTTTTTTCACTCATCAGCCACTTTTTTTTTTTTTGCCGACAGCCAAAAATTCAAAACTAGAGATGTGCTGAGAGGTGGTGTTTAGATCCAAATTTGGGGTTCAAGGTTGAATCAGGGATAAGGTTGGTTTTGGAACTGACAGTGTAAGTAGAATTTTGATAGCATGAAGAGCTTGTGCTGGTATTCTGCATAGGGTGAATTATTAAATGCACTGTCACTACTTGCTTTTTTTCTATAACCCTCTCAAAACTTGAGTCTGTTCTGCCCTAAATATAATCTGACAGTATGTATCTTATTACTATACTTAGCAAACTGTAAATAACTTATCCAAAAAATCCATCTTGCTAGTATGTTTCTATGAAACCTCTGACTTCAACCTGGAAGACTTATTTATGGTAGGGTTTCCACTATCAGAACTTTCTAATGGCTGTGATTTTTAATAACATGAAATTTAGACATCTGCTTTTTTTTTTTAAAGTATTAAAAACAAAAATGGCACATGTGCTTTTAATTTCCTTATGTCATGCTGTGTGATAAGCTACAACAAGAAAATATGTTGCAAGTAATAAGTCAGTGTTTCCAAAGCAATAGATGCATTGTGCATCCAAATATACAAGGCTATTTCTAATTATCTGCATACCATTTAAAGTCCAGGATAATTCAGTGTCCACATCTGTACTTCACCTCTACTTATTTCCATTACCTTGCATATTATAGATGTCAAATTGATGGGCCTGCAGTTCCCTAGAGTGGCCATTATAAATATCAGTACTACAGTGAAATGCTTCCAGTCTTCTGGTACCTCATTTGAACTAAGCAAGTTCTCTATAATGATCATTAATGATGTATTGCTTGCATATAAATGTTGGATATTAATCTTTTGTATATTTACACTATTCTGTCAGAGGTTTGTTCATCCCTCTAATACACAGCTAATCAATGAATGAAACAGTATTGTGCTTATGAGAACTCTGCATGTATACTTAGTGAAGTACTATTTTTATTTGTAGCTCTTTTGGTGGTGAGCCTTTTCAGAATTCTAACTCTCTTCTGTTGCATGAACTGTAATGTCCTTTAAAACCAAACATTGAAAATGCACTGAATAAATTAAGATGTACTCATAACATAAAAATATTTGCCGATTTTTATATACATTTGCTGATCATGTGAATTCCCCTTTGCACTTGTTTTTCACGAACATTTGAGTGATTGAATCACAAAAACCCAAATGTTCATGGAGTGTTAATTGCAAAGTTATAGAATCTGATGATGATTCATGTTTCAAATTAAAATGCAAAAGTGCTTCTCTAGTCATCCATTGAAGGAACAGAAAAAAACTTAATGTGACTTTTCTGACCAATTATGACTAAGCAGTGCAGCTTAACTAACAAGCCCTGAATTCTTGCAGTGACTATTCATGATTTACAGAATTTTTTAAAAGTATATGTGGAGGGGAGAGAGAATGTATAACAAATACATTTGAAGAAATGAACTGCTTATCGACATTCCAAGAGTGGAGAAAAAAGAGGCTAAATTAGTTGAGACAATCCTAAAATTAGGGGCAGGAGTTTTGTCCTGCTCCTGGTGGGATAGGTGAGAGGTGATTTTTGTCCTGTGTGGATTTTTTTAAGGGTGTATTTGTACTGGAATGAGGCAAGTATAAAGCTTTGTCTGAGGTTATGATGAGTGTCCATTTCAGTCTTTTCAGGTGTTGCCAGCTCTTATGATTTTATCACCAGTCTCATGATATTTAGGGGTTTTCTTCAAGCTCCAGATCCTGAAAGCTTGTGAATCAATGAGTATGTAAAATTTTATTTTGAAATAAAGTCAATTTCTAGCCCTAATGGTCATGGAGAAAAGTTTGGAAAAGCAGCCCAAGTGTCCCTTGAGGGCTCAAATCAGATAAACATTTTTGAAGTATTGTATTTTAAGTCAATCTTGTGTGTGTGGCATGACTTTTTTTCGTGTAGTCTAACTCATGATGGTAGAATGCTTGGATTTGGCAGTAGTGATGCCAATTTAGTTTTCTCCATATTCCAAAACTGATGATGCTACTTTGCCTTGGACTGAAGGGAAGTAGGCTCCTCCTACCATGAAAAAGGTGGCCTGTTAGAAACTTGTAACTGATATCAAAGAAGCAAGGAATAGTGTGTGTACTGCAAGTGAAATTTTTCAATCGCACCTAAGGCACAGATCCTCAGAATGTACAGTATATAGGCTTTTAACTTCCATTGAAAACAATGGAAAATAAGTGCCGGAAAGCCTTTAAGGGTCTGTGTGTCAGTGATTTTAGAAGCACAGTTTCCATTGAAAGGGCCTTTTGTGTTCGTGTACATTGGTGTAGCTCCACTGACGTCAGTGAAGTTACTCATATTTATACCAGATGATGATCTGGCTCTCTTTCAGTGCATAGATGAGTGCCTTTCTGCAGCACAGTCAGCAGCCAAGCTGTTTGCTGCTGCTTGTTATAGAGGAGACATGCCGTGTGACTTCTCACTGAGACCTTATTCTTGTGCTTTCATGATTTGTTGTGCTGTTAATCTAAAATAAAGGTCATTCTGACTCAGCAGATATAGAATATGGAAAAATAACTGACACATTTCAGTTGGAGAGGCTCTTAGTTGGTTCCATCAGGAGTTTTTAATGATCTCAAAATCAAAAATGAAGACCACAAAAAGTGGAAACATGGATGAATTGGTACGGAGGAGTACAAAAGAATAGCACAAGCATGTAGGGCCAAAATCATAAAGGCTAAGGCTCAAAAATGCCTGCATACCTAGCAAGGGACATAAAGAAAATAAGAGGTTCTTTAAATACATTAAGAGGAAGAGAAAGACAAAGAAAAGTGTAGGTCCTCTAATTAGCAGGGAAGGAGAACTAATAACTGATGAGATCAAGATAGCAGATGTTTAATGCCTATTTGCTTCAGTCTTCATTAAAAAGGTTAATGGTGACCAGACACTCAACACAATTAATATTAACAAGGGGAAGGAACGTAAGCCAAAATAAGGAAAGAACAGACTAAAGAATATTTAGATAAGTTAGATGTATTTATGCTGGCAGAGCCTGATGAGATTCATCATACTGTACTTGAGGAAGTAGATGAAGCAACCTCAGAATAGTCAGCAATTGTCTTCAAGAAGTCATGGAGGACAGGTGAGGTCCCAGATGACTGGAGAAGAGTAAATATAGTACCTACCTTTAAAAGGAGGAACAAACAGGTCCCAGAGAATTATAGACCTGTCAGCCTAACTTTTATATATAGAAAGATACTGGAACAAATTATTAAACTATCAATTTGTAAGCACTTTGAGGATGATAATATAAGGAATAGTCAGAATGGATTTGTCAGGAACAAGTCATGCCAAACCAACCTAATTTCCTTCTTTGACAGGGGGATTACTGGCATAGTGGGTAGGGGAAAGCAGTAGACATAATGCATCTTGTATTTTTTAATAAGGCTTTTGACACAGTTGCATATGACATTCTCATAAGCAAACTATGGAAATACGGTCTAGATGAAATTACTATAAGAAGGGTGCACAACAGGTTGACAGACCATACTCAAAGAGTAATTATCGATGGTTCGCTGTCAAACTGGGAGGGTATATCTAGCGGAGTCCCACAGAGGACAATGTGAGATCCAGTAAGAGTCAATATTTTCATTAATGACTTAGATAATGGAGTGGAGAGTGTGTTTATAAAATTTGTAGATGACACCAAGCTGGGAGGACAGGATTAGAATTCGAAAGGACCTTGACAAATTGGAGAATTGGTATGAATTCAACCAGATGAAATCTTATAAGATAAGTGCAAAGAACTTCAGTTAGGAAGGAAAAATCAAATGAACAACTACAAAGTGGGGCATAGCTGGCTAGGTGGTAGCACTGCTGAAAAAAATATGGGGATTATAGTGGATCATAAATTGAATGAGACAACATGATGTAGTTCAAAAAAGGCAATATCATTCTGAGGTGTATTAACAGGAGTGTTGTCTGTAAGATGTGGAAAGTAATTATCCTGCTCCACTCTGCACTGGTGAGGCCTCAGGTGGATTACTGTGTCCAGTTCTGGGAACCACACTTTAGGAAAGATGGGGATAAATTGGAGGGAGTCTAGAAGAGAGCAACAAAAATGATAAAAGGTTCAGAAAACCTCACCTCTGAGGAAAGGTTAAAAAAATCCTGGGCATGTTTAGGTTTGAGAAAAGACTGAGGGGGCACCTGATACCAGGCTTCAAATATGGTAAGTGCTGTTATAAAGAGGACTGCGATCAATTGTTCTCCATGTTCACTAAAGGAAAGACCAGAAGTAATGGGCTTACTATGGTTTTACTTTGGGGTGTCTATGGCACGAATAGCTAAGATTCTGCAACATTCAGATCTGATGAGTGAAGTATATGAAAGCAGACATAGGACATGCAGAGCATTTGAAAAACATGGCTGAAAGGTGCTATCTGGCAGGACTAAATGGACACTGAATAATGCCTAGCTACACTGGCATATTTAATGACTTGTCACTTGTATTTTATAACCCTTTTGTGGCCTTGAAAATTTGCTTAGTTTGTACCTTGTAATAAAAGCTTGTGGCAGGATTTTTTTTATTACAAGCGTAGCCCACACCCCCACTTCTCCCACACCAAAAAGTGATAAATTAACATTCTGAAGCTCAAATTATTTTTATGTCAAAAGGCATGATTTTGTTGTATATTGCTGAAAAACATAAATTGGAGCCCCTGGAGTATTTTGTGTCAGAACAAATTATCTTTGAGAGAGTCATTTCTTTTAAGGAAGTCATTTTGCCAATCACTAATTTATTTCAGTCAGAGTTTCATAATATTTTTTCATATGACTTTGTGTGATCATTTTAAAAACCTTAGTATGAAACCTTCTAATGTGTGGAGGAAGAGTTGACACAGAGTTGTCTTGAGACTGTTTAGGGAGGAGCTGAAGAACCTAAGAACTCTCTCTAGACCTTGAACGCAGGGCTGTCTTGCCTGAACTCTGCAAGAGATACTACATTTGAGAGCTATTAGCTGCAGTTTTGCTTTTGTCATCAATATCCCCCTTCCAAGGTGTACATGCCTGTCAATAAAATTAGTGGAAATTCAGTATCCTATGTGTACATTTATGTGCTTTTCTTCCAACATGGAAGTAACTCACTGCAAGATTCCCAGCTGCCCAGAAGCTGAGACAGTGAATTTTAGAGCTTGTCTACAGGGAGTAATTTATCCATATGACTATACTTAAGTCTCTCTAGAAACAATACTCAGTCCAGAATAAGAGTGACCATATAGGAAGTTATGCCAGTATGATTATACTGCTGTGTGCATGCTAGTAAGCTTCCACATATAGATAAGCCCTGAGTCACACTCTTAACTTTATTAAATTGCAGTTTTTGAGTATGAATAACAGTATATGGAATCTCAGAAATTACAGGTGGAAATGATCAGTTAGGTTATCTCGTCAATCCACTGGGGGGCCAGTGCATGATTGTATCCACCATACATTGTTAGTGCTTTGTCCCTTCCAACTTTAAATGTTACAAGGGATGGGCTTTCGCCATTTCCACTGAGATACTATTCCACAGCTCATACTTCTTAGTGTGAAAAAGGTAAGCCTTATACTGTGCCTGCATTTTCCTTTAATTTGATGGCATTTTTAACTGTCTGGGGAATTAACAAAAATAGAGTGAATATTGTGAACGAGGAACTAAAACAAACTTTCTCCTATTTTTAAAAATATATCCTCTTAATGATCAGGTTAACGAATTTTATTCATCAGTTGTTTTTGTTGTCAAAGCAGAGCAAGTAGTTTTCAGAAAACAAGTTGAACTTCCCCTGTAAACAAAAGAGGGAAAATACCCCGGATTCATTGTCATGGATTTCTACTAATTTCACGTCTGCTTTAAATAAAGGAGTTTTTGTCATTGTTTACAAATAAAGACCTTGAAATGAAATGGAGAAGGGGGAGTTAACATTAAAAACATACTGGCTTCCTCCCAAACAGGGAGTGCTGACAAGTATAATCATATTACTGAAGTCACATCAGCAATGCGATATATTAAATAAAAACATTGTCTGCAGCAAGACTAGTTTGTATTTTGTTCATGAAAACACTGTTACATCAATCTGCCCAGAAAATGGGATACATCAGAAAACAATGTTAAGAAGGCTTTTAAAACACATCATTGAGATTACAACACCTTTAAAAATAAACAGCACTGAATACCAACGCAGGTAAAATGTCATTGTGAAACCAAGATCTGAAATTCAACAGCATGCTTTATCGCTTTCCAGTGTGTGATAAAATCTGTTCACCAGATGTACTATCTGTCTCCTGTGTAGCATACTTGAGCATCCTGTAGGCCCGAGGCCCATTTATTTCATGTAATTGCCTTCCCTGTGCACACCTCAGGGCACCCTAATTCTCCATTTTATTTCAGGCACTGTTCAGGGTACCATCTGGTAGAGTTAAGCTCATCTCATTTTACTGCGCTACTGCAGTGGCTATATTCAGCCCTATAGCATTTTTTCAGTGGAGAGAGATCTTACTGCCAGCTATTTATTGTTGCCTGAAACAAGGTAATCTTTAACTATACACGTTCAGAGTTCACAGGTGTATCAGTATTCCCTGAAAAACAGGTCACCAGTTTCCACTTCACGTTCTGAAATAGTGAATTGCTAATATCCAGGTACAGTGCCATGCCGGCAGAGCATTTTCTTCTGTTAACTTGTGGAGCAGTAGTTCTAAATTCTACTCCTGGTATTTCAGCTACTGATGTCTCTTTAGTATCTCATTTTTATTATTTCTATTAAAATGAGCACAAAATATTGTATCACCTTGAAAAAAGGTACCTTACTGAAATAGCTTAATATTCAAAGAAAGCAATATATTTCTCAACTGTACTCATTACAAGGTTCATTACTATTTTAGGCCCAAATTTACTCCATCCCTCATAGACATGGTGTTATCTTATTGTTTATCATTGTAAATCATTGATTTGATACAAAAAGGGTTGAACTTGAAAGTGAGATCGTGGAAAACTTCATCCATTTCCAGCATCTTCCTTCTCCTTTGCGGTTTTTTTTTTTTTTTTTAAATGATCTCTCTTTCTCCTTTTGGGTTTTGGTCATGTATTTTAGTGGCCTGACTCTTCTTCCCACCCCCAATATAACTTCCCTTTTTGTGCCTGCAATTTTGAGCCCACAGTTATTGCCATTTAGATGTCTGTCTACCCGATTGTGCTTACAGATTCGGTGTTCAGTGTAATTGCTCCAATTTTCATGTGTTAAATGAAAGTCCTGCATCCCTAACTCTGACTCCAAAAGGTGGGGGTGAGTCATCTTCAAACCTTTATGGATTTGAAACTTACATCCAGTAGAATTCAAAGAGCCAAATTCTGTCTTGATGTAAATCCCATTGACTTCAGCATAGCTGCAAGGCGCATAAGGCAGTACAGAATTTGCCCAACGACAGCAGCTTTCTCTTGTAGGAGAGAGATGCCCCCTCTCCAAAAGTTGCTATGAAACGGTGTATGCATCATGTAAAACATCCCCAGTTTCAACTTTGGACAAATCCGATTGAAGCCTTGAGTAAAGACCACAGAACTTGGCTCAACGTTTCTTAGGTGTGTAACCGGCTTCTCTAGAACAAAAATTAGCTACTACCCTTCAGGGTCCAATCCCACATTCCTTGTGTACACTAAAACTTCCACTGAGGTGAGTGGGATTGTTGACTATGCAAATATGCAGGACCAGGCCTGTGGCCTTGAGAGAAATAGATCCTATTTTTCCTGTCACAGCAGCATGCATGTTAAAAAATGAGCTACTCTTCTCCCACTAGCCTCTTTTTAACAAAACATCTAAATCACACTTTCATTGCATCCTCTTCACCTGAACTTTCTCTCCAGGCAAGGTCAGGGCAAGATTATGGCAATCTGATGTAGGCACGCTGTAACATGGCCCTTTGGGGCTCTGCCTCCACTTCAAGTGGCAGTGACCGTAACATAAGGCCAACGCTGCGCTCTCACCCAGGAGCAGCAGCAGGAGGGTCCTCCTTCGAGGCAGAGATGGCGGTATGGGAACCTCAAGTACTTAGCCCAGCAACTGGGATATATCTGCTTGGGTAGGTCGGCTAGGCCCACTGCACTTCTTGATACATATGGAGTGGCTTTGGCAGGATGCCCAGAACAGTGGGTCTTGGAGCTAATACCCCATTAAGATAATAGAATCATAGAATATCAGGGTTGGAAGGGACCTCAGGAGGTCATCTAGTCCAACCCCCTGCTCAAAGCAGGATCAATCTCCAACTAAATCATCCCAGCCAGGGCTTTGTCAAGCCTCACCTTAAAAACTTCTAAGGAAGGAGATTCCACCACCTCCCTAGGTAACGCATTCCAGTGTTTCACCACCCTCCCAGTGAAAAAGTTTTTCCTAAGATCCAACCTAAACCTCCCCCACTGCAACTTGAGACCATTACTCCTCGTTCTGTCATCTGCTACCACTGAGAACAGTCTAGATCCATCCTCTTTGGAACCCCCTTTCAGGTAGTTGAAAGCAGCTATCAAATCCCCCCTCATTCTTCTCTTTCGCAGACTCAACAATCCCAGTTCCCTTAGCCTCTCCTCATAAGTCACGTGTTCCAGTCCCCTAATCATTTTTGTTGCCCTCCGCTGGATGTTTTCCAATTTTTCCACATCCTTCTTGTAGTGTGGGGCCCAAAACTGGACACCATACTCCAGATGAGGCCTCACCAATGTTGAATAGAGGGGAATGATCACGTCCCTCGATCTGTTGGCAATGCCCCTACTTATACATCCCAAAATGCTGTTAGCCTTCTTGGCAACAAGGGCACACTGAATAATTTTTTTCTGTTTCTAATACATCTCATTGCAGCCCCAACATTACAAAGGCACATAGGCAGCAGAACTGCTGCCTAGCCATTCGGTCCCTAGTCTGTAGCGGTGCATGGGATTCTTCCGTCCTAAGTGCAGGACTCTGCACTTGTCCTTGTTAAACCTCATCAGATTTCTTTTGGCCCAATCCTCTAATTTGTCTAGGGCCCTCTGTATCCTATCCCTACCCTCCAGCGTATCTACCTCTCCTCCCAGTTTAGTGTCATCTGCAAACTTGCTGAGGGTGCAATCCACACCATCCTCCAGATCATTAATGAAGATATTGAACAAAACCGGCCCGAGGACCGACCCTTGGGGCACTCCACTTGATACTGGCTGCCAGCTAGACATGGAGCCATTGATCACTACCCTTTGAGCCCGACAAGCTAGCCAGCTTTCTAAGCACCTTATAGTCCATTCATCCAGTCCATACTTCTTTAACTTGCTGGCAAGAATCCTGTGGGAGACCGTGTCAAAAGCTTTGCTAAAGTCAAGGAACAACACGTCCACTGCTTTCCCCTCATCCACAGAGTTATCTCGTCATAGAAGGCAATTAGATTAGTCAGGCATGACTTGCCCTTGGTGAATCCAGGCTGACTGTTCCTGATCACTTTCCTCTCCTCTAAGTGCTTCAGAATTGATTCCTTGAGGACCTGCTCCATGATTTTTCCAGGGACTGAAGTGAGGCTGAGTGGCCTGTAGTTTCCAGGATGCTCCTTCTTCCCTTTTTTAAAGATGGCCACTACATTAGCCTTTTTCCAGTCGTCCGGGACCTCCCCCGATCACCATGAGTTTTCAAAGATAACGGCCAATGGCTCTGCAATCACATCCGCCAACTCCTTTAGCACTCTCGGATGCAGTGCTTCCGGCTCCATGGACTTGTGCTCGTCCAGCTTTTCTAAATAGTCCCGAACCACTTCTTTCTTCACAGAGGGCTCGTAGCCTCCTCCCCATGCTGTGCTGCCCAGTGCAGTAGTCTGGGAGCTGACCTTGTTCATGAAGACAGAGGCAAAAAAAGCATTGAGTACATTAGCTTTTTCCACAACCTCTGTCACTAGGTTGCCTCCCTCATTCAGTAAGGGGCCCACACTTTCCTTGACTTTCTTCTTGTTGCTAACATACCTGAAGAAACCCTTCTTGTTACTCTTAACATCTCTTGCTAGCTGCAACTCCAGGTGTGATTTGGCCTTCCTGATTTCACTCCTGCATGCCTGAGCAATATTTTTATACTCTTCCCTGGTCATTTGTCCAATCTTCTACTTCTTGTAAGCTTCTTTTTTGTGATTAAGATCAGCAAGGATTTCACTGTTAAGCCAAGCTGGTCGCCTGCCATATTTACTATTCTTTCTACACATTGGGATGGTCTGTCCCTGTAACATCAATAAGGATTCTTTAAAATACAGCCAACTCTCCTGGACTCCTTTCCTCCTCATGTTATTCTCCCAGGGGATCCTGCCCATCAGTTCCCTGAGGTTGTCAAAGTCTGCTTTTCTGAAGTCCAGGGTCTGTATTCTGCTGTTCTCCTTTCTTCCCTGTGTCAGGATCCTGAACTCGACCATCTCATGGTCACTGCTTCCCAGGTTCCCATCCACTTTTGCTTCCCCTACTAATTCTTCCTGGTTTGTGAGCAGCAAGTCAAGAAGAGCTCTGCCCCTAGTTGGTTCCTCCAGCACTTGCACCAGGAAATTGTCCCCTACACTTTCCAAAAACTCCCTGGATTGTCTGTGCACCGCTGTATTGCTCTCCCAGCAGATATCAGGGTGATTGAAGTCTCCCATAAGAACCAGGGCCTGCGATCTAGTAACTTCCGTTAGTTGCCGGAAGAAAGCCTTGTCCACCTCATCCCCCTAGTCCGGTGGTCTATAGCAGACATCACCCTTGTTGCTCACGCTTCTAAACTTAATCCAGAGACACTTAGGTTTTTCTGCAGTTTCATACCGGAGCTCTGAGCAGTCATACTGCTCTCTTACATACAATGCAACTCCCCCACCTTTTCTGCCCTGCCTGTCCTTCCTGAACAGTTTATATCCATCCATGACAGTACTCCAGTCATGTGAGTTATCCCACTAAGTCTCTGTTATTCCAGTCATGTGAGTTATCCCACTAAGTCTCTGTTATTCCAATCACATCATAATTCCTTGACTGTGCCAGGACTTCCAGTTCTCCCTGTTTGTTTCCCAGGCTTCTTGCATTTGTGTATGGGCACTTGAGATAACTTGCTGTTTTGTCCTGCTTTCTTAGTATGAGGCAGGAGCCCTCCCCTTTCGCGGTCTCCTGCCTGTGCTTCCTCCCGGTATCCCACGTCCTGACTTACCTCAGGGCTTTGGTCTCCTTCCCCCGGTGAACCTAGTTTACAGCCCTCCTCACTAGGTTAGCCAGCCTGCTTGCGAAGATGCTCTTCCCTCTCTTCATTAGGTGGAGCTCGTCTCTGCCTAGCACTCCTCCTTCGTGGAACACCATCCCATGGTCTAAGAATCCAAAGCCTTCTCTCCAACACCACCTGCATAGCCATTCATTGACTTCCACGATTTGACGGTCTCTACCCAGGCCTTTTCCTTCCACGGGGAGGACATTATCAGATAAGATAAGTTCAAACCTTTCATATTGTTCCAGGCTGATACTCCTGCTTTGATCACACTCAGTTTGTGTTTTTCAAACTTTTCTTTGCAACCATGAGGACTAGAAACTTACTTTAAAAAAAAAATCTGATGTAATCACATGACTCCAGGAGCTGTGGCCTGAGGTACTGTCCAGCAGTGTCTGTGTCTTAACTTAGCCCTGGTCAAGGTGATGGGTGAGGGGCTACTTTTCTGGTCTGTGGAAGTACTGCTTCTCAAACAGGGAAGGGATTGTAAGTGATAGCTCACCTGCCACTTTGGTGCTCGAATTGGTTTTCTCTCTGCATTATCTGCAGCATTTGACAAGAAGAAGTTTCCAGAATCATTCAGACAACAATCTGTTATGGCTGAGGTAACCAGCACAAATCAATCCTAGACCAAATCATTTCTAAAAATGCATCTTTTCCCCTTCTCCTCCCTTGTTACATTAATGATTGGTAATAGTCAGAGGATGGCATTTCACAGCTGCGTCTGAGAATACTGTCTTCTAGGTAAACTATAGTATCATAATTCCACTTTTTAAAAAGAGAGTTTGTTGTGTGAATTCTGTATGTTTTGTACTCATGGGCAATGACAAATGTAGGTAGATGCACCTGGATGCAGCTGTCTGCTTTGATATAAAACAGGGTTGAAGGAAAAGGATAATGCCCACTGTTATCCATTGTTGTAAGGAGAGTTTATTTTTACTATTTTTAAACTCAGCTGAAATCAGAAGTGCTGGATTATTATCAAACTGACAAATTCTTAATAACCATAAAAATGCCTTTGGCTGATGTCTTGTAAATCCTTGGAAGTGTCCAATGACCAAATAGATTTATATTTATTTTCCTGGCAATTTACCCCTTTGAGATTTGCTTGAGAGTTAGTCTATAAAAATGTTAATGTTGATTTCAATCTGAAGAGTAATTCTCCTCCCCCCATGCATTCTGTCAAACATTGCTTCCTAATAATTACACTTGCTTCCTTGTGCTAAGAGCAAAGTGGATGAACAGAGCAACCACAGGCCTTTGAGGACTGGGAGCTTGGAAATTTTTTAGCATATAATTCAATGCTGAGGCTTTTTGGATACCAAATATACTAAGAAAATATTCCTTTGATAAAGGAAAAAAGATCCACCATGGCCTCAATCTGCAGTTGATAGTGCATGGTGCCCTGCTGTATCCATGCTATCATGTCTGGGACTGCAGCCTTAACCAGTGGTGAGCTGGAGCCGGTTTGCACCAGTTCGCGCGAACCAGTGGTTAAATTTTGAAGCCGGTTTAGAACCGGTTGTTAAAGGGGTGGGCAAACTCTGGCCCGCAGGCCACATGCGGCCCGTGGGACTGTCCTGTCCGTCCCGCCTGAGCTCTCAGCTGGGGAGGCCCCCCTGTGAATTTTTACTCACCCAGCAGCATTCCGAGCCTTCGGCAGCACTTTGGCAGCGGGTCCTTCAGTGCCACCGAAGACCCGGAGCGATTGAAGGACGTGCCGCCGAAGGCTTGGAGCGACTGAAGGAACAGGTTCTTCAGCTTCTGGCAGCTCATCACTGGCCTTAACTATAATTAAGGCTGTGTGTTTTCCTCCCCATGAGACAGACTAAGGCCTTAGCTATTTCATTGATCAAAAAGGCAAGTGATAATTTAGTTTAAAGTGGGGAAAAAAAAGGAAAAGTCAGGCACACAATTCTTAAGTTTATTTTCCATTAGTCAAGTGCTAATTAATTGCCATTAATTTGTAGAAAAACACACTCAAAAAATCCAGCTATGTAAACAAATTCTCTGGAAGAGTCTTGCATAGTCTTGTGTGGACACCAGGGTAAAAAACACCTTTTTAAAAGGTCCACAAAAATCACGGCTGTGACAGCCATACAGTCTTAGTTATGACGATATGAGTTACAACTACCTAGGCAATAGTTGTACTGCATGCAGTTGCAGTGATATAAAAGTGATACTGAAACAGTCTTCCCTGTTTCTGCCATTGTATAGTGAGGAAAATATTATGGTTTCCATTGTACAGCCTTTCAGAGGAATTTCCATTGCAGCATCGGAATCTAACCCATGTTTTCTCTAAATCTGAAGGGTGGCTTCTTAGCCTGATTTCTCTCTTAACCCTGGGAGACAATATGAGTGAAGTAATATTTTCAGACCAACTTCTGTTGTAGAAAGAAACAAGCTTTCAAGCTACACACCACTCTTCTTCAAGTCACCCTGAGCTCATTCTTGATCAGGTCCCATTGAATTTGACAAGAGCTTTGCGTGCATATGGCCGGCAGCATTCCCCACCTCCCGCCCCCCGCCCGGTGTTTGTATGGTAAGACCTGCTGGCATTTCCTGTTTATTTCAGGCTCTGGTCTGGATCTTGGAACACAAGGCCTCAGCCTGGAAATACTGTTCTTATTAAATGTAATATGTGTTCAAATTCCTGACAAACTATTTGGCTATTATATTTTATAGAATATTACTGTAATAAAACAATTGGTTCATTTTCCCCTTGAACTGAAACTTGCAGAATTTCAGTCCATAAAATGGGGTAGGCCCTTTTCCCAGTTATACACAAAATCCATAATAATCAATCCCACATCTGAGATAGTGAAGATTAAAATCAACCATTGTGTAGTAGATGAGCAGTAACTATTTTTCATAAGGATTTTTACTGCACATTTGGGATTATGATTTCGTATTATGCACATACATTTTATGAATCCATAACACAGAAATGTGTACTATTGTTAATACACATTTGCTGCCTATCATATAAAGGCTCTAAAAGAGCTATTTTGGTGTCTGCTGTCAACGTGTATTCTGAATAATAAACAAAATTTGGCTAGACATATTCTGTATTCTGGAGAAATAATAATAAAAAAATCATACTCTTGCTAATATTCACTGACAGCATATACCCTAATGTCCCAAAAGGAGTCATTCCAGTGCACATGAATGTTAAGAATACAGAAAAGTTGCCTAAATCATAAAAGATTGTGGGCGGAGCTGCTGTTGGGTCAGCTGTATCAGTGTTTCACTCAGAATGAAGGGGGAAAACTCAAAGTGAAATAGATGCACCCAAATCTCCGTTCTACATGCCAGTCACCTCTTAATTTCATAATGGGATAGCCCTTCTACGTGAAGAATTTGTCAGGGTAATTTCCTCCAGTGCCAAGGCCAGTAAAGTAATACGTCTGGAAAGGGTCATTGCTGTGCATACTCAACTAGGGGCTCCAGAAAGCAGCGGCAGATTGAACAACCTAGTACCCACCACAAAGTCCTGAGGAGTACTTTCAAAAGTACTTTCACTAAATGAATAAGTTGTATGCCGTGTAGTTGTAGCCATGTCAGTCCCAGGATAGTAGAGAAACGAGGTGGGTGAGGTAATATCTTTTATTGGACCAACTTCTGATGGTGAGAGAGACAAGCTTTCAAGCCACACAGAGCTCTTCTTCAGGTCTGGGTGGCTTGAAAGCTTGTCTCTCTCACCAACAGAAGTTGGTCTAATAAAAGATATTATCTCATTCACCTTTGTCTCTCTAAATGAATATGCTCACGTGTAACTAAAAAGGATACTTACAATACCCTACCTAGAATCTAACCTGTAGCCCCCACTGAATGATATTTAGTTTGAAAAAGCCATAAAACCCATAGGATCTCTTTTTTCTTCTTCTTTAATATTAAGTAAAAACAAAGTAAACCACTATATATCCTACCTCCAGGCTGATGTATGTCCACAAAAATTATGAATGCATCAGTTAAAAATGACTTGCAATTAAAGGGCATGCTCCTACTTCCATTGATTTTTTTTTCATGGACTTCAGACCTATATGCTGAATGCTTCTTTTTATGTAGTCCATGAAGCTGCACCAGCTGGTTTCACTCTGCTGTGATGCCCCGGAATGCATCTTTCTCTGGTCTCACTGCTCTCAAGGTAGCACAGCTGGAGCCTGCCACATAACTATGCCATATAATTTTAAAAAAAAATGCTACTCATTCTAACTCAGTGTGCTGGCCTCATACCCGAAAAGTGTTTGTTTGGTATGTATGATATCACAGAACAATACCTTCTGGGGTTTCACTATGGAGTTGGCCAGTGCAACTTTGGGAGAAACAGAGAGAAATGGACAAATAGGTCAGTCTTATGGTTTGCACAATCAAGTATTTAGCTAGGTTAGTAAGGGCATTTTTCTGGAGTAAATGAAATGGCCTTGTTTAATTTCAGGTCAGTTTTATAGCTGACACTCTTATCCTAAATTACTTTATGTCATATCTGGTGTAGACATTAAAAGGAATCATGCCCACATAAGCTTCAGTACCAGAAGTCTTAATTTTGGATTACTTGTACTAATGGGTTGAAGACAGACTTTGAATATTATTATTTGACTATTATTCTGTAAGACTTGGAGCTGTATTATGGTACTTCTAGCTTAACAACCTCTCTGCTAGTAAAGCTAGAAAAAATTAACAGAAGAGAATAAATCAATACAAAATGCCTGAAAGGCAAGATCTCTAGAAAAACTAGTTTTGCTAGTTTTCTAGCACAAACACACTTTTCTATTTTGAAAATTCATGCAAGTGTCCATTAAAGAAGAATCCATTTCTCTTGGAATGTTACAAGCATGGCATCCAAGACTAAAGAGATGTAAACACTCAAAATTATAGGGTTTTTAATGAAAATTGCATAACTATAAAGCCTTTTCCCCCCTACTGCAGAATACATTTGTATAGGTAATTTCAGAAAACATTTGGAGAATTGGAAGTGCTTTTCTATCCATATGGTTCTTTATGAAGAGGTAATTTTTATCTGTGCTCCACTTAATTGAATATTTATAAGTCTGCTTGGCCTCAAAGGTACCTGTTAAAAAAAAAAATACAGTTGCCCTAGAATGCCTATAGTAAGATTTATTCAGTTAACTTGCAAAGTACTTAAAGGGTATTTCCATTTTCTTCCTATACAGTAATTTTGCTCCCAGTAAAATCCTATATTTTTCTAATATGCTTTATTTTAATTGGTCAATTCACTCTTAGTTGTACAAATAAGCAGTTTTAAGTTTGAGACTGTAAATCAGTCATCCATTTAAAAACTCTGTTTCCTCAAACTGCAAGTTTGATTCATTTAGAAGAGAAAAAACATTGGCATGGAACGGAATTATGCAATGTCATGGACACATTAACATTTGGATCAAAATTTTACATTGTGTCAGCCAGTAAACAGTATAAATGGTTCAGATTTGCAATAAATAATTGTCTATTAATACTCTGGCATGGTGTAGCAAATTAAAGTCTCACTCCAGTAAGCACAGATGTAGGTAAGAGCTAGGGCCTAAAGCAAAGCAACTGCCATACAGCATCGAATAGTAAGAGAGCATCATGAAGCATTGTTCTCATTGCTAGAAAAAAAGCAATGTCTACAAATTTAAACAGCAATATAGAAGCATAGGAGGAGGTACAACATTTCAGATTAGGACCATTATGTTTTAGGTGCCCCAGCAGTGGGAAACATATGTTATAAGAGTAAGAAGGATATTCTTATTCGTAAAATGGTATGCTGTTTCTAGATCTGAACCAATAATTTATTCCATGAAGTTAGCCTCCTTTCTGTTTACAAATTGTCTGAAACTATCTTGTGATTTGTTTTCAAATGTATTCACTAATTAAATCTTTTTGCCAAATTACTTCTGTGATTTTCTTCATCTGTAGATTGTTTGTTTGCAAGCAGATAATCCTGAGTATTTGATATCTGAAATTCACAATTTTAGATGCACGGGTTAGTTTTTTTTCTTGGACACACAGGGGCATGTGGTATTTTTGCTACCTGATTCTGTGACTTGCATTCATTGACTCAAGGATCTGGTGAGACTACTTGTGTATAGGAGTCTAACATTCAATTTCTTAGCATATACTGTTTCCTTGACAATTCCTGCAGGTAAACTGTGCTTGCTAGTTCAGGGTGGAATATGAACACAAACTGAGGTGTAAATAGGGACAAAGCAAATTCATCAGAAAATCCAAATGAATAGAAATGTTTCTGTTATTCACCCAGCTCTAGCTGATGCACTGTAGGACAGTTGAACCTTAGAATCCAGAGTGTGTTCTCTGTGTACTATGCTTGTTGTTAGAATCGACTCAAAACTGCTGTATTTGCCTTTTCTAACTGAATCAGTCTGTACTACCATAACACAATCTAGTCTTTCTCTACTCTAATGAGAAGGCCTTAGCAAATAGGGTGCTGTCTGTTACATTAACCATAGAGCAGAATATCCCTTTTCTTTTCCATATACTGTTTAAATATGAAGATACAGTATGCTGGATGACACAGTTTTAATAAAGTGTCTGCTTGGATGGCCAGAGAATCTCTTATCTATCTAGGCATTTCTACGGTGTTCATCTCCTTAGTATCTGGGTGTTTTGGATCAGTGGGCTTTTGTGAAAAATGTATTGTTCCCCCCAAATATACAGGGGTTGCACTTTGTAGGTAGGATAAGCATTTAGGGTCAAATTGACCATGGCCCTTATGCGCGTGCACAATAGGGAAGAAGGGGAAAGGAACTTCCCCCACCACTTTGTACTTTAAAGGCCGCAGCTCTCAGGGGAACTCAGAGCAGGGAGGCCAGGGATTGAATCAAGATGGCTAGTGAACCACCTCCAATGTCACCCCCTTGAGGTCACATTCCAAGTCAGGATTGAGGCACACTGTATTGGTATGAGGGAAGTCTAAACTGTTGCTGTCCATGCTATAGTTGTCCTATGGACAAATAAAAGATAGTCAGCCCTAGAGACTTAATTTGTTACTTTTCATGAACATTACTTCTACCATTTCTATGAGTATGTACTTAATATATGAAAGAGTCCCTTAATGACAGCTCTCAAATTCTTGCATCTTAGAACACAAGAATTAACTGGATGATACGTGACAAAACTTCACCAATTCTCCAGAAGATTGCAAAGTATTATTTAGATGAACCTTTCATAAGGAAAATAATTTTTTTCTGTTTCTAATACATCTCATTGCAGCCCCAACATTACAAAGGCACACAGGCAGCATGCAAAAAATATGATCAGCATATAGGAATTTTCACAGTTAATTATAAAATTCAAATAAAAAGCAACAATGAGAAGTTGTAGGTGAATGTATTAGACTAATTAAAAATATAAATAAAGTGGGCCCTGACTGAGCTTTTGACAGACCACTAAAAACACAAAATTGAGTCAAGTACAACAGTAGATTCAATATAACAGAGTGGAATAAAATAGCGAGGTCTGAATTTACACTGTTTAAGTATCTCTTGCTCTTCTTAACTCAGTTTCCAGGGTTTGATGAATAGAGTGCAATGCTCAAAATTTCAAGTCCCATGTAATTTACTATACTAAGTGAAAGATCATCTGCAACTTCCTCTTGTTTTTTAAATCATTATCTATTTGACTAGCAGCATCACCACTTGATTACATCTTCATTGGTCATTTTTAACCATGAATGAGTCATTTTCAATTATCTGAAATTATTTCAATCTACAGATACATATTTTCTGTTTTGAAAAGAGCATTGATTTGAATTGGGGCAGATTTGGTGCTGGTGTGTCATCTTTGGTTTTCAAGTAACCGGTAGCTGCAGGACCATGGTCTGGTAAGCATTTTTTTTCATAGTGGTCATGGTGTATGGGTTGTTCCAATGGCTCACTTTGTGAATGTCTTTACTGTTGGCTTTGGTGACACTGGTGAACATACTGGGCCTGAATTCTCTTACTTTGACTTCAGTGGAGTTCCTCCTGATTATACTGGTGTAAGAGAGAATCAAGCCTGTTGTTTCTGTGGTTATCTTTTTGGGATAAAATTCTGCCCTCATTCAGGCATGCAAAACTCCAATTCACATCTTCAGAAGACTGGATTAGAGGGCTGATTTGAACATACCTTTTCTGACTAGACACCTTTGCATCCTTTTCTGCCTAGACACCTTCGCATCCATAGCTCAGTTTAGAGTGTGAGGAATTGTCTCCTTGTTATGACTGGAGAACAGCCTGGTGTGCCATTGTGTTTTCAGCAATGTTCACTTCCTCCAAATGATTTGACAATAAGGAGACCACAAGTCCTAAAATTAAACAAGAAAGGTGAATTTTCTGCTGATTGTTGACCAGACCGGGAAACTTTCAAGAGGGGTTTTTTCAGTGTTTAGTCTGGGAAGCTCACCTCAGCTCAGCTTCAGCACTTGATTTTCAAGGAAGTCATCTTGCTTTTTATCCATTTCCTGTTTTGGTTGACTTAGAACCCACATACATCAGGCTTCATACCAAATTGAGGAACAGTCTTGAACAAAGTTTCAACCAATTTGGTTTCTAACACAATTTGGCCAGCCAGTGATAGGGCCAAACTATGTTTTATCCTCCCTCTCTCCTCCTCTCCCCACAACATGTTGTAGCCTAGGTACAGAGCCAGACACTGCATGCTTATGTGTCAGTGCTCAAAAGGGGTAAGGAGACAGAAACTGTTTCCCTCTTAGATACCTGCACAGGGGACAGTCAGAATCTTGATGCTGAGCATAAGGGATATGGGAGGGGGAGGTAATGTAAGTGCCATCAGGAGTGCTAGACATCCCAAAGGGGACATAGCAAGGGAAAGGACATGGTTAGTGTCTAGAGGCCATCACTGCCAGGAGTGTGCACAATACCCTTTTAAAAGGTGTAGCAGTTGCTGCCTCAATCTGTCACCCCCAGCACTCTGAAAGCATTCTTCCGGCCTTCCTCCATAGTAGGAATCATACCTCTGGCATTTGCCACTGGTGCTGTGCACCTCAGCACATTTCCTTACTCCTCAGCATAGCTGTTCTTTAACAGCCACATTCCAGTGTTTGGATTAGAACAGTTTTACTCTGTCCATATGGAGCAGGTGAATCGTGTTAGAAAATGTTTTAACTGGAGAAGTGTTTAACTGAACTGAGAAACCATATTTAAATTCAGTTATTGGTCTGGTGTGGATGGAGCCTCAGAAACAAGGTTAAATGAGTAGCACAGGTTCACCCGTGATCCGCCTAATGCCCAGCTCTTTTCTGCTGCCACTAGCTCACATGGGTATCTTTTCCGTAGCATCTAAGTTTGATCAGTCACAGGATTACTAAAATACTATAAAACAATAGAACAGGACAGAAAATTGCTTTCTTACATGACGGCAACAACATGCTCCTTCTCATACCCTCTGGAATGACAATGAGACATTTATCTTTGTGCAAAAAATACCAGTTCACTGTATGAATTTCTGAGTTATATATGGCTAAAACATTCCACTCAAAAAGTTATTCTTTCCTAAAATGAAAACTTCCCTTTTTTAAAGCTCACAGGGAAAATCTTAAGCTTCTGAACACAATAATACCAATAGGTTAATATTTATATACTGCCTTAAAACTTTTCTCCCAGTCATTCTTCTTCCTGATAATATTTGCTTGAAACTTGTGCCAAACTCTCAAACGACCTTATTTTTCTTAAATATTTTTAAATCTACTCACAAGGGGAAATGCTCATAAAATTCAGCTTCAGCCACAATCTGGACTACGGCCTGCCAAGCTCCACAGAAATAAATCATCAAGTCATTTTGGCATCCTGTGGGCCAGAAAGACCATCTTCTGAGGTAGATTTAAAGCGACATTGTTCTGTAAGCTATGTCTTCTGTGAAAGAAATTGAGCAGTAGGTTGAAAGGCTGTATTTTTGACTCTTTCTTACTTGAATTTCTGCATATGATCATCCTAAATAAATCATGGGTGGGTGCGGGGGGGGAGAGGAGACTGTTAATTACAAAATCATGGATCCCAGGACTGGTCATGAGATTCCCAGGCCAGCAGGAACTTGAGGGGCACTGCAGTGACCCCTCTAGCTAGCTGAGGAATGGCAATGCTAGACCCAAAGGAGTCCTGTTCATCTGACTCCTAAGAAAGGAAGGTTTCCTTGTGGGAGGGGGGTCTAAAAATAAACCAGAGTGACCTGTTTTCTCCATCCAAAAAGGCAAGTCACAAGAGACCATAGTCTGGCCCAAGGTCTCTTGACAAACCAGTGAAAGAGTCTTCACTGATTTCAGTGAATGGCACTGGGGTTGTGGCATAATGACAGACACAGGAAACTTGGCTTATTGTACTTGGACTGTGTGAAACTACTGAACAGTAACAAAAACAACTCAGAGGAAACTTGGTAGTGTCAGGTTTTGTTAGAACCCAAAACTTGGGGCAGATTCACAAAATATTCAAGACTCTAGTCATGCCTGAGAAGGTTTTTGGGTGGAAAGCAAGCAAAATATGATGGCCTTGAAACCAGGCAAAAGTCAGAAGTTTTGTCTGAGTTTTGCTTTTTGTGGTTTCACTACAACTCCAAGGAAAATACTCAGGCATGCAAACTTGCATGAACTGAAAAAGGAGAATATTTGAACTTCCTGGGAAGTGAAGCAGCAGAATCTGGCAATGCTCCAATTGCACCATCAGTGGATCAATAACTGTTTTATGCCACCTCTGGTGGGGATGTAGCTGCTGCAGCCAGAACCTGGGAGCCATTTTCAATTGTCACCTGTGAGATGTAATCACACTAAAACAATTGCGGCTGTGCCTTCTAAAATCTTAATGGAAAAGTTTCCCTTGAAGTTAAAAACAATATATGTTATGTGAAGACATGGTTACCTATTTCATTTTCATTACTGATGAGCAGAGTTGGGCCTATGCTTCAAAACTTGGACCTGGATCTAGATCTGAAATCAAATTTCAAATACTCCAGAGTTTGTGCTGGTTCAGAGGCAGGGCTTTGGTTGGTCCATTATATATACAGCAATCATTTAAAAAAATGTGGATCTTTCACCCCCCCCCCAACTTCTCTCAAAGCTGAAGTTTCAGCTCATCTTTATTTATACAAAGAATCCTGTTAAATATTTTAGAGATCAACTGAATCAAAATAATTTTTCACCAGGATTGGATGACTCTGCAGATTATGTGTCAGGTTACAGGCAGTGTGGTCTAACTCTACTGAGACATGACAGTAGGTATAGTTATCAGATAGTTCCTCCTTGATTCTCTTTTAGTTAAATCTCTGTTTTTGTAGTAGTGGCAAGATAAGACTGATTTCAGCACTGCTTGGTTGTTAGAGCATTTATGCACTTATTTCCCTCATACACCTTTGAGCTGCAAAGAGGTACTGAGAAATACATACCAGGCAGTTAGAGGTTAAGGATCATTTGCATAAATTAGCAAGTTTTGCAAATGAATTCATCTAGTGAAAAGTAAGACACGGGACACTGCATTTTAATAATTGACATTCCACATGAAATGCAATGTTCTTGAGGAGGAAATTGAGCTCCAGGTTGCTATTAGACCCAGCGGAGCTGCAAGAGCTGGAAAGAAATGCCATCTCACATTATGAGAGTTACTGCTCCTGCATAACAACTATCTTCCATGCTGATGGACTTATTAATAAAATTACTAGTAGGCATAGAGAGGGAATCGGGAGAAATCCAGGCATCAACAATACTGGACAGGAATCTAAAATGCAAGAGGTCTTTATGATGTGGTCTAAACATCCAGCCAGGAATTAATTATGCTCTGCTTCTAAAACAACCTTTCATTTTCCATTTTATTTGGCAGCAAAAATCCCTTTACTTTACAATTTTACTAAACACTTATAAGATTACTTCAAAGTATGCACGGCTGAGTGGAAATTATAAATTATCTATTTTTGTGCCTTGTCACAGCATAGGTTAAATTACAAAATAAAGATAAGTGATCCACTTACCTGCCTCCTGCTGTCCTGATCAGTTTAAGAACACATTATGTTACAAATATTGGTCTTGGTACATAAGTAATGACTTTCATAAGGTGCTAGTCAGTCATTCAATGTCAGAGTACCTACATCATGTGCCATAAGTACAAATTATGCTCAGGAAGAGTTGGAAACAAATCTGCCCTTAATGTTTCCTGGCTTAATTTAAAATGATCTTAAAGTGAATTAAATCATTTTACTCAATGATATACTTTCCTAGGTTCAGGAAGAGTAACTATGTCGTATCAATTAAATCTCAATGAACTGCAGCAGCCGATAAAATTTTCCCCATTGACTTGTAATATTCCTAGATATTGATGGGAGAGTTATTGTCATTAATCTGAGTATAAACCTGAAATCATGTAGGGTGAGTGCTCTGATAAACTTCCTGCATTGGAAAAATAAACTGATTAACTATACTAGCTGTACACTATCTTTACCATTGTGTTGTCCTTTCCCACTGTGTTAATTGTATACCGATACACTCTTACTTTTTGTATGTGTAATTGTAGTTACCCCATTTCTGCCACTGTATTTTCTCCATATTTGCAAGTAATCTGCTAGCCAGTTAACGATGGGATGAGATAATGTTACTAAGATTCTCTCCCTCCAGAGCTTGGAACACTTTGAAACTAGATTGTACAAAGTACTAGGAAATATATGGCAGTGAATAATGCTTTACTGGTAGCAGGTTGGACAAGTTCACCTAAAAGGTCTTTTGTGTCTCTAATTTCTATGATCCTATGACATCAAAGAATTATTGATGGTTTATTTGTATTCTTGAATATGTTGTATTTCCTTCAGCAACAAACCCTCAACCTTATTAATGATATTTATTATAAAAACAATTAAGACTTTTAAACTTTGAAATACAGACATTGAGATTCCTAACTGAAATGAGTTTTGTGGTCTCAGCACACTGCTGAGTTGCTATGGGTCACTTTATCCTCAAAAATGCCACAGACATTATTTAGGCAGATGACAGTCCATGCTGAAGAGTGAATCCGTTCAGAGTGACTTCAGTGGGGTCAGGATTTCAACCATAGAGTGAATTCTGTAGCTCTCAACCTAAGAAGTATTTTCTAAGTCTTTGGATATATCCTATTATGGAGAAGTTCCTTCAGGACTGTTTAGCAAGCCTGTGGATAAATAGAACTTCAATTTTTAACTCTTTATGAACACAAACAACCATCCCCCACAAATATTAATAGGAATGTTCATACAGTTGTTTTCCAAGAAAATAAAAAACAAAGGGGATCGTAGATTTTTCACTGTATGATAATTTAATATGTTTCCCCAACAAAGTAACCCTGTATCTTAGATCAGTTTAGCCCTACAACATGTCATGTGCAAAAGAAACAGTCAGCTGGCCTAACAGATGCCCACAGCTCCATGGAATGAAACTTTATTCTTAAGAGTGTGGTAGCAGTATAAAGAGTCTTTTCACCAGTGTATTGCTGATGGATCTGAGCTGCTTTTCATGTATGGATGCTACAGACTCCTTATATTTCTACATTTTAATAACAGTGAACAGCATAAATTATCTCTAATTCTTGATTCTGCAAGGAAGCAGCCATCTGGTCTAATACCACTGTGACAGTGATATAGGACTGAACACTCTGTGCTTGGTCTGCTGCACAGAAAAGGACAATAGGACATATTTTAAAATGTCAGGATACATCAGAACCATATTCAGGAAAGTTTGCATTTATGAAAATTGATTGTATTGGAGATATATCATGATGCAGATCTAATCATGGCTGCTGGTGTGGTGAATTAAATTAAGAGCTGATTTGAATTTTTCTAATTAAAGATGTTGTTCCTTCTCCCATCATGCTTTCTCTTTCTGTAAAGGAAGCTTATTTAAACAATTTTCAGAAAAGCTTTGTGGGACAAAATTAAAGCATTAACAGAGTCTCCTGAGTTCAATGGTCATGAAGTGAGTTTGATTGCCTCATTTCTGTATTCAGTGGGCCCTTGTTCGTATCCCAAAACTATCAGTGGTATTTGCATAATACTTATTATTTGAACTGGACAGGCTTAGTGACAAGCAGATCACAGGTACAGCAAGTTAGCATTGAGGTACATAGGCAGAGTGGTTTGGAGAGCCTGCATGGTGTACTGCATGCTCTTTCTGGCCCTAGCCAGATGCCTCAGTCTTGGATTTGCAAAAGTCTCTCATACACAGAGAAATGCAGCCTTTTTTGGAAGTAAATAGTCTTTAGTGGTAAGCAAATATGAGTAAAACCAAAGGTATGGTTTGCCATTGACAAATTAATTTCAGCTTTACTTAGTAGTTTGTTAAATATTTTTGAATGAAGAAGCAAATTTCTGAAAACTTGTTAAGCTGTCATTAAAATTAATGGTATAGTGTATAGCTTTAATTTCACTGGTGGCCTACCAAGTTTTCAGACACTTAATTTGATTTAAAAATAAACTTTAAATACTACTTTATACAGCAGTTAAACTGTGGAGGGCAAAGAGTTAAATACTGTAGCAGGATTTTTAAAGGGCTGCATAATTTTATGACCAGTAATAACATTTGTAGCTTTACTTGCTAGAATGGGGCAATCAAACTGCATAATTCAGGGTGATGATTACCATAGAGATATGAAGTAACCCTCCCACCCTTTCCACTATGGCGAACCCTGCATAATTGGCCAGCTGTTTTTCTTTCGAAGCATCAAACATAGGCCACTAGCAAGACAG
Source organism: Natator depressus (assembly GCF_965152275.1). NCBI lineage: Eukaryota > Metazoa > Chordata > Testudines > Cheloniidae > Natator > Natator depressus. Next base: position 43,237,286 of record NC_134244.1, on the reverse strand, counting down.
AACTCCAGTCTTGATGGATAATTGGTCCAATCTGGTATGGTAAACTGTATGTTCCTTAGATGAGATACGGTTGGGTTTTTCAGCCTTCCAACTTGCTGTTCTGCCAATACGTATGCCAGGACTCTGAATGAAAGGAAGTGGTACTTCTGGGACTAGATATCATCGTTCCTGACAATCAGAGTTGTCAAATGCTGTGACTTCACTTCAGGAAGCATAATTTCTAGAAGCATTATTTCCTGGACTTCATTCAGAATGATGCCACATGCCAGTCTTTCTGGGTAAGTTGTGTAGTATCTGATCCATCTTTGGTGCTCCTCAGGATTCTGACATCACAGCCAATTCATCTTCCCAGTACCATAACACCCACCATTCCTGGAATGATGCTTTAATTGATTAATTCCACCTGAGAGAGAGAGACAAAAAACAAATCAGTGAGGGTAGAACAAGATATGCACAAACAAAGGTAGCTTCCAGCTAAGGTGATCTGAGCATAGTTCCTAATGGGTTGGCCAGAGGGAAAGTCCCTGCTAGAGCTTCTGCCTAAGGACAGCCAGAGCCCTTTGAATCACAGTTGTGGTCATGTATACAATGCAAACAGGGTGAGTACAGTCACCAGATGTGAGGTTATGATAATTAAGGGCTTGATCCTCCATTTTTTTGTGCATACCAAAATCCTGAGCAAAGAACCTGGAACCTAACTGTATCTAGCAGAGTCTCACATCTTACATAAAGATAGTGTGTGTTTGTGTGCAAGGAATGCAAGGATCCAGCCCAGTGACTGTGCTTTATGTTCAGCCACTAGTTGGCCGCCACAAAAAAATCAAAACACTCATTCAACCCAGAGGTATCCGGAGGTTTTCCAGTGTTGAAGAGCACCTAATTTTTTTGACAATAGTTTGGCTTATCTCTACTTAAAATTTTATATCAGAGCTTGAGGGAAGATATAAAGAGTCATGGGTGATAAATATAATAAAGCTTCTTCAGGTATTTGAGATGCCCGGTTAGCTCACTGATAGATCACTTGACGAGCTAGTGGAAAAGCCAGGGGTTTTTAAAAATTATTTCTCCCTCTTTCCTTCTGTTGCATATCTGATTCTTTCCTGTTCCACCATTTAACTTTGTGTTGTAGCTTGGTAAATAAAAGTGTAGTTAGGAAGCCTCTGAATGTAATTTTTTAACCCTTCTATTCCATAGAAGTGGCTACAAAGTATAGCAAGAAAATCAGTTTGACTTAACTATTTTGTCCGCCACTTTTGGGGGACCAAAGGAGAATCTATTTAAATCTATTTAGCTTAATAGAAAAAATGAACTTGAGTCTCCTTCCTTTCCCTGACACAGAGAGTAGTAGAAGTAGTAGTTTCCTAAAATTTCCACGTAATTACTGCAAATTCTATACTCTAGAAAATTGCTATCCTGGAAGCTGTAACTAGATGGAAATTAACAAACATACCTGGCCATATTCATATGTATCCCTTTTGCAACTCCATTAATGTTACACTTCTGTAGGCGAATGAGGTTATACAAGGGATAAATTCAACCCACTGTACTGAATTAAGGGTAAGAACTCTCCTTATGGGATGTATTATTAAAACAGGACATTAACAGCAATTTTGTTTTGTAGTTGAGGTGATTCACTCAGTGAAGTTTTGACCTTCTCTTCTCCTTTCTTTATATTTTAAACAAGTCTGTTTCCTCCTGCTAGTGCTTCTTCAACCTAAGATATTTAAGTCATGGGTGGAGGGGAGGGAAGAAGTAGACACTGATTAATGACCCTGCAATCAGGGGTGTTGGAACAATTTGTATAGTGGGGGTGCTGAGAGCCATTGAACCAAACTGTAAACCCGGCATATGATTGAAACCACTTGAAGCCATGAGGTGCAGCAGCACCCATAGTTCCAGCACCTATGCCTACAATAACTCCTTGGGCTGGGATCTTGTCACGACTCTGAAGTAAGGCAGGGTCATGCCTGGTCAGTACTTGTATGGGAGTCCTCTGAGGAAAACCCAAGATCGTACAGTAAGTAGCTCTCTTCTCTGTGCGTCGGTTCTGAGCCAGTGCCCAAGATCAGTGCTATGGGGAAAGCAGTGTGCTGTTGAAAGTATTGATTTTTGGGGGATGAGATGTAAACCCAATGTCTTGACTATTTGAATAGAAGAATATCAACTCAGATCATGGTCCAGAACCTTAATATATATATTAGCAGGGCTCAGGAAAGTATAAAGAAGTAAAAGCTTAGGACAAATTCACTGCTGAGATTGTAATCCAGCAAGAAGCTTGCCTTGTCGTGTAATCCAGAAAGAGGCTTGCCTTGTCAATGTGAAAGATTTATCTGAGCATGTACACTATGGGCAACTGAGGAAGGCTGGAATGGTAAAAAAACTGACCTGGGTTAGAGGGGAAGTGAAGGGATCTATAAAAAATTGTATATAAGAAAGGAGAGAAAGGGGAAGTTCATAGTAATGAATATGAATCAGAAGATAGGAATTGTAGAAAATTAATAAGGGAAGCAAAACAACACAAGGAGAAATCTATGTCCAGCTGAGTTAAGGACAATAAGGAGTTTTAAAGTATATTAGGAACAAAAAGAATCCTAACAATGGTATTGGTCCATTAGTAGATAGAAATGGTAGACTTATCAGTAATACAGAAAAGGCAGAAGTGTTCAATTAATATTTGTTCTATATTTGGGGGGGAAACAGCAGATGTGATCATATATGATAACTCTTTCCATTTCTTTAGTGTCTGGAGGATGTTAAATAGCGGCTACTAAACTTAAAAAAATGTTTTTAAAATCAGCAGGTCCTGATAACTTGCATCCATAAATTTTAAAAGAGCTAGGTGCTTGCTGAACTCTCAAATGTTGATTTTTTTCAAAAGTCTTGGAACACTGGGGAAGTACCAGAAGAGTGGAAGACAGCTAACATAGTGATGGTATTTAAAAAGGGTCTACACAATGACCAGGGTAATTATAGACTTGTCAGTGTAACATTGATCCTGGGCAAGATAATGGAGCAGCTGATACAGGACTTGATTAATATAGAATTAAAGGAGGGTAATATAATTAATGCCAGTCAACATGGATTTATGGAAAATAGATCTTGTCCAACTTGGTATCTTTTTTATGATGAGATTACAAATTCAATTGATGATAATTTATACATAATAATCTATAATATTCTTTTGCCTTCTATAAGGTTCTTGATTTGGTACTGCATGGCATTTTGATTTTAAAAAACTAGAAAGATGTAAAATTAACATGGCACACAGTAAATAGATTAAAAACTGGCTAACTGATAGGACTCAAAATCCAAGTAATTGTAAAGGGGAAAATCCTTATCAAACAGATGTGTTTCTACTGGGATTCCACAGGGATCAGTCCGTGCCCCTACACTATTTAATACTTTTATTAATGATATGGAAGGAAGAATCATCACTGAAATGCAGATGACCCGAAAATTAGGGGAGTGGTAAATAATGAAGAGGACAGGTTACTGATCCAGAACAATCTGGATCACTTGGTAAACTAGGTGCAAGCAAACTATGCATTTTATTAAGTCTAAATGTAAATGTGTACATCTAGGAACAAAGAGTGTAGGCCATACTTACAGGATGCAGGACTCTCTCCTGGGAAGCACTGGTTCCAAAAAAGATTTGGGGGTCGTAGTAGATAATGAACTGAACATGAGCTCCCAGTACAACGCTGTGGCCAAAGGAGTTAATACAATCCTCGGATACATAAACAGGGGAATCTTGAGTGGGAGTAGAGAGGTTATTTTACTTCTGTTTCTGGCACTGGTGTGACTGCTGTTGGCACACTGTCCAGCTCTGGTGTCCGCAATTCAAGAAGGATGTTGATAAATTGGGGAGGGTTCAGAGAAGAGCAAGAGAATGATTAAATGACTAGAAACATGCCTTATAGTGATAGACTCAAGGAGCTCTATCTATTTAACTGAAAGGTTAAGAGGTGACTTGATTAGTCTACATGTAATCTTCCTGGCAAACATATTTAATAATGGGCTCTTTGATCAAGCAGAGAAAAATATAACATGATCCAATGCCTGGAAGCTGAAGCTAAACAAATTCAGACTGGAAATAAGGTGTAAATTTTTAACAGAGTAACTAACCATTGGAATAATTTACCAAGGATCATGGTAGGTTCTCAATCACTGACAACTTTTAAATTAAGATTGACTGTTTTTCTAAAAGAGATGTTCTGGGAATTATTTTGGGGAAGTTCTGTGGATTGTGGTATACAGGAGATTAGACTAGATTATCACAATTGTCCCTTCTGACCCTGAAATCTCTGAATCTGGATATGAATGGGTGCTAGTGAGGAGAAGATTACCAAAGCCTTGAACCTTTACTGTGTATGAACAGTGCTGAACAGCTCGTTTTCTATATCATGATTAGGTTCTCTGGAAGCTGAGCAAAAGAAATCCAAAGAGAGTTTCAGAGTACAAACATCAGAAAATCCACTCTCTGTACATTCTAAAATTAATTTTCAGTATTATATAACTACAGTAGAACCTCAGTTATGAACACCTCAGGAATGGAGGTTGTTCGTAACTCTGAAATGTTCGTAACTGAAAAAAAATTATTTTCAAAAGTTTACAACTGAACATTAACATAACAGAGCTTTGAAAGTTTAATATGCAGAAAAAATCTGCTTTCCCTTTATTTTTTAGTAGTTTACATTTAACACACAACTGTACTGTATTTGCTTTTTTGGTCTCTGCTGCTGCCTTGTGTACTTCCGGTTCCAAATGTGGCATGTGGTTAATTGATCAGTTCGTAACTCTGAGGTTCTACAGTATAGCCTGGTCCATGTTTCTTGATTAAACAGCAGGCATCAGTTGACTCAGATAGTTTTGTATAACCCACATATCATGAAAAGCAGTTTGAACTTCCTTTGACTAGCAGGAGAACTTCACCACTTATGCAGCCTGATTATTCATTCCAATTCTATGCATTCTCTGATTTTAAAAAAATACATAGGGTTTTGAGAGGAGGAAAAGTAAATAAAAGGACAGTTCCAGTATATTTTCTGATAAAATCTGCCACACTGGAGATACTTCCTCCTCTGTACCATAATGAACTATGTGAAACACAATGAAGTTTACTGAATGTAAAAGGAAAGTAAGACATTATGAAACATGCAATGTGGGAAATATAGACAGCAGAACAAAACAGAAGCTGGATGGTTTTATGCTACATTTTATCCTATTATTTTAAAAGGCTGAAAATATTTTTTTCTGGATTAGTGATATAAATAATACTTTTTTGTGTGTTCACTCAGTAGACTGTTAGCAAACGTTTTCCTTTCAATCAATCACTCAAGAAGTCAAAATCTTTAACCACATAAAAGTCTACTGAGAACAAGTTTTATTTACAATGGTGACCTGGCCAAGAAGGCACAGTAACTGCAATATGTGTCATTACTTACAGACAGACAAGCACTGTTGTATATTACTAGAAAGCTCCCAAACATCTCAGAATGCATAAATCAATTATATAAAATACCACAAACATCAAATAAAACAATAAAATAGAAAAGGTCATAACGCCACCAGACAGGTCATGAATAACTGCTACAAGCATCAGCCAGTGATTGATCCAGACTGAATAAAAGACCAAGAGATATACAAGTCGTTCCTATTGGAGCCTTTTGTGCTGTGTTCAAAAACGTGTCACAACCTTTGATGTTGTCTCTGACTTTCATTACTTTGGTCTATATTTCATTATAAGACATTAATTTTAAAGCTTTATATTTATCAAAACTGGGTTTTACATGCTTTCTATAAATGCTCATTCTTAACAGGTACATGTTGCTTTACAATTTTCAGTTTTCAGGCTATATTTATGAAGATTAATAATATTTGGCCCGCAGTAATACTGTCTGAGCTATTGTAGAACCATTTATCCAAGAGAATTTGGTCAAGGAACATTGTTGGTGATGACACTTTTTTAGATAACCACATTTTTCCATAATTCAAAGTAACTGATTTCAAGAACACTGACAGTTTGAAATAATATTGAGCCAAATCTTGAGAGGCTGAAATCAGTGGGAGTGGTGGGTGCTCATGACTTCTAAGAATTTGGCTGATTGTTTGTAATTATATATATTTGTCTTACGTACAGTCAAAAATATAACAACAATCAAGTCAGTCTTTAGAGCTGATATAATCAGCATGTCTGAGCTTTCTTCAAAGATAAAAAATCATGGATAATGCACTTTTAAATACAAGATCAGGGCTTTGTTAGTATTTATTTGTATGTCCTGTTCCCAGGTGTCCATGCCAAATGCCCACAAGCTCTGAGGGCCCTACTGCCCACTGCCTTGCACCTTATGAACTCATTTACATCTGTGTAAACCAGTGGCTCTCAACCAGGGATACACATACTCCTGGGAGTACACAGAGGTCTTCTAGGGGGTACATCAACTCATCTAGGTATTTGCCTAGTTTTACAACAGGCTACATGAAAAGCACTAGTTAGCAGTACAAACTAAAATTTCATATGGACAGTGACTTGTTTATACTGCTCTATATGCTATACACTGAAATGTAAGCACAATATTTATATTCCAATTGATTTTTTTCATAATTATATGGTAAAAATGAGAAAGTAAGCCATTTTTCAGTAATAGTGTGCTGGGACACTTTTGTATTTTTATGTCTGATTTTGTAAGCTGGTTATTTTTAAGTGAGGTGAAACTTGGGGGTACGCAAGACAAATCAGACTCCTGAAAGAAGTACAGTAGTCTGGAAAGATTGAAAACGACTGTAAACCATAGGCATAGTTTGACTTCTATATTTGCGTGGGGGGCAGCCATAGTCAGGCCAGTGGGGTCACACATGGGGGGAAAATTCCACACCTGCCCATGGCTTGCAGTTTGGGGGGGCAACACCCCCCCCATGCCCCTCCCAACTATGCCCATGGTGTAAATTCTGCCATTCTGATTTGGTAACATCTTACTCTTGCTTTGCTCAGGCATAAATGACTACCTCAGAGCAAGACAGTGGAGAATCAGGTGCTGAGACTAAATTGTTTGTTATCTTGGAGTTTTTCAAAATTAGGAAGCCACATATGAAATTCAGAATGCAGCATGTATAAAAAGATTTATTTAGCACTTTCATTGCACAGCATGTAAGCATGCACCAGATGCCAATCAACCGTATATGTCAGTCAATCAGATAGCATGTTGCATCACCAGGTTGTAGGGTCTCATCAATAAGACCTGGCATATAATTCAAAGTTCAGACCTTTCCAATGAAGATTTCAGCCATTTACATTCTAATACTGTGCAATTCCTGTTCTCCTAGCCTGGACAAAGTGATTTGCTAAGCTGGCAACTGCAGTGCCCTGCTTGAAATAGGATTAATTATTTAAAGAAAAAAAGAGAGAGAAAACCACCATCTTTGTGACTGCACCAAAAGCTTGTTGAATGGACGGGTAAATGTTGCTGAAACCATTAGCTCAGATAAATTCCACCTCATTCAGCTCCAAATATGGCCATAATATTTATACTAAATTCAGAGAAACTGGATCATCCAGATGCTGTATTCACATCTCCAGGCTTCAGAGGGTTTTGGGTAAAAAAACTTAGAGTGCTAAGCCATTTTGGACAAAACGGTTTTTGCTTCATTGATGACATATGCATTTAGAAACAAATACTGCCCATTTAAAAAACAAACAAAAAGCCTCCCTCAGTTTTCAAATATAGACCCTCCTCGCATACAGAGCCCGAGCAATCTGTTTTGCAACATGGCATCCAATATGATTAAGAAATGTAATACATACTAAGAAAGTCTTAGATAATTTACACTATGCATTAAAGTATTTTGCATGAGAATATAGTATGATGCAGACAGCAGAAGAATTATGTCTTTCATTAAAAGGTTTGAAACTCAGTGTGTTATGATATAACTACAGCAGTTTTTCTGTCTCAGTGAAGGCTTTTTATTTTAAACACTGCCTTGAAAACCAAGGGATGCATATGCAATAGCACTACTTTAGCGATATGTTTTAACTTAATATCACCTCTTTGTAATTACACACTGTCAGTTTACCTGATGTCCTGGGGTTATGGGTGAACAACTATGTTGTCACTGTTCTTCATCTTGGTGCATCTGATGTGAGCTGTAAAATAAGAGGGCATTTTTTCATCATTTAAAGTAACAACAACAAAAAATCCTAGTTCAAAGGCTATTTGAAGCTGTGCATGAAGAATGATCTACATTCAGGTCAGGATTAAAAGACAATCAATTACATGGAAGAAATATATATATGCCACAGATCTCTTATTTGTAAATCAGGATGTGTATTTGTTGCCTAATTTCAAAAGCAAAAAGAACAACTTGCAGGGGTACATTTGGATGGCCTTTGAAGAAATGCAGATTTAATTTCTATGAAACTTAAGATGGAGGGAAGGGAAATATAGCATGATTCACCTGAGAAGGTGGCTCATGTGTTGGGGGAGATCTGGGCTCTTATTCTACTTACTTTGTACTGCTTGAGTGGTACAAAGCAGATGAAAAGTTGGTTTACCTGCATAGGATAATTTCCATGTAGTATACCACATGTATAACCCGACCATATCCCTACCCCATCTTTGTTGCCCTGCGCAGGATGGGAGTAGCAGAGATAAAAGGGATATGGCCAAGATGTTGCTGCACTTCAGTGCTCCCTTATTGTCAGAAATGCCACCCACACACCTCAATGGCTGGGGGAAGTTGATTGGGCTGGTAGTGAAGAGGAACAGCTCCAGCAGTGAGGGAGGGAGATACTCATTGAGGGACACTGGGTAGCTCCTCCCTCCCTTCTTAGAGTCATTGGCCAGTCGGAGGAGGGAGGAGGCGGCTTGTGAGGTTCTGGCCAAGGGTATGACTGGTGGTCCTGCATGTGCTCACTCAGAGAACCACTCTGAAGGGGCCAGGTGGAATGCTCTGTCCCCTCTCAGGATGATGGAGTATGGGTTGGGGCACATCTAAACTTTGTGTGCTGAGTGGTGGTGCTCGGTGAGGCATTCTGTGCCCATCTGGCATCACCCCACCCCACCCCACCCCACCTCAAAAAAACCAACAAAACCTCTTCACTTTACAGGAATCACCAGGGAAATGAAGTAAGATTTAGAAATGTGGGAAAGATTTCTGGAGGAGTTTAATAGGTTTCAATATGGTGTTCAGACTGGTTGCTCAAGGCCAAGCTGCAGGTATAATCCAACACCTTGAGGAGTGAGTTTTTGGGGGTTTACTTTCAAGGTAAGGGATGTGCTCAGAGGTGGCCAGAAAGTTGGGTGGCTCAGGGCACTTTGGGGATGTCACCTTGCTAGAGGTTTTTTCCCCTGTAGTGGCGGCAGTCATTATATCTGGAGCGACAACTGATCCGTGCTCCATATTGTGAGTAGACCATTGGCTAAGAATGCTTGAAGCATGAGGCAGGTGAGGGCCTTCGTTTTACACTGCCGGTGGTTAAACATCCTTTCTTTTTATACAGAGTTTTATGTTCATGAACTGCCTGTCCCAGGAGTGGATAATAGTGCTGCTGGGGCTCTATCTCAATTTCAGGATGGCAGATTATCACCCCGCCTGTCCGCAGGGATGCATGGGCAATGCCTCTGGAACCTGGATAGCTGTGGGACTAGTGAGGACTCAGTTGCCCTGTGGACTCAGTGGGCCTATAAGAGTTCACAGAATTTAGGGCACAGGAAGAGTTTCGTCACAAATGGCCCATACTTATACACCTGGTTTTGGGATACACTGTGTCTTTGGCTCCCTCCACTATATTCCAGAACTGGCTACTGGTACGCCATGTGGGTACTTCATAGTACAGACGCTCTTAAAAGGTGGTCCAGGAGAGAACAACAGGTTATCCATAACAGTGGAGACCCTGACTGGGCTATTAAAGGCTCTAGCATGTGTATGCAGCTGTGGTAGGGAGGCCATTTTGTTTAGAGTGGCATTTGTTGCTGCCTCCTTCTGCACTTTCAGAGCTAGTGAGCTGGGCCTTTTGGAGCCACAGACAGATCCCAGTGGTCATTGAGCTCTGAAACACCGGCACTGGAGCCACTTAGATGTCTGGTATAGGAGAGTATGGGTGAAGGGTGGGTAGTGCCCCTTCCCTGTGTCTAAGTTAATAGTTGTGGCCTGCTGCTTAAAATCCATCCATGTGTCTGGTCATTTCACTGCTGGGTCTGGAGCAATGGGCCCTGACAAGGGCTTAGAAAAGCTGGCTATAAGGATCTGGCCTTTTGTGTGTATTTTAATGCTGTTCTAGAAATAAAATCCAGTACAGAGGCATAGATTCAGTTTGCAGTAGCATTTTTCTAAAGCAGTATATTGTCATTCAGGTGACTTCGTCTCTTCCCCATTTCAGCCAACTCACTGCTGTAGCTCCTACATGCTCTGTTGTTTTTGTCTTCTCCTGTCATCTTCCTACTTTATTTCAACATCTCTCCTCAAGTTACAACATGCATTTGTAATGCCTACAAGCTTATCGCATTTTTATGATAAATGTTTGGAACGTTGTTAACAAAACACGAGAACAATTTTTCTACTGCAAAACTTCTCCCTTACATATTTTCAGGAAACGAACATGGAATTCATTCTTTGTCTTTCTCAAACAACTAGAGATTATTAAATGACATTTCACAGAGCCATAATTTCAGCACTTAGTCTTTGAAAAACTGTATTTCAGACCTGCTCAGTAGACACTTGGAGTGGCTAAAATCTCTGGAGATTTCATCCTCAGTGGCATGCTCAAGCCTCTCTCAGCTCCTAGTGCTGCCCAGACTGCACATGCGCTATCTCCACAGAGCAACTGAGCATGTTTCCTTCAGCCTCGGGGCAAAGCCAGTCTTTCCCTGTAATGGCCACTTCTGGGCACTGGAATTGAGAGCAGGGACTGTCTCTCTTGTACTCTCAATGACCCACTCTGTAGGCACCCAGGTAGTGTGTAGAAGGAAGCCCTCTGATTTGAATGTAGAGGGATAAAATCCGGAGGGGTGGGGGAGGGAAATTACTAGAGTGGGACAAAGAGTCTGATAAGACTGGAACTGGAGCTGGGTATAGATACTGGCACTGGCTAGGCAGGGAGACTAGGAGCTGGGAGGGGAGGCTGGGACTGGTTGGCCAAGGAGACAGGCTGGGAACTGATAAAGGAAATGAGCGGGGGACCTGGGAGCCAGTTGGCTGGTGGGGAGACAATGTGACTGGGCAAGGAGCTGGGGTAGGGAAAGAGACTGGAGCTGGCTGCACAAAGACTGCGACTAGGGACCAGTGGTGGGGAATGGGAACAGGGGAGGGGAAACGGATCTGAGAAGGACTTGGAGTTCAGTGGGAGAACATGTACTGGCTGGGCAATGACACAGGGCTGAGGAGCCAGGGAGGGGGAGACTGGGCAAAGGAAATGGGGGCTGGAGACTGAGATTGGATGAGGAGTCTGGGGAGGGAGACTAAGACTGGGAGCAAGTGGGGTGAGGAAGGGAATAGATAGATCTGACAAGGAGCTGGGAGCGGTAACTGGGAATGGCTGGGCAAAAAGACTTGGACTGGGTGTGGAGAGGAGGAGAGACTGGTACTTGGACAGTGAACCTGGAGGGGAGACTGGGACTGGCTGGAAAAGGAGACTGGGTGAGAATCCTGAGGAGTGATTACAGGCACTGGGTAGTCAAGGAGAGTGGGACTGAGACAAAGATGCAGAGTGGGGAAGAGACAGGACTGTGACAGGGACAAGTTGAAGGGATGGGGCAGAAGGGGATCCAACTTGGTGTAAAATGAGCAGATGAATCTCTGCCCACTACAGCACACTCCACTTCAGAGCCTGTAAAGGAACCCAAGATTCCTGAGTTTCACCCTTCCTGTGCTTTCAGTAAATATCTGTGAAAACCTCTGGCAAAGTGTGTGTTTCATTCCCCCCTAGTGCTGGTCCACACAGAGGATGACAGCCTACTATTGCTATCGGTTACTCTGTGTGCTCAAGAGGCAAAGACCTGAATGGTGGATCTAAAGGTTCTAATCCTGCTGTTGATCATGTGGTTGTCAATATGATGCCATATGATGGAATTTCTCGTTGGTTTTTTTTTTCTGTTTGTGTTCCTAAAAACATAGGAAATGATACATACACAAACTACATTGAAAGTACATTATTAAAGTTGCAAAGTCAAGCACTCAAAAGTTAGGAAATGCCAGAATTAAAGTTGTTTGTGCAACCTTAATTCAGTCCCCTTGTGTATATGCATTATTATGCTGTCTTTAATTACATGATCACATGCTATTTTCTCCACAGGTCCCCTGCCTCATTCAGTGCACAGGATGAACAGTGATCAATTAATGAACATCTATTCAATATATTATTATAATTACATGGACAACCTTAATTCTGGTATGTTCTAACTTTTTTGACTATGTGGCTTTGCAACCTTAATGTAGCTTTTGGTATAATTATTATATATATTGGTTGTGACCTTGAGAATCCAACTTGATTTCTTATAATTAAGGCCCATAAGCTATTTCTTTTGATACAAAATATTAGGGAAATACTAGTATTTCACTTAATCTATGTATGTAACCAGGAGCATTCTGTGCTTCTAGAGATGTTTGTTTGTATCCATAACTAATCATGGACAATTATTAATAAGAATTTAGGGAATGTTGCTTCTTTTGTGGTGTGAAGTTATATAAATCATTCAGCTGAAAGGAGAAGATGCCCTGGAGATATACAGTATATTGAATTTTTCAGAGGAAAATTATGTGTCAGTGTTTGCCATTTGATTCAATGATTGCCATGGCAAATGAAAGCATTTTAGAAAAAATATAATTTACATAGATTATCACTCTTTTATTTACTTTTCTCCACACCAGGGAGTCTTACATTTATGACAAGAAAATTTCTCTATGCTTTGATTATCCTTATTTAGGTTTCAGGCCTTAGATGTCCATATAACATTTTGCTTTAGATGTCTTCTGCTTGGTTGAATTATGAAGATTTAAGGTATTGAGGTTTACAACCTGGAGTGGAGGCAGACTTAGGGAGTAGTTCAGAATGGTTAGCCCTCTGTGCCGTTGCTCTGAAATGTGAGATTCCTCTCACTAGTCAGGACTTGTGGCCTTTTCCCCCTTCTGAGGCCTATAAACTTGTCTCTATTGGGGTGGGGGTGGGGGTGGGGGTTTGATGGAGAGAAGGGATGTTCACTTCTGCACATAGCTTCCTATGCTAGTTACTCATTACTGGGGATTTTCCCATCCAAACTGATGATTTTGGCCTCTTTATCTGGTATAATACTTTATCTCTCAAACTCTTGTATAAATGGTGAATGAAGCACTGTCAGTCCCACTACTGGACCAAATATATACCCAGTGGCATCTGCCTGCCTTTTTTTTTTTTAAGTATGAAGTGCCACTTAAATTTCACAACAATGAAATTAAGGGCTTCTGTGTATTTTCATCGATATTATTTTGCACATATCCATTGCCTCATATCCTAAACAAACGACTTCACATCATCTGACAAATCACATACAATGTTCTTTTTTGGCCCAGTTAATAGAAATGACATATAATGTATTACTGATCCATAACAAGGGGAGATGAATACATACTGCTACCGCAAAATAAAATCAAATTTCTAAGTTTCACTAATGAAATCAGAAAATCAAAATTATGGTTGTAAGTTTGTTTAACTGGCTCTGCTGTCATAGGTTTTATCACACATATAAATCTTGTTATGGTGTTGCTGAGCATCTGAAACTTCTACTGAGCACAGTAAGAATTGCAGGTATCTAGCATGCTGCAAAACATTATATGTTTCAGCACGAAGTTTGAAGCAGAACACTGCACTGCCCGACTTCCTGCTGACTGACTCAGAGACAGGAACTAGCTGCTGAGACTGGGACAAGGAACAGAGCCAGGCTAGATCATAGAAGCACCAGTAATATGTTTACTTTAGAAGTTATTTGTTGCTATTAGCTAATAAATAAATTATTCTAAAAGCTGGCCTCAGTCATCACTGAAATACTACACCCAACATTTAGCCAATTAGAGCAAAATAGCCCACTGTTCTAAGGTTCCTGAAATACATAAGTAACTATGGAAGGGTGGCTTTAAGTCTACATTTCCTTGTGTGCAATCACTTTGTTAGATCTTTAACCTTATTTTATTTTTTACTCTTAAATATTCCTGTTCAGCTTATGCAGAGGTGTCACTGTCACCTGGGTGGCAAGAAGGTGCCTTGCTAATAGCTTGGCTTTGTACCTCTTCTTAATTGTTAAACTTCTACACATTAAGAACTGTGGAATAGGTTTTTAATTTGCCTTGTGTCTATAATTTACATATTTATTTGAGCAGACATGCAGACTGGACAGTACAGTATCAAAAAGACATTAGAAGTATTAAGTTCCCCAGATTTCACTTATCTTATGTCATAAAAATAGAAAAACTGTTTTTTGTTTTTTTTTAAAAAACTGATGGATATGATATACTATTGTATATGTCTTAGGCAGTTAGAGAGATCACAAAGGATGCCCTGTTCTTTTCATTTAGAATACATTTCAAAATTATTTGCAGTTCATTCCAATGGCACAATAGGAAAAATAAAGGCCCCTATTTCTTATAGTTGGTAATGTTTCTTAGATCCCGAGTTCTGCTCTGAGGCCTTGCAGGATCTGGCACTTAACGTAATCTGCTAGCTTGACAAATGAAACAGAAAAGACTGATGTAATAGTTCTATCACACATCTCAGTATATTGTACATTAATATTTATGTCCAGGGAGGGTACACTGCACTGGCTTACAGTCCCATTGACTTCCTATCACAGGGTGGCTGGCCCCAGTAAATGAAGTAGGTACAGCTTCCTTGTAATAGTGCATGTCCATTCATGTGGCCAGTTAAGAGGGTAGTGCAGCACCTAGAGCCTATAAAAGGTTAAGGAGAGACCCATGAGGAAGAGAGTCCCAGTTAGAGTAGAGTAGGTCAGGTCTCTGGGGAAAGCTGCAAAGAGTACTCGGCAGGCCCTCCCTGGGAAGAGGGAGGAATTGAAGGCAGTAGAGATGCAAGAGGAGTTTGCTGGCTGGTATCCCTGACCAGGCCTGAGGGCTGAAGACAGGATGAGCAGTAGCAGTTCCCTTTGCTTGCTGGCTCTAAGCTGGAGAGCTGGAGCTAAGGGACAGGAGAGGGTTGAAGGCAGGGGAGCCACAGAGGAGTTTACCTGCTGACATCACCCTGGGCTAGAGAGCTGGACCCAGAGGAACTGAGAGAGAGAGAACTGGGGAAGTGAGGGACGCTCCCCAGGCAGTGATGCTTCCAGCAGAGGTTGTGGGGGTTCCTGCTGGGAAGAGTGGGGTTGCACTGCAGTTGGAAGGCTTTGGGTGGCTGTAGGGTTGCCAACCCTCCAGGTTTAGTCTGGAGTCTCCAGGAATTAAAGATTAATCTTTAATTAAAGATAATGTCATGTGATGAAACTTCCAGGAATTCATCCAGCCAAAGTTGGCAACCCTAGGTGGCTGTCCTGGTACAAGGACACGAGAGCTAGGGTATGGTGAGAGATGCCAGGGCTGTATGGTGCATGTATCTGGACTATGCTGAGGGAAATCTGGACTATGGTTGTGGGACTTGTGTTTTGATTTATATGCATGTGACTTTTATCGTAAATAAACCCTGTGAGGACTGTCCTTATACTTGGGGAGTATCTGTGGACTTAATTCTGGCAACTCTGGGTAGATGGAAAACTGCAGAGGGCATGTCTGTCATGCTGTAGCCTGCTGCAGGAGGGTGCTCTGGATGGGGTGGCCCTATAACACTTCCAAATATACTGTAATAATTTGGCCTGGTATTTAGCAGTTGATTATTTTCACCAGTGGATCTCAACCTTTCTAGACTACTATACCCCTTTCAGGAGTCTGATTTGTCTTGTGTACCCCAAATTTCACCTCACTTAAACTACCTGCTTACAAAATCAGACATAAAAAACAAAAGTGTCCCAGCACACTATTACTGAAAACTGGCTTACTTTCTCATTTTTACCATATAATTATTAAATAAATCAATTGGAATATAAATATTGTACTTACATTTCAGTGGATAGTATATAGAGCAGTATAAACAAGTCATTGTATGAAATTTTAATTTGTACTGACTTTGCTAGTGCTTTTTATGTAGCTCATTGTAAAACCAGACAAATATCGAGATGAGTTGATGTACGCCCTGGAAGACCTCTGTGTACCCCCAGGGGTATGTGTACCTCTGGTTGAGAACCACTGATTTACACTATCGATATGACTATCTACAAATATAAACAATATAAAAGTGGAGGATTTTGTCTCATAAAAGGTAATTAAAAATCGGCTACATATATTTTTATTTCATGTCTTTTCATATCTTCTTAAACTTCATCTCACAATTAATGCAGTGGCTTCCAACATATTGTTCCCTTTAGCCCAGCATGTGCTGAGGCCCCAGTCCTGCAAGCACTTACATATATGCTTGACTTCAATGGGACATAAAAGTAAGCATCTGCATATAGAGATAGCAGAAGGGCCTTGCTATGTCAATGGTGGATGATTATTTCTATTTGCTGGGGAAGAAGCCTGAATTTGAAATGGGAAAATAAACAACTTTTTTTCCCACTCAGAGTCCAAATGAAACTTTTAAAACTGGGTTTTCTTTCTCCATAATGAACACCCTCACTTTGAGGCAAACTGTACTTCTGAAGTATGTTCTACCTGCAATTCCCTGTGTGGAACTCCCACTGGTGGCCAGGGAAGATTAGCACAGTGAATTGATTGAGGACAGTCATGGCCTCATCCAAAGTGCATTTGTGTCAATGGAATAATTCCCACTGATGTCAGCCGACACTGGATGGGGCCCTACAAGGCTCAAAGAGATCATTCTAGCAAGTTGCTGCATAACTGTGGACCAAAAGCGTTTGAAGGCAAAATTCTTCTCTGTGATCTGCACTGATATCTGCTTACCCATGCTGCAGATCAAACAATTCTGTGTATTCTACACAGAAGTCTCAGCACCATCAATGATATGTGAAATGAGTGCATGACATCTGAATGAAAATACCCCCTGAGGAAATGTTACTCTCAGTGCCTCTTCATATTTCTTTTTTGGTAAAAATACTCAAAGCCATATATGTTTGTTTCAGACGGCAGTCAGAATAAAGCCTTATTTACTGTAGTACTTGAAGGGCTATTTGTTTTATTTTGAAGGTGTACATTAATACATTGTAGTTGGTTAAGGAAACATATCTTAGTGAATCCAGAGTTTTTCTTTACAGAACACTTTTTGTTTTGGAAAACATATAATTTAAATGTACTTTCTCTTTTAAAGTTTTCCTTGCCTTGGCTCATGCATGTACAATATTACAAATATATCCACTTGGAAAAAGTTAACTATGGAAATGATCCAGTACTAGAATAATAGAAATGTAGGGATTGGAAGGGACCTCACGGTCATCTAGTCCATTCCACCCTCCATGCAGAGGCAGGATTAAGTATACTTTAAATATTCATTGAAGCCAATGAACTCTTTGCATTGATGTCAATGGTCATCCGACTCGGCACTAAAATCATAAAAGGGTGTGTGTGTCTGATTAACTCCTTTATTTCTTCAGAAACAGAGTGCATTAATTGTCTACAGGCTTGTTTTAAACTTTATTTATCATGCTGTTTGGGCCACTTTGTTGATATTTCTAGTACCATCCAGTCTTAAATTGTAAGTGACACAAATTAATTACATAAGCCCTTAACATGGGTATAGTTTGCCCCCCCAAACTGCAAGCCTTGAGCAGGTGTGAAATTTGCCCCCCCCCCATGCAACCCCATTGATCTGACTGGCGCTGACCCGCCCAAATATAGAAATCAAGCTATGCCTATGCATACTAAAGCAAAGCTCCCACTGAGTTTAGTAGGAGCTTTGTCTTAGTAGTGCCAGACCAGGCTCATAGAAGTTTCAGAAAAATAGGGCAACCTACAGTTACCGTAACTACAAGGTAGCTCCATGTTAAGTATACTAAAACTTGCTTAAGCACTGCTCCATTATCTTGTAAGTAGAGTCAGGATGAGCTCCACCCTGACATCTGGTGGTGAGGTGTGGCAAGTTGTGGAAAAGAACTTCAGGGGCTGATCTCATTTGCATAGGCACACCCATCCCGCCTAGAATGAGGCCATAACTGCCCAAATGGTCACTTTGGCTGTTGTGGGATCCCCAGTGTCTCTGTTATTGGGGCGGGAAGAATAAATTGTTATTACCCTGATTTATGGGAACTGTGCTTGGAACTGTACTTGGCCTTTTGTTATGATGGAGGGACTCACCATCAACTAAGTAGCACTCGCTAAGCAAGGGACATGGGTTCCAAAACTCTGTGAATTGAGAGAGGCTTGAGACAGGTATTTGTACCTGGTGGTGTGGGCTGCTTTGTGAGGGCCTGAAACACCAATTGCACCTCTGTCTCTCTCCACTGTGGAATGTCAGAGCTAATTTTGGGTCTATTAAGAGTCTTGCTACAGGTACTGTGCTGAATTCACTTTGGCCTTATGGTGCACCAGCACTAAGGCTCCCACTACTATGAGCTGAAATCACTGAGAGCTGAAATCACTGAGCACTGTGTCAAGTAATGGGGAGCCGGAAGAACCAGAGTGCAGTGGTGCTGTTTGTGGATAGGCTGGCGGAGTGTTCGTGAGATGGCGAGGTGAGCTGTGCAGAGCGGAGCCGTTCGTGAGATGGCGAGCTGTGCAGAGCGGAGCCGAGCTGTGCAGAGCGGAGCCGGTCGTGGTGGAGCAGAGCAGAGCCCTGTGGGGCAGTCAGCTTCAGGACACGTAAGGTGCCCCTTACCTCTTTCCCCCACACACAGGCACATTTTAGCCAGACTGGGGAGTAACACTCTGCAGATGAACTTTTGAACTCTGGGGCTGGACTTTTTGAACTTTGGGTGATTTGTGGATTGCTGGACTCAAGAGACGTTTGGGTTCTGGGACTCAAGAACCCGAGGGAAAGGATGTGGCCCAATTTGCTGGGGTGGGTCTTTGCTCATGGTTTGGTTAATGAACACTGGTTGTGGTGTTTCCCCAATTTAATGCTGATGTCGTTTACCTCATGTTATTAAAGATTCTCTGCTACACCGAGATTCTGTGCTTGCGAGAGGGGAAGTATTGCCTCTTTGAGGCGCCCAGGGGGTGTGTAAGATTTTCCCAGGTCACTGGGTGGGGGCTCGAGCCAGTTTTGCATTTGCTTTGATGAGAGGGAACCCCTGTGTACTGAACCCGGCCCTTGCTGCTATCAATTTGGCCTGGCAGAAGGGTTACAATCTATTGATAACTGTGCACTTAACTCAGATCACTGGTGTATAACATAGAACAACTAAGGAACTTTGAAAAACATATATTCCAGGTGTGAAATTTTGACCCCATTGATTTGACGGCAAAACTCTGAGGTATTTAGTTTCTGTGTGGTAAAATCTGTAGTCCTTTTGGAATCAAAACTTCCCTTGCCTTTAATAGAATCTATACACATGAAAAGGTCTGCAAGATCAGGCTCTTGTTCCTGAAAGGATTAGATTCATAGATACTAAGGTCAGAAGGGACCATTATGATCATCTAATCCGACCTCCTGCACAATGCAGGCCACAGAATCTCACCCACCCACTCCTGCGATAAACCTCTCACCTATGTCTGAGCTATTGAAGTCCTCAAATCATGGTTTAAAGACTTCAAGGAGCAGAGAATCCTCCAGCAAGTGACCCGTGCCCCATGCTACAGAGGAAGGCGAAAAACCTCCAGAGCCTCTTCCAATCTGCCCTGGAGGAAAATTCCTTCCCGACCCCAAATATGGTGATCAGCTAAACCCTGAGCATATGGGCAAGATTCACCAGCCAGATACCCAGGAAGGAATTTTCTGTAGTAACTCAGATCCCACCCCATCTAACATCCCATCACAGGCCATTGGGCCTATTTACCATGAATATTTAAAGATCAATTAATTACCAAAATCATGTTATCCCATCATACCATCTCCTCCATAAACTTATCGAGTTTAATCTTAAAGCCAGGTAGGTCTTTTGCCCCCACTGCTTCCCTTGGAAGGCTATTCCAAAACTTCACTCCTCTGATGGTTAGAAACCTTCGTCTAATTTCAAGTCTAAACTTCCCAATGACCAGATTATATCCATTTGTTCTTGTGTCCGCATTGGTAAGGAGCTTAAATAATTCCTCTCCTTCTCCGGTATTTATCCCTCTGATATATTTATAGAGAGCAATCATATCTCCCCTCAACCTTCTTTTAGTTAGGCTAAACAAGCCAAGCTCCTTGAGTCTCCTTTCATAAGACAGGTTTTCCATTCCTCGGATCATCCTAGTAGCCCTTCTCTGTACCTGTTCCAGTTTGAATTCATCCTTCTTAAACAAGGGAGACCAGAACTGCACACAGTATTCCAGGTGAGGTCTCACCAGTGCCTTGTATAATGGTATCTATGGGTCCAGTATTCCAAATTCCAGTGTATCTATATTCTAGTTTGTCAGCATATAAGATCATTTTATACAAAAGATGTTGAATGACCTTTCCAAATCTGAAGTGAAATGTTACATTTATCTAAATTGATTTTTCCACTCTAGCCTTTACTTCATGTGTTTGAGTACACAGATATAAATCCTCTGATAAATTAATGAATTGGAGATATTTTTAATTTTTTTGTAAAGTCTAAGACAGTGCAAGGTTTGCCTATGTTTTTATTGTAATGTAATTAATTCATTTAAAATATAATTACTTTTGAAATTTAACTTTCTTCACATACATAAAGGGGAAAACCCCAGTCTATTTTATGTGATTGTTGTCTTTCCAGTGATGATAGAGAATTGAATATAGCTATGAGCACACGTAAACATGACGTTACCCAAACAGTGTGCTGGTCTTAGAATCAATCCTTACGAGTGAAATTGTAGAAGCTTGGATGGCAAGCAGTATCCAAAGAAGATAATTGCAACTTTATCAGGCTGTGCTCAAGTAAGTGCTGTCACTGCCTGAATCTGGTGATAAATTGCATTGATCATGTAGGTTACAGAACCCCTATCAGTATCAAAGAAAAGACATTATGTTTTGACAGTGGTGCCTCCTTTGCCAACTTCTGGAAGTGTTGTACTGCACTACTTTGAATGGCTTATTTAATAAATGTTTGTAAATTTTAAAGCAGAACTTTATTACTATCAATGTAAAAATATTTGGAACACTTAATTTTAAAGAGCAACTTCAACTAGGTAACAGTTCTTAACTACAACCATGCCAATATTATCGATATTTGTTTGTGGAAAGGCTTTGCTAACTACACCAGTCATACAAGAGCATCATATTAAGTATTATGTGATCAGTTACTGTGAGTTTGGCAGGAGCAGTGAAGGGAAGAGACTAGAGGTGAAATCCAGGCCTTGAAGTCAATGGGAGTTTTCCACATCTGTTTGTTTATTAAGGCCCTATTCCTTCCTACCCTTGGGTTCATTAGCATTGTTGTGCTTGTGCAAGGAGTTCTAGATTAAGCCCACAATCCTAGTATTTAATTTGATAGTATATTATTGATCTTGCCACATAGGACTAGTACTCAGGACACAGCTATGTATGGTTAAAATATTAGGTGATGCTACAACTGTAGGTCTGGCTTGACATAATTTCTTGCCTCATTTCCTAGTGGGCATAATTGGGATGGTGAATGGAAGGTTAAGTTGTAAATACAGGCTTGACAAACAGTACGCTGGAGTCAGGATGGCTGTGCTAGCTGAAATAAGTAGCAACACCTGGATGCTAGGGACTATGAATAAGATAAATCCGGAATGTAAAGATCAGGTTCCATGTGAACAACATGCTGTACAGGGATTCTTTCCTGCAAAGTAACCAAGCCAATTCTAAAAGGTGTGGTGTAATGTGTAGCAAATGCAGTGTCATATGTAAATAAAGGAAGAGATTTGTTGTGTAACTTTGGATGTGGTATGCCCTAAACTACCCCTTACACCTGAGTCTGATCAACTCAGCATAGCTTTGCTGTATGCCAAATAAAGGAACATGAGTGACGAAATCTAGAGTCGAACTAAATGTTTTGTATCCTAGAAAACTGTATGAAGTGCTCTACCAGAACAGGACGAGATGTTCTGGATAAGCCGGGTGGAAAAGGTTTTGGAGGGAGTCCCAACAACAACTTTATTAATTTTAAACAACAAATTGGAATTAAAAGGGAAGTCATATCAACCACCCACTATTTAGCACATAACTATCCAGTGCAAATTTTCTATACCTGGCCTCACTCCTGCTAAAAGAGGGCCCCATAAGCCATATATAGAAGGAAAGCTGTCAAACTACCTCTGTCCTTAATAAAGGGATATACTTCTGCAACTGCATTCCCTGGCTATGCCTTTCTCATGTGAGGGTTACAGTTATAGATGAGGGGAGCCTCAATCCCCATTTAGCTTTGAGACTCTCAGTTGCCTTGCATAACATACCATACCCAAAGCTTCCTTTGGGTCATCAGTTTGCTAACCAGGCATTGAAAAGGCCACAATGCACAGTGGATACCTGCAAAAGTTGAGACATAAACATGCATAACACGAGAAACCATGATCTTTCGGTTGCTGAGATGAAGCTGCAAAAGCCCACTCTGCAATTTTGGCATCATGGAAAAAATTCCTTCCTAACCCCAAAATGCTATTGAACTCAACACTTGGGAAAAATCCAGCACTAAACATACAGCTACTAACTAAATCACAGGGTGAAGGGAAAAGTGGATGTCAGATATGGCAGTCAGTCTAGGAGAACTAAGAAATCCCTGAAATGAATGAAGTCCACTTCTATGGCTGTTGGGGGGTCCAGCAGCCATAGAAGTGGACTTCTCATTCGTTTCAGGGAATCAGAGGCTGCTGAGCATTCACACAGCTCCTCCCCCACCACAAGGTGTACAATAATGTAAAGCAAAGCGGGAGAACCTCCAGATCTTCTCCATCCTTGACCAAAACCCTCCTTATGTCTGGCTGACCAGCTCACATTCCCATTCCTTGGAGCAAGGTGAGTGGTATTTGTTGCCCTCTATAGTTCAAAATAACATTTTTGCCATGATCTCAGTTTTGTATTCTCATGTTAAGATATAAAGTGTATATTTCCATGGTTTCCATTTCCACTTCATTTCTTGGAAGAGTGGAATTTATCTCCTCTTTACACTACTCATCACCATGGTATCTGAGCACCTTATTAATCACTGGGATGCCTTGTATTTACTCTACTATTTTGGCTTGTGCTCTTCCTACTCACAGGCTGTGAGCCTGCTACTCTTGAAGTAAGTTTCAGTGGGAGCAGGATCATGCTCTTTATTGCTTCCTTTATTCTTTTATTACTTTCTCAGTGCAGCAAGTCTCCATGATAGTTTCCACATTCATAGCTGTTTCACCCTCCCCCACATACACACACAGTTTGTATGTAGTAGTATAAAGCATATACTTATCAACATGATGGGAAAGTAACACCAGCTTTATAGATGGAAAACGTTTAAGGTGAGCATGTGGCTAGTTTTGAGCATTGTCGTTAGAACAACTGACTTTCCGATCCAGTGCTCAATATTGACAAATACAGAACAGGCATCTAATACTTCTGTTCCTTCTTAAAACAGAAAATCAGATCTTGATTTCCTTGCACTTATGCCCATTCAACAACGGATATTTTGGAGCGGTAGGTTTTGAGTGTTGAAGAGTGTTTCGATGTAGCCTTTTCTTTCTGTGTTTCTTAGCTGTTTCTTAACTAATTCTACTCTGATTTTTAAAGAAGGAGTCAGGGACCACATCAACTATCTTAGCTGGCTTCAATAAAGAGTATTCGGAATTCAAAATAAACTGTCCCACAGGGTATGCCTGCTAACAAATTTCCACTAATTGACATCAAACTGGTTAATTTCCACATAATAAGTGTTGACTGATTCAAGGGCTTGATTCAACTGACTAAGACTTTCCTTGCAATGCTCACATATAGGCAACCTGTTTGGAACACAGAGTGCAATATTTAAGGTCTTGCCAAATTCAAAGATGCTGGGACTTGGAACAGTGTTTTTAATCTTTAGTTCTTTTGGCTACTAATTATGTGGCAGAGGCATAAATTGGGTTTTCCAAATCATTATTTCCATTAGAAAGGTGTTGGAAGCAATTCCACTGAGGATTTCCCTCCTATTTGTGCAGCTGTTACTCCCACGGGAGGAGGCCATTGCGGTCCTGGCTGAAGCATGGGCTTCTGTTCTGTTTCCACAGCACTTGGAAGAAAAACAAAATAGGACTAATGAAAAACACACACGGGAAATGCTTTATTATTTCATCATCCTCACCTACTGAGATCTGGCACCACTCTGTGTTTAGGAAGAACTTCTCCCGCCCTCTCTCTCTCTCTGAGTATGGTTATAGAAGGCTGACACTCTGTCATTTCCTGTCAGATCATTTCAGAGGAATTTGCTCTTATTTCCTCCCAGCCTCATCCTGGCCTCAGCATTGGCCACATGCCCCAACACCCATGCTGTGTTTACTTAACCACATGGAGCACTGGGCAGGCTATGCTAGAAATTCTGGGGCACCACACACCCATATTAGTGAAACATTGCAAAACTTACTCTTCTATTCTGGAAGAATTTACATTTCTGTAAGGAAAACACCCAGGGTTCAAAACAAACTTATCCAGAGTTTAGTCAGATTCTGTGTTGGTGGATTTTAACTTCTCCACAAAATTCTGACAAAAAGGTCATTCAACCAGAATCAGACTTGGTTGGATTTTAGGCATATCAACAAACCTCCCCAGGAAATGCATCTTTTTCTTGATAGCTGTAGCTAGTCAAACATGGATAATATGCTTAATTTATCTATACATCTTTTCAAACTGCATTACAGACCAATTAATCAGGACCATTTTAAAATCCAAATAAAATTAGATATTTAAATACATAGAAATTAAATTGTGTAAAAATATTTAAAACACCCAACAAATGTGTGAAAGTAAATCAACTGGCAACAGGACATTTATACTTGACATGTGAAGTTTTTCAGTGCTTAAAGTGGTCACAGTTGGATGCCTTTTAAAAAAAATAGACTTAAGTTACTAATAATCTTCATACTAAGATTTATGGTAAGGAAGAAAAAAAGGTAAATTATCTGACTGAGGAGTCATATCTTCCTTCCTTGGCAGCACAAGGTTTGTTTTAATGCTGTTAGGAAAAGTCCAATTAAAATAATTTCTGTCAGAAAGCTAGGAGATATGTAGCTCCAGCCCCAGTTCAATGGTCTTGAGCTGGAATGACAAATCTTTCCTTAATTGGTACTTAATATGGTTGTTTGGGATTGGTAGTTTTCCGGGATAAAAGAAGATAGGAAATAGAAAACAGTGGAAATTAGATTAATAAATACTTCCCTCTGAAGTAGTTAAATCAACAACCATGATTTTGGGCATTGTTTATGAAATAATAGGTAACTAATGTATTTTATGAGATCTTTTAAATGGCACTTAAACACAAACACCTATCTTCAATGGAGAAAGAGAAACTAATGCCTGCCATTCCATTTACAACTCATTTTGTTCATCCAGCCTGTTGTGAGGGTCTCAATCATTGCACACCGATGAAATTCTGTACTTCTATTGCTTGGAGCACTGTGGACTTCCTAGTGGATCTGTGGTCCCAGTTGAGACTGGAAAAAATTACAGTTGTTCTTTTGATATCATTTTTAGATTAATTTATTTTGCTTTATCACTGTTACTAAAATTTATTTAAATATAATAGATACAAACAAGAAAATAGCATACAACATTTCCATTGGCACAGAATAGGTTTTTCAAATATAATGAGCTATCAACAGAATTTTTAGGATTCATCAGTGGTCCTGGTAAATATTTAAAAATGGAAGTTATTAGAAAAAGCCTCGATTGCCAAGATAAAAATATACCCTAAATTCTAATAGTATCAGCGGTATGTTTCTGTGTGATTGAATGTTTGCTACCAATTTAATATTACAGCATCATTATACATGTACAGGCCCAGATTCTGTCATCTTTTAGTATTTATCAATAAAACTTCCCATTTTAAATTAATGGGTCCGCTACAGGAGTAAAGTGCAACTCAACCTGAGGAAGGGTTGCAGAGTCTGAGCAATAGAAAGATGAATAGATTGATCAGGTCATTTAGTCTTCCTTCTGCTGTATAGTACATTTCCTAGTACTTTGTCCAGTTCAGATGTCCCAAGTGATGGGGCCTCCATCACTTACTAAGGAGAGTTTATTACACAGTTTAATAGATCTCATTGTCAGGATGGTTTTCCTGATATTCAGCCTAAGTCTTCATTCTTATTTCTTGGTATACTGTCTTTTTTACCTCCTTGCTGCTTACATTCTTTAAATATTGGAACAACAGATTATCTCATACCACTGTTAGTCATACTCATTTAGGCAAGCTATACACTTGTAGCACTCTTGACCTTTCTTCATATTTCAGTCCTTCTGGGTTCTCCTAGTAATTAAGGCCAATCAAAAAATATTGAGTATTTTCAGTGAACAGTAAAAAGTAAAAATGTTAAAAGTAACATTTTTGTTTTGTTTTTGATTGAAAAATTCAATTCCATAATGAACTGAACGCAAGCATAATATGTTATATTGAGTAAATAATATATGACAAATATCATATTTGACGTATTTAGCCTCTCTTTCTGCTCATGGACAATCCGTGAGATGACAGTGATTGTCTTGAATGTATTCAACAACTCTTTACCTCAACGAGCTGATCATGAACAATTTTGCTGAGAATACTCACTACTTGATAGTCAAAATCTGAGCTAAGTTGCTTACTTGTGATTTGGCAGATAAGTCATAGCAGTCTCGCCATCTTGGCATTTATACCAAAATCATCATGGTCCTAGAGGAGCATCTTAAAATAAAACAAAACAAGTGTTTATTGCCAGACAGTTCTCTCAATCCTCAGCTCCTGAAATATAGTGTCTAATCCCTGACTGGATGAATTGGCAAGGAGAAGAGGAGAGGAATTGATTACTGGAGCAGGGAGGAGCCTGAAGGGATTTGCGCCTCCTCACAACTTCATCCTGTACTGAACTTGGTACTGGCCATGAGAAAATGCAAAGAAAAAGAAAAGTGGTTGAGTCAGGAATGCCACTGCCTAATTACTCCTCCTTAGGGCATGTTTACACTTAAAATGCTGAACTGGCACAACTGCACCGATGCAGCTATGCCGCTGCAGCACTTTAACAAAGATGCTCTACGCCTACAGGAGAGATCTCTCACATCGGCTTAGTTAATCCTCTTACCAGAGAGGCAGTAGCCAGGTCAATGAGAGAAGCTTTCCCAGCAACATAGCGCTGTCTACATGGTGGGTTAGGTTGGTATAACTACGTCACCAAGGCGTGTGGATTTTTTATACCCCTGAGCGACCTAGTTATACCAATATAGGTCTGTAATGTAGACCAGACCTCAGATAGGTATTTGAAACACGATATGGCCAAAGCTAAATATCAGAATTTGATTTTATTATTTCCTCAGTGTTGATAGTGTGCTAAGTACCAGGAAAGAGACAGTTCCTGTTCTGAAAAGCTTCCAAACAACTATGATCTAACTTTTTTTTGGATTTTGGTCCACTGTGCCTAATAGCAGCCAAATTCTGATGCAATCCTAGCACCTAATGACATACTATTCATATTTTTCTTTGAGGAAAGTGATTGGTGGCAGTGTTTGTTAAGCAGATCCATTTTACTAGGACACGTGCACATACATTGTGATTCCTCATGTCGTTTAGGAAATGGTTGTGCACTCTCTCTAGTTGAGGCCTGATGGTCCTATCCTTTAAACTGATGTATATCAGGAGTAACTTCCCAGAAATCAATGTTATTACACCAGTGTAAGATAGAATCATGCCTTGTATGTTTAAAGGAAGTTCAGTAATGCATATTTGGTAAATTGACATTACTTTACAATAATTCAACTGTAATGCACACAAAACTAACAACCATTACTTTCAAATAGGAGAATGCTATGTATACAGTAAACTTACTTTGCTTCAACAGACTTGTACAAGGACTTGTTTTCATTAAATCTGGCTTGAATTCAACTTAAAATATTGTTTTCTTTCTTTTTTTGTCTTCCTGTCCATAATTATTCCTCTGCAGTGTGAAAATACCACAGCCTATGTTTGATGTCTTCACCACAGTGGAATGCTTTTAAACTTAACGAAGAGTTGCAATAAATCAGTACATTTCATTCTGCTTTCTATCATCAACACATATATACTTTCTTTAGTATTAATCCCCTCAGAGATTCTTAGAAATCAGAAGGACAAGCTAGAAGTAATTGTTGTTAACTCGTAAAAGGATGGTGCTGGCATCATACCTGATAGTTATCTTGTCTTCATCTGAAATAACATTTTGATATTGCCCAATTATTAATTCTTTGATATTAGCAGTAAAACAGCATGGGATGGATTATGACATTTAGCCCAGCCCTGCTTTGGGGTGGTGAAGCCCATGGGACTGCTCACTGTACATAAAATTAAGCATGTTCATAAATCTTTGCAGGATTGGTACCTTAGATTGTAAACTATTTGGGGCAGGGACTATATCAAACTTTGTGCTTTTGTTCAAAACTAGCATAATGCATCCTGATTGATAGCTCTGGGTACTACTTTAATATTATACTAATTGTAATCATAAATCTCATGAGAAAAGACTTTGTCAGGATTTCTGCTATATCTTAGTTCCAGACAAGTGGAAATACTTTGAGGATAGATTTTGCTCTAGGTATTTTAGTATTTACCCATCTGTTCTCAGTGCACGTTCAGAACAGGAAATACAGATGGGAGTGAACCAATCGCCTGTTTCAACCCCTTGAACCTGAGAAATTTTGGATCCATATTTGAACTTCCCATCAGGATCCTTGCTCTATAATGGGCAAGACAAAAACCCAGGTCCTGTCGCTGCTCCCAAAATTTGGGAAAGCTCAGACCCATCTCTACCCGGAAGTGATAAAATACACTAAGAGTTTATAAATAACACATACACGCTCTCATCTCATTGGCATAATTTGAACCTCATGAAAGGCTTTGGTCAATTTAAGTTTGGATAAAGATTCAAGTGAGCTCTTGTACTATCAGAACCAGTTTTCCCACCCCTCCTCCCAGTGACATAATTATATCTTAATTTAAATAACTCTAATTAAACAACATTCTTCTGTGACACTGACAGGCATTGGCTTTAGAGGGTTTATTCCTGTGTCTAAATGACAATAGTAACCTATTAAGTAAAGGTGAAAACAGAGACGAATTATCTCATAGACTTCTTGATTTCTCTGGTTTTTTTTATATGCTTTGGTGAAATGGAGACTGAGTATGTGATTTTTACAAATAACAAATGTCTACAATATAGACTCTTATGTGCAGAGCCAGTGCGAGGCATAAGCAGACTAAACAATTGCTTAGGGCCCTGAGCAGCTCCAGGGCCCCCCCTATTAATTATAAGTATGTGGTGTGTGTGTGTGTGTGGAGGGGGGGCAAAATATTCCTGCTTAGGGCCCCCAATGGGCTAACACTGGCACTGGTTATGTGATGTGATGTCGGCTTCTTGGTGGTCTGAAATTGTATTAGAACTCTGTTTATTAACCGAGGTTCCACTAGGGTCCAAGATATCAGTCCCTAAAGTCATCACATTATTGTCTAGAAAAGCTAATTTAGCTCATATTTAAAGGTGTTTTATTTTCACTTATCTCTTCCTCTGAGTCCTGGACTCGTGATAACTACGGTACCTGACTTATAGGTAGGGCAAGACAAGAAATAGTCCCAGTAAAGATTTTTAAACTACTACTAATAAAACATTCCTAAAATAGTTATCTGCTGTATATTCATTATATACAAAATGCTTGATGGCATAAACAGAATTAAAATGTTATTGGCACTTTGTTTGGGATGATCTGCATCAGAGCTTGAACTGGGGGAAAGCAGGGATATGGTGGTACTCTCACAGACTCTGCCCACAAGTCAAGCTCTACCTACTTGAGTTAGCAGAATGACCATGCAGCACAGGTGCTGAAACTAGGGATGCTGGGGGTGGTGCTGCACCCCCTGGCTTGACATGGTTTCCATTATATGCGGGGTTTACAGTTTTGGTTCAATGGCTGTCAGCACCCCCACTATAAACACTGTTCCAGCACCTCTGCCATGCAGGTATTAATCAGACAATGTCCACTGGGCTTCTCAGCTTGGCATCCCCTCACTTGGGTCAGATGCACCCTTGGACAGACCAGATTAAGACATAGCATAGGCTTAGATCCTTGTCTCCCAGATTTGTGTGATGATCTCAGAATCTAAGTTCATTTAAAAAAATATTTTTAGCCCTCATGGTTCTAAAGAAAAGTCTCAAAATGTGACCTTAGTGTAATCAATATATCGATGTCTGTCTGCCTGAGTCTGCTGACAGCCTCCAGCAGAAGGCAGGGAAGAAGCACTTGGCCTCATATCCATAACCAGAGCATTTCTCAGGGGAGGGAAGTGCTGGCTTGTTGCATTGCTTGGATGTCCCACTTAGCTCTGTAGCAGTGGCTCTGTCAGTGGGATTTGGATGTCGTCCTGATTTCTGTGGACTTGGCTTCTCTTTGGTGAGGCTTAAATACACTCTAGGGCTCTGCTCCACCCATATAACCTTTAGACTCCACAGGTCCTACTGAGGGGAGGAAATCTTCCCCCAAATTGTATCCACTTGTGCCACCAAAATAAGACTGGATTCCCAAGAGATAGAGTGATGATTACAGATCTGCAACTTTCTTATATGCTTTGCAAGCCATGAAATAGATTAGCAGATAGTTTAAATAATCATCATTGAGCATCTGAGTTAATACTCCATTGTGATGAAATGAGTACTCACTCCTCTCAGAGCTATTGTTTCAGACTCTCTGCAAATGAAGGTATGTGTCACTACATTGGTTTATACTTGTGAAAAAAACCTTGAAAATATTAAACAAATATGGGCTACAGACTTCATTTTTTTTAAATGAAAACTGAGGTTCTGGAGAACAATACAGCAGCCTCGGAAAAGTGCCAGGTTATCAACCCAGCGTGACTTTCTTAGGCCGATTTGAGCCCTTATCGCTATCTTTCTCTTGTGGCTTTTGCAGTCATGCGGAATGCAGCCATCCCAAACTCATGCTAATAAAACCTATACAACTCAAAAATGAAACCTTTTTAAAGCCAGTATTTATTTATTTAGGAGCTGTTGGATCCCAAACAAATCTTTTAAAAAACTATCAGATTTCTGTTACTGATAGTTATGTTACTTAGCAGCAGATAATACATTATCTTAAAGATGACTGTGATGAATGCCATCTATGTACAACATATTGTAATTAAAAGTGCAGAGTACTTGAATATAAAGAAGTACTAGTAAGAAACGTAATTAGAGCTTTGGAACACCCATCGACTAATCAACCCTTTGCACATGTGCAGTGAAATACCTAGGCTATAAGGTTTCCAATTGTCTTTGCTATTAATGTATGACAGCTATACTTTACATTTTGCCTTGGGCTAAACTCATTTTCTGTTGACTACATCTAAGGCATATAGCCAACTCTTAAGTTCACTTTGGGGTTATGAGGTTTACATTTTATAGGTACTAACGTATAGATACAACAGTTAGCTGGATGTTTTATAATTGGAGTCTCACTCTCCTTTTGTGGGCACTGAACCAGATCGGCTGTATTAGTTTATTGCCCAGAACTCTTCACATTGAATTACTTAGGTTGCTTGTTCATAAAAGAAAAAAAGAAAAAGAAAAACAGTCTGCTAGCTTTGTGTAAATTCACCATCAATTTGTGTTGAAATACAGGGTTTTGCCACTGGTTTGCTTTTTGTTTTTGTGTGAAGATAACTGTGTAACTAATGGTTGGCTCTACTGAACAATTGCATTATTGTTGCACTTAAATTGCTCCTAGAGGCCCATTTTAGTGTGATAAAAAATTATAAATGAATAAATTAAACTCTTTCAATGTACAGGCATTTTACAACAGCTAATAACTTCAGAATTGATCTCCTTTGCCTATTTTTTAAAAAAATGTGTGTGTATATAGAGCACATGGGGATCATTCAATGGTTTAATTACTCTTTATTTCTGGTGTTTACTGAAATTGTACATCTCAGATGCACTGGACCAAATTCTGCTCTAAATTACCTGTGTAACACTAGTAATCCCTGTGAGGGACCCCAGTGAGCAGAATTTGGGCTACTGTGGTTTTTTTTTTTTAATGTATTTTAAAATAGAGCCCTATTGAAAAGTAAAAATTTGTTAAGTAATCCTGCAGGGTATCCAGTCCAATTTCAAAGGGCTTTTTTTGAAGGATGCAGATAAGTAACAATATCTTGCAAATTTATTATGTATGGATGCTCTTTTAACCAAGCACAGAACAAGACAGAGCTAGGAAAGAAGCTGTCAATTTGTCAAAACCAGCCTTGTTTGAAATATATGCAATACAAACTTCAAGAATTCTTTGTGTTATAGAGGAGAATAAGTGATGAACTGGAAAGGTTAGTTCTTATTGCAGACATCACTTAAACCTGTCTTCTTTTTATAGAACCATAGGTGTAGCTAGCACTTTTACAGGCATATAAAAAGACAAGGTACTTACCCTTGTAAGTTTACAATCTATACACTTGTGCTTAAGCACTTTGATGGATCGGGGCCTTAATCAGACCAAACTCACAGTAAAAATGAAACAGAAAATTGTGGGCTAGGGAGAGAGCAGTAAATGGGAAGTGAACACTGCTCTTAGGGAAGCACCCCTTAATCACATCAAATGGCACTGTACAAAACCCATAGAAGACAGGGTTTCTACCCCAAGAAGCTTACATGCACAGTTTGACAGACAGTGACACTTGCGACACATTAGATACCAGATAACCAGAATATGGATCAAAGCAGTCCAGACATCTGTTTTCCAACAAGCTTTTGCAGATTAACAGAGCCATGCTTCCTAGAAGAAATGTGATTTTAGGTTACTGGGATGAGTTTGAATAAAGGGATAGGATGATTTTTCAGTGAAGATGGAAATGGATCCAGTTCCAAGCATAAAGCGAAGCATGAAAGGAGGCATGAAAATGAGAAGGATAAGGATACTACAGGGACCTGCCAGAATGAAGAAAACAGTAGAAAGGAATCTTTTTAAAAAAACACATTTAATTCCCTTTCAAACCACAGGATAGAACAAACATGAGCAGCAGCACTAAGGCTAGGTTTGCCCACTGTGGCACTCATATAAGGGGCAGATCATGACAGTCTACTGCAAAGAGAGAACTGTCTTTCGGGGGAAAATTGGCAGGGAAAATCAGGACATCTATTAGTTTTGCTTCCACCCAAAACCGAGATTTGTTCTAGCCACGTTCTAGCCACAGCCTCCAGGCAGAGAGTCCATTTTCAATGAACAGTCACCCAAACAAAACTCTTCTTGCGCAAAGGTTCAAATAGAGCGACTACAAAAGGTGTGCCTCCATCACTAATCTAATCCAATCCTAATTTGCTGAAAAGTAGGTGATTTGCCCATCTGGAATAAGAAAACATACTAGCCCTCCCCCAGGCTGGAGTCCAGGTATCCAAATCTAAGAACTTGTATACAGTAGAACATCAGAGTTACAAACACCAGAGTTACAAACTGACTGGTCAACCACACACCTCATTTGAAACTGGAAGTATGCAATCTGGCAGCAGTGTGCTCATGTGAGCACGCGCGCATACACACACACACAGAGTACAGCACTGTGTAAAATGTAAACTACTAAAAAAGGGTCAGTTTACAAAAAAAAGATTTGACAAGGTTAGAAACTATTTCTGTGCTTGTTTCATTTAAATTGAGCAGCATTTTTTTCTTCATAGTGAAGTTTCAAAGCTGTATGAAGTCAATGTTCAGTTGTAAACTTTTGAAAGAACAATCATAACATTATGTTCAGGGTTATGAACATTTCAGAGTTATGAACGACCTCCATTCCTGAGGTGTTTGTAACTCTGAGGTTCTATTGTATGTCCTTTTAAGCCCAATCAATTAGAGCAGGCTTATCAGTTTCCTGCTAAAATCATTATTATAATAGGCATAAATATAACATTAACATTTTGGGAAATTATTTTATAAATCTCATTTAATTATAATCATGAAATCAAAGCTGAACTAATTTTCACCTGAATTGCAATTAACACTGCAGAAAAGCCCTCTAATCTTCTACTTTTGAGCAAAATGAATTCCTTTTTTTTACTAGGTGTGTCCAACATCTAGCACAATGGGGCCATGATGCAAGTCTGTAGGTGCTATCATAATGCAAATAAATAATGATGATGAGTAAAAGTAACTCTACATATAACCTGAACACATTTAACTTTCTCAGTTATGGATATGTGTCCAAAACCTACCTGTGACTGCTGCCTCTTAATTACTCACTCACTTGCGAGTGGAGGAATCAGGTCTACGGGAACAGCCTCTGTATATATATTATAGAAAAGAAACCAACTTAGTTGTATAAACAACTATGTGAACTGTACCTCATCTGGCCAAAAACAAACGTGCTATCAATCACTATGGTAAGCTCATGATGGGTATGTGCGTGAGACCTTCAAACAGAGCAGGAAGTGCATACAAAAACATTAACCAGTGTGCGAGTTCCAATCTCCAGTAAAGCCTTAGCTGCTACCGTAGCAATTCAAAGCAAATGAGTTCCCCATTAGCTGTCTCTTAACAACAGCAACAAAGTAACTTCTAGGTTTTTAAAATTAACTCACTGAAGAAAACTGTGCCCCCCTGCCAATGCCTAGGACACTGCACAGCCAGCTAGCATGGGTATAAATAGCAGTGCAGATGATAAAACAAGACTAAGAGTAGAGTGGAATGCCCATGCCTGAACCCCCAGGCTATATACCTATGTGGCTCTCTACATGTCCAGTCAGTGCTTCCCACATCCATGCTCCTGTTTTTAGCAGTGTAGTGTCCTCCTGCCTCCCCCCTGCCAAATCCTGTCAGTCCGGCATGTCGCTACACACCATGGGTGACAAGTATGGGTGAAGCCTGCCTTTCAGTGCAGTGTGTAGCTACCCCTGCAGTGCCCATAATCTATGTGCTGCCATAAGTATAGACATAGCCTAAAAGTAGTGCATAAAATCTTGGATAGGGGTCATGATGGGGATACTTTAGGGAGCAGAGAGGTCACAACTTGAATGCTGGTGATCGCCTGGGGGTTGCTGAGAGAAGTTTTTAGACACTTGTAACTTTCACTGGTTGGGGGTGGGGGGATGAGCTGTCCCTTGGCAGCACCCCACCCCCCCCAGATTGAGGGAACAGAGAGTGGCATAGATTCACCTTTTCCCCCTAGACACTGAGATCTTCTGATGCATGTAGCTTGGATGGACCTAAAGGTTTGAAATCTCTGTGTATCTGTGAATGTGAATGCAAAATGGGTGTAAATGGAAAGCAGGATAACTGGCAAAATGAATGGAGCTTACATTGCCAGAGCCAGCGCTAAGCATAAGCAGACTAAGCAGTTGCTTAGGGCCCCAAGCAGTACACTGTACACAACCAGGGGAGAAAAGGGAAGTCACAGGAAAAGCAAATACACAGAAGTTTGTAAAATAAACTAGACTCTCCCTCCCTATATATCTCCGCATGAAAACCAAGTGGGCAACTGGCAACTCAGCCCTGGCACCTCTCACTGACGTCAATAGAAGCCCACACGGTATCTGAATTTGGTCCTCACAGAGTTGCAACTCAGTAAGGTGAGACAAGGTGGGTGAATAGTATAAATTACACTCATTTTACACACCAACCTAATATCAGTTTGGTGCAAATTAATGGCTACTTACACACAATTTATTTCCAGTGTGTAATTTACACACTTGTACAGTTACAATTTAATTTGACTTTAAGGGCCAAATCTTGATCCCCTATTGTGGCTACTATGTGCTGAAAGGCTGGCACAAAACAGCCACAAAGCTGTTTAGTCTGTTTAGCCCCCAGTCAGCCCCACAGCAATGGGCATGGCCAGGGAAAAGAAACATGTACAGAATGGCCTTGTGCTCTGGCTGTCCCTGATTTCCACAACAGTCCCCAGGGGGCCCTGAGTCCACCCTAAGTGTTTCTCGGGACCAAACCAACTTACAACCATTTTTGTATGCCCCAAGCCAGTCACCAAACATCTGATCCTGAGGCTCTAGCCCGTATGCTTCCAAAAGTGTCTGAGAGGCCCCAGGTTTCCATTACACCCACATGCAAACAATCACAAATAATGCACAATGGATTTGCAGGTGACTCAACACAAGCCACTTTGAGAAAATTGTTAAACCTAAAAAAAGCAACCCATGACCGAAGCAATCTCCACCAATACCTTTAGCAAAATAAAGGGCTCTGTTGCAAATGAATGTCAATGGAGCAAAGCCCTGTGATGTGTGGAATACAGTGAAAAAGCACACTGAGGATTTGGCTGCATGTTGCTGGCAAAGGGCACTAAAAGGGTGTGATTTGTAAAGCTTTCTAATGTGCTGTGCTCTAACTGCCCCATGTGGACCCTGTTGGTTTACTCTAAAAGGTACCTAGTTTGCATTAACATAGTCCTATTTGGAAACAGGACCATGTTAGCACAAAGTACCTTTTAGTTCACACCAGCAGGGTCTCCATGGGGCAGATAGAGTGCAGCATGTTAGAGTGCTTTACAAATCATACCCCTCTGTCATGCTCTGCCATGCCATGTAGACAAGCTCTTATAATATCACTTTTTGCTACCAGAAGCCATAATTAAAACTAAATACATGGTTGAATTAAATATATTGTACTGAATTATGCTCCAGGTCAATGAAATTATTTACCGACTGATCTTCAGAGTAGGACAGGTGACAACCTAAATGTATCCAGTACTTTCTTTCTCCTTAGTCTGTTTTGTAGTATACAAAAAAGGAGAAATGGATAAATGAAGCGTTGTCTAAGTCACTGACATACAACCCTAAAAAAGTGCCCTTCCTGTGACGTCTTAATAGTATACACTTGAGGAGCAGCCCAAACTGATTCTAGGTTCTTTTTTCATATATGGTCTTTTTTGTAAATGGTAAGGGATGTGAGAAAATAACTCCATTCTAAATTCAGATAAGCCTCAAGCTTTTGGTGGATAATCTCAAGCCAAGTTGGTGAAGGAGAGCAGAGAATGCATGGCATATGCTCTGGAGCTCCATATACTACAAGAAGGGAAGACCTTATCAATTCTCAGTAGACACAAGAGCTTGTTTAATGGTATCAATTGTTCTACACTCTGGAATGTTAACCTTACAAAAAAACCATACGCCCTGAAACGTGGTATGAGAGACAAAGGAGAACTATGAAGTGTATCCATTGCTTTTTATATTGGTCACAATTACAAAGTTTCTTCAATCAGAAAAAGGTGAAATAAAACACATATGCATACCCAATATTGTGGGCATGCTGTTGCCTGATTTATTGGTTGCATTTTAACTAGAATTCCCATTTAGCATTCTGTGGTTTGACAGGATGCTGCCTCAAGATCAGAGCCAGAATTATTTGAATTCTTACTCTGATGAGGGCCCCAGTGTGACCGGTTCCCCCCAGGGTGCCACCTGGAACTGTGGTACCACTGAGCTCGCCTGATGCACCAGCCTGGGCGCCCTTTACACTGTACTGCTGTGACAGGCCCTCAAGCCCCCTCCAGCTGACATAAAGGTAGGGACACACCCAGCTGCAGCTACATACAGATGCTGAAATCAGCTCTGCATGGGAAGGAACTAGCTAAAGAACTGCCTAGCTACTCAAGTGCACACCCCTCTCTGGAGGGTAAACCCAAAATTATACCATCTTACGCTGCACAGGGAACTGTACAGCGTAAGTTCATGATGTTCGCTCCCTCTCTCAATGTGGGGAGAAATATACACAGCTTTCTGCCCCAAGTTATGACTCCCACACATACTCGTTTTCGATAAAGCAAAAATAAATGTATTAACTGCAAAAGGTAGATTTTAAGTGATTATAAGGGATAGCAAACAGATCAAAGCAAATTACCTAGCAAATAAACAAAAATACAATCTAAGCTTAATATACTAAAGAGGTTGGATATGAGTAGCAAATTCTCACCCTAAATGATTATTTAAGCTGGCTGCAGGCTCTTAAGGGACAAGCTGCACTTATTTTCAGCTAAAACCTCAGGTGTTCCATTAATAGGCTAGAAACCCCTCTAGTCTGGATCCAGCACTTCCCCCCAGTTCAGTCCTTATTCCTCAGATATTTCCAAGAGTCTCCTTTGGGCGGGGAGTCAGTGAAGAACCACAGTGATGTCACTCCCCCCCCTGCCTTAAATAGCTTTTGCATATGGCGGGAACCCTTTATCTCCAAGCTTGGTTCCCTTGCCTTTCAGTGGAAAAACACTGGTATTCCAAGATGGTGTCCAATACCAGGTGATCTGGTCATATGCCCCTGTAGTGTCATATCAGCCATGATTCGGAGGCTGTTTGTAGTGTCCTCAGGAAGGCTCCTGGGTGGAAGATAAACTTTTTCTAAGGCCTATTGTTTTCTCTAATGGCCCTTCCCAGTCAGCCATCTACCTAGTGCATTCTGCCTAGTGGGTGTTCCCCAGTTGTAAACACATTTGTAATACAGATTTATAGTCAATATTCCTAACTTCAGATACAAAAATGATACATGCATACAAATAGTATAATCATATTCAGTAAATCATAACCTTTTCAATGATACCCACATGACCTATCTTGCATAACATATATCATAGTTATGCCATAATCTGTCATAATAATATCTCTATGAAGAATAAGGGATGCAGTGTCACATCCAGTGTGCACAGGAGAGACACTCACACTTAGGAAAGGCCTTCTGACCTTGTAATATTTTTATTAGCATAATTAGCAAAATCACAAACACTCCAACCCTGCAATGTAGCTAGAGATAATACAGATAATATTATGTATGTTTCCATTTTATTATAATGCTCGCTCTCTTGCTCCACCCCCCATTTTTAGGCAGTAAAATTCACCTTTCATATATCACTTGTATAGGGTGTTATTTAGCAATAACAATGTAAACAAAATGGAAGAGGCACGTAGCACTATTTTTCTATGTGATGTACATGACAATTGATCTTATAGTGGTAAGGGAGATTCATAAATTGGGTTGTATTCCTCAGTGTGTATATATAAACTATTTCTTGGTGAATAGAGCCCTCGGTGACATTTAGTTAAATGAGACTGATTGCATTAGATTGTACAGATTCAATTAAATCATCTG
Source organism: Natator depressus (assembly GCF_965152275.1). NCBI lineage: Eukaryota > Metazoa > Chordata > Testudines > Cheloniidae > Natator > Natator depressus. Next base: position 43,197,991 of record NC_134244.1, on the reverse strand, counting down.
TTATTCTGAAAGTCAGAGTATGGCACCAAACTCCCACTGTTCATTAAGAATGTGTGAATGTGATCTTTGCTGTATCTGCCTTCCGTTATGGTTTGCACTATTGTAGCTTATCAGGGCATGTTGAGTTGTGCCACAGTGTATTGGCTGGTATTCCTTCAAATTCTGACTCCCAGTATTAATATAAGAAAATCTGGCTGTTCAGCTGTATTTTCTCTGTTCTTCATCTGGGATTCTAAATCGTCCCTAAGCATTGTTTCAGATTCAGAATGCTGAGAGGGCTTCCTGATGCTCCTAGATACCATTGTCCTTTGTGTCTGCAAGCTGATATTTAAGGAGAAGTCTTGTGTAAATTCTTTTTCGCAGCTATCTAATACCTTATTATATTAAACAGAGCACCTGCTAGTATCCAGATGGCCTTTATGCAGAATTTATCCTGTGCCCCTAAGAATTAACAGAACATAAGCTAGTTGCAAATAGTATTGTTATAGCTTGTGACTTCAGAAAAAAGCTCTTTAGCCACTCTACCGTTCCATCCCCATATTGTAACTATGAGATTGTCATTCACCCAAAGTGCCAGCATGGGGGAATAAAGAAACATACACTTGCCATTCATTCCCCTATGTGGGCTACATGATCTGGGTAGTGGTGTGAGTGTTTAATGGCCTCTGAAGGGCCATTGGGGTGTGGATTGGAGGGACCCATAGTTTCATATACACACCCCCAGCAAACTAGCCAGCAGCAAAGTACTTCCCTTCTGAAGCAAGGGGACCAATTTACGAGTTACAGCCTGGTTCTTGGTCTGCTCCTGGGACCACACAACTATGTGCACCCCTTACTCAGGGCTGTTGGCAAAGCTACATATTAGGCCTTTGCTTTCTTCCCAAAGATATTCAGGCAAAGAGCAAATTGGCTTTCTGGCCCAGCAAAAATCATCCCTGATATTTAGGAGATTACTTCTGAAAACAGACATATAGACAAAATCCATCCCAAATAGAAAGCTTTTTAAAAATGAAGAGGGTGCCTCCCAGGCTGATCCTGGCCTAATGATTTAGAAAATAAAGCCCTGATTGCTCACCTTTTAGACTCCTATAACTTATGGGGAGCATCGTCTCTCCAACCTTTGTATATCATTTGGTGATAATGGAAGAATATGCAGGATCCAACTAATGTGCATTCAGAAGCATAACTTTAAAGAAACTTTTTTTTCATAATTTAATTGCAGGTGAAGTAATTGTTAGACTCTCAGTGAAGAAGATGTCATTGTTTTTAGTTGCTCTGTGTGTTGCTGATATTTCTTTTCCTATGAGAAATAAGTCAATAAACCCTTATCACACTTTAATCATGGATGAATCCTCCACTATTGAGTGAATTCTACATTTATTTTTCCTGGTCGTAGTCACAATCATTTCAAGTTATTTTACTTGAGGATTTTGGTAGTATTCTGCAAACAGGGAGCTAATTAGCTTTTTGCTTTGAGGGTAATAGCTAAGTCTGTATTATCACTTTAAACTGGCTTTGTGGATTGTCACACAGAATTAGTTTTAAGCTGCATGCTGAATCAGTCTCCGAGAAATATGTCGGCTAAAATTTGTCTTAGTATGCAAATTTTAATGTAGTCAATTAAAAACGGGATCAAAGGAGAAATCCCATTTGTTTATTGAATTTGTTCTTAAGACAACTGATCTAATTTTTAAGCAGTTTTCCAATATAATTTCTAAGTAAGGTAAAATGTAGCATATTCTTTAGAATTCTGATGTATATCAACTCCTATGGCCTTTTCCTATAATATGAAGTGCTGCAATCATTCTGTGGTGTCAAAAACTGTTTGGATTGCAAGACAGATGGGACTTTCAAAATGAAATGTACCTATGACTGTTTGCTACTATATATATAAAACGTCTCATTTAGTCTCATCTGCGATTTTCCAAGAGGAAAATGTTACCAGAAGTAATTTATCTCAGTCCTACAGGTTCGGATCATTGAATGACCATCTCCAGACAGGTCTAGCAATTGCCTTTCTATTTTTTTAAATCAAACTTATGCCTTTTTGTCTTGTGTAACATTAACACTTTCATGCTATTTATGATACTAAAATTACTGATAAATTGACAGGATATTGAAACAAGCCTATGTAAACAAAACATGAGAAAAATAGAAGTTATTCAACTTAAGCTTTCAGGCCCTGGTTCATCAAGTTACCTGTGTGTGTGTGTGTAACATTAAGCATTTAGACCACGATTCAAGAAAGCATCTCTATTCAGCATAACATTAAAGCCTATGCTTGTGGTTAAGTGCTCTGCTGGACTGGGACTTACCCCCTTGCTATACCCGTCTCAGGTTACACAAGTGACAATGTGCCAGTTAATGGAATTGACCCCACTAACTTCACTCCCTTTAGTTGGGAGGACAAGTGTAATTGAGGGTACAATTTGTTCCATAATCTCTAAAATACAGCAAAAGTTGCTGGTACGCAACGTTACTTTAACACTCTTACATTTGGATAAATTCCATTATTATTTGCTGCTGCCTTGTCACCATAGGCACCATCTTGTTGTAAAATTATTAAAAGCACACAAGTGATTTAGAAGCTTATAAGTGGGATTCACAAACATATTTGGGTACCTAACTCCCATCAAAATCATGGCAGTTAGACACCTAAATACCTTTGTGAATCCCACCCTAGGTCTTATTTTCAGAAGTGTCTTAAGTACTGAGTTTAAATCCCACGGATTTTCAGTTAGATTTAATCCACTTGGATTAAGCTAATTCAGAACAAGGCCCTTTTATCCAAGAATAACAAAAATAAGTGTGTCCACACAGGGAGTTAAACAGGAATAGTTAATCAGGAATAGCTATTTGGCTTTAAATTCACACCCTCTCTTAATCTGAATTAATTTCCCTGAATAGGCAAGTCCTAAGAGGTGTGTCTACACTATGGGGACTGTAGCAGCATAGTTATGTCACTGAAGCTATGTTGGCATAACCCTGTAGTGTAGATGCAGCCCCTCGTGTAGATACAGCAGGGATTTTTCTGTCAATATAGGAACACCACCTCCTCAAGCTATGGTAGCTAGGTCGATGGAAGCATTCTTCCATTGATTTAGCCGCACCTACATTGGGGGTTAGGTTGACATAGCTACATGACACAAGGGTTGGATTTTTCACGTCCCTGACAGATGTAGCTATGTTAACCTACATTTTAAGTGTAAAGCAGGCCTTATTCTCTCTGTATAATCCCTTCTATGAAATGGGAGATCAGAGATGTTGTGAGGATAAATAAATGCATTAAAGATTGTGAAGTCCTCAGTGATGGGGTCATATAACTACCAATAGTAGGTAGGTCAGTCACTTGGGGTCTTTTCAAAAATTTTCCCCAAGTTTAGAAAGGCCTAGACTCCAAGCAGGGTAGTTCTCATTCCCCTCTTCCCCACAGTTTACTGATAGATTATTGTTGAAACGGTTAATGGAAGAAGTGCATTTTGAGAATAAAGAGAAAGTTACTGTTGCTGCATACACAAAAGGAGATGGTTTCACGCATAGAGTATAGCAACTAATTCTTAAAGCTGATCAGAGAAACTTTGATGGAACCATATTACATCTGAATAAGCAGGTCTGCTGAAATCTAAACGGTTCACAAAACTGGGTCAATTTCACCAGAATTTCATTAAGGAAGAAAACCAGAAAAAAGTTACAGCCGGGCCAAAACATCCCACTTGGACAGTTTTGGAATGAAACATTTTAATTTAATGACTGTTTACTTTGAAAAACCATAAATTTTGTATCATGTTATCTATTATAATATACTATAAAAGTCAAAATCAAAATGACACATTTGAATTTTGTTGAAATAAAACATTTTGATAAACCCCAAACTTTTTTTCTTCAGAATTTGCATTCACAGAGAATTTTGAAATTTTCCATTTTTGCACCAGTTTGGAATGAAGCCAAATTTTGAAATCTCAAAAAACGTAAACTTCCATCCTCTGCACAGCTCTAATAATTACAAGATTTACCTTTCAGAGGATGGTGACTTCACTGTGAGATGTCATGATGTATATGTAACTAAACAGAGCTGATATAGTTCTGTTCACTTAAAGAAAAAATATTTGGCTATGAGATATTTATGGATGTCTAACTTCAACCTTTAACAAGGGCAGGTCAGAAGGGAGTAAAAGTGGAGACACGTAGTTCTGTCTCAGGTCAAATCTCTCCAGATCAAACAGTGAGGTCACTAAATTTGGATTTCAGAAAAATAATTCACTTGTAGTGAATTGGTTCTTGTCTTATCTACAGAGTAAGTGTTATTGTATCCCTGTGAGGCTGCACACTTTGAATCTAGACCCTTGTTCAACAACTTCAACAGTCACCCTAACAGTTAATCCTTCTTTCAATGATAAGGAGTGAGAGGATTTTACAGGCTGCAACAGTGGAAACGTACCTTTACCTTGATAAGAGAAAAAATGATTTTTTCCCCTGCTATTTTTTGTAACAGAAGAAAATGTTCAGTGATGAGAACTAAATTATGTTACATAAATATTGAGGCTGCTATTTTGTTTCCAGTTAAGTTGAAGTTGCTTCATCATGGGGTTTAATTCTTCGTTCAGAATGCTGATGTTGTTAAGAACCTTTTTGATGTGGGACTTCTACTGTAGAATGTGAGGACAGCCTTGTAAAGGACACGACTGCAGTGGCTCTTCCTTAGGCTTCCCAGACACATGGGTCTTTTAAAAAAACCCTCTAATAATAATATACTGACTTAACATCACATCCCCTTTATTGTCAATTTTATGGGAATTTCTGCAGTGATCTTTCATGAATAAAGTAGATGTTGGTGCCTGGGGTTTATGCGTACATTTTTGAATGAATTTAGTCCTTCTATAAAATAATACATTTTTTGGTTTTATTCAATTATATTTTACCTCATGTTCTCTCTCTCTCTCTCATATGGGCACATGCACTTTCCCTTTTATTTTGTATTATATTATTGTGAATGCTGATGAGTGGAATTTGGTTTATAAGGACTTTTCCCTATATGTATATTCTTTCTTGTGTAGAGCGCATCCCTATATGGCAATACCTGTCTTTAATTTTTAGCTATAGTAAACCAATAAGCAATGAATAAAAATAATTAAACTAGCATTTCCTGGTCGTGAAACAAGAAAAGGGGATGACTAAAAAGCATCTTTTTCTATTAAAAAGATCCTTGATCCTGAAAAATATCAGAAGGGAAAAAGAAAACTGCCACCAAAGAACTAATTAAGAAACATGTCCTATTCCCTATCTCCCACTGCCAGACCCATTCTCTGATGCTGATGGAGACACTGCAGTTTCAATTACAGAGTGAATACAAGGATGCTAACCGTATAGAGACAGCATGCAGAAAAGGAAATCTAGGACTGGGAGTCGGGTGTTCAGAGTTCTTCTCCAATCTGTCAATAACTTACTCACACAAAACTCCCATTCAGAGCAGTTGGAGTTTTGCATGAGTATATTCTAGGGGGCTGGATCCTATACTGTGAATCAAATCACAGGGCAAAAAATAATTTAGTAATGCCAGTTACAAGTGGGTAAAAATAGGAAGGCTGGGGACTTGACGTTTCTTAGGTGATTTTTCAGACCAATAGCAGGAAGAGCAACAATATTTTGTTAATTTCTCTTTATTTATATACAGATTTCTAACTAGCATCCATCACCTCAGTACATGGGCATCTTACAACAGTAAGACCAAACTCAAAACTGGCAAAAATTAAAATATTCTGATACCCAACTGGATTAGTGAATTCATGGACTAAACAAAGGCCTGGCCATACAAATAAACGGACTGCTTAATGGACACATTATTTATGCTATATTCCTCTAGCTGCATGTCATTCTTTTTTGCCTTTGAGACCCATGCCACACACACACTGTAAACGTCTCACCAGTCCCAGTGTAGTTAGTTACAAGCCAGACTCACATATACACAGAGGTCATGGAGTCAATAGAATTCACATTTCTTTCTGGCCACATGTCCTTTCTTTCTTGGCATGGAAAAAGTAATTAGCTCTCCCCTCAGCTCCCACACACTGAGGATGGAGCTCTTCATTTCCTTTAAGAGGAAAGGATTATGCATCCTTTTTCTACTGGGTGAGCATCAGAAAATGAAAGTCATTAGTAGCTTCAGTGGGTTTATTCCACAAAGGTTTTGGTGAGCTCTTGTTTTTTTGAAGGGAGGGCAATTCAGTTCACATGACTTTGAATTTAGAATTTGGGGTATAAAAGGAGCCTGAAAAGCTCAGGGAAAAACTAAAGATGACAAGTTTTACCTAGTTTGAGGTAGAACCATACTAAGATCCTGATTCTGTACAGGAAGGGAGAAAACTCTAGTCACATGAGTAGTTCTATTGAACTCAATGGGGGCACTCACATGCATGTTTGCAGGACTGTGAGCAAAGCTGATCAATTTTGCATGGTTTCTAGACAAAGTCTTAATCCACAATCCCTTTCTTCTCTTTCCCAAATGTTCGCTCTGGTCCTAACAGATCAGAGCTCTTCTACAGTTTCCTCAACCCCTCTTACCCCCGTGCCCCATACAACAGAAAGATTGGAGGGGGTTAGATATGAAGTTCTTGTTTGGCCCCATCTCTAGTTATCACCAGTCTCATCTGGTGGCACCAGATCTATGCTAAGAATATTTCAGTGGCCATATTCCTTATGTGACGACACCAGACATCAAATGCAGGCTATTCATTAAAAGAGTGGAAGTGAATAATGGGGGCTAAACTGAAACACCTGAAAAAAATTCCAGTTCAATTCAAACTGAAACACAAAAATTTCAAAAATTTTCCTCACAGTGAAAAAAAATCACAAAATTTCATTTTGAATCAACCAAAACATGCGGAATTGATTTGAAACAAACAAAACAAAAAAAATCAAGATTTTCATTTTGATTTGGTCACTTTGAGTGTTTTCCATCCCCCTCCATTTTAAAAACTGTCTGCAATTGAAATGCCATCCTGGAAAGTCAAAACAGAACATTTTGACTTTTCCTACACAAAATATTTTGTAATGAAAAAGTTTCAACATGTTTTAAAAAAATTCCAGACCCCCAAATACAATTTGTCAAAAAAGTCACCCAGCTGTATTAATTAACCATACCAATAAACTTCCCTTTTCTACTTTTATTTTGTGAAAATAATTGAGTCCATCCACTTTATAATATATATAGACAGACAGACATACTGAATGGGCATTTCTTATGTTTGTTGAAAATGATGCAAGGCTCTTTCCAACTCCAAGCACTATGGGTAAAATTCTGGCCCCAATGAGGTCAACAGCAAAGTTCCCAATTACTTCAATGGGACCAGAACTTCATCCTATGAATCTATGTTCCTATCCTCTCTGAATCTCTGACTAGTCATGTTCTTTCTTTCTCCTGACTCATTCCTTCACAAGAGTGGTGTTAGATATATAATAAAGGCACATTCTCAGCAACAAATTATTGAAGAGTCTCCTTCATTCAAACTTTGAACACAAGAGGACTGGAATCCAAAGAATCAGATTATGATAGCAATGCATCTGAGTAGCTCTAGCACCATTATCTAATTACCTCGATAAATTGGATAGTTAAGTGGAATCACTTCTGGTGATCAAAAGACCAAGGCCCTGACATCCCATGTTACTGACCTGACTACATTTTCAATGTGCCCTTATGGGGAAAGGGTTGGAATAGGTAAGGGAGCAAGGGTATTGGGGGGTGCATAAGGCTGTAGAGATCATTGGGGTGAACTTAGAAGAAGAAGCCAGGGTTGCAATAATTTCTTTGCTGCATTCTCTACCTGAGGGACCTGCTTGCTGGAGAGTGTAGGTTCTTAGCAGGAGTGCTGTGGCAGGTCTCATCCTCTATAGAATAGCTGCACAATGGGCTTCTCGTACACCAGCCACATATGAGACCAACCCTGGGAACTGCTGCTTGTTCCTTGGATTGCCTGGTGCATAAGGGTCTGGTAAGTCTTTATGCTGCAGAGAAGGAGGGTTGATGCACTGCTCCTGCTGTAGTCACCAAAGGAGGACCTATTCCCATGAAAACAATGAGAGTTTTGTCATTGATGTCAGTTGGATCTGGAGTAGGCCCTTATGCACAGTAATTTTACTGTTATAAAGTCTATGGCCCAATTCTGCTCAACAACTTGTAGGATTAATGAGCCCCAAGTTCATAGCAATGCAGCTTCATTCAGTCTAAAATTTTATGGAAGATAGATACCATTATAGTATAGCATAGATGCCATTTTTAAAGTAATGGTGGATCACTGAGAATTGAGTTTGGCAAGTCTATGGGAAATTAACTTTTTTACTAATCTAGCTTCCTTCTTTTTATTATGTTTTTGCAGTACACTATCAGTTTAGTTCACTATTTTTTGTCTTATCAATCTGTCTGATGAATGCCTTTGCTAGATGTCTAACGGATTGCATTGCATGAAAAACATGCTGGACTATATAGATGAATGAAGTAAGCATCTACTGTGAACTTCAGTATGAAGGGGAGCAGGAGCATGGGCTTTCAAGTTATAAATATAGAGGTTTAGTTTATTTGCTTTTAAAAACTTTTTTCCCATTTCTTGCAGTTTGCTCCACCATTTTGTCTTGCTGTAGATTGCATTGTTTTCAAAGGGTCTGCCTGGAACAGGAAAACACGGATAATATGCAGCAACATACTGAGAATCATTAAGCTGATGTTATTTCAGGTCAAAATGTAATCAGGTTTCCTTGAGTTGAAAATGTTTAGTACATTCCTATGTGTCATATCACAAAGTAGAACCATATACCAAAATATCATCTCTTTGTAATGTTTGAAACTAATGAACGTGATAACATAGTTAAATAAAATCGGTTTAATTCTCAGCTGTGCCAGGAAAGCTGAGGGCAGACTTGTCTCTGAGCCAACTTTCTGTTCCCTTGATCTTGCATCAGCCTGTGACCAAAATGGTTCTTTGTGTAAATTGATGCAGCCTAAGGACTGCTCTAAATTACCTGGACTGCAGCAGACCTTGTAGAACTGTTTACTAGCCAATGCCTGCCTCCTATCACTTCTTCTGCAACCCCTTGCTCCCCACAACCCTCTAAGTGGAGGTGTAGAACTGCTGGCAAAGTGGGAATCCTTGAGTGCCCTTTAGGGCAGCTTTCTGAACTGTGCCCAGTGACGAGAGGAAAAGAGTTAAGGCCTGATTCTGCCATTTTCACTCATAATAAGTAGTACTTTACTTCACAAGTAGTTCCGTTGATTTCAATAGGCCTACTTGTGGAATAAAATACTAATCAATGTGCGTGAAGGTGGCAGAATTAGATACCTCAGCTTCTAATTGAGTCAATTAATTTTGTGTTACATGATTATTTCTTAATATTAAATATGTTCTGAAAAGGCAGAGTGCAAGTCCTAGCTGGAAAAAATGCTCCATAAATCTGCCGTGTTCAGAAGTATACATATCAAAAGATAACTTTCTTATCTCCAATTTATTCTGAAAAAAAAAAACACTCTGGGGATTTTATTTCAAAAGATGAATAATGGACCAGGAGTCAGTGGAGTACAGCTACTATTTATCTGTTTTACAGCTATCAATTTGAGTGCTAGAATAACACTGGAGAAACTAAATGCTTTTTTGAACATGGTGTAACAAACACTATATTAATACAAAGTGAAAGTAAATTAAAAGCAGAAAGCTAAGTCTTAGATGCTAGACATTTTATTTTCTGGACAGTAACTCTGTTTTCTCCTGACAATGTATAAATATGCTTTCTTTACTTTTGCTGGACCATTACCTAAACTATCTCTTTAAAAAATTTAAATTGGTCTAGGAACAAGGGCACAATTCAGAATTCTTCCTTGACAGCAAATCAAAGATGTTAACAGCCCATTTCCTTGATTGAAATAGTTAATTTTACCACTGCTGTCTGTTTGACATGGATTATGATGACAGAAGCTATTCATTTTTCTAAGCCAAATGGGAAGTGCACACAGGCACCTCTGCCTCTGTTACAGACACATCTGCAGAGCTTTGAGAGAAGTCTTCAGATGTGTCTGATGATCAAATTTCAAAACAGCAATAACAGGCTAAAGAAACACAGTTGATGGGTTATTGCAGTTAAGTGAGAGAGAGAGGACAGTCATTAGTAGTCATGTGCATCCTGCTTTTGGATAATCAGAGATCATTTGAAGTTCAACATGTGACACTAGTTACATTTTGACATTTTCTTTCCAATGCTAGTTATGTGCAAAATTCTCTTATCAGAAGCAATAGGTAAAGACTTTAACTAAACTAACAGCAGCAAGTAAAACAGGAATTTGAAAATTTCTCCTTTGTGATAGAAACTCTAGACTGCACACATGGTGCCTTCAGGACACCAACTGAGAATAAAGCTGCTCTCAGAAGCAGTAAGTGATTTCATTCTATTAATGTCCAGGTGATTTGTGATGCCCATTATAGCATCACTAATGTGATGGCAAACATTTCCTGGGCATACCATGTTTCCAATGTTCTGCAGAACTTAGTCAGCTCAAGTGCTTGTGCAATGCCTGATTGAAAAAGACAGCCCCGGGGATTTATTCTTTTAATCAGTCAAAACTAATTCTGAAGCAAAAAGGTAACTTTTAACTTCCAGACATGGTGAAATAAACACAGCGTTAAGGAAAAGGAGATCCAAATAAAACCGCAGACTGTCCAGGTATAGAAAAGTCAAGAGAAACAACCGCAAAGCATGTCTATTCTGTTATATATAGGTTCTTCTATTGCACTCATCACCCTAGCATCTGAACGCTTTCCACTAGTGGAGTAAGCGATGTGACTAATGTGTCACATGTTTGCTCTCTCATCCTCTTCCTGGGAGAATGGTATTTGCAGTGATGTGTTTTGTTCTGGAATATTTATATGTATACACATAGAGAAGGCAAGGTCAAAGAAATGTGCCTTGCACTTAGAGCAGAAGGAGCTCTGTTACGTGGCACATTACTGGAGAACTCCTGGCATCTCAGAAACACAGCTATAAATATAGAAAGACATGTAATTGTGGCTCCCACCCACAGCATATAAAATCGCTTCCTAAAAAAATGACTTCTATAAATTCGACCTAATTTCATAGTGTAGACATGAGAGTTCCAGAATTTCACTTGCCCCCTAGTTATCTTTCTCCAAGGGAAGTCATCTCATATTTTATCTAAGTAAAGTTGATTGAAACACAGGGATAAATGACCAGGGCTCCCCTCTGTTCTGATAAAAGGAGGGAATACAGAAGAGGGAATGCCAGAGAAGCACTGGAAGAAGGCATCAGTACCTCTGCATCATGTGCCTCCCACTCTGGGAGCCTGTATAAAACCCTGTGTGCTAACACCATGTAGCTGAGAGTATGGTGCTGTGAAAAGGCACCTCAGGGTGGGTAGAACTAGGGAGCATCTTGTCCAGTTTCCTGAGGCCTCTTTCCCGTTCTCACTGGGATTACTGCAGGAGGATATGATATGGACTCAGGTGAAACTCATGCATTGAATTAGAGATTCTGCTCTATAGTAAAAATCTGTGAGAAAAGATAATAGCTTTTCAAAGGCACAAGCAAGCCACTGGACCATCCTGCCTGTTTTCTTTTTCTTTCTTCCTTCCATGGCCATCTACCTATTTGTTCATAGCACAAAATCGCCACTTCCCAATGAACAGAAAACAAGGTTTTGTTCTATTTTGTCTTTTTGTAATGTTAGCAAAATGATGTATTGATGATCCAAAATATTTAACTAAATGAATGGGATTTTAGAATGAAGATAATATATCACTTTATACACTGTATTGAGATTTGGATCCTATATAAAACAAGACAAATGAATCAAAAAAAATACAGTAAAATCAATATTGATTATTAGGAGTAAAAGTGCTGTAATTGAGGCTGTAAAATCTTTTAAGATCCAAGGGAAAAAATTTCCAGTTAAACTACAATAAATTACTCCTGAGTAACTAGAATATTTGCATGGAATTTAGTGTCATTATATCAGACTCTCTCTAATAAAAAATAGTGTATTACTAATTTTGCCATGAAGGCTATTACAGGGATAAGTGTTAGTTTAGTGTTATTTTGGCAAGTTACCTTTTTAACTAATATTTCATTATATTCTACAGGAATCTGCTTTTAAAATTTCTTATATGCTTTTAAGATCACTTCTCATTACCTCTTGTTTTCTGGCCCTTAGACCTTTTCAGATATGACATAATACTGTTCTTATTACATGACAACAAGAGTAAGCCCTTTTAATTTATGGAGGGCCCCAATTTTTATAATCTGATATTGGTATGAACTGTAAATCTTTTTAATGACTGATAGAATAAGTGGAAATCTAACATGGCATTTTTTATTATCATCTGTTCAATAGCCCGAATCTGGATTTTTAGTGTATTGTATTGTATTTTAGACATTAAGCAAAGAACTAAAATGTCTTGTGAAACTAGGTCTTCTTTGATTCAGCACGTAGGGTCTGATTCACCACTGTCTTACTCCAGATTTATGTGAGCACATCTTGAAAGACATGGCAAGAAAACCCTTCAGTTGTGAGTGTGCGTGTCTATTTGTTGATCAGGTTCATAATCTAGCGATCCAGTTGGTCTCTTAGCTGGAACTAGATGATTCCGGTAGTAGCAATCAATGGCCTGGCCAGGTTTTTTTATCATTTACATATGGCCAAGTGGTTGTGACTGTCATCACCCAAAGATAAGATACTCAGGGCTGGCTCTAGGTTTTTTGCCGCCCCAACAAAAAATTTGCTGCCCCAAGCTCCGAGAACGCAACTGCCCCAGCAAAAAAAAAAAAAAAAAAAAAGGCTGGCAGGAATGCCGCCCCCCTGGAATTGTGCCGCCCCAGGCATGGGCTTGCTTTGCTGGTGCCTGGAGCCGGTCCTGAAGATACTGCAATGCACTCTATTGGGGGCCAGGCTTTAAAACCATCCAACCCCCCCCCCGCCCCCCAAGCTGATACAGAATGCAGTGGCCTGCTTGGTAGGTGGAGTTTCTCACTACAAACATATCCAAACTGCTCCACCATCTGCACTGGCTTCTTGTGGGTTTGTGTGTGATGTTTAAAGTTTTAGGTTTGATGTAGCCCTAAATACCTTAGGACCTACTTAACCTGAGAGATTGCCTCTGTCCCTGTGCCCTACTGCTGCAGTTGAGATCAGCAGAGGTACCTGAGTTGAAGCTCACTGGTATAGATGAGAAAGACCTGTTGGCAGGGTGATCCCTGGAGTGACCTCACAGCTTTGGAATTCACCCCAATCCATGGTCTAAAGGAGCCTGAATCTGATGACCTTTGTGGTACAATGCAAAGATCGTCTTTTTTGCTAGTCCTCTGACAGTGGGGAAATTGCCAAGATGGGGAATTGAGATTTAAAGTTTCCTGACTTGCTGGTGATGGGTTATCGTGATTTGTACTGCTGCACTCAGGGTATTATCTGTGATGTATTCTTAAGTTCTGTGAAGATTGCCTAGAGCATGTGATAGATGCCCTTTCCTAGCATTCCTTCATTTTAATATATAAATATTGAGATCAGTGAAGTTACTTCAGTTTTATGCTGGTTTAACAGTGTTGAGCTTCATACCATGCTATTGTTCAGCTTTTCAACAACCCCAGAGCCCAGTCCAAGTAGCAGGGTGGGCACGGGGCAGACATGCAAGAACATGAGTGGGAGGAATCTTCCCTTCCGTGATCAGAAGTAGCTGCATAGCTGGAGGTTGCTTCAACCTACTGGCTGAAGTAGTCTTCTGTATATCTTATGCACCCCTGCTGTCATCAAAGGGCTGGAGGATTCATGATATGGTGAGTCTTGTGGCCAACTTGGCCTCACTACAATGACTCCTACTGCACAAGAAGCACACACCATGGGTGGCTTCCCCAACTCATGCCCCTCTTTGCCTAGCCAAGGGATCCTATCCCTTGCAGTTGGCAGCTTGATTTAAAGAAGTGGGCCAAATTCTGACAGGTGCTGAGCATCTGCATCACCAGTAGAAGTCAGTGGGGATTTGCAGGTGTTCACCACCTCACAGAAACTGGATGCAGGAAAACCAAATGTTTTAACCTCATGACTTACTTACCATTATGTCTGTGAGAAACTTGCCCAATTCTGAATGCAGGGGGTTTCAACCCAGGAGTCTGGGGGTGCCAGGTATCGATGCAGGAGTCTATGTGCAAGTGTAGCATGGACTTCTTAGGACTGGGTTTTTGTGGTTTTGCACCACTTAGTTTCATTTTAAGTCTGGGGTTCATTTGCTCCTAACATGGCGAAGGCAAAACTCCGGATTAAACTGGCGGGTTTTATTAAATTAATTGGTGGTTGAGACAGCCTTCTGCTCTGCAGCTCCTGCCATCTGGAACAGCCTTTCTTTATCTCTCTACCTCATTGACTCTCAATCTGACTTCAAATCTCAGCTGAACACACCTCTCTTCTCCTGTGCATATTCTCTGTAGTTTCTCTCTTCTGCCTATTATGTCGTATTTAACTCTAAAGTGCTTTGAGATAAAGTCTCGGAGATACTACACAAAATAAAGTGTGTATTGTATTGTTATTTTAATCTAAGGTGCATCAGGCCAGACAGTGGTATTTATATTTATATTTTTCTTTGATTTTTTAAGAATATGAACAGATTTATGGTGTGCCGATGTTTGTCAATCTTGTCATTTCCTCTGGATATTTCAACTGTTAGTTTGATGGATTTATTTCCAGGAAGGTTTTTGTTACAAATATTTTCAGTCTTAAATCTCAGGCACTCCAAATAGTAATGTTTTGGGGTTATTTTTCAAGAAAAGTGAATCTTGCATAAGTGTCCTATTTGCTGGCAGTGACTGGCACTTGATGTAGAATTTTAAAACACACACAAAAAAAGGAGTTGAAAACCAGTATTAAAGTGCCTTGTAATAAATCAACCATCCCACTTGAACTTAATATCTGTTGCGAGTACTTTTTAATGGACAATATAACTATAGCAAACTTTGAATTATAAAGTTTTTTAATAAACAAAAATACAGAATTGAATACCATCGTCTCAGTTACAGTCCCCTATAGTTAGGGCCCTACCAAATTCAGGGTCCATTTTGGTCAATTTCACAGTCAGAGGATTTTAAAAATCCATAAATGTCTTGATTTCAGTTATTTAAATCTGAAATTTCATGGTGTTGTAATTGTAGGGGTCCTGATCCAAAAAGGATTTCGGGGGGGAGAGGGGGGTGTGGTTTGCGATACTTACCTCTGCACGGCTGCTGGCGGCAGCGCTGCCTTCAGAGCTGGGCAGCTGGAGAGCGGCGGCTGCTGGCCGGGAGCCCAGCTCTGAAGGCAGAGCCGTCGCCAGCAGCAGCGCAGAGGTAAGGATGGCACAGTATGGTATTGCTACCCTTACTTCTGCCCTACTGCTGGTGGGATGCTGCTTTCAGAGCTGGGTGTCCGGCCAACAGCCGCTGCTTTTTGGCCAACCAGCTCTGAAGGCAATGCTGATGTAAGGGTGGCAATACCATGACCCCCCTAAAATAACCTTGTGACCAGGGGTGAAAGTAGCTTAAAGGACTTAGCGGTACACTGGAGTCCTGAGCAGAGGGCGGGGCATCAACTGGAACGGGCGTGAGCTCAACCGGAAGAGGCAGGGCATTTAAATCCCTGGGCTCTTTAAATCAAGATTAAAAGGGCCCGGGGCTCTGGCTGTGGTAGCGGCATCTGGGAGCCCCAGGCCCTTTAAATCGCCATCCGAGCCCCACTGCCGGAGCCCCTGGGGTAGCAGTGGCAGCCCGGGGCTCCAGCGGTGATTTAAAGGGCCAGGGACTCCCAGCCGCTGCAACCACAGGGGAGCCTTGGGCCCTTTAAATTGCCGCCAGAGCCCTGATGCTGGAGCCACGGGGGCTCCTGGCTGCTGCCCCTAGCCCGGGACTCTGGTGGAGATTTAAAGGGCCTGGGGCTCTGATGCAGTAGTGGTGGCTGGGAACCCCTGGCCCTTTAAATCAGTGCCAGAGCCCCGCCGCTGCTACCCCAGGGCTCCAGCAGCGGGGCTCGGGCAGCGATTTAAAGGGCCTGGGGCTCCAGCCGCCGCTACCACCCCAGGCCATTTAAATCGCTGCTGGAGCCCCCGGCCGCTGCCGCTACCCCGGGGCTCTGGCGGTGATTTAAAGGGCCCGGGGCTCCCGGCTGCCACTACTGTAGCAGAGCCCTGGGCCCTTTAAATTGCCGCCCAAGCCCCGGGGCGCCCAGCCGCCTCCACTGCCCGGGGGCTCCACAGGGGGGCTCGGACAGCAATTTAAAGGGCCCGGGGCTCTGGCCGCTGCCAGAAACCCCAGGCTCTTTAAATCGCTCACCTGGGGAAGCCAGTCCGGTACACTGTACCGGCTCTTGCCAGTACGCCGTACCAGCCTGGACCGGCTTACTTTCACCTCTGCTTGTGACCCCCCTGCAACTCCCTTTTGGGTCAGGACCCCTAATTTGAGAAACACCGCTCTCCCCTGTGAAATCTGTATAATATTTGGTAAAAGCACACAAAAGACCAGATTTCATGGTCTGTGATGCATTTTTCATTGCCATGAATTTGGTAGGGCCCTACAAATAGGCAAATCCTGAACCCTAGCCAACAGCTAGGACTTAGCTGAGGTTTATTGCCTGGGCAGATGAGGGAAATTCATGAAACAATAATAGCTCCCACAGCTCCTGTGCTGCCTCTTCCTAGGGAGACCAGTGGTTGGTGGCCATGTGCAGATGTGGATCCACCATCCCCTTATATTTCCCCAGCCTACATCTCCCCCTGCCTATATGACAACACACAGGGACCCCCTGCAAATAGGGCTCCATAGCATCCAGGAGTGCTCTTTCCCCTGTGTAGGTTCCACAAGTCCTGCCCACCCTTTGCAGAGGAACTGAGTCATTCTGCTCCATCTTGGGACCACCACCACTGTGGCAGAAAGGACAGGATTTACTCCACTGGTCTCACTGAAGTCCAGGACAGAACTCTCAGTGGCTCCAGTGGGACTAGGATTTAGCCTATAGGACAATGTGCAGCATGCAAGTAGTATCCACCTTCCCTGATTCCTAGGACAACATTAACTTCTGGGAAGACCCTCTTTGCAAATGATAGGCTATCAGCTAATTAAAATGCAGAAAGTTTTCTTGCAGCTCTATAAATGAGTGTGCATAGCTTATGAATGTGTTCCCATAAGATGGGACTGTCCCAAGCAATTCAGGACATGTGGTAGAGTGATGTGCAGTGAGGCTGAAGTCAGTGATCATAAACCATCTTGAAAAGAAAAATATGTGCAGTTTACTGCCAGAGATTACAGAGAGAAAAAACCTGTTTTAAATCAAGAACTGGAGCCCTTTCAGTTCCTTAAACTAGCTTCATGTTAGTTTTGAAGAGAGCACTGTTTTTACACCCAAACCAATAGGTTTAGTCCTCTCTAAAGGGAAAGTATCATAACAAATGGAACCCCTGCTCATTTTTGTACATTTTCCACATTTCTACTGGCACTTGAGAACTACATCTTTTGTAGTGGATCGTTATTTGCTTAATCAGATATTGTAACTTGCTGGTAATAATTTAGGACCCAATCCTGCCACACACTAAGCACCCACAACTTCCACTAAGTTGATTGTAATGGGAATTGAAGGCAAATCAGGGCTAGCTTCACAAAGGGACTTAGGTGCCTAACTGCCACTTTAGGTACCTAAATCCCAGAATCAGCCACCACTGATATTAATAAAACCTCTGCTCAGCTACCGCCAAACTCTGTAGGCACCTAAGCTCAATTGGCACCTACATTTTTGCAGTAAAAGCTCCTTAGGTGTTTAGGTTTCTGCCTCCGAGCATGGGCACTGCTGCCCCACTCTAATGCACAAACTGGGGGAAGATAGGTGTTCCTCTGCCGAACTCACTGGTGGGCCCGATCCGGTCAGTGTGCTCAGAGGACGCTTACCAGATTGGGCCCTGCACACAAGCTCTCACTGGCGGGGGGAGGAGAGGAGGAGGACGATGACAATTTCCCTTATAATTTCAGCCCAGGGGTTTGACTAGTCACCTGGGATGTGGGAGACCGTCCCCTCCCACCCCCAGTTCAAATTCCTGCCCTTCCCTCTGGCTGCCTGCAAAAAAAAAAAAAAAAAAATGGTATAGGCACCTAAGTCCCAGAGACGGTTTGCAGCTGAGAGTCCAAGGAGTGGGAAATGCCTCCCTCCAGCCCGAACTTAGGAGCTGAACTCCCTCAGAGGGTCAGGGCGTAGGACACATGCTCTCCTTGGCATTTCCCACTGGCTAGCTCATGCGGGGAGCTGCCTAGCATGCTGGCATTTGTGAATCCCATTTTTAGGCGCCTGTCTCCCTCCATTCATTGTATAGGATGCCTGGGTGTCTGACTCAGGCTTTGTGTATTCCAGTGATTTTCTAGACCCTAAAGTTCCTTTGTGAATTAAGCCCTCAGTGCCTTGCGGATCCAATCCTCATTACCACATTCCCCTTCCTCCCAATTTCTTTTTGCATCTGAATCTTTTATTTATTTTTAAGTATATAGTTTAAATCTTCCTGAAATCCCATTGTATTTTAGAAATGGTCATATACAAGTCTAAAAATTATCTTTCTACTTATGCCTGACAAAGGACAGGTCATTGCAAGGTATGGTTTATGGGACTCTTTGTTTTTTTAAAGCAAATTTTTGTCATTGTTATCCATTCTAAATATTTAGAACCGTGTCAGTCACATCTGTAGAGAGAGGTCTGCTTTAAAGGGACATCTATTTATTCAACAGTGATTTTTATTCAGCTATTTAATGTTAAGCAAAGATTTATTTAAAAATTAAGTTAAGTAATTAAGTTGTTTTCATTATATGAATAGTTAACTTATTTATAATGATTATAATAACTATTATTCATAACTCAAATGATCTTTTAAAACCTGTATATATTAAAGAATAAAAGGTCAATATTGGTTGCAACAGTCATTACAAATAATAATAATAATTAATAGCAATAATCAGCAGGTGCGATTTGCAATAAATGTACTACATATCTATGTTGTAACAGATCAAAAAGGGCCAAATTCTGACTCAGTAATACCACTCTAAATCTACTCTTGATTTCAGTGAGTTTCTACCATATTTAAACCTGTGTTATGAAATTTGGCCTGCAGTTTCAATGTTCCTCATAGGTTGTATTTCTGTACAACATACATTAACAACAAACAAGTTAAAAAGCCAATAGCTTTCAATAATTTGAAAAAAAAATTACATGATGGTGAAGCTAAGTTATTATTATTATTATAAAAATAATAATAAAAAAACTGTTTCAGACACAAGGAGCCAGATTCGGATCTGTTACCATGATGTAAATCAGGAGTAACTTCAATTAAGTCATTAGAATTCAGTGGGCATAAGTGTGATCGGAATCAGGCTTATAGCCACCAAGAGTGTTTGGGTCAAATTCTGCTGTCATTTACATTGATGTAAATTTGGAGTAAGTTCATGGAAGTCAATGGTGTTTAAAAGTATAAATAAATATAGGTTAAAAACACATTTCTTTCTTCAGTTATCTACCAAGATTGAGTTGGGTGCAACATGCATACAACAAAGGTGAGTTAATATAATTCCCATTTAATGGTTGGGGAAACTGAGGCAGACAGAGGTTAAGTGACTTGCTCAAGGTAACAGAGTGAGTCAGTGTCAGAGCTAGGGCCACATCTCCTGGCTTTCAGACTCCAGCTCCAACCACTAGACATGCTTCCTCTGTTTCCTAACACAGCTATGTACATCATGATTCTGAAGTGTCATCTGGATCATGAAGAGATGTCATAATATAGGAACATTATTCTGTCTTTTTATAGCATAGCTTTAAAAAAAGAACAGATGGGTTTATTTACATCTAGTGGACCAGCTCTTGCAACCCCTATTCACCTAAGTAGTCTCCCTGATTTTGTTGTTGCTATGGTTCTGCTATGGGATAGAACAGTTGGGTCTGTAACAGCCAGTACAAATGGCTGATGTTCCAGCTCACAGGCTGATGTATGGGCTGACAGGGATCACTGTTGCCCAGTGGTAGTGGGTTTTGTCCCTTCTAGCCCGTGTGCACGTCTTTCTTGTAAAACCTAAGTACTTAGGCAGTATGTCGGTGAGCTGAATTTCATCGTGAGTGTGACTCTACTCCTGGGCACTATTTTGTCAGCAGAACCAACTGGAAATCAGCCAGCCCATGGAAACCTATTTTCTTTGAAATGACAGAAAGCTCAGGCATGGGACCAGTTTGTCTTGTTAAGTGGGTCTTGTCTTGGATATGGTTAGCCCCTTCTGAGTACTATCAAGAAGGGGCATCACTGAGATACAAATTCACACTGATATCACCCTGTAAAGTACATTTACTGTCCACCTTGTTTGCTCAAAAATCTGCTGATAACATTCTTGGGAGAACAGCAATAGTTATTGTGAGACTCTGGCTGGAGAATCTGATCAATTAAGCTTT
Source organism: Natator depressus (assembly GCF_965152275.1). NCBI lineage: Eukaryota > Metazoa > Chordata > Testudines > Cheloniidae > Natator > Natator depressus. Next base: position 43,177,524 of record NC_134244.1, on the reverse strand, counting down.
GGCTCCTCTTAAAACACAAACACACAAAAAACTTGACACTCGGCAAATCACAGCCAAAGAGACAAAGCTTAGAACTGCAAAACCTCCATTCTGCATGTTTGTAACAAGTCCCTCTACCAGTTGGTCAAATACTGGAAAGAACTAAAAATAGAGTTAACTACAAAGAAGGCCAGTCCTTACAGATTTGTATTAGGGCTCTCATGTGTCAGTAGCGATCTGTCTTTCAGATTCAGTGCCCCAGTTTCCAGTAATCTCACCTGGTGGTTATGGAGCATAGTTAAAGCTGGTGTGTTCCCAGCTTTTTCTAAGGATGCCAAGAAACACAGATTAATAATTTCGCAAAATTAAAATGACATGCTAAATGGTAGGGAATTTGTAGGCCCCATTTTATTTTTATTAAATAGACTGTTAATGCAAAATGGGTGTTTTTAGGCCATCTCAACAAATGATATTAAACTCTAAGAAACCGGTGTTAGGGATCTCTGTAACAAATAAAGGGATTCTGTGCACAAGGAGAATGTCCTCACTCTCACCAATCTGTTACATGTTCTGGGATCCTGCCCTGGCCCAACAGCCACCCAGACTCATTCGCCACGCACACTTGTCTGTGTGATAGTTTATTGATACGAAAGGAAATTTTACAAAGAATTTTTTTTGTTAACTTATTGTTTTACCCCAGTGGTGCCACATGGGTATCTTACTGCAAAGCAAGGACTTCTGACAGATAAAGGGGAGGCTTTGAGGGATTCAGAAACCCACCCTCAAGAACTAAAATTAAGTAAAAGATTCAGTTATGAGACCACAGAATTGTGTAGAGGTTAAAATTCCCAGATCCCTTTCAGAACCTGGGTAGAAGCCTGTAGTATTAGCTACTGTTACATTTGATGTAGACAAAAAGAACAATAGAAAATGTAGCATCACAGATAGAAAAGGCTTTTGTTACATTGCTAAAGGGGAGATTTTGACATAAACATTTATTCCTTGATAATCCTAAAAAAACCCAGCTTTGGTTTCATGTAGCTGTTGTTCACTGCAAGGTTTATGGAATGCAAAATGTAATTTGTCTCCAGACAATAACTAATTATTACTGATTACAAAGAAATAAGTCAACAAAGATATTTTCTTGTTTACATTCTTATCAGACTGTATCAGGACCATCTGTATTTTCAAGTCCTTTATCCCAAGGGATAAATAATTTGCATTGTTCACTGAATATATTCATGCAAACATGGTATTTGGATTTGATGCACAGTTGCAAAGCCATAGCCAAACACTTTGGTGGGAAAATACTCATTAATATACAGTAAGGAAAACACACACGTGCACACACACATACACACAGAGACATACAAAGGAGTGGAACCTAAACACCACAGCAAATTGATTGTTGAGAAACTATATAAAGATCAGATTGTATTGGAGTAATGCTTGTGTTTGAAAGCTATTCTGTGTACAATTATCTCCATATTCTGCAGATATTTGTTCAGATTATATTCACATATATATTTGATGTGTGTGGCAGTCGCTTTTATTACACCAGAGGCATGTCACCCACACTGCAAAGTTCAGATCCAAATCTGGAGGAGGCATGAAATGGTTATATAACTTGAACCTTAAAAACTCCAGGATGAGTCTGTGTCCTGTGGGCTCTGAACTGAGAGATAGGAATATAGTGATATCCTATGCCTCTTGTCCTGCTAACAAGAATTCCCAGCTCACTCCTGCTTCCTCTTCCAGCCTCTGCTCAGTCAGATAAAGCCCTCTCTTGCTCTCAGCTGAACTGAAAGGCCCCCTCCCCCTTTCAGCAGGCCAAGATTTTCAAACTTCCTGCCCAACTCCTCTCTGCTGCCAGCTTCACTGACCCCACTCTCCCTGCACTCACAGGTTGCTGGCATAGTGGTGGCGGTAATTCTTTCTAGTATAGTACTGTCTTTGCTGATTTTTTTCCCCCATAACTCTTTCCTGGCTTTCCGGGCTCAAGGGAAGAGTCAGAAAATTGGAGGTTCAGGAAAAAGGCAGGGCATGTCAAGAAGGCTGAGTAGCGGGTAATGGGTTTTCCCAGCAGAGGTAGGCAGGACGGCTCGGACTTGATCTAGGCATGAGTTCCAGCCTTCCCCAGCAGCCAGAAACCCCAGCAAATGGCAGTCTATTTGGTTCCCCTTAACGCTTAAAACGTGGCAACTCCCCATCCTGTGAATCAGAGGGTGCCTTAAGCATTACTTCTTTGTTTGATAAGAGATGCTGAAAAATAATCGTCAGTGTTATATTATTATTCATCTTGCTAAAGCCCAAAAGTACACGAGGCCCCAGAAGTATAAAGGTTTCAAACCAGTTAAAACTTTACTCTCATTTCTTTGCGCTCCTCTGTCTGTTTGTTGTATCCTAAGTGCTGTCCTGACACAATAACTAATAAACTGTTCAGACTTGAAATGGAAATGGAGACAGTTTGTACACATTCCGTAATACCTGCCAGCTCCCATGCACCAGCGCAGTGATACAGTCATGGTCAGACAATGCCCTAGGAGCAATAAATGGAGACAGTTTGTTTGCGTATCCTGGTACCTGGTACAAAGTTCATGTTCACTAGTGTAGTAAAAGCATGATGCTCTTGGAGCCTAGATATGACATAGAAATGTACATATCTCATTTATCTACTATTGCCCATGAACTGGCCTCTTAAGTCTTATCTCTTATGCCAACCAGATGGCATTAAAAATGTGCCTAATTGAAACCTAGGGAAAATACCCTTTTTAGCTGGTGTGGCAGTACAGATCATTCTCACAAAGACTCTTAATGGGCTAGGGGGAGACTCCATGTCCTGAGGAAGTAACAGGCTACCTCATGGCAGTGAGAGGCTGGAGTGTGCTGATCACTGCACAAGGCTGATTAATGGAGTGATTAAAGCACCAGAGGGTTAGGGCTCTGGCAGCTGGGGCATAGGAAATGGGCATGGGAGAGGGGAAGAAATATACAGCTCCCAGAAATCATGGGATTGAATTCCCCTAACAAATACTTTGATGTTGCAGGTGGGAAGGAAGAAACACATCAGGCAAAAAGAAATAAAGTAGAAAAGCACTTAGAAGTCTGTTGCTTACAAGGGAAAGCTCCCAACATTTTTCTCGCTCAGCAGAAGGCAATAAAGTTGCCTGTTGTGAGGCTTGCTCTGACGTATTGCTAACCTATCTCAGGCCTGAGGTTGTTCGTTCAGGCTCCAGAAATCTGGTCCCTTGGAAAAACAATACAGTAAATGCTGACTGACAGCTTCTCAAACCCAGCAAAGCCAAATAAAACTCACTGCACAGGCAGCCCTGTGCTTCAGCAACATCTCTTACTTTTCCTATTCCCTGTCCTTTTCCTTACTCGTCGGTCACTAGACTTTTAACTAGAGATGATCCAAGGCCACAGCATTTGAATGTAGATACAAATTCCCTCAATGTTCGAGGTTTGGATCCAGCATTTTGGTTTAAGCCTTTTGTATGGCAATAGATGTACAGATGAGTTTTTGATTTGGTCCATTATACAGATAAGGACCATCCACAGAGTTGGAATCTGCATCTGGATTTAAAATTCCCAAGGCTCAGGGGGGTTTAGATCAGATGTCTGGGAATGGAGGTCTGCATTATAGCCCCAGACATCTGATCTAAAATAACTTTAAACTTGTAACTATTTTCATATTTGCTTCAACAATAGAAGCCTGGGAAACAAGCAGGGAGAACTGGAAGTCCTGGCACAGTCAAGGAATTATGATGTGATTGGAATAACAGAGACTTGGTGGGATAACTCACATGACTGGAGTACTGTCGTGGGTGGATATAAACTGTTCAGGAAGGACAGGCAGGGCAGAAAAGGTGGGGGAGTCGCATTGTATGTAAGAGAGCAGTATGACTGCTCAGAGCTCCGGTATGAAACTGCAGAAAAACTTGAGAATCTCTGGATTAAGTTTAGAAGTGTGAGAAACAAGGGTGATGTCATGGTGGGAGTCTGCTATAGACCACCAGACCAGGGGGATGAGGTGGACGAAGCTTTCTTCTGGCAACTAACGGAAGTTACTAGATCGCAGGCCCTGGTTCTTATGGGAGACTTCAATCACCCTGATATCTGTTGGGAGAGCAATACAGCAGTGCACAGACAATCCAGGAAGTTTTTGGAAAGTGTAGGGGACAATTTCCTGGTGCAAGTGCTGGAGGAACCAGCTAGGGGCAGAGCTCTTCTTGACCTGCTGCTCACAAACCGGGAAGAATTAGTAGGGGAAGCAAAAGTGGATGGGAACACGGGGGGCAGTGACCATGAGACTGTTGAGTTCAGGATCCTGACACAAGGAAAAAAGGAGAGCAGCAGAATACGGACCCTGGACTTCAGAAAAGCAGACTTTGACAACCTCAGGGAACTGGCTGTATTTTAAAGAATCCTTATTTAGGTTACAGGGACAAACCATCCCGATGTGTAGAAAGAATAGTAAATATGGCAGGCAACCAGCTTGGCTTAACAGTGAAATCCTTGCTGATCTTAAACACAAAAAACAGCTTACAAGAAGTGGAAGATTGGACAAATGAGCAGGGAAGCGTATAAAAATATTGCTCGGGCATGCAGGAGTGAAATCAGGAAGGCCAAATCACACCTGGAGTTGCAGCTAGCAAGAGATGTTAAGAGTAACAAGAAGGGTTTCTTCAGGTACGTTAGCAACAAGAAGGAAGTCAAGGAAAGTGTGGGCCCCTTACTGAATGAGGGAGGCAACCTACTGACAGAGGATGTGGAAAAAGCTGAAGTACTCAATGCTTTTTTTGCCTCTGTCTTCACGAACAAGGTCAGCTCCCTGCAGGAGAGGTCAGAACAAGGTCAGACTACTGCACTAGGCAGCACAGCATGGGGAGGAGGTGACCAGTCCTCTGTGGAGAAAGAAGTGGTTCAGGACTATTTAGAAAAGCTGGATGAGCACAAGTCCATGGGGCCGGAAGCACTGCATCCGAGAGTGCTAAAGGAGTTGGCGGATGTGATTGCAGAGCCATTGGCCATTATCTTTGAAAACTCATGGCTATTGGGGGAGGTCACAGACGACTGGAAGAAGGCTAATGTAGTGCCCATCTTTAAAAAAGGGAAGAAGGAGGATCCTGGGAACTACAGGCCAGTCAGCCTAACCTCAGTTCCTGGAAAAATCATGGAGCAGGTCCTCAAGGAGTCAATTATGAAGCACTTAGAGGAGAGGAAAGTGATCAGGAACAGTCAGCATGGATTCACCAAGGGCAAGTCATACCTGACTAATCTAATTGCCTTCTATGACGAGATAACTGGCTTTGTAGATGAGGGGAAAGCAGTGGATGTGTTGTTCATTGGCTTTAGCAAAGCTTTTGAAACAGTCTCCCACAGTATTCTTGCCAGTAAGCTAAAGAAGTATGTGCTGGATGAATGGACGATAAGGTGGATAGAAAGCTGGCTAGATTGTCGGGCTCAATGGGTAGTGATCAATGGCTCCATGTCTAGTTGGCAGCCGGTATCAAGTGGAGTGCCCCAAGGGTTGGTCCTTGGGCCGGTTTTGTTCAATATCTTCATTAATGATCTGGAGGATGGTGTGGATTGCACCCTCAGCAAGTTTGCAGATGACACTAAACTGGGAGGAGAGGTAGATACGCTGGAGGGTAGGGATAGGATACAGAGGGACCTAGACAAATTAGAGGATTGGGCCAAAAGAAATCTGATGAGGTTCAACAAGGACCAGTGCAGAGTCCTGCACTTAGGATGGAAGAATCCCATCCACCGCTACAGACTAGGGACCGAATGGCTAGGCAGGAGTTCTGCAGAAAAGGACTGAGGGGTTACAGTGGACGAGAAGCTAGATGTGAGTCAACAGTGTGCCCTTGCTGCCAAGAAGGCCAATGGCATTTTGGGATGTATACGTAGGGGCATTGCCAGCAGATCGAGGGACGTGATCGTTCCCCTCTATTCGACATTGGTGAGGCCTCATCTGGAGTACTGTGTCCAGTTTTGGGCCCCACACTACAAGAAGGATGTGGAAAAATTGGAAAGAGTCCAGCGGAGGGCAACAAAAATGATTAGGGGACTGGAACACATGACTTATGAGGAGAGGCTGAGGGAACTGGGATTGTTTATTCTGCGGAAGAGAAGAATGAGGGGGGATTTGATAGCTGCTTTCAACTACCTGAAAGGGGGTTCCAAAGAGGATGGATCTAGACTGTTCTCAGTGGTAGCAGATGACAGAACGAGGAGTAATGGTCTCAAGTTGCAGTGGGGGAGGTTTAGGTTGGATCTTAGGAAAAACTTTTTCACTGGGAGGGTGGTGAAACACTGGAATGCGTTACGTAGGGAGGTGGTGGAATCTCCTTCCTTAGAAGTTTTTAAGGTCAGGCTTGACAAAGCCCTGGCTGGGATGATTTAGTTGGGGATTGGTCCTGCTTTGAGCAGGGGGTTGGACTAGATGACCTCCTGAGGTCCCTTCCAACCCTGATATTCTATGATTCTATGAATAAGAAACATGGGAATCCGCATTCTTGGGCTGCAAGCATAACTTCTCCATGCTTTCCAATGCCACATTTGATAAGAAATACTTTCAATATTAACATTCAGCTCCTGTATCATGCATGAAGGTTAATAGCCAAGAATATCCTTAGAGAGAAGGTGCACTGCATTTAATAAATGAAGACCAGAATGGGATATGAAAGGAAAGTAAAATTCACCCTCAATCCACTAGAGGGTAGCTCCCTTCTGATAAAGACTGAAACACTTCAGACCAGTCTGAGCAACTCTCTGCTTTTTTGCCTGCACTTTACTTGGCCTGACAAAACAATATTAACATTCATTTCTCTCTCTCTCACACCCATTGAGCTCAGTTTCTAATTTAGTAAGCCACAACAAAAACATCAAAATTCTGTAGAGACTCTGCGATGGCAGCATGGAAAATTAGCATCCAAGGACAGTATGCATCTCAAATTACATTAGCCATCGAAGCCTTTTTTTTAAAAATAGACAACTGGTCACTAAAGCAATGGATTTACTGTGAAATATGAATTAAGAGGTCCTAAGTTTAAATCCCCTGTACGTTATTTAGCAGTATTTGTGGAGCACAGACATTGCTGTGGAATGGATCGTTCATGAGCATTACAAGGAAAGCACATACATTATATATACTGCTTATAGAAATCTAACTGCCTTCAACATGCCAGCTGTTTCTGTTTGTGACACTGAGTTATTCATGAAATCCAGGAAGACATTTTGTAGTAAAACATGCTACCTGCTCGCTTTTTAAACCACTGGTGTTTCCTGTCCATCTAGTTAAATAATTAGGGAAGCAATGTGGAATTAAACATTATTTGCCAACTCACTTTCCCCCCTCATTGAACCTGCTGGTAAGAGGAGGCAGGAACTGGAGAAAAATATGGCTTACAGGGGTTGCTTAGGTGTTGCTATCATATGGACAGACGGTGAAGAGAATGTTTCCTGTCTGTAATTGTGTTCACTGTTCAGCGTAGCAAATCTTTCTCCTTGTTGCAGTAGAGCAAATGGGGTGTTTAATTTGGGATTCAGGGTAGTCTGGAGTCAAGGTGTAGCAGTTTTATAACAGACATACAATTTTATTGGAGGCTGACGGTTTAAATTCCACCTTACATACGTCCATATATATGGAACTTCAACTCGGCAGACATACAGCATCTGTGTGTGTTTGTGTGTGTTTAGTGGGCTCTCTGATTTCTGAGTTTGAGGCGGTGGACGAATTATGTTGTAAATACATTTGTTTCCGAATATTTCTAATACAAGTGCACTTACAAGCATTCTAAAATGCAAAACTAAAATAAAATAAAAAATTGCTCATCAGGCCCTGTTTCTCAGTTCCTCCTTAGATTTTAGAGAACATGGTTGAGATCTCTGTTTCTAGTTTATGACCGACAAAAGAAGCATTTATGTTTTGGCAAATATTTTCTTTGTTTAGCCTTTCCCAGCAAACAGCACCAAAACCCTAAGGAAAGGTATTTGGATCGTGTAATCGCTTCTTTTCTGTTTAGCTTAGTCTTTTTTCTGTGCAAGGATTTTCTGGCAAGACCACAATTTAATGTGTATGTTTGGAAATCAAATTATTTAGAATTATGACCACATCATCAAAATAAGCCATTTTGAAATGCACTGCCAGCTCACAAAACAGATTGTATGGGGAAGAAATGGATAATGCTTGGCTTGAGTGCATAAAAGTCAGTAAAATCTAAACACTGAGAATTGTTTCATTTTGTTTTCCTCAAAATATAAATCCATCTCTGATCATGATATTTAAAACTGTTCATGGGGTGGACCCCCTTAGTGTGTGAATTCTCATTGATTTTTATCAACACCACATTCTGCGAATTAACCACCAGGTGGTGCCCTTAGTTTATGGACATCCGTCCATTCCCTCTTTCCCAAAGATACAGTGAGATTAATATTATTGGAGCAGGAATCTTGTTTCAGACAGGGGATTTAACACCCACAGATAAAAAAAGGGAAGCTTCTGCCTACACTGGTACAATAAACCTGGCTTTAAGAGCCTTGTTACTACTAGATTTAATAGCCTACACATTTTTTCCTCTGTTTACAATCCTTGCACACCAAAGACAGAAAACAATATGGTTGTGTGGGCCATAAATACGTTGCTGCAGATCTATTTTATATAGGGCAAACTGCACACTGACTCTCAACTGTTAGCATATTTCTGTTTCATTGGTGGTTGCTTGTGTGCTGTGAACCTCTGCTTTCTCAAGTATAGTAGAGTAACTGTGTACCTGGGGAAAAAGAAATAATGTTTGGGCAGAGAAATGAAGATGCTAATTCTGCTGTGGGTAATCAAATGCAATTTGCATTTCAGTTACCATTTTTCTAGTTCTCCTTCTATTGCACTACTTGAAATCTAGCTAGTGATAGCCCACCGTCACAGTTTATTATGGCTCCTGTTTAGCCACAAGGTATTTACACTGATGCATGTAATCAGCTGTTCATCTGTATATTTTTTTTAAAAAATTGGCTGAATAACTTGCTTGTGAAGGAAAGACACTGACAGTCTAAAAATTAACTCCTGTATTAACACATGCACATAGCTGCAGAATGAGCTAACCCACAGTATCTTGCCAATGACCTCAACCTTGATCTGGAGGGACCATTTATTCAAGCAAAACATTTATTCTTAATGCAAGCTGGTCCTGGGGCTGCTATGTGACATTCGGAGCTCTATGAATAACACGAATATACACACCCACAAAGTTACTATGATTATTCTTGTTACTGTTTGGGGGTGTATGTAATGTACACAATTATCTGATCATTCCTGGGGAACTGTTAATATAAAGTCAGGGTTCACTGGCTTTGTACATTTCACAAAGAAAATGTGGATTTGGAATGTGGGGAGATGCAGGGCTCAGGAAGTACCCTGATATGTACATGAAGCCCAATATGTCCATTAGAAACCTTCTTTATTTTTGCCAGTGCAACTAAATATTCCATGATATTACAATGAACATGTTACATGTTCTTGTTCATTAAACTCCTAGTAACCACCATTTTGCTGTCTGCCCACAACAGCAATAAAATGGTGGTACAGAAGAGAGCTAACACATCTAGCTCGGTATAAGAGTTCCTCTGCTCACACTAACCTCAATTACAACTAGAACCCTGCAAACATTATGTAGTTTTTGTTACTAAATAACAACAGTTTTTAGATTAGGAAAAAGACAAGGAAATGAGAAAAATGAGATGTGCATCAGCAAAACACACTGGGTAAAAATTAACCTTGAAATTGAGAGAAACAATGTATCTATTCATTTGAAAGCAGCTCTCCTGTGAAATACTTTAATAACTACAACAAAGTGTATCCTACTTTTAGAATATGCGGCTTTAAGATGATGCAAACCTCCAGCACAATATGTGACTTTGTGAAGCTGCAGAAGCTAGGAAAGTATTTTTAAAAATAAAACCAGATTGTAAAAATAATTATATCCAAGTCCAAGAAGAAATTAGATTCATCCCTGCAAATGATGCACCAAAAAGGAGATTTTTTAATATTCTGATTTGACCGTTTTGGAGCGTAGCGAGTCTCATTTTTACAGGGTTCTGCTTACTGGACACCCGTTTGGGGATGTAATGAAGGGTTGACCAATTACATGTGTGGAAAGGGAATTTTAGTAATTAAGAAAATTGCAGTCTTCAAGAGTGAGTGAGAGAGAATGTAATTTCTCCCTTTCAAGACAGAGCTGTGGAAAATGTATGTGAATGAAACACATGCTAGAGCCCATATGTAATATATAACACAGTCCACCAGGGGCTGAACTGAAACCAAGACTACTGTGCCTTAGGACCATTAGTTGGTCTTAAACCAGGTGTCAAAAAGGCAAATACTAATGTTTCACTTATTAGGTTATGCCAGCCATCTCCTTACCTTGTTGAAGTTTTTGCCTTTAAAACAAAACTTAGATCACAACACTAGGCTCAAACCATCACAGAGGAACTAAGAGAAGCAGTGCACTTTATCATTTTGGTCTCTGACCTAATAATGCTTTTCAGTTAAACTCAAGTGCTCGCTGCCATTTCAATTCAAAGCTAAGGAAAGACCCTTAAGCTTAATTTTTCCCTGTAGAGTTGGTTTTTACTTTTTATGGTTAATTTATTTGGTATTAAACAGCAAATCCAAATCCAACCAAGATCAGCTGCTAAATTATATTTCTGTGCATTCCTGACCCAATGCAAAAATTATCAGGGGAAAATAAGTTCTCTTTACAATACTGAAGGCTGTTTTGTGTCTTGACCTACACTAATTTTCATTGGATCATATAACGTTAAACAAGAACAGTTTGCTAGCCTAATAAATCCAGGATTCTGGGCAAGAAATAAATGTGGTGTCGGTAACCCTTTAGCCAGATAATAGGAAGGAGATTATGTGATTATTTTGTCCAAAAATTAGGCTTCTTGTTTTTAATTGGTGTCATATCCTGTCGAGAGCCTGTAGGGTTTAAATCACAGTCCACCATAGTAGACAGAGAAGGAAGCGTTATAGTAAATCTTTTCATCCAGTGGTTGTTGGTTTTTATCTGTTGCCCTAATTTCTGTTAAAATACTTCCCAAGAAAGATAACAGGAAACAGTAAACATGGCAACACCACAAAATAATTTTCTGATGCACTATTTCTGTCAGTGTTCAAAGAATAAGTTGTACAGGCTGGAAAGGAAACTGCTGTATCATTAAAACCCATGCAGGCTAAAACAGCCACCCTTTCACCCTTTTGTAAAATGACCCCCCTCTCCACCATATCTCATAAATCTTTCAAACTAGGCTAGAGCCATGTATTGATGCTGCTTCTTGCATTAATGGCTTGAAACTGTTGTGCATCACAGTGCTGCGTTCAAAGGGAATCAAGAGTATTTAAAAACAACTTCTGGTGTAGAATGCAATTATAACTGACAACCAGATGTCTGCCCTGTCTGGCACAACAAGCCTAGCAGAGATTGCAAATGGTCTTGAGACCACTGGATCTAAACAGTGCGTCTAAAGTGACTGATATACAGATAAACAACAATACCACAAATCACCGACACAAACTGAGGAGTTGCTAGTACTGATAAAGATTTTAGAAGTCAGGAAGCAGCTGACCTCTCCGCCCTCGCTCCTCTTACTTTTTACTGTGCCAAACGAAAGCATGTTAGTGAAAAAGGATCTAGCACATAAAGTATGTTTATATATCCACTGCCAAAAGTTCATCGCAGGAGGAAGACCCCATGAGTAAGTGTTTAGATTACAAAGTCTAAATGGACTCTAGTGAGAAGTATTCAATACTCTGGTTAACTTACAAAGGTCTGGATAATTTGTGTCAATCTCTGTGCTGCATTTAGGTTCCTTTCCAAATTAAGTATTATCTACTGGAAGCATTTAACAGTGCTTTTACATCATAAAATTAAAAGCAAACCCTCATCTAGCTGCGATCTGATTTGATCACTAGGAAAACCTATTTGTAGGTGGTACAGGTTTGATATGAAAGTGCATTTCCAATAGGAGTCCAAACCATTGGTTAAAAATGTCCTTTTCTTTACTCAGCACCTACTTTAAATATCTTCTGTGTACAACACACTCACAATGCACAGAATCAATATGTGCCTACACATACATTAATACACAGAGAGCCGTGAGAAGTTCCAACCAGACCACGATTTGTGGGAGGGCAGAGCAGGAGAACTCATCTATCTTCATATTCTTTATCTACATATTTCTGTGGATTATTCTTTGTGGGCCTGTAATAGGCAGCAGGTTTAAAACAAACGTAAGGAAGTACTTCTTCACAAAACAGTCAAAGTTTGGAACTTGTTGCCATGGGATGTTGTGAAGGCCAAAAGTATAACTGGATTCAAAAAAGAATTAGATAAGTTCATGGAAGATAGGTATTTCAATGACTGTTAGTAAGGCCCTACCAAATTCGTGGTCCGTTTTGGTAAATTTCATGGTCATTGCATTTTAAAAATCTTGAATTTCACGTTCTTACAAATCATGAATATGTATTTAAAATTATAAACATATAAAGCCCTTAAGTCAACATTTCTCATATTGGGGATCATGACCCAAAAGTGGTCTCAAGATTAGCGGGGTGTGGTCACGGTATTGATACCCTCATGTCTGCTCTACCTGCAGAGCTGGGCAGCCGGAGAGCAGTGGCTGCTGGCCAGAAGCCCAGCTCTGATGGCAGCACCACTGCCAGCAGCAGCCCAGAAGTGAGGGTGGCATGGTGTGGTATTGCCACCACCTGCTGTCGGTGGTAGTGCAGAAAGGTGGCAATACCACACCATGCCACCCTCACTTCTGTGCTGATGCTGGTGGCAGTGCTGCCTTCAGAGCTGGGCTCCCAGCCAGCGGCCACTGCTCTCCAGCTGCCCAGCTCTGAAGGCAGGGCAGAAGCAAGGGTGGCAATACCACAACCCCCCTACAATAGCAAGATTTCATGGGGGAAACCAGATTTCACAGTATGTGATGCGTTTTTCACGGTTGTGAATTTGGTAGGGCCCTAGCTATTAGCCAAGATGGTCAGGGATGCAACCCCATGCTCTGGGTGTTCCTAATCCTCCAACTGTCAGAAACTGACACTGGACGACAGGAGATGAATCACTCAAAATTGCTGTATTCTGTTAATTCCCCCTGAAGCATCTGTTGCTGGCCACTGTCAGAAGACAGGATACTGGGCTAGATGGACCATTGGTCTGATCCAGCATGGCCATTCTTATGTTCTTAATCCAAAGCCCATTAAAGTAAATGAAAAGACACCTTCCACTGATTTCCATCAGTGGATCAGTCCATAAATGTCTCCAATGACATTTTTGCAAGAGTGTGCTATCAAACTGACATACTTTTAAAGTATCAATATATTAGACAGTAGACGAAAATTTCAACACTCCTATTTTGAAATGGGGGATCATGAAAGGAGTGTGAAGTAAACTAAAAATAAGCTACTATGTCTTCACAAGACCCTATAAATGGGTTTTTATTTTAATCTATTTTAAAGACACTCTTCTTCTTGAGATATTGCAATTATCTTTTTTAAATTATTTTATTTATAAAACATTTCTCTGCTTTGAAATCTCTTATTTTTGTAGTAGATGGCTGAGTTACAAATGTGAACTCCAAAGGATCTGAGAAGATCCTTTCCTTATATCCCAGAGAGGAAATACATTGCATCACTTTACCACAAGTCTTCACTGTGTTGCAAAAGTATATAATTAGAATGAAAGCTAAGGGACTCTATAATACTAAGATGGCATCAGTGATGGGAAAACTGCAGTTTTGAACGAGGCCCCATTCCAAATATGAAGCTTGAAAGATTTAGTGTCTTGAAACATCTTTTGGGTTGGTGCAATGTCACTGCAATAAAAAGTGACAGGTTTCAGAGTAGCAGCCATGTTAGTCTGTATCCACAAAAAGAAACGGAGGACTCGTGGCACCTTAGAGACTAACAAATTTATTTAAGCATAAGCTTTTGTGAGCTACAGCTCACTTCATCGGATGCATTCAGTGGAAAATACAGTGGGGAGATTTATATACAGAGAGAACATGAAACAATGGGTGCTACCATACACACTGTAAGGAGAGTGATCAGGTAAGGTGAGCTATTACCAGCAGGAGAGCGGGGGTGGGGGGGAGCGGAACCTTTTGTAGTGATAATCAAGGTGGGCCATTTCCAGCAGTTGACAAGAACGTGTGAGGAACCGGGGAGGGGGGGGAATAAACATGGGGAAATAGTTTTACTTTGTGTAATGACCCATCCACTCCCAGTCTTTATTCAAGCCTAAGTTAATTGTATCCAGTTTGCAAATTAATTCCAATTCAGCAGTCTCTTGTTGGAGTCTGTTTTTGAAGGATTTTGGTGAAGTATTGCCACTTTTAGGTATGTAATGACCAAAGAGATTGAAGTGTTCTCTGACCGGTTTTTGAATGTTATAATTCGTGACGTCTGATTTGTATCCATTTATTCTTTTACGTAGAGACTGTCCCATTTGGCCAATGTACATGGCAGAGGGGCATTGCTGGCACATGATGGCATATATCACATTGGTAGATTTGCAGGTGAACGAGCCTCTGATAGTGTGGCTGATGTGATTAGGCCCTATGATGGTGTCCCCTGAATAGATATGTGGACACAGTTGGCAACGGGCTTTGTTGCAAGAATAGGTTCCTGGGTTAGTGGTTCTGTTGTGTGGTGTGTGGTTGCTGGTGAGTATTTGCTTCAGGTTGGGGGGCTGTCTGTAAACAAGGACTGGCCTGTCTCCCAAGATCTGTGAGAGTGATGGGTCATCCCTCAGGATAGGTTGTAGATCCTTGATGATGCGTTGGAGGGGTTTTAGTTTGGGGCTGAAGGTGATGGCTAGTGGCGTTCTGTTATTTTGTTTGTTGGGCCTGTCCTGTAGTAGGTAACTTCTGGCTCTGTCAATCTGTTTCTTCACTTCAGCAGGTGGGTATTGTAGTTGTAAGAATGCTTGATAGAAATCTTGTAGGTGTTTGTCTCTGTCTAAGGGGTTGGAGCAAATGCGGTTGTATCGTAGAGCTTGGCTGTAGACAATGGGTCGTGTGGTGTGGTCTGGATGAAAGCTGGAGGCATGTAGGTAGGCATAGCGGTCAGTAGGTTTCCGGTATATGGTGGTGTTCATATGACCATCGCTTATTAGCATCGTAGTGTCCAGGAAGTGGATCTCTTGTGTGGACTGGTCCAGGCTGAGGTTGATGGTGGGATGGAAATTGTTGAAATCCTGCTGGAATTCCTCAAGGGCTTCTTTTCCATGGGTCCAGATGATGAAGAAGTCATCAGTGTAGTGCAAGTAGAGTAGGGGCATTAGGGGACGAGAGCTGAGGAAGCGTTGTTCGAAGTCAGCCATAAAAATGTTGGCATACTGTGGGGCCATGCGGGTACCCATAGCAGTGCCGCTGATGGACTACAAGCTGTCAGGAACAGTATCCCTGACAATGTCACGGCAAACCTGGTGGCTGAACTTTGTGACTTTGTCCTCACCCATAACTATTTCACATTTGGGGACAATGTATACCTTCAAATCAGCGGCACTGCTATGGGTACCCGCATGGCACCCCCCCAACACACTGTTCCTCAGACGTTCTTGTCAACTGCTGGAAGTGGCCCACCTTGATTATCACTACAAAAGGTTCCCCACCCCCCCACTCTCCTGCTGGTAATAGCTCACCTTACCTGATCACTCTCCTTACAGTGTGTATGGTAACATCCATTGTTTCATGTTCTCTGTGTATATAAATCTCCCCACTGTATTTTCCACTGAATGCATCTGATGAAGTGAGCTGTAGCTCACAAAAGCTTATGCTCAAATAAATTTGTTAGTCTCTAAGGTGCCACAAGTACTCCTTTTCTTTTTGCTGTAATAAAAAGAATGTCACCTAAATCACAGCAACATGATGTGCAAACTTGTCCTGTTGGACAAATTGCTCAAGGTGTTATTCAGAGGAGAACTGATATAGCTAGTCTAAGAACCAGCCCAAACTTTTGCTCACTCTTTGAAGCAAACTTTTTAAAATGAGTTGAAAATGAGTGGTTAAGAACCCTTCCCATGAATGAGGACCCAAGATGGCCTTTCTTCTCTCTGCTTATTTTTCTTGACCCTCAAGTTTGGCCTCAACTCCTGAGAGCCTTCCTGCAAACCCCTAGCAAGCCCAATCAGTCTGTCCTTTGTCTTTTGGGGTTCTAGAGCAGTACCCAGTCCCTCTCAGAATCTCTCCTCTGGGCCCACACTGCTGCTAACTCATCTGCTATGGGATACAACATGAACAAAATGGATTGCTTAGCCCCCACAGAATGGAGAACTTAGATTAAGCAGCAGTGGGGAATAGTAGAAAGACTAACAAAGCCTCAACCTAAGAGAGGGGAATGAAATCATGGCCTTGAATGTCTTCTCCTCAGAAAGAAACTGCTGTGAGTTTGGGGATGTGGTGGGAAAGAGAACTAAAAGCCATGCCTCTCTAAGAGAAGGTGAAAAGTACAGACGACTGATTTCCCTCAACAAGAAAAGGAGCTGCCAGGGGGTTGGGTATGAAAGGAGAAAAGAGAAGAGAATAGCTGGAAAGTAAAGGTTTCAGCCTTCCTCTCAAAGACAGAGGTAGGGTGACCAGACAGCAAGTGTGAAAAATCAGGACAGGAGGTCCGGGGTAATAGGAGCCTATATAAGAAGACCCAAAAATCGGGACTGTCCCTATAAAATCGGGACAACTGATCTCCCAAGATAGAGGCCACTGGGCAGTCCCACCGAAGGAGAGAAGTGGAGCCTAGTGAGGATTGCACTCGATGGCCAGCATCAAAATCTGGGTAATAATTCAGCTAAGCTTTAAGTAAGCTTCCAGAAGCTTCTTTGAACCAAACTAATGATGAAGTTGTGCTGGGTTTTGCTCCTCACTACCTATTATTCCTTCATCAAGTTTATCTTTATGCTGGGACTTCTGTTTGTCACCAGAACCCTAAAAACTTCCTTTTGATCTGGTGCATGTTGTATTTACCTATTAGCTTTAAAAATTATTATTATAATTACTATGCAGTATTATGCATAGGTACATTTCTTTCTGAGACCTTTTTTGTTGACATTATAGAATTTTAAATAAAATCTGTTGTCAGTGTAATGTCATACTGATAATGTTATATAAATCATAACTGGCCTGTTTAGGATGGTAATCATTAAGAAAGGGATAGATAATAAGACAGAAAATATCATGTTGCCTCTATATAAATCCATGGTATGCCCACATCTTGAATACTGAGTGCAGATGTGGTCACCCCATCTCAAAAAAGATATATTGGAATTGGAAAATGTTCAGAAAAGGGCAACAAAAATTATTAGGGGTATGGAACAGCTTTCATATGAGGAGAGATTAATAAAATTGGGACTTATCAGCTTGGAAAAGGGACGAATAAGGGGGGATATGATAGAGGTCTATCAAATCATGACTGGTGTGGAGAAAGTAAATAAGGAAGTTTTATTTACTCCTCATAACATAGGAACTAGGAGTCACCAAATGTAATTAATAGGCAGCAGGTTTAAAACAAACGAAAGGAAGTATTTGTTCACACAACACACAGTCAACCTTTGGAACTCTTTGCCAGAGGATATTGTGAAGGCCAAGACTATAACAGGTTCAAAACAAGAACTAGATAAATTAATGGAGGATAGGTCCGTCAATGGTGTATGTCTGAGACCAAGTCTGTTGACAGGTAGTGTGGTCTGACAGAATGTGGCATGTTGTGGACCACTCCAGCGTACAACATTCAGCCCCTAAGCAAGCTGGATAAGAGAGATGCATTCACAAAGCATGAGTTAAAGTTGCCTTCAGCTTTAAATTGCTCATATTCCCCATAAACAGACCAAAGACCGCCTTTACCAATAAATGGGGACACAGGAAAGATGGGCTGTCTGTCAGAAAAATTTGCTTCTGCATGAGATTCATTCAGGCGGAAACCAGAGCAAGGGAATAAACTCTTTACATAAAGGAGAGGGGAAATTAAAATTTAAAAAATGAAGAAAGTTAAGAAAGTTAAGAATGGGTGGAAGAAAGAAAAGGAAAGACAATAAATAGAAAAAAGAAGGAGAGGCAATATGGTGTCATGGAAATAGTGACCCTGCAAAGCAGCATTTGATTCCTTGCATCAGTCCCCTCTACTGTGACGTTATTGACTTGAACTGGGACCATATAGATCATTGTTGCAACCAAGGTCCTGTAGTGGCACCAAATCTTATATAAAGGGGGTCAAATGAGGTGTCTAAGACAAGGTTATGATTTGCTGGTTATGATTATGCTATCTGTATATGTGTATCATTTTTATAGTTGAAGTTATGAATATTGGCTCTATACTGTCTGTAGTTCAAACTTATGCTATGCTTCTGGGTGACACCCCAGACAAGTTGGTGTCAGCTCTGTCTAGCCTGCTTGATGGCCCATTAAGGACCATCAGCCATATAATTGACCCATTGAGAGAAGGCAGACATGCCTTGGGACTCAGCAAGGTATGCAGGGACATGCCTATGGACAGAACTCTGAGGTTTTTCCAGGCCATGTGATGGACAGCTTCTCTCTGGAACAAAGAAAGAAAGACCACATGGCAAGAGAATATAAAAAGCTGCTGCAGCTCCTCCATCTGGTCTTCAATCCTGCTTCATACCTCTGGAGGAACTTGGCTACACTGAAGCTTTGAACCAAGGACTGAAAGACCCATCCCAGCTGTGGATGTACTCCAGAGACTTGATTTGAACATGCAGTTTATTCTATCACTGCTGCAAGCCTGAACCAAGAACTTTGCCATGACTGTATGTAATTGATTCCATTTAACCAATTCTAACTCTCATTTATATTTCTTTCCTTTTATGAATAAACCTTTAAATTTTAGATTCTAAAGGATTGGCAACAGCGTGATTTGTGGGTATGATCTGATTTGTATATTGACCTGGGTCTGGGGCTTGGTCCTTTGGGATTGAGAGAACCTTTTTTCTTTTACTGGGGTATTGGTTTTCATAACCATTTGTCCCCATAACGAGCGGCACTGGTGGTGATACTGGGAAACTGGAATGTCTAAGGGAATTGCTTGTGTGACCTGTGGTTAGCCAGTGGAGTAAAACCAAAGTCTTCTCTGTTTGGCTGGCTTGGTTTGTCTTGGTGCGCACAGAAACCCCAGCCTTGGGCTGTAACTGCCCTGTTTGAAGCAATTTGTCCTGAATTGGCACTCTCAGTTGGGTCCCACCAGAACCAGCCTCATTACACCTACCCTCTGTTATCTTGAGCTGATAGGTTAGTGAAAGCGAGAGCTCAGAATCAGGGGGAGACTAAACCCCAGGCAGACAGAATGCATTTGCAGGCCGATGGAAAGAATTGAAGTTCAGAGAATTCAGAGCCAGTGATTACAGCAAAGCCCCTAGTGATCCCAGGCACAGTTTGGGGATTTTGCTGGCTGGGACCTGAGCTCTAGGATTTAGGGCGGACCATGAGGTGGGATTTGATTGGCACAAAGAATAACCTTTTCTATGTCTGGAGAGACCAAACTGCCCCTCTTGGGCAGCGTGGAACAAGTTCCACAGGAGCCTTTTCTCACGGCAACATCTGCTCCGGGGGAGGCAGGTTCGCTCTGCCTGGGACAGCTCACAGGGACTAAAGGAATCTGGGCCCTCCCCAGGAGTGTCCTCTTGCCTCGGCAAGGTGAGGGCAGAAGTTAATCATGGGGGCAGGTTCAGCAAAGTCCCAAGGAATCGTCCAGCTAGACAAGCCAGCTTCCCACTCCTTGGAGAGGGATTTTGATCAGTTAACGTTTCAGTGGCCAAAGGCTCAAAGATCTGTTGACAAATGGTTTTTCCTGCATTACCCTCGCCCAGGGAGTAGCACCTGCCCTGGTCACTAACGGTTTTTACTAAGCAGAAGATCAAAACTTTTCCCCCTAGGGGCAGTTGTATCTTCCTCTTGTCCAGCCTCCCCTTCCCCCTATATCTGGCTTTTCACCTCCTTCCTCCCTGCCACCAAAGAATCTAAGCTGAGCCCCAGTTATGTGCTAAGCATTTATTCTGCCACCAGAAGCTCTAGTCAAACACTTCTCCTCATTCACAGACTTTCAGCCCAAGAAACCCCGGACTGCACTTCCTTCCGAGGACATGCCAAGTGAGACGTAATGACGTTGACTTGGTGTGCAGCAGAATCTAGTAAGAAGAACATGGAATGGATTTTATTAGCACTATTGAGCTGCTTGTGAATGATTTTGTGACTATGCAAATTGGCAATTTCTTTCTCTGAATATCACTGTAATTGGCAGCGAAAGTTGCTACTTGCTAGATTTGTCATTGGTCGCTTTGACACTTATTTCCGCATTAGGGAAATCAACAAGTTGCTAAATCTAGTGACAAAATTGCTAAATTTGGCAACACTGGTAATGATAGCTTGCTATAGAAGATGGCACCCCTTGCATCACATCGGGAGAAGGGATGGTCTAGTGGTTAGGGGACTAGCCTGGGATCTGGGTTCAATTTCCTAATCCACCATATACTTCTCATGTGACCTTTGACAAGTCCCACCTTGTCTCTCTAATATCCTGGGGCCGACATGGCTACAACTACACTGCATACTTAGACAAGTCACTTAGTCTGTCTGGGCCAGATTATTATAAGTATTTAGGTATCTAAAGAAGCGGAGAGACTCCTAGTGGGATTTTCAAAAGCCACTCAGTGCCTAAGTGCCATTGATTTCAATGGAATCTGGCACTCAATGCCCCAGTTTTCCCTCTGAAAATGAGAGTAATAGGACTTATCTGTCTCACAGGGCTTGTGTGTTAAAGATTGGGAGGTGCTTACATATTATGGTAATGGAGGTTATGTTAATTACCTTAAATAGCATTGTCCCTTTGTGATCGCTTTCTCTTCAGCCAATGGACACTTTGCCTTAATAATACAGCGAGTTCCTGCACTGATACTGTTCCTTTGTTCTCCCAGGAGCTGTCATAAATGAAAGGACTTCACAGCAGTTCTGATATTGCCCTTCATCTGTATTTATTAGGCATGTGCATTGACTTTTCACACAGGACTCTGTGAGCATGGGGGTTAGTGTGTGTGTGTGGGAATAAAGTATTATGGCAGTCCCGAATTCCTACCTGATCAGCTGTCTGAACAATACAATTTGGTAGAACTTCTCAATATAAGGTAGAATAAAGTTCTCAAATTACCCTTATTTTGCAGTAATTGTTTTCATTTTCTGGAGCAAAGGATTGCCTCTCTGGACCCCTCTAATGATACTGAGTAGTGTGCTTCCAAGGTGGGCTTATTAGATTCTGTATCCACTACTTTATCTACTACTTTATCCCTTTATCTGCTACTACTGTTACCATAAAAAGAGTAGCCTCCACAAGGTAGCAAGAAACAGACCGTACATGGACAATACCTTTTTGTTGAAAACAAGTAATGGGCTATATATAGTACAAATATAGGAAAGAAACATGGGACCAGGCTTGAAGTAATTAACGAGAGAAACTGATCTGAGAACGACCACTTGTCTTAAGTATATACAGAAATACTCAACTCAAGCTATGTCCAATTATAATTGATAACCATGTGCCTAAGCACAGAGATAAATCCCAACTCCTCTTTTGAGAATTAGAGATGCTCTCCCTTTCTGCCCTCTGCGTTCAAACCCATAGCCTGAGCTGCTGTCAGCTATCTCAGAGGGATAACTGAGTCTTCAAACTAGGTCCACCCATCAGATGAGCCTGAGGTTTGCTTCCACCCTCCCCTCCAAACTGGGGGCACAGAAGAAAATCCAAGGAACTAGGGAAGTATTATGTTAGATAGATGCTCCACTGATTAAACAGTTGATAGCTAGTTTTCCACCCAGTTTTTCTTATCTCACTTTCCTCTCAGGAAAACCTTTATATGATACACCCTGTATGGGTTCTTTAGCAACTGGCATGCAGCTAGCACAATGTTCAGTGGCATATGCACATTAAATTACACAGCTAGAACTTCCACTACCTTGTTATAACATTTTTAGTGCATATTATCATCATTTGCATGAATTTTTGCCCTAGTGTATCTGTCTCCAGCATATCTATGTACTTGGTGTTGTGGGTTTATCATCATTCCCACATTCTGCATTTTCAAAGAGCCAGTTGTGAGTTAGCCACACAATTCACATTTCAATCAATAGGAGTTTTGTGGCTAAATCCCAAGCAATTCTTGTAAACTGTGTTATCTTCTTTAATTAGAGGTTTGTGGATTGATTTTCTTTGCTTATGGTTTTTGCAGTTGTTTAAAAAAGAAGCAGACATGGTGTAACGTGTGTGTATGCATATATATATATATATATATATATATATATATATGTATACACACACACTCAATTATTATTTAGTCCATTACATCAGTCCATAGCATAATACAGTACAGAATAATGTCGGTTGATATTATGACACCTTGATAATGTTAAAGAAATGCATATTAACAATTGTAACTAATAATTGCAAGTCAATGGCAAACCTCTCCACGTCTTCTGTGGGACCAAAAATTGGCCCATTATGGTTATTAATATGTATCACTCTATGACCACCATAATGCCAATTGTCCCCATGATGTACTATGGGCGTAGAGTTTGCAGTTTTATCCTGAGTTCAGTGGGACCAGGATTTCCTGCTCTATTAAAAAAACAACAACTGTAGAGTCAAAAATGTGGAAATATATTCACATATAGTGGCCAAGAATATACACCAGGCTATCAGCTTGCAAAACGTAAAGCAACAAATATTGTCTCAGACCTACACTGCAGATGTCTCCTGCAGCACGTTCTCCATTCACTCAGTGCAGGACACGACCACTGACATCAATGGGGGATTCATGTGCAGAATATCTTGCTGAACTGACTTTACCAGCATTGACACTGATAGTGGTGGTGAGAGACCATTCATTAGACTGGTATTTGTCCTAGCAGAGTACAAAGCTTTCTGGAGGTTCAACCGTCATGCTGCTGTCTGGGAGTTTTTCTGCTGAAGTTACCCCTTTCCAGCTATAGCAATGAAATCAGCACTTCGAAGTTCTGCTCACCCATTTTACCCTCACCTGAGCACCAATCCAGCCACACAGTCACTATATCGCTTACCCTCCATTTCTTCACTCTCTCTGGCAGTGGGACCCCACAATTGCTTCCTCAGTCCTCTCTGGGGGTTTCAGAAGAAAATCCAAGGCACTAGGGAAGTGTTAAATTAGTTAGATGCTTCATTGGTTAAATAATTTGTAGCTAGTTTTCATATTTACACTCAACGAGTCTCTCTCTCTCTCAATGAGTGAAAACTCTTCTCTTCCAAGATTAACTATTTCCAGTCCATCATGCCTTTCTGCACATCATTTCATTCTACAGATTTCCAATTTGATGGTTATTAAAGGTTTAAAACGTTTAATTTGACCTTGGACCTGTAAACATATGATTTACAGTTGATGATATTGTTCTGGGATAACTGAACGTCCGTCTTCAAGCAAATCTGTATTAAAGGATTTGCTTTACTTACACTGGGCCAGATTCTGATGCTCTTCCTAACACTGAGTAGTACCATAACTCCTTCAGAAGCCCCATTGATTTCAAAGGCACTGCCCCAGGAGTTAGGTGCCACTCAATATGAACAAAGGTATCAGAATGTGTCCCACTGTTACTGGGGCAGGAAAGTCCTTTGTTCTTAAGATTGTGCTGATTTGGAAGATAAACAGTTTGATCAATTTCCCACTCCTTATGTCTTTTGCAGAGTACATGTAAATTCTTACAATATGCTTTAAACCCAAATTAACTACTGCATTTTTCTTTTAAAACATCCCTTTTGGCAGAATCATGGGCACCCTTGCAGTATCACACAAGTGTATGTGTTAGAGGCAAAACAAGCACTGTACATTTGAATATGGAAATATATTTTAGTTCTAGGTTTCAAGGGGCTATTTTAAACCACAGTGAATAAAACAATTATTTTTAAAATGATGGACAGCACCTTGCTGGTGTCCCTCTGAAGCTAAAACTTTAGAACTGTGTGTGTTAGCGAGACAACGCTGGCATTTAAAAAGTGTATCTTGTATCATCGGTCTCTTTTATCTTTTTTGGCATGCTCTTTAGGAAACAGCAGAGAAAGAAAAATATGAAATTGAACACAGCAAATTTAATTATAAAACAAAACCACCCACCTTGCTTTCAGGGTCAGGAAGTATAATCGCCTCCTTTTGACGCAAGAATGAGTTTAACGACATATGTTAAATGAACAATTATTTAAAATAAAAGGAAATGACCTTAAAAACAGCTGCAGTATCTCAGGCTATAGCACAGAGAGCACTGCAGAAAAACAGACCATTGTGGAACTCAGGCATATACACAATCAGAGTTCCCCAGTAACTGTACCCTTTCAAAAACAAAAACCAATTGCTTCAGAGAATACTGCAATACACCTTGTTCTGTATTTGATCTCACCAATATAGTCTCTCTCCTTTTGCTGCTGGAGCAGATCAAAAGTCACTGGTAGCTGCCAAATGGTGCTATAAAAGTCTATTTTTCAATAAATGGTGTTTTACTGAAGGTTGCAAGCACTTCAGCATTAAATGCACACCTAAGAAGAATAAAAAGAAAATAGCATATTGCAACAGAATAAATTCATTTTTATTGAAACAGCCAGCAGTCACATGACCAAGCATCTAGCCTTTAGGATAGCAACAGAACTAGCTTGAAATGGTAAAGGAATTAACCAGTCTGCCTCCTCCTTCCACCAAGCTTTTCAGCCTGTCGACGGGTTGCATGTCCATATCCTTCACAGCGCATCTGTAGAGCTATTAAACTGGATAATCCCTCTGGCCTTTGATACATTTCTGGACATGATTATTTCATTACTCGCAGTATATCAGTAGGATCATAATAAAAAGGACTTCTGACAACCTGCCAAGAGTTTTGTGGCCTTGTAAACACAAAAGTGCTCTAATAAAATTTTATTAAGTGTTAAAAAGTCATAAAAAGTGAAATAACATAAACTACAAAATTTACTGTCCTCAGCAAATGCTGAAAATATCGTCCATAGTAAAATTAAATTAGCATGTAATACCCAGAGAAGCAGTGTGGAGTGGGTTTAAAAGAGGATCCAGGACAAAAAAATTGCACTGGAACTGGGTCCTGGGGATTGAGTTTATGGAGATCCTTTCTTTTTATTGGAGGGAAGGTAGAGAGGAATGAATATGCAGATTATGGACAGGGGCGTTCTAAGGTCATTTGTGTCCTCTAGGTTGTCGATACTTCTTTTTTTGGGGGGAAGGGGTGGGGAGGGGGTTATATTGAAGGCTGTAATAGGGGACGGGAGGAGGGAAGCGAGTCATGGGTGCGGCTGTTGTCCACTAGGGAGCGCTGTGAGACTAGGAATCCCTCTGCCGTACCTAGGGAGGGAATGGGGGACCTAACAGGAATAACCCTACAGCTCAGTAGGAATGTTCACCCCCCCACTGTAGAAATTATATTCACATTTTTGGCGTTTTCTTACAAATAAAAAAAATGGAGTGAAGAAAACAATGCTGCGGAGTTGAGCTGCCCCAGACTTTCTCACGGGGAAGGGAGAGAAGGGGCTGGCTCCTTTGGCTGCATTGTCCGTGCCTTTCTCCTGCGACTTTCCGTCCTGCAGCCCGGAGGGGACGAGATGTCCCCGAGCCCTGTTTCTGATGGGGGGAGGCATCAGCCTTAGGCGCTGTGCTTTCCGCTTGCTGTCCTAACATTGCAGCGTAAATGCCACCAGGGGCCAGAGCGTGTGGACCCAAGTAAGTTGACTCTTTTGCTTGCATTTGATGCCCTCTAGGCAATGCCCCGCCACGCACTAGGGGCAGGGGTGGCTCGGCTGGTGTTTGTAAGAGCGGACTGGGGGGTCACGGAAATAACCCAGCCGTTCAGCGAAATCCACCCACTGCCCCTCTCCCAAACGCTGCAGGCGGGAGGTGCCACGCGAGCCACAACCTCCCCACGCCCCGGCCCAGGGAGCGGCCGCGCGGGCGGTGCTGCCAGCAGGCGTAGGGCCGCAGCGGCTGGGGCTTGAGGGCCAGGTTCTCCCAGACCTGCCGAGGCTTAAGGCCCCCGAGGCTGGGCGGAGCTGCGGGGTGCGTGGGACTGGGGCCGGGCTGCGCCGCAGGCCTAAGGCTGCCTGAACCCAGCCCGCTGCGGCTGCCCCCAGGCCTCCGAGTGGCCCCGCAGCATCAGTTCTGGCTCCGGCCCCACGTCGCTCAGAAAGGACCCTTCGGAAACCCGCAAACAACGTGTCCCACCCACCCGAGCCCTGTGCCATGGCTCCAGCAACCCCTGCCCCGGGCCACGTGGGGAAAGGTCTGCGGAGCACCTCCGAAGGGACCTGGGCGTTCAGGGGTCACCTAAATCGCCTCGGGGAGGCCCTCTGAGTGCAGATTGCAAATGCCCGGCTGCCCTGGAGAAGGGGGGAAACAATCTGTTGTATATTGGTTGATTTAGGAGTCAACATTACTCTGCTGAGCGGGATTGAAGCAAACAGGAAGTAAATGAGCAGGCAGTGCCCGGGTGTCGTGCCATCGCTCTCAGGATTTCCTTCCCTTTTTTGGCTGCACTACGATTTACCTGAATGTTGCCAGAAAGGAAGTAAACGTGTTCCCGTCACATGTAGACACTCCCCAGAGTGCTGGCAGAGCTGCCCCAAAGAGAGGGAATTTTATACTGATTCATGGACAGGACATTTTTTAAAAGTTTCGTTTTGTTTCAGATGAAAAGGATAGTTGGCTTTCAGGTGGCAAGGCTGGAGGCCAAGCAGAGCAAGATACTGTATAAGCCTGTTTTGTCTTTGTGCTGAATACATGCTGAACGTGTGTTGAATACGTGCTGTAAAACTAAACCAGAAGTGCAGCTAAACATAGCTGTTTTGTGGAAATATTTGTAGGCAAACAAAGAAAAAAAAAGTTTTAAGATACATATTCTACACAGACAGGTAACCAAGGCCTTTGTCCTTATTAAGCAAACTCCACATAAAGTTGTGTTTAGGAGTGATTTGAGCAATTGTGTAAGCAATTAGTATTTTCGCAACAGAGGATAGAGTTTTAAATAAAAACAAATGGGTTTATATGCTATTATTTTGAGCCATAGGAAACAGGAGCTAATGAATGAGTAAGCTGTAGGCACAGTCTTACAATACTGCTTGCTTTACACTGAATGCTATAAATTGCTAGGTTCCAAAATATGTATTTTAGCTTGCATATGATATTGGCTAGAACTATGTGCATATGTAGAACCTAGAAGCATAAAATATATATTCACCACTATGTTTGAAGGCTATAGCAGTAGTTTAAAAAATCCTTATTTTTGTCCCTTTTGGAATTGGAAGTATGAGGTTATTATTGTGTGATCAATATTTAGTTATATTAGCACATTACAGAAAATGCATTTTTATGCAGACGATGTATTTGATCAATAACAAAAGTCTTCACACTTATCTGACATTTTATTTTTGAAATATCTAATATTAAAGTAATATTAACACCTAATTGGCAACACTCACAGAATATTGTACAGAACACGTTTTGGGAGATAATTCTGCGTTTTTTAAAAGGAAGGGTAAGAAAATTACCACATCATATAGTCTCTTAATTTAAGAAATCTGTGATCAAATATATCTTCTGCATAAAATGCATATTTTAAATATGAAATCAAAACATTAGTTATTTTTATGTACTACTTAGGGGCATTTTTAAAATTCTGTCACAAAATATCATTTAAGGACTATAAAAATATTGCAGTGCAGCAGAAAAATAGTACAGTCAAGGCTTTGAACTTAATATATGACTAAAAAGTTACTGAAGCATTATAGAATGCTTTATATATATGTGAATAATGTGTACATATACAGTATGTGTATAACTTTGAGAGAGTTTTTAAATGAAATGAAGAGGTGTTAGCATTTGTTTTACTGGAAGAATCAGCATGATCATTAAAATGTTGGAGCATTTACCTTATTGCTCTCATTTTTTAAACACCCTTGAAAAAATTGCTTTGGACTTTGACATGGAGATGTATACATAATTGTTCCTTTTAAATGTATATTTTAAAACATCTCATTATATCAGCTAACATAATGTTTGTGGTTATTTTGCTTTGCATTCTTTCTAAGGACCTGATTCTGCCCAAATATATATGCAATTAAAACCTCAGTCATGCAAGTAATCCCACTTACTTCAGTGGGACTGCTGATCTGAGTAAATGGGTTACTGGATCAGGGTTTAAATTATTTGAAAAACACTTTCTTTAGACTCGGCATTGTATTTATACTGGGAACTTTGAACATGTAGCTTTGTGGGTGCAAAGGATTTTCCAAACTGGCTTCATGGGATGTAACATTGGAAAACTACCAAAGATATGCAAATGGAATCTTAAAATAGGAATTGTACGTTTAAATGAGCGTAATAAAAACACAAATGACCCAGGGCCTGATCTTGAGAGGTGATGAGTATCTGCAACTCCTATTTAAAATTCTTTCAGTTCAATCCTGTTAGTTTTAAAACTCGAATAATTTTTTATTTGTTTTATAGCGTGCCAAAGTGTGCAAGGCACTTCACATGAGACTTCGTCCCTGCCTGAGACAGTTTACAGTCTGAATTTCAGACATGACACAAGAGGTGAGGAAGACAAACATAATAAGGGGAGTGGACAATGGTCACAACAGGCAGTTATGGA
Source organism: Natator depressus (assembly GCF_965152275.1). Lineage (NCBI taxonomy): Eukaryota > Metazoa > Chordata > Testudines > Cheloniidae > Natator > Natator depressus. Next base: position 43,148,814 of record NC_134244.1, on the reverse strand, counting down.
TCAAATCCTGTGCTCAGAAACTAAGAGTTGCTTCTTTTGCTGGGTTTCTTTAGATACTTAAAGAATTTTAAACAACCCACTACCCTATACTGTCCCAGCTCTCTGATTTAGGGTTGCCAGGTGCCCAGTTTTCAACCAGCCTCCCCAGCCCTCCCTAGGTGAAAATGAAAACGTGAGTGAGGGTGGGGGAGTGTGAGCGTTGGGGGGGGGGGGATGGAGTGAGCGGGGTGGGGCCTTGGAGAATGGGCAGGGCAAGGGTTTTTGGTTTTGTTCAGTCAGAAAGTTGGCAACCCTACTTACACATACCTAAATCTTTCTGAATTAACCATTGGCTTCAAATCTTTTCAAAACACTGTATTACAGAAACAGATAATGGGTGAAATATTGGCCCCATTGAAATCAATGGCAAAACTCCACTGACTTCAGTGGGGCCAGGATTTCACTCATTCTATACTAATACTTTACATCAAACATATGAAAGAAATTTTAAATTGTCTTTAAAAGAACTGAAATTAGCTGTTTTAAAAACTATTCTAATTGGTTGCTAACTATTTTTCTGCTGGTAATAACACAGGTAACACATAAGTGTAAGTTCATGTATGTGACCTGTTCTTATAACATTTTAATTTCCTGTAACTACCCAGTAACTATAAACTAACACTTTCGCTCAAAATCTACTACAGTTCATTTATATAATATATGTAAAGTTTGTAGATAAGAATAAAAGGTCTGATCTAAACTAAATCAATGGGAGTAGGGACGTTCAAGATGCTCATTCCATCCACAATTCATTGCCATCTTCAAATGTGCAATACATTAACACAAGAGATGGGTTAAGCAGGAAGAGGCAGTATTAAATATGAACTTCTTGCTTTTGTGTATTTGAATCATGCCTTTAGTGTTATTTAAATGATTTTTCTAATTTTAATTTCCCTTGATTTTAGCAGCAATATAATACTTATATAGCACTTTTCACCTGATATAAAAAAATCAAATCAGAAAAAAACCAGTATTGCTTTAAAAAAATGTCAGTTCCCCTACAACTACCCATACAGACACTTCTTCACTGACATTTTTCTGGTCCATCAGACTGGGGTGGAACCAATCCTTTGTATGTATTACATTTTCAACATTTGGATGGAATTTTGAGCCATATTCATCCTGTCCACAGAATGCATTCTCCTTAAACCCAGTCTGAACAGATGTTTCACACCACAGTGTTTGTGTAAATTTTAAACTATAAAGCTACATTTTCTTCTCTGGGATTCTGCAATGTGTTCACACTGGGCCAAATCCATTTTTTTGATATTCATTTGCTAATCACATTCAAGGCAACAAGAATTGAACGGGTAGCTACACGGGCAGAACTGAGAACAGTATGTGTGCAATGCATTAGGGACAGCAATCCATGTTGGAAAGGGTTATGAAAATTAGCTGCTGAATGCTCTATAAAAAATAGCTTTTTGAACTGAGTGAACTTGTCTGTAACTCATCAAATTGATTTGAGCCCTTCTCTTTCTCTGCATGAAGGGAAAATGGCTTGCAATCATTCATTTACTTCTTTAAAAGTATTTAAACTGCCCCCAAATAAATTCTTTTTTTATTCACAGTTCTTCTGTAATAAAAACCAACTAAACAGGTTTACATTAAATTTGGGATGGGGGGGGCGGAATTTCATTCAGGCATAGCACTTGTATATCAAACTTTAGCTTGATGTGATTTTAAATGGCTAAGCTATATACCCCTCAAAAATGTGTGTTTATAATTAATCAGTGGACCTCTCCTTAACTACAATAGCCTTCTTAGTAGCATTTTAATATATACCAGGTACAGTCCATTAAGCTGGAACAAATATAATCCTGAAAAGACAAGCTTTACATTTTCCTGATTGTGGGTAATTTTCCACATTTCTAAGCTACCATTTTGAAGGCATTTTCTTATTTCCTGAGTTTGAAGTACAACATAGCATCTTTGTTGCCTGATTGCTTAGCTTTCCAAAGTTCCTTGAAGTTTGTGGCCCATAAGTCTTGGAACCTTCAATATAGCTCTAGCTACCGGATAGTCTCTGAGATAACATTTTATGAAATTATCTGCAGCTGTGTGATTCTCATGTGCAAGTTACTGCCTGCAGATGTCAAATTCATACTGCTGTTAGTACTATATGTCTAGGTCACAGAGCCTAAAATGAAGGCCTGGAGCCAGATACTCACCTGGGTGCAACTGCAAAGAAGAAAGCGGCTTTCATAATGAAAAACTATATATCAAAATTCATGGCTTCTCAAGGCAGTAGTAGGAGTGTGCCTTAAGGGCCTGATTCTGCTCACACTGAAGTCAATGAGGATTTTACTAGTAACTTTAACATAAGCAAGACAACGGGCCCTAAGTATTTTATCTGGATTCCAAAGCATAACCAGAGTCCAATATATTCTAACACTTTAGCCAAGATTTTCTGCATAGTCTAGCCACTGCTGCAAAACTGTGTGGCAGAATTAAAGTTTAGATTAAACAGTTAGAGGCATGTTGATGTCAATGGAGCTGCACCAATTTACACTAGCAAATAATCTGACCTTACATTTCTAGCCCTTACAGTTGCAAAAACAGCCTTCCACTTATGAACCCAATGCAAACTAATGAGTCTGCAGAATAGCTCTGAGAAATGTGAATTGCACCTATTAATTTCAATGATGTGTTAATTTAGACACCGAATAATGACAAGTTAAAGAAATGGTTAGATTGTTAACTATTAATCTGCTAATATTTTAGCAGAAGCATTCAGCTAACGTGCATTGGATGCAGCAGCTGATAGACACAGGGGCTCCAGTTCGGGCAGCAGTAGCACTTATACAGCTCATGCAAGGGGTTAGCTCCTTGACTGAGAATCTGATGACACAACTCACTCCTGGCTAAGAACAAGTGACAGTCGAGCTCCCCTGTGATCTTATTCCTGTAACCTTTGCCCTTCCTCCCTATTGTTTATTACCTTTGCATTGTGTCCTGTGCTGAACTAGAAAACATTTGCCATACCCCTTTAACCAAGATGGGTTAAGGTTTCAGCAAAAGATACATAGATGGACCTTGTTCCTTATTCTCTCCTGGCTTACATCAACATCAGAACAGATCACCATAAGAAGACTTATACTAGTATAGAAACAGGACAGTTCACAGGAAAGTATTACATGGAATGCGTGGGCATGTCCGCCATACTTTGAATTTGATCAGTTTTGGCTTCTTTGCCTTACAACTGGTGCTGTGCCTGAGCCACACAATTCCGATTCAGACGTGGCTCCCAGATCCCCTTTGGTCCAAATCTTCTCTAATGACACCTTTGACATCAGTGGTTCCTCACTTTTCCAGACTACGGTACCCCTTTCAAGAATCTGACTTGTCTTGCGTACCCCAAGTTTTCACCTCACTTAACAACTACTTGCTTACAAAATCAGACATAAAATTCCAAGAGTGTCCCAGCACACTATTACTGAAAAATTGCTTACTTTCTCATTTTCACCATATAATTATAAAATAAAAGATTGGAATATAAATATTGTACTTATATTTCAGTGTGATACTTGAGTCTGTTTTTCACTTGTGAGCCATGTCTGAAGCCCAAGCCCCAGGCAGCGGTGTTGAAGCATGTAACTTAGCTTCACGGGGCTCCCTATGGCATATGGCCCCGGGCAGTGGCCCTGCTTGCCACCCCTTAATGCCAGCCCTACACTTGCAATCGCCCTAAACCCATCTATGATCCCCCCTGGGAGCTGCAAACCCCAGGTTGAGAAACACTGATCTAGATGAGTTGAGCACCCCCAGTAATATATCTCTGTGTACCCCAAAGGGTACATGTACCCCTGGTTGAGAACCACTGTTTTAAATTATGTCAATATAGATTCTTGACTGAGAATCTGATCACACAACTGACTTTATTTTTGCTTAACTTTAATATTGGCACAATAAGTGGAAGGAGCATCAGAACTGAGGAAAAGAAATAGGGATTTCCCCCTACTACAGTCAAACAAAACAAGCCTCCTGTGTGAGGGTATACACCATCCCTAGAAGTTAGGTAGAGGAGCATATCAGGTTCATAGGATTTTTCGCCCTCCCTTCAGTCTGGGCTGTAAAGTTTCCTCTTCTCATATTGTCAGCCCTACCGCGTGGCGAACAAAGAGTCTCAGAAGAGACTCTGTATCAAACTGCAAGTAGGATGTCAAAAAGAATCCAATTCTCATAATTTATGAGAGCATCACTTTCAAAAGGCTTCCAGTGCCTGTATCAGCCTGAGGTCATGCTCAAACTCAGGTTCCTAAATGGTACCGGCCAAGCCACTGACCAGACCAGTTTCACCATTTGGTCTCTTTATATGGTCACATTATTACCCAGTAAATTGTCTTGATCACCTCAATGCTCACATATCTGAATTATAAGCAAACTTGATTGGATTTTTAAAGCAACATGAAAGAGTGCCCCTTTGATTATATACTTTCACCCAATTTATTGTGTGAATAAGACGCCATCCAGTCTTTGCTTACTCTTGTTTAGTGCATGCATGATGTGAAAGCCAAAGCCACAGGAGTAGGATGAACAGCTGAAATATCTCTAATGACAGCACTTTGAAATTGTATAGCTGCTATTTCTTTTCTATGGTTTCCAAACAACAACAACAAAAGTAATGTCTGTGTTAAGAGCATCAGTCGGGCTCTTTTAATTGGATAATAGTTGTCTGTGTAATTTCTTTTTTTTTCCTTCTGATAATTTAAAATGAAGAGGAAGAAAGCAAGGAATTTTCATGAAGGTTATAAAATGTGTTTTAGTCACCTGGGAGACCAAACCAGCTATATGATATTTACCAGGTGCACATGTATGTAGGCATTTTAAAAGATACAGTGTCACCCAGTTAAATATACATATTCATGGTCATATTACATGTAATTTGGTAGATTGTAGGCTCAGCAGTAACAATGACATTTTGCACTTGCATCTCAGATTCTACAAGTGCATTACAAATATTAATTTATTCTCAGAACACCCTACTAGGCAAGTATTAACCCCATTTAAGAGATGGGTGTAGTGAGACACAGAGAAATTCAGGGTTAGGTTGTACCTGTTCAGCCCAAAAGAAGCTCTCTTGGCATGGTGAGGGAGTGAATACTGCTATACCCCATGAAGCAGTTCAGTATGCTCCCCTGGCTAGGTCTTCCAGCTGATGTGAGAGAGGGGTGGAGCCAGGGCTCTGCCTACTGCTTCACCTTTGAGGTGCCCTATAAGGGCTGGGGAGAATTTAGCTCCACTGTCAGTGGTTTGCGCAAAGAATGGCAGAGCTGATAAAATACCCAAAGTTCCAATTCCCAGCCCCCTGCTTTAAACCCTATTCACAATAGTCCCTCCTAAAGTAATAAAAATGAATGGGGCTATTGAGATGACCATCACCGTTAACACATGCCATGGCCACTTGAAACTGAGCTCTGCTCATAGTAATGTGGATTACTACAAGAGCCTGTGATGATCACAGATTTAACCCAAGTCTCGACCATATTTTAATATATACATTTTACTGTACAGTTTGTTAGATGTGTGAATTATTCCAAGACAATATGTCCTAATGACTAATAGCCAAATTCTGCTACCCTTATGTTGAGTAAGTAGTACTTTACTCTGCAAGTACTCCTATTGATTTCAATAGGTGTAATCCTAGATTAGGTTGAGCAAAGTGTGAGTAAGAGTAGCAGAGTCTTAAACCCCAGTCCTGCACTCCACTAGCTCCTGTGTGCTGCCCCATTGAATTAACTGGGGTGCTACGTAAGCATAGGTTCTGTGTGAGTGGATCTGAATGCAGGACTGGAGGCAATATCAATGCACATTTACTTATTTTAGCTGAAATATTCAGATACACATTAACACTGAAAACATGTTGAGGCTGTATAATTGCTGTTCCTGAATTCCCATTTTCTAGATAACTTATTATCATTCAGTGTCAGTTAGTAAACTGGAAAACATGGGAATTCTTGTAAGAAAGGTTAATAGCATGGTATACATGAAAACTGCATTTTGGACCCAAAAGTCTCATCTATTGTAATGTATTCTTTTCCCCACTCCCAAATAATCAAAAAAGAAAGCTACCTAAAAGCACAGTTCACATTAAAAAAAAGCCATCATTTTAAAATGCAAAATGGTTTAATAGTTTTTAGTAATAATATAACCAGCCAGAAAACTTTTTCTATTTCAATTTTGTGCTTTTATGTAACTTTACTATTCCACATCAGTTTAATGTCAAAGTCTATTAAAAACATATATTCCCATTTGAGATTAGAACCAAACATACTGTGATCCAGAATTAATTTTTATGGCCAAGATATAATCCCCTGAAATAGGGTCTGACAATGGAAATGCTGACACACCTTTAAATGTAGCATGATGATTGGCATCATATCATGTTGAAACCAATACACAAATAAACTTAAGATAATTGCTACATAGTTTAAGCAGCAGTGGAACTGCCATAACTTTTATGTATGACTACATTACAATCTTTAGATAAATTGCTTGATGGAAATCAGCAGTGTAGGGCCAATTCATTTTTGTCTATCTTAAAAAGGGCTCAGAAAAACATCATTCCTCATCAAATGATCACTGAAAAGACAGCTTACTGTAATACATGGAGATAAAGAATGGGCTCAGGAGAGGAATGTGCTGTCTTATCAGGATGGACTTAATTGTCCCTAACAGCCAATGTAAAGCTGCATAAAGATTATATTAATTGATTTCATTGTTAATTATGCTGATTTTAACTTTGTTAGACCAAAAAATGCTGAAAACTATACCAACACCCATTTTAGGAGGCAGTCATCACGCTGAGGAAGCCTACAGTGTCTGTTGTGCATGTTTCTGTAGCGTATGTGGTTTGCTGCGGTAGGTCTACCACCACTGATCATATTTCATGACAAATTCTCCACTTTACCGTATAGGGGTTTTTCACTGTAGAGCCACATAAACTAGTTGAATTTCATGATGAATTGCCTCTGGCCTCCACATTCCACCACCAGCAGTATGGCGGAGACCTGTCAATCACTTATACCTTCCTCCCATGCCTTTTCCACATCCTATTTCATCTAATACAAGAAAGGCTGTTACGCTATAGAGTCCCCACACAGATTTTGTAAATAGAGAACTGTACAAAAAAGCTACTATTGACATGTATTCTGTGTGTATGTCACTAACAAAGAGGGAGGCAGAGAAAGCTGCACTGATGGAAGTGTCCTTGTTGCTTGGGCGGTGGTCTAGAGACAGGGTTTGGAGACAGCTTTAATTGTTCTCTGGCTACTGATGTTAGTTAGTGGCAAGGTCCTGCTTCCATTGCTGATTTCTCTCTCCCCTCCCCCATAAATTCCTATAAATGATGGTATTCATTTCCCAGCTTGTGATGTTATCTGTTTTATGTAAATGTTCTCTGTATGTGAAAGAGTTAGATGCTACCGTTCCGTGACCTGCAGATTCTTGTAACATTTCTGAACATCTGAAATTGACTTCAGTGGGTGCACTGGTGCCAATGGGTGAAATTTGATCCTTTTTGTGATTGGTAGCAATTGTGATAGCAATTATTTCAGCCGGTGACATACACATACTGGACCTTACACCTAAATCAGACATACAGGACTTGATTTTGCTACTGTGTTATTCCAGTTTTACAAGGAGGTAGACCCATTAATATCAATGGAGTTACACCAGTGTCAAAATGGATTAGTGCAGTAGTGGATCCGGGCCATCATTGCTACAAACAAAACAACTTTTTTTTTTCTAACAGAAAATCTTAGAAGTTCAGGAAGAGGGATGTAGTTCAACAATAGAAGGGAGTATCTCCTTGCCCACTCTCAAAAATTGTTCGGTCATTCAGGATAGACTCTCATGTTCCGTACAAACATCTGGTCCAAGCTTTCAGCGCATAACATCATTCATCACTATTTGACATGCTACCACTGCTGCCCACATTCCATCAACACGCCACAGAAGATCTTTCCTTCTCTCGACACCTTACATTTCATCTGGTCATAGGCATCATTCATGTAGTCGAACAACAAAATGCCACCATTCATAGGTTCTAACAACATAATCACTAGTTATACAGCAAGTTCTCATTTAGAATATCATATCCCCCGTGGTCACTGGGGGGTGAGTGAGTGAATTCTGAGACTGGGGTATGATGTGCTCCAATGACATGATCTGCTCCAAAACAAAAGTATTCCTAATTAGTAAACAACACATTCAACTCATATAATACTTTTCATTCAAGGATCTCAAAAGTGCTTTACAAACATTAATCCTGCCAACACAGCTGTTAGGTGAGTATTATTGCTGAATTTACAGATTGGTAAACTGAGATATGCAAAAGGTAAGTGACTTCTCTGGGTGCGTGTCTGCACAAACGCTTAGTTTGTGGCAAGCTGGGGGGTAAGTCTACCCCCACACCAGCCAGCCTTGCACTAAGTGTCTCTGATCTAACCCACTTTGAAATGGGAGTAGTTTAAGGAGTACTCTGGACATTTTTCTACAGATCAACAGGGTCCAAATGGCGTGTAGCAGGTTAGATTTACATCCTGCTTGCCACAAACTAAGTGTTTGTGGAGACAAAGCCTGAAGGTCACATGCAAATCAGTAGCAGAACCCTGGAGTCCTGACTTGTTATTAGACCATAATGCCTTCCAAAAATGCTGAAATGTTTGTTTACCATAATTCTCATAGTTCTCACCCCCTCTATTCAGCTTCAAATATAAAAATATTAAAGGTCTTCTTTTGATAATCAGTAATAAATATGTGGAAGTCAGAATAAATAATTATTCTGGGGACTAATGAAAGGAAAAAATATTGGTTATTTATTGATCTTGAAGGAAACTGCTTGGGAGACATTACATTTCTGGGGGATCTGGTCTTGTTTGTGTAGTGCAATCTGAGGACACAGGGATTCTTGTAATTTGTCTGTACAAATACCATTATGTTCATTTCATTGTTACGATGCAGTTGTTGTTAATTGTCCTTGCACAGAACACCATTTTTCTGCTAATAGAGTTGAATTACAGATGTGACCATTTCATGCTGAAGCACTGAAAGTCTAGTGGGTCAGTCTGCTTCAAGTGTCTTATAGTTGTCTGGGTCTGGACCACACAGACTCAAGTTGTGCTAGTGTGTCCTTAGAGGAAATCATTTCCTTCTCTACAAAATGAATGCTTGCCCAGTTAGACCTTGCTGTAGTCAGCACAGCTGGGGAGTATGTATAGCCTATCCAATTGATAAGTTCTGCTCAGCAGAGCTGGTCTGAGCTCTAATTTTCAATGTTTTGTCACTACACAGTGTGTAATGTTATCCTGCCATCTGATATGCATGATGGATCTCAAAAGGGACAGGTGAAGTTTGTCTTTGGCTTGACAGCAGTAGTATATCTGGATCCACAGTCAGAGAAAATAGCTAAGATCACTCTCCTTGATAGACTTTGAATTGAGCAGATAACCTGATAGTATGGAGATCCCACATATACCGTTTAAGTCTTCTAAAAGAGAAACCAGCCTCTCTGATGCAAATGTACAGGTTCTAACCCGTGGAAGCAGTTCTCAATGGTTGGAGGGTGAAATCGGCTATGAAATTCAGCTCAGTAGGGCTGATGCAGATGGGTGTTATGGGACATTGTTTATCTGGTACGGATTGGTACTTTCACTTCTATTTTCAATAGAAGTTCTCCTGCTGAAAATCTGCCTAGTGTAATTTGAAGATGTTTTGGAGTATATGCTTCAATTGCACAGCCATCTCATCAAATGAGGGCTTGTTGTGAATGAGATTAGAAAGGAAAGATAGTCCAGCCGGGAATTTGGGATACTTTGGTTCAATTCCCTGCTTGGCCATAGACTTCCTGTGTGACCTCTCTGCCTCAGTTCTCCATCTGTAAAATGGGGATGATAGCATTTCCCTACCTCACGGGGCACTGGGAAGATCAATATATTAAAGACGGTGAGGCGATCAGATGCTATGGTGCCAGTACCACATAAGTATCTGAAATAAAGAGTTCTTTATTGATATAAGAACAGGAGTACTTGTGGCACCTTAGAGACTAACAAATTTATTTGAGCATAAGCTTTCGTGGGCTACAGCTCACTTCATCGGATGCATACAGTGGAAAATACAGTAGGATGATTTTATATACACAGAGAACATGAAACAATGGGTGTTACCATGCACACTATAACGAGAGTGATCAGTTAAGGTGAACTATTACCAGCAGGAGAGAAAAAAAATACAAAAAAACCAACACAAAAACCCCCCCAAAAAACCTTTTGTAGTGATGTGTCATTACACAAAGTAAAACTATTTCCCCATGTTTATTTTTCTCCCCTACTGTTCCTCACACGTTCTTGTCAACTGCTGGAAATGGCCCATCTTGATTATCACTACAAAAGGTTTTTTTTTTTTCTCTCCTGCTGGTAATAGCTCACCTTAACTGACCACTCTCGTTATAGTGTGCATGGTAACACCCATTGTTTCATGTTCTCTGTGTATATAAAATCATCTTACTGTATTTTCCACTACATGCATCCGATGAAGTGAGCTGTAGCTCATGAAAGCTTATGCTCAAACAAATGTATTAGTCTCTAAGGTGCCACAAATACTCCTTTTCTTTTTGTGGATACAGAATAACACGGCTGCTACTCTGAAACCTGTTTATTGATATAGTTTGTGATGTGCAATTTGATCAGACTCAAGAGATTGGCAGGTTTGCAAAACCTGATGCATGTCTACAATATATTAACCTCCTTTACTACATCTTGATCCTAACCTGTTCTCCTGCTATACCTCCCTCCTTAGTCAACGTCATCTTCTCCCAGTGCCTCTCAAAGCCAGGCTTCAACCCCTCTGTCCAGTCTAGCACTTCCAGCAGTCTGAGATTTCTCCCCCTGGATGTTCCACTGCTAATTAAGATTCACATTCTCCAAAACTGAACATCCTACCTTTCCTCCTAAATCTTTCCCAACACCTCTCATCTGTTTCCACTGACAGCTCAACTCTCTGATCCATCTCTTAGGCTCACAATTCTGGGGTCATTTTCAGTTATGTTCTCTCCTTTGCCAATATCTGCTCTGCCGACATCCACTCTATTGCTAGGTCCTGTTGCCTCTCTCTCTCTCCTTTAATACCTCTGCTCTCATCGTCTCCTTTTGTTGAATGCCTTTCACTAGCCAAGCTGTAAAACTGACTCAGTTCTTTGTGATCTTTTTCCTCACACAGCTCTGTATGCATATACCCACTTACTGCCCTGGTCTTCCTTGCGTCTTCCCTCTCACGGTCCCTCCTTAACATGCACTGCTTCCAAAAGGCCTGTGTTGTTTTTCCATGCGCAGAGAGTGAAATATATATCTTTTCAGTTAGATCATTTATACTAAAGTAAACAACAAGGGAGAATAGCTATATTATTTTGTATGATTATATATGCCTCAGTTTACCTTCTTGATATTTTTCATGGAGTTAAATCAAAGGAGGCTGCTAGTGGGGAGTAAGCTGGAATCAAACCAATGACAGACGGAAGCTATTTCCAGAGAGAATATCAGGGGCCCTGGAGAGAAACAGTGACTGAGCTAGTCATTGAAAAATCCCCACCTGCCTGTCACCAGCAGGGTGACTGGTCTGTGTTTCCCAGACAAGAGTCTACGATCAAATGAACACGAAGCAGTTAAAACTTCTGGCTCAGAGGAAAACGAAGAAAGGCAGAAATGGTCAGCAGCTTCCTGCGCAGATAGACTGGATGAGGCAAAGGATACAGCAGGGCTGTGGAACTAAGGCAGAGGCTCTGGAGGATGTGCCTGAAATAACTGGGCTTGCTTAAGCTTTGAGGGTTGAGGAGCTGCAAGCAAGCCCTGGCTGTGCAGGCCTGTTGTGAGTTTCATCCTTTCCCCCCTCCTGGTTGTGTACCGTTGGGCACATGAACAGTATGTGTGTTTGGAAGGAGCTGGTCTAAGTCATTTTAAACAGCGTCTCGTCACAGGCACCCAAAGGGGAGTGTTGTAACAAGGTGGCCTTCCCCTTTAAGGGCCAGCAGGCCTGAGACCAGTCAGCCCTGCCTCCTTATACCTGTGCTGGGTATTGGACTTAAGAGGAGGAAAAGCCAGCAGTGGAGGGCTGATTGGGAAGGAGAGTAGAGAGACTGCTCCTAGCCCTACCTGTGTGAAAGAAGCCTGGGTGAGAGCCAGGAGCCGTCTGAGGACTGTGGTTGGTCAGTGTCCTTTGTAGGAGCATGGGCACAGGACCAGCTGGATGGGTTGGCTAGAGCTCAGGTATCTGTTGAAGCAGGCTGTTGCAGCTGAGGCTCCCCTGTAAGGAAGGGGGCTGGATGCTGAGCTTGGCTGAAGCATCCTTTGTTTGGTTTTCCTTTGTCTAAATGACTCTGTTACCCTGGAAAGGGTAGAACTCTAAAGTGGCTTGGCTGGAGGGCCAAATCATATCTGTGGCTAGATTAGGCCAAAAATCATTTTGGGAAAGCTGTGGCAGCCCATGCTGCATGGGAGTGCTTCAGGCCAGGGAGTCTTGTAATAAGTGTCTTGCAGGAATTGCAGTTGGGCCTCTCGTGGTAACATGGTGGAAGCAGGGGGGCTGCTAGCCTGGAACTCTAATCGTGGCAGAGCCCTGGGATTCCACCCAGAGAGAGGTGAAGGTAGCAAAACCTGTCACCTGAGGGTGCACTCGTGAGGGACTGCAAGGGAGTGTACGGCACCGCCTGCAATGTAAGCATGGCAGGACAGGGGAATAGGGGGTTTTGTAACATGTTCGTCCAGTCTAAAGTGGAGTGAACTATGATGTTCCACTGGAAAGAGAGTAAGTCAAGGCCTGTCACTTGGAAAGAACATCCCTGGGAGAGACCAGAGGGGCAGCTCACCCCTTAGCCATTCTACTACATAGTAAGGAAAACATGTAAGAAAGAACAAATATATATCATCGCCATGAAAGGGAAATTACAGAATTATAATGGCATCTCTTTTCAATGAAACAGCTATGTACATCACAGCCTATAAAGCCTATCAGAGAAAAGGCCTATCTATATCCTCTGTTACTGGTGGAGATGAATTAATTAACAGAAGATTGAACATCAAACACTAAACAACACTTTGGTAAAAAAAAAATTGCGGCACTAACAAATTAGCTCTTAACTTCCCAATCCAATCACATTGCTTTGTTCCCTTCCACACACCCACCCTTTTTTTGTCCATTGTCTGTTTAGATATCAGCTCTTCATGGCAGGGATCTTGTCATACCTGTTCGTAAAGCACCTAGTACGCTGTTAGAGCTATACAATCAGTGGTGCTGGGGGTACTGCCACACCCCCATGGCTTGAAGTAGTAAAAACAAACACTAAATCCATCATCAGCACCCCCACTATAAAAATGGTTCCAGCACCCCTGCATACAAGTAGTGATTAATCAGAGTAATAATAATAATAAGCTGTATGCCACTTACTCAGCCCCACCCCACTGTAAACTGCTCTAGCTAGTGCTATTATTCACTCACTTTCACAAATACCAAATTCACCCACAAACTTTAGGGGGAAAATATTTGGTAAAGATCTATGTTCCTTTCTGTATGTATTACATTGTATTTGACATGCACCAATAATTATATCACTGTGACCCATCTAACCTGTTGCTGCACCTTGACACAGTCATTGAGGCACATGTGCTTTGAAATGTAGATGCTTCCAAGACATTTCATGTTTATCAGGTTGGCAACAGATTTTTGCTGGTGATGAGATTAGTCTGAGTCACAAAGCATTAGAAGCCTGTTTCTGTTTACCTTGCCAATACATTTGTGACCAGCTGTTCTATACCAGGAGATGATGATAAAGCAAATACACAAATTGAAATTGTCCATAATAATCAAGGCACCAAGGCACCATGTGTTTGGTCCCATTCAAAGCCTAAATCTTCTCTCTCTTTAGCAAAGCTTTTGGCACGGTCTCCCACAGTATTCTTGCCAGCAAGTTAAAGAAGTATGGGCTGGATGAATGGACTATAAGGTGGATAGAAAGTTGGCTAGATTGTCGGGCTCAACGGGTAGTGATCAATGGCTCCATGTCTAGTTGGCAGCTGGTATCAAGTGGAGTGCCCCAAGGGTCGGTCCTCGGGCCGGTTTTGTTCAATATCTTCATTAATGATCTGGAGGATGGTGTGGATTGCACCCTCAGCAAGTTTGCAGGTGACACTAAACTGGGAGGAGCGGTAGATACGCTGGAGGGTAGGGATAGGATACAGAGGGCCCTAGACAAATTAGAGGATTGGGCCAAAAGAAATCTGATGAGGTTCAACAAGGACAAGTGCAGAGTCCTGCACTTAGGACGGAAGAATCCCATGCACTGCTACAGACTAGGGACCGAATGCCTAGCCAGAGGTTTGGCAGAAAAGGACCTAGGGGTTATAGTGGACGAGAAGCTGGATATGAGTCAACAGTGTGCCGTTGGTTGCCAAGAAGGCCAATGGCATTTTGGGATGTATAAGTAGGGGCATTGCCAGCAGATCAAGGGACATGATCATTCCCCTCTATTCAACATTGGTGAGGCCTCATCTGGAGTACTGTGTCCAGTTTTGGGCCCCACACTACAAGAAGGATGTGGAAAAATTGGAAAACGTCTAGCAGAGGGCAACAAAAATGATTAGGGGACTGGAACACATGACTTATGAGGAGAGGCTGAGGGAACTGGGATTGTTTAGTCTGCGGAAGAGAAGAATGAGGGGGGATTTGATAGCTGCTTTCAGTTACCTGAAAGGGGGTTCCAAAGAGGATGGATCTAGACTTCTTCTCAGTGGTAGCAGATGACAGAACAAGGAGTAATGGTCTCTAGTTGCAGTGGGGGAGGTTTAGGTTGGATCTTAGGAAAAACTTTTTCACTAGGAGGGTGATGAAACACTGGAATGCGTTACCTAGGGAGGTGGTGGAATGTCCTTCCTTAGAAGTTTTTAAGGTCAGGCTTGACAAAGCCCAGGCTGGGGTGATTTAGTTGGAGATTGGTCCTGCTTTGAGCAGGGGGTTGGACTAGATGACCTCCTGAGGTCCCTTCCAACCCTGATATTCTATGATTCTACACTAAGTTTACTGTAGCAGTTGTGAGACCTACTCAGATTTCCTCAAGCTGAGTAGAAGTATTTCTCTGGATATTGCAACCATATCTCCTCAGTGATAGGGTGTCTACCCCACACAAGACATGAAGGGGTTAAGGTGGAAGATGGGCCAATTAATTCCCTAGGCTGCAGGAAGCCAGGAGGAGGAGCCAGTGATCAGGGATTAATTAGACACAAGGTTCAGCTGGACAGGTACAGGAGGGGCCAGTATAAAGTCCAGGAGCTGAGAGCAGAATGGGGGCTACAGAAGAAACAGTCTTTTGTTGGGAGAAGGGAGGTGTTTGGGGCTAGAGATAGGTAGCCCACAGTCCCTCCCTGAGAGGAGGAGTTTGGGCTGGCAAACCCAGAGAAGTGGGAAGAGCCAGAAAGGTAGGAAAGGATCAAGGTTAAAGCACCAAGGTAGGCTAGTGCATGCCTTTGCTGCTGATTGGAGGGCCCCTGAACTGGAATCCAGAGTAGAGGGTGGGCCCAGGGATCTCTACCAGCCACTGGAGATGTGGTATAGATCAGGCAAAGGACAGTGGACTGCCTGGGATGACTTGTTCTGGAAAGACTTTCACACACCCACACCCACCCCGGGCAGGGGAACCATGTAGTGACCTGGCTGAAGGACTGAAGAGGATGCTGTGGTTCATGGAGTGGGGCTTAGCATGAGAGAAGATGATGAGTGTAGAGACTGCCAGAGGGGGGGCCCTGGACTGGGGAGCAGCTGATTTCCCCAGAGCTCCCAGGAAGAGACACCCTAGCAGTGAGTGAATGCCATCACTTCCTCCAGTAATGCCCACGTGGCTTCAAACTAGATGTTGGCTGGCAGCTCATACGGCACTTTGCTTTCCTTGTTATCACTCCTCCATGTGTTCTCTCTTTAATATCTCTGTGTGCCTGTTTCTCTAGGTTTTAATATTTCATCTTCCTGTGCTTAATGTCTTCTGTTCTTCAAGCATGGAAGAGGGCACTCAATCCATAGTGGCACCTAGTTATAATCTCCTACCTCAGCACCCTTTGGGATTCCAAAGCTTGTTTATCAAACTGTTTTCTGTATGTTTTTCTGTGTAGTGTTATCATCATGATCATCACTGTCAATATTTATGAAGTGCTCCTCACTGTCACTTCTGGGTACACATCGCAAGATTTAGATCTCATAGTACACAGTAAAGAGTGCACAAAAGTACACAAATGCCTGTAGCAAATGAACCTTGAAGGGAAACCTAGTCAGTAGTCAGACTACGAACCCTGCAGTTATTACAACAGCTGGATAAAGAGGTGTGGCTTTGCATCACCATAAATATGGCCAGTTTTTGAATCAAACATTTCTGGAAGGTGTGAATTCCAGAAGCAAGGGCCCACTGCGTAGAACATCCACTAGTGCTGCTTCTTATGAGCTTTGTCTTTGGGTCTGACAGCTGAAGTATTTCTGCTGAATATAAATGGCATAATGGGTCATGGAGGAAGAGAGATACTCTCTGAGGTAAGTGGATAGGACTTCATGCATACAGAACAGCACCTTGAATCTCCCCTGGAGATTAAGTGTGAGTTAATACAATACCAAAGCAGAGGTGTAATGTGCTGCCAACAATCTGTCCTACTTAGGACACAGGCAGACACTTTCAACTGAAGCCTTCAGGTGGCTTTGAAGTTGAGTTTTGGATAGATCTCATTACTTAAACCTTGAGATATGAAGAGGCATACATGGCTAAAGTGAGGTCCACTGAGAGAAAGGGCAGAATATCTTGGCTGGTCATTGATGATAAAAGGCTGTTCTGGATAATGCTGCCCTCTGGAAGTCAAGGATCAGAGAGGAGTCTAGTCAGACCCAAGAATGAGAAAGGAGAGCAATTCTATAGTAATCTTGGAAATGTTCATTCTCATGTTTTGTTCTTGTTAGGCAGAGAAAGTATGCTCTGTGTGACTTGGTGTGCTAAAGAAGCAACTCACTGCAAAATGTGCCGCAGATTTCTATGCACAAGCCAGAGCCTCCAGCCCTACTTGGTCTGCTTCCATGCAAATATCATTCTAGAGGAAAGATCTGAAAAAAAAAAAATCTGCAAACTCCAAAAATTACGGGGCATGGCCTAAGAAAATGTAAGAGGAGCTGCAGAATGCTGTACTAAGTATGCTACTGTGGGAAAGTAACTTAGATTAGTAAAAATAAAAAAGGATAGCCAAGGAAGGTTGTGTTGAGTCCCATTAACTTTCTGTCATGGCAAAAAAAAAATGTTTATGTATATCTCTCAGCAGAGAGGAGACATCTTCTGATGGTGGGTGGCCTGCATCTCAGTCTGTAAGAGAGTCTGAAAGGGTTGCTGCACATTTCTATATGTCAGGCCTCTCGACTACAGATGTTGCCATATGCCAAGTAGTGCCGTGCTCTGCATTTTCATAATACAGCATTTACCGTTTTAACCTCTTTAGTGGGCGTTTTTAATCATGATGACTGTCACTTTCAACCACCATTTTTTTCTCTCATTTTTGTATGACATAACACATATGAATTTCCTTTGTAACTTTCTGAGGACCTTAGCCCTTCCTGTCCCTTTTTAGTAGAAAGGGGGAAATATGGCCCCAAACGCTCCCTGTGAAATGGTAAGTGGCAGTTTCATTTTTGGCAGGAGACTTTCAGCTTGTGACAGCTCCATTGCTAATTGTACAAGCACCTTTCAATAGACTCAAAGTCTGTTGTGTGAGCAGAGGGGTTTCCATGGGCTTGCAGAGAAGTGGGAACAGGCAGAAGAGCTGCCGCTTCCCCCTTTCCATATATCTTGAGCAATTTGCACAAAGATTTCATTTTTTTTCCCCCTCTCCCACCTACACAGTGGAAGAGACCCTTTGGTCCTTGATCATGGATATATTCTTAAATGGATGTATGTTGTTCCCTGGAAACCAGGCACTGTTTTTTGTCTGTCACTATAACGAGTAAAGGAAAGTTGTGCTCCAGTGAGGCTATGAAAAGGTTCAAGAAATTTTAGGCTCACCCTAACCTTTTGCATATTAATGCTTTTTGCTCCTTACAAGAGGCCTCATATTACGTGAAACAGTCTCGTAAATAAACCAATACAAAAACAAACACACAAAAAACATGCTATTAGAGACGGGCTTTGCCCACCCCTCATTCCCCCAAGGCCTTAAGACTTCCCAAACTTTGTCTCATCCAGATCTGAATTTTGTGGGTTAGCCTATGCCTACCCATTATTGGTCTGAACCAATTAAACATTTAAATGTAATGACAGAGTTTATTTTTGTGACATTTCAGCTTTTAGTGGCATTAAAATGAATCCACTCAAAATTTAGCAACTGACTGAAAAAAAAATTCATGAGTTTGAAGGTAAATATTAAATTCTTCCCAAACTGCCATCTCGGGGAAATGGTGACAGACTGGTATTTTCAAAAGAGCTCAGTATCAACAGGAACATAGTTGGAGCCATACTGATCACTCTTGAAAAATCTATCCATATTGAACATTATTATGTAGAAAATGAAGAGGCTCCCACCTTTCAGCTACATCCTAGGCTTGCTGTGTCTCTGGTAGGAGGGTGCTGACTTCCCTGTTCTGAGCCTCAACCTCAGTGATGTACTTCCTGATCAAGTCAGCAGCTCTCAGGATCAGAACCTTTGAGGATCCTCACTGGCTGATTCTCAGAGCTCCATGGACAGATGTCCAAGTAGGCGCTTTGGTCAGAGGACAAATCGCCTCAGGAGAAGCTTCCCCCAAAAATGAATTTTTATATGGAAAATATGGGAGAAATAAAATTAGCTCCAGAATAAAGATCTGGACAACATTTCAATACCTTGGCAGCACTGACCACCCTATGTCCCACAAAAAATCAAGTTGCAGACATAACGAGCTGTGTTCTTCCAAAAGCTTAGCCAGCACTATTACACACAGTTGAGGCTTATCATGTCTAGGTTGTAGGATTTTTGATCTATGATGTAGCATAAATACAGTTACAGGTACTTTACTTACCTGTATTTATCACTCTAAAAAGATCACATCTATTAATCACAGATAAGAGCATTGCCTATTGTGCCCCTTACAATTAGAGTGCTCTGCCAGCAGAACTGAAGCAAATGCCAAGACCAAGGAAATGTAAGATCGCTATACAGTCTCATTTCAGAAAACCTTGCGTATGCTGTAACCAGGGTCTTGTATGGATTCTTTTTGAGTTTGCTGCCGTTAAAAGTGAATCCGAACATCCCTGAATTGTGGCTCAAGATCCAAACATTGGGGATTGGGCCTGTCTCTAGTAGTCTTCCAAAAGTATTACAGTAGGTATGCGTCTTTGTCCTTGGGACTCCAGCAGAGCCGAGCTACTGGGCTGTACTGGAGAGAACTTTTAAAAAACATATGTATAAGAGCCAATGTTTTCAGATTTAGGCATCTAAGATTAAGCATCTGAATAAGTAACCCCATTTTCAAAGGTGATGAGTGCCCACAACTGCTGTTTATCTCTACGCAAATTCCAAGCACACCAAAATCTTGGAGAGTTAAAAATCTGGATCCAATTTTGCAGCTTGAGGTCATTTTTAATTAAGAGTCTGTACAAAGAAGTTTGTAAAATATTTAGATCTCGTTTTTTTTTAAACTATTTGTCAGTCTGAAAAAGGCTGATTAACTTTTACTACTAAGTTTAAGGGCTGTTCATATACAAGAGGTCAGACTTGGTGCTCTAATGGTCTCTTTTGGCCCTAAACTATGAATTAAACTCTATGTATCTACAAAGTGTCTACAACATGAAAGCACACAATGTAACTGTTAGTGCACAATAGCAGTGTCCACACTTAGTGCGTGGCAGACTAGAGCAACGGAACAGTCACATCCTGGCTTGCCACACACTAAGTTTCCTTGTAGGTAAGCCCTAGCTTGTGTGTGTTTGTGTATGCATATATATATAATACTCCTGAGAACTAACAAGATGCCTGTCTTACCATTCAATTGCATTGTTTTTGTTGTTTCTCTTCTCCCCTTTATTTGAATACTGTATGCTCTTAAGGGCTGGGGCCTAGTATTCACACACATTTGTAAAACATCTAGCACACTACAAAGAAATGTAAGCAGTTTGGTGCAGGGAACATCATATTGTTCTGTTTGTACAGCACCTAGCACAATGGGGTCCTGGTCTATGATGGGGGCCCGTAAATGCAATAAAATAATAGCACATTGATGCTATACAAATAAATTAATAATAACTAGTAGATCAGCCAGGTACCTGAGCACTAAGAGTGTTTGTTGTAAGAACACCTGCGCCAGACAGCACATTTTGAGAGTGGGTGTTTAATTTTTCTGTGTTTGAAGAGAAACAAAGTTTACATTAGGTAGCTGTATTTTTCCTATATTTATTTTTAAATCAGCTGGATTTTGACAGAAAACATTCTCATTTTTCTGTCCCTGTACATAGTCTTAATTAATAAAGGTTCCTGTGTGGCGAGGTTTATAGTTCTAGTGCTAACAGCAAAGTCTGAGTTTGTAGCATGAGGCAGATCTGTATATTACAGCAGTATGATAGGAACCAACAATAAGATTAGTCACTTTTATTTGAATAAGGTACCTACTGAATTTCTGTCAATATCACTAAGAGTTCTTCAGGAAAGCATTACCCGTAGATGCACTGGTCTACCCATTTTAAGAGTTAAAAGCCCAATAATAGGCTCCTGATCCCACTGAAGCCAATAAGTGAAATATATTTCTGGCCTAAATCCACTATTAAGTTACAGTAGGAATGCATTTAGTTTATTGACTCTCAGAGTGAACACTGCATGATTGGGGATATCTGGGTTATGGGGGAATTGTGAGCTAAAGGAAGGGTGGGTGACAGGGCAGCCACTTCATACATGTGAAATTCCGGCTGGAGTTAGTGCTGCTCGGAAAGGGGCAGTGCACAGGCATAGATGGAGAGGTAATGGCAGCATGGATTCTCAGTGAGTCAGTCTACTGCTCGGGAAGGAAGGCATATGGGAAAATGGAGCAGCAGTGAGCACCTGAACCTCCTAGAACTGTGGGGTTTTTCCCACTGGTTTTAGGGCATTCACATCACTTGCCCCACTCTGGATCTGCACATGCCTCCTTTAGCAAAGGGATGATGTGTTGCGACTTCTGCATGGTTTACAACCGCTTGCAGTTTTCTGAGGTGCTAGTCTGACCCTGAAACATTTTCCTTACAGGAGGAGAAAATTACTGTTTTGGGAAGGGGAGTTGCCCCTTATCCAATGAAAAGGAAATCTCTGAGGACAAAGTGTTCAGAACTACTGGAAGGAATTCTTAAATCCATCTGACCAAAGAAGTGCATGGTTTCTGATATTCTTATGCTTTGTCAACTGGATTTTTCACAGCTGATGAAATTGCATTTCCTTTCTGATGTGTCTGAAAATGGATCCACAACCTACACCTGATGATCACTCTTGTTAAGTCTTCATGAGCATGATCATTTAAACCAGATAAGAATGGCCTTACTGCGTGAGCACAATGGTACATCTAGCCCAGTATCCTGTCTTCTGGCAGTGGCCAATACCAGATACTTTAGAGGGAATGAACAGAACAGGGCAGTTTAGTGAGTGATTCATCCCCTGTAATGCGGTCCCAGCTTCTGGCAGTCAGAGGTTTAGGGACACCCAGAGCACAGGGTCCTTAACCATCTTGGTCTATTGATGGACGTATCCTCCATGAAATCTAAGTTTTTTTAACCCGGTTATACTTTGGCCTTCACAACGTTCCCGGGTTGACTGTGCGTTGTGTGAAGAAGTACTTCCATATTTATGTTTTAAACCTGCTGCCTGTTCATTTTATTGGGTGGCCTCTGGTTTGTATGTTTTATGAATGAGTAAATAACACTTCCTTATTCACTTTCTCCACATCATTCATGATTTTATAGACCTCTATCACAACACATACACCCCTCCAGTTGTCAGTCTCTCCTGATATGGAAGCCATTCCATTCCCCTAATCATGTTTGTTGCCCTTCTCTGTACTTCCCAGTTCTAATATCACTTTACGAACGTGGCAACCAGAACTGCAGGCACCATTCAAGGTGTTGGCATATCATAGCTTTATATAGTGGCATATTTTCTGTCTTATTATCGATCCCTTTCCTAATGGGTCCTAACATTTTTGACTGCTGCTGCACACTGAGCAGACATTTTCAGAGAAACATAGGACCAAGCATGAATGTATAACCACCAGATTTGTTTTAACAAGGTAACCAATTGCATTCTGGCTAGGACCTTGTGGACCAGACCTCACTCACATTTGAAGTCAATAAGAATTTTGCCATTTGACTGCACTGGGAGCAGGCACTATAAGGAACTATCCCACAATAGCAGAATCATTGCATTATTTTACTTATGGAAACATTAACTGTACATTTTACCATTGCTAAATTGTATCCTTTTAGATATAGTATAGTTGATCAAATAATATATCATCACATCAGCAACAGATCATGGCTGAGAGTGAAGGCTCATAGTGCTCCTTAAGCTTAAGTGATTCCTAATAATTAGAGAAGATTCATAAGTTATATATGATATTACAACTAATTTACATTTTGGGTGACATAATAGGTGGTATTTCAAATTATCAAGCCTTTTTCTCTACCTGCAAAACTTCTCTTTATAACACATTTAGAACAAAATAGCAAGATGGATATTAATTGAGACTCTAAGTAGCACTTACAAACATTGGACCCTTTAAAAGTGCTCAGTAAATCAGTTTGATTTAGAAACATTTACTTTGGAATAAATGACACATACGGTCAATTGGTTTCCAAACAATCCAGAGCCTTGGAAAGAGAGAGAGAGAGCACATTAGATCTGAGAAATGCATTCAGGAGTTTCAAGATTAGTAAACAGTTACTTGAAAAAACAAATACATGACAATTTGGGGGAGGTTGCAGAATGTGGGTTGAAGTCTACTGATAGTTTCTGGGACTTGATGCTCAGGAGATCGGTAATGGGATACAGTGCATTTCAGCTCCAGGTCATTGGGTTGAATCCATGCCATCTCAATAGAGACAGAAACTCATTACAATGATGTCTGTTCAGTGGCCTATGGGAAATGAATTGTCAATGCCAATGCAGTTCCTAAATGATGGGAGTTTACAAGACAATTGTCCCCCTTGTTAGCAGTCTCAGTAGAGAAGCCAAGGACTAAATATCATTGTGGCAAACCAAGGCTGAAGCATGTTCAGAGTGGGGAAGCTTATTCTGCCACTGGCTGAACCACAAAGCAAAGATTTAGGACCCCTGTGCTGTCACTAAAATCAGTTTAAATAAACATTCCACAGATACATCAGTTTTATTATTGGAAATAAGATATTAAAATGGCACGTACAATATGTAGCATTTCTAACATTGCAGTATGGTGGTTAACATTATTTTGTACTGAACTCAGAATGTTTTAGAAATCTGTGCTAATTCTAAATGAGTCTGGAGATCAATTCAGCCAAGTTTGTGATATTTTTGTCTCAGCTTTTACTTTCAATGAGAGAGCTGTTTTCCTCTACTCTGTCATTGCAGTTGTGTAAAATCTGTAATTCTACTGCCTCTAATTACATACAGCTCAGAGAAATGTCCACTTTCAGATCGAGGCATGCAGATGGGAATGTAGGATAAGATTTTGGGAATTTTCATGTGAGAAGGAAGGAAGGCTTAAGTTCTGGATAGAATTCATCCAAAAATGTAGGTTGTGTAGTCTTCTCTATTCCCAGCACACACAAAAAAGCTAAACATGTAAATTAAAGCTACACGAGGGAAACCCTACAGTATCTAATACCCTGGAATCTGCAGCCCACTCAGCTCACCCCACTCACCTACTCCTACCCCTAATAAAACAGGAAATATTGTACAAAGGAAAAAATATTAGCCAGACTCCAGGAATGATCCAAACGTGCAGCAATATAATCTTAGCATTCAGCATGAAATGTAAGTATTAAGATGATTATCTTATTTACATGGTGTCCTGGGTCTCTGAAATCTATGCGTAAACTGCAGAATAGTGGTCCAAATTCTACCCTCACTTGCACCCGGCACTGTCTCAGTTATGTGGTTGCATCCAGTACTAGTGAGGGCAGGTTTTGGCTCAGGTTCTGGATGCCTAGATATCAACGTGATAAGTATTTTGGAAATACCTTAGCGAGACAGATTTGATGTAGTCTATCGGGCCACCATGACACTGACCATGTTTAATGTAGTTAAGTATTGCCTAGGATGATGTCTCTGAAAATCAGGCAGGTCACTATTTTCAGGGCTTGTTCTGGTATCCTTGTCAGTTTTTCATAAATTATTTTGTCCCAGCTGTTGTAAATCCCTGCATAATCTAGCTATCCGAAGGAGCTGCTGAACAGCCAGGGAAATTAACACCACCTTGGCTGAAGGTATATGCATGATGGATCACCTCCAATCAGGGACTGTAACATGTCATTACCATGCCCTCTTCTCCTCCTCAGCATGTCTTCCATTAAAAATCCCCACTCCCCTTAATATAAATCTTTCTTTCTGTTCCCCAAACCCTCTTATGCACACCTCCCACACAACCTCCCCAAACCATCGCCTTTGGAGCACTTCCTCCTGCCGTTATAGTTGTCCTCGTTTTTCACTGTAAAAATCAAGTCGCCCTGATAATGCAGCTGTAGTTCTAATAACTGTTACTGGAGAGAGGAAGGACGGATGGGGCAGAAGAGGGGATGATCCACAATCCTGAAGTCCTGACCTCAGTGGGAGTTTTGCCCAAGTATGGACTTCAGGCCTGTGCCCAGAGTAGACTGTCTGTGTGACATTGCTTTTTCATACAAATGATCTGTAAACATTACATCACTGTTCATGGCAGATGGAAGAACGTATTGTAAATATGTAAAATAATGCATTAGTACATTAACATAAATAACGCTAAAATTGCAAAGTTTTGTAGAAAATGGAAAATCACTAATGGAATAATGTGCAGTTTGTTGATTCTTGGAGCAGACACCAATCATAAATATTGTGCAACTGCTAAGAGCACTAGCTAACAATAAGATTTTTGAAACTTTCCTTTAAGGGCAGGATTAATTTATCTTTGAGATGTAGCACTTGATACCAGCAGTCACTGACACTACTTCCCATTTGCATTTAAGGAACAACACAGGAACTTCTAAATTTCATATCTTTATTATATCTTTGAGTTTAAGTCAATCTCATGATGGCAAAGGGCTGCCAGATTATCCATAGTAAATAGTCTATTTACCCACAAAACAGGACCATAATACATATTAAAAGAGTCAACAACCCTTCTCAATCCAGCATGACAGGACCATCTCTAGAGATGAGCATAGAACAGTCTCTGTGCATGTTCAGTTCATGGGTTCTTTATGGAGGCTGCCAATAAGGGTGCCAATTAATGGCGATTTTAATTCTTTTAAAATTGATATGGGCACATGACCCCAATAAACTGGACTGAAACTCAATTCATTTCACGCAGGCCACTGACCACGATGACATACAGAAAATGATGGTAGCTTTCAGTCTCTTCCATTGTGGGCTGGACTTGACCATACTAAAGGTAAAAGCACAGTGCCTCTCACAGGTACTCCTAGGGTGGTATATCTCTAAATTGTCCCAAATGTGGGCTTGTACATAAAGGCCCTGATTCAGCAAAGAATTTAATGGCAGAATACTTACATGTTCAGTTGTGCCTCTTGGCCCCAGTTCAGCAAGGTAGTTCAGCCTGCTTTTGTCTTGAAGTCAGTGGTATTATGCACATTTGTAAAGTTAGTCCCCTTATTGAATCAAGGCCAGAAGACACAATTGTTCACAAGTGTTCTTCCATTAAGTAGAGATCTTATAGGATATCAGATGCAAAGGGTGCTGCTACAGCTCCAATGAATGAATCTTTTCCTTATATTAAGCACATACATTTTCCTTTCATTATATCTAGAAGAGCCAGAATGCACCCTGTCGCCTTGTGAATTTGGTTCAGACTTTCTTATTAACAAAGGAAAATGCTTTGAAGCCAAGTTACATAGATGACTTGCAAAATGAAAGGCCTTGGCTGTTCAGGCTGTTGTTGCTGGATAAAACAAATAGGGCCTGAAGGAATGGAAATCTCTAATTCCTCCACACATTGAATTTGTTTACGGTTCACTTGGCATGAAATATTTTTTCCCCTTTGGAAATTAGTTCCTAAACTAGAAGCAAATTCTGATATTAAAAAAAAAAATTGGCCCGTAAAAACAGCACCACAAATTAACAGGAATGAACATGTTCACACAGGAAAAATGATTCATTAACTGCTCTTTCCCTGTTGGAGAAGAATGCATATTTGGCTCGTCCTCGGAGAGTCTAAGGACACTTATATTACAAGCAACGTTTAGAAAAACTTCCTTACATAGAGAAAATTCCAGGCTTCAATTTTTCTTCTTGAGAGAGTTCAGTGGTTGCTTTATTTTGTGTGTGTGTGTTTTTATACACAAAATTAGGTTCTAGCAAAGGGAAAGTGCATTTATGCAAAAGCAATTCATCAACCACTTCTGTGCTCAGAATTCACCGAGGTAATTTAGATACTTTAATGGCAAGGTAGTTTAGGTAGGTATGCAATAAATGTTTTCCCCCAACCCCAACAAACAGCTAGAGTAATGGAAAATGTGTGCTCTAAATGAACTTTTTCAGTAAAGTAATTCTTGTTTTAATTATTTAGCAGTTACCAAATATGAAATAAAACCACATAGCAGACTTCCTTAGAATAGTGTCTCATACTGTGGGAACACTCTTATATTTGATAGTTTTTATATTGGCTGTAATGAAAAGGCTAACATAATGTAATATGCTGCAATAATCTGTTTCTCATAACATTAAATGTGGAGCAAGCTCCTACCCCTATGAGAAGACCCTTTGGATCCGTTATTTGCAATATTTTCAGTTGGCCTTGACCTTAATGATGTCAGACATATATTACATCTGCACTATAATTTACTATTGACATCATGGATTAAATTTGTTGTTTCAGCTAATGCAACAGAGCAAGCAAAGGCAGATTGTGAAACAAAGCCAACTACTGAAATACGACAGTTGTCAAGTATAAATTTACAAAAGATATTCAGACTGAGCACGGAAGACAAAAATAAATGGACAGAGAAGCCATTTCTGACAGACTGCAAGGGGCTAGAGGCTTAAACTTGAACACTGTAAATCCAAATGTCACAAAATGCTGCTACAGAGTGTGAGACGTCTGTTTCTCAGGAATATAAATGGTGATATGAAACCAAACTTTCAAGATGCTGTGCATTTTTGAAAAGTATATCATTACTGCCTGATAACAAATGTGGTGATCTTCTTTCCGTTAGCTTTAAAAGCATAGAAAGTCACACTTTAAATCCAACCACCAAAAATTAACAATATTTCAGGCAGCTGGATGAGAAAATTAGCAAATATCAGTTCTGTGGAGTTTTCTATTTAATAGAAAAATAAATTATATTGTATGGTTACTCAAAATTTAGTGTGTGACCTGTGTCCAGTTAACTGTTGTGGGTTTTTTTTATGCACAGAACTCAAGAAAAGTTAGTGTTTTCTTATCTATTTTACAACCACTGGGATAACAGGAGCTATATAAATGTAAAATATTTTTACTATTGCATATATGTTATGTTATCACATAACTGTCAATGTTTCCTTTTGAAATGGATTTATTGCAGTTCCAAGGATGATATTGTATCGTACTGTCTATTGACAGGACTCAATAAAATATGACATCCAAGTATTCTGGGTGTGCAGAAATGCTTATGCATGCCTGCTGCTGTATCCTTTGAAATATTCTGCAGCTACTTTGTTTATTCTAGATACTAAAATCATGACAGGAATAACTGAGGCTGTAAACACAGGAAGAGAACACTAGCCAAGCCATGTAGCTCAGAGCTTTCCAGTTCTCAGTTGAAATCAGCTACAAGAATGTGCTTTCTCCTTTCGTTACAGTTTTGGGAATAAATCTGACATGAGGAAATTAAAACACTGGCTCCATGACCTAAATAAATTGTCAGCATAGATTTAAGAGGAACATATTGTAGAGTAGTCACAAGATCATCAATGAAGCAACTGTGATCTCTAACAAAATATAGAGCGGCAGTCTTTTGGGAACTGTGGGAGGAATGGTACCTATTTGTGAGATATATAGGATAACTAAAAATTGACCTGCATATTTCAGAATCTCTCTGTGTTTTAAATCCAGTTCTGATCTTGGTGATGTGATGACTCCCTTTGGCAATAAAAGGAGAAGATCTGAAATAATGTATAGAAAGAGTTCTTAATCTCTGTGGGCCTGAGTTTTAATTTCTTCTGCACGTAAAACTCCCATTGACTCCACATAGGTACAGATTGCAATAACACGTGATGAAATGCAAAGTTAAAACGGACACTCTTTAGCTCTTCCCATTGTGTCAAAGACCTTGCAAGAGATGATCAATGTAGGCCTGCTCCAGAGAAGTTCTGTGCACCATTGACTGTGAACACCTCGTGGGAGCAGCTTTTATGTGGTGTGCTTTAATACCTAAGGACAGCAACATGAGTTTAAGATTAATTCCAAATGGAGTGTCAGGAGTTTTGGGATCCAGCATTAAATGTTAATTGTAGCATTTTATGGAGCTAAATGATTTATATCAGCTAAGAATGTGCTAGTCTTTAAAACCTATTATACAAGACAAAATTAGATAGGGATATTTAAATTGGCAATGTTGTATTCATATTTATGGCTTCATTCAGCCTATATATTGATTTCCTTTAATCTTTCCCTATAAGGTAAATCTTTTACATAGACACACCTGGATAGTGGATATGCTCAGCCAATATACCCTGCTATTTCATATGACAATTATTTTGTAAGTAATTTAAATGATCACTACAGAAGGGTTATTATGATCCGTTAACATCTTTAACAATTACATCTTGCTTAGGTAAATGTTGTTTGGTAGTGTAAAATACCGAAACAGTGGGGGCTGATGAGGAAAAAACAGTATATTGTCTTTTCAGAGGTGAGCAAAGGTTATCCCCATTTGCATATCTGGTGTAAATGTAAAATAAACGAGTTCTATCTTTAATTTACCTTTTCTACCTCAGTGGAAATCCTAGGTGTTAGAAAAGGATTGTGTTGAGGATGCATTCACTAGACAAAAAGTGCTTCTTATTATTAATGGCTGGAGGAGCCCGCTGTGTAATCCAAAGGCACAGCTGCAGTGATATGCAGCCAGTGACAAAGCCAGAGATCTTTCTTTCTCAGTGCCACAAGCCTACCAGCTAAGGGCAAGGAACTTCCAGTGCTGTATATCTACAAGATAAATAGCAAAAGATATGAATATATGTGGTGCTTACAGTCTTGTAAAGTATTGTTGTTATATCCCCCACATACAATCATTCTAAATATGACTCGGGTGCATTTTTCACAATTTCAGCGTTATCCTGGCTGTTTGTAAATAGAAATAGTTTCTCAGCAGAGATTTAAAACCCTCTAAGTGTGCTGCTTTCTGCGGTCTGATTTGGAAACCGGTGTCTCTGCAACTGATGGTGTCAGCAGAGCAGCTTTCATAAGATTCATAACCCCCTTTTACCATGGCAAGCAGCAGGGAACTTATCAATGATAGAAATCATCTAATGAATATACAAGAATCATTTTTATTTGTGTTACTCAGCTATGTCTCTTTCCAGCTAAATAGGAAGAGATTTCTAGGGAAAGACAAGGCTAACAATAATGTTTGATTAATACAAAATGATGTGTTCTTGTGCTTATCAAGACCTTCATCACCGCTGGGATGGCTATGGTTAATGTCCAGATTTACATGAAAAATTAAAAGAAGTGAAGCTTTGAATGGGCAAGACCAGCCCTTTCATCAGATCAATGGCAGAAACATGTCCACACCCATACAGGAAGTCAATGCAGCTCTGTGACCTTTTCATGAACTTTCTAGGAGACGGAAAGATCATTCAAGGAGGCAAAGGTCAGTGTTCATGCTGGTCACAAACAAAAATCAGATTTAGTCAGGCATTGAAAGATAGTTACTAGGTCCTCTGCTTACTTGAACAAAATACTATTTGCATATTTTTGCACTGTTACAAAACAAACTGGTTTAGTATTTACAGCATTAGTGTAGCACAGCTCTGGTATAGTAAATTTGCTTATTAGAAAGTATTCTAATTTATCACATGTAATATATCCACCAAGGAAAAAAAAATTGTTTCAATAATGTGATGGAAGTGACACACTATGATAAAAGTCTGGAAATTTAAAGTAAACACAAACACACTCCTTTGCTTGTCCTATGGAGGCAAAGATATTGCAAGAGACGGAGATCAATATATGGAGTTATGTGCTACAATACTTATGAAGAAAAAGCATGAGTTAAGGATAAGATGACAGTAAAAAGAGAACTGCTACTCTAGTATTTGGAATCAACCTTAATGGATCATAAACACAATGGAGTCTTTGTTTAAATAATAACAAAAAATCTAAAATGAAATATACAAGAAATTATCTTGCTTTTGGCAGGTCATAAATGAAAACCAACATGGGGATCTCAGTTTTCTGTAGCTCACAATGGACATTTGTCCACATAACGCCACCACACACGATACATGGTAATCTCTTCTTGAGCCTCATCCAGGAATGGACAAGTAGGTGATATAAATCAGCCCTGAAGTCCACTCAGTACAGATATCTGGGGATGCTTGTACAGTATCACCACTTACCAGGACATGTAGATAATTTTCATTAAAGGCAAAATGAAAAGCAATAAACCACTTCTTTAGGGTGAATAAAGGCTCGCTCAGTGGTGTTGGTTTCTTTAAATTTAAACCTCCCAACACTTTCCTTGCTTTTCATTCCCCAACATTAGAAACATCAGGTCATCACTTCTCTCTTTGATCTGGATGGCATTGGGAAGATAGATAGAGGACCTGAATAGTCATGTCTTGAGAGGCTGTAACCTGAATGCCAGATCTCTCTCCACCTCAGTTGGGGGAGAGAACTCCGAAGGAATAAGACTTAACAGCCTTTCTCTCACCTGAAAAAGCAGAAAGCATTATATATGTTTAAAGTGTCATGCGGCTATCTCTAAATATTGGAAGAGAATAGTAAAGGGCAAAAACACATTTTTGCTTTGGTTTTAATTCAAAGTTTATTGTGATGTCTAGAACAGAAAAGACACTTAGGGTGAAGTCAATGGGAGTTTTGCTGTTGACTTTAATAAGGCCAAGATTTCACGCTTGGACAGTAAGGTTTAGATCCTGAAAATAGTCTGCACCCCAGCTGGATGTATTTGCAGAATCTAGCTTAAAGAATCACATAATTAGAAATAGGATAGATTTATGTATTTGACTATTCTGTCTGCCAAAGCCTAATAGCCTAATGGAGCTGGTAGGCAGAGCTGAGCAAACAATGTTTTGTTCTTTCCATGAAAACTTAGAGATTTTAGAAACTTTCCCCTTCTGCACTGGGATGAACCAGACCTTTCAAAATTAAAAATAAAAACAAAAAACAAGAGAGAGCACAAGACCGCAAAATAGCAATGACCTGGTGGTTAGGGTAGGCATGTGGGATACCTAAGTTCAAGCCCCGGGCTACTGGGGCTTACTCTTACCCAATGGTTATTGAATTATTTATACAAAGGGAAACAGCTTCACAGGAGAGATTGAGATGGGCTCACCCCAGAATAGCCAATAATCTGGCTCTCACCTGGGGTGTGGGAGACCTGAGTTCAATGAGGGCAGGGACTGAGACATCCCAGCTGAATGCCCTGGCCACGAGGCCATTGGCTCTTCTCCACTTGTTCTCTCCCTGACCAGAAAGTCCATCCTGGACCCAAGACATTTTTCCTAAAAAAAAAGTTTTGGTTTCAACAAATCTTTGTTGTCCAATGAAACAGTTTTGTCAAAAAATTCCTGACCAGCTCTACTGCCAGGACATGTTTAAGGTAAATATTAGTGATGACTAAACTTCAAAAGAGATCTGAAATCCATAAGATATTGAGTTCCTTCAACAGCTTGAGAAGTGCACCACTAGCTTATTATTGCACACCCTGAAGTGTCATTGCTATTGCAGGATGGCTCATTAATATTACATTTAATTAAAAAATTACAGAGGTTATGAAATATATCAGGGCTGGGGAACCTTTTTTTCTATCACGGGCCATTGACCCACAGAAAAAAATCAATCAGGGGCCCCATACAGTAAAAAGCAACTTAATGTAGGGTTTTTTTTAAGAGAGAGAACTATACAACGTTGAACTCACCCGCTTTTTTTTAGTGTTTTGGCTTAGGTTGCTTCTCCTTGGCACAGGCACTGAAGAATGAACATTTAGACAAAGGACCGTGCTGCACGGTCAGGAGGAAATGATAACTGCATCATATGCACAAGATTCTGGGCCATGGGCTGGATGAAATTGAGCGACGGGCCACAGGTTCCCCAACCCTGAAATATATCCTTCTACTATGAAAGTAGTTCTTAGTAAAATCAGAGGGGAAAAGTAATAAGTACATTTTTCCTTATTTGATTATATTAGTTCCTTATTTTTTTCTAACCCTCACTCTCTTTTTCTAATGTTCTCTGGACTGGTTGGACCACGTACCCCTATCTCGTAGCCCTGCAAACCCAACTGACTTTTCAACAGTTATTTTTTGCTCGGTATCCAATTTTAACTCACTTCCCTTTGTACAAATTAAATCTGGACTTTGGTTCAGCTTTTGCACCACAAAATGAAGGAAAATGTCTCTGAAAGGGCCACACACTGCAGCTTCTGGCAGTTGGGAGGGATACTTTCTGTTTATCACCAAGAACTGAAGTGTATTAAAACAGTTGGGGCCTTTTTCTCAGTTACACTAAGGATGCTTTATGCTGTTCTGGCACTTAGTGAGGATGGAAACAGTCCCCTGACCTCCCTGACTGGTGCAGACCTGGTATAAAGGCCATTCACCAGCTATTCTCCTAGATTTGTAGTAAATGGGGTAGATCAGAGCTGAATTCTAGCTGTGGCCAGAGCACATGGGTGCTATGGGAAACAGAGTTTAAGTCAGAGCAGCCCTGAGACTGTTCTAACTTTCACCAAGGCCCAATAATTTCACAGGACTCCAAAGTACAGAAAGCACAAAGAAGGCTTAAAGCCACTGTTACCCCCCACCCACTTGTTGCTACCTTAAGTCCAGAAATGGAGTAACTGAGAATCAGCCCCTCTCATTTTTACTGTAAATATTTTAATTCTACTTTTTAACACCTCAAAATTACAGTGTGTGGATTTTACAGCACTTCTCCTGCTAAAAAATAATTACTCTTTCCAAAAAG
Source organism: Natator depressus (assembly GCF_965152275.1). NCBI lineage: Eukaryota > Metazoa > Chordata > Testudines > Cheloniidae > Natator > Natator depressus. Next base: position 43,115,412 of record NC_134244.1, on the reverse strand, counting down.
TTATGATGTAGTTTATGGGTTTTCATGGCACTTTGGTTCTTGAGCCAGCTCTGCAGATGCTGTACTTTCTATTCCATCAGTAACTAGGGAGGATGTCTAATAGCAGCTATTAAAGTTAAATCAGCAGGACTGGATAACTTCTTGGATAATCCAAGAGTATTAAAAGAATTGGCCAAGGAACTTTCTGATCCATTAATGTTGACTTTTAACAAAGCTTGGAAATCTGGAGCAGTTCCTGAGCACTGGAAAAAAAGTTAATGTAATGTGAATATTTAAAAAGGGAAAATGGGATAACTCCCACCAATATAGGCCAGTTTGCCTGACATTGATCATAGTCAAATATCATGGATGAATGGTAGCATAACTAATGCCTACCAACATGGTTTAATGGAAAAATGGGTCTAGTTAAACAAACTTGATTTTGTTTGATAAAGATAACTGTGCTGATATACTATATTTATGGCAAGGCATCAGACTTAGTACTACATGACATTCTGTTACAAAAATTAACACTTTACAAAATCAATGTAGCCCATTTTAAAGGATTAAAAACTGGTTAATTCATAGATCAAATTAAATAAATTGGAAATAGTCATCCTCTGGTGGTGTTTCTAGTGGGGGTCCCAGAGGAATCTGTTCTTGTCCCAATGCTATTAAATAGCTTTATCAATTATATGGAAGAAAATATAAAATCATTTCTGGTAAAATTTGCAGATGACATAAAAATTAGCGAACTTGCAAAAAAGTGATCAGGACAGCTCAATTATACAGCCTAACCTGGATCACTTGGTAAGGTGGGCTCATTTGAGCAAACATGTCTCTTCTCACACCCAAATGCAAGGATGTATCACTAGAAACAAAGAATGTTGGTCACTCTTACATGATGGGAGACGGTATCCTGGACAGTTGTGACTCTGAAGTCATGGCAGCTAACCAGCTGAATATGAGTGCCCAGTGTTACGTTAGCTAAAGGTGCTTGATGCATAGGAAGAGGAATAACCAATAGGAATAGAGTGGCGGTATTACTGCTGTATGTGGCATTAGTGGGACCATTATGGGACTATGGTGGCCAGTGTTGGTATCCACACTTCAAACAATATGTTTAAAAATTGGAAAGGACTCAGAAAAGAGTTACAAGAAAGATTCAGGGTCTGGAAAACTGGCCATATAGAGATAGATTTAAGAAACTCAATCTGTTTAGTGTCTCCAGGAGATTATGGTCTACATGTTTGTACATGGGAAAGAGATTTCTGATTCTAGACAACTATTTAATCTAGCAAAAAAAAAAAGGCATAGTGAGCTCCAGTGGCTGGAAGCTGAAGCAGAGGTGCTGGAACAATTTGTATAGTGGTGTCACAGTCGCAGTAAAATTGCCCCATAGGAATGTCCCAGTCACAGTAAAATTGCCCCCATGGGGTCCCCTGAGTAAGCACCAGCATTGTATATTGCTAATACCTATATATATATATATATATATATATATATATGCAATCATGGGAAAGGATTTTGGGAGGGGTTGAAGGTGTGAGTGTGGAACGAAAGATTCCTTTGCAGGTTGCGAGAGGCCGAAGGGGGAGGAAGGGAGAAAGGAATGGGTTAACTCGACGATCCAGCTAGGTCCAAAGATAAGAAGCTGACTCCAGCCGCCCAAGGCCAATGCACACAAGCAGACTCTCTGATGCCAAGGAAGACAGTAGCCTGGATTCCAACCCCGACCAGCCATGAGAAAAGAGAAGTAAGATGAACAAGACTGCAGGGGATTGCAAAAACTAGTGAGACAGTGAAGGCCAGTGAGGGGAAAAACAACAGTTTTGCGTCCATGAAGCCGATGTGTTTTGGGAAGGCTGAGGAAGCCACAGAAAGCTGGTTTGGACTGGTACAAAGAGCATGGGGGACAGAGGTCCCTGAATGAAACACCCCCAGAAGAACCCAGGGCTTAAAAATCCTCTCAAGAGCCAAAGCAAGTCGGAGATCAACAGCGGACCCTAGACAGCCAGTGCACAGGACAGAACTATCGTCTACCCTTCCCCCTCTTCTTCTTACATTGCACCCAGGCTTGGCCAGCCTCGGGTCATGTGTGTGTGAGTATGAAAGTGGGTTAGGACTGGGGGACTAATGCTTTCTTTCTTCCTCCAAGTGACATGGGAGCGTTCCCAGCACTCGCCACTGTTATTTTATTAATAAAGCTTTAAAATTTAGTCACTTGGTGTGCTCCTTCATCTCCTCCCCTAATGATCCTGCGGCCTCAGCCTGATCACCTGCTGCCTCAGGCAGATTGGTAACATAAATCTGTCACAGCGGCGGCTCTGAGAGCCATTGAACCAAACTGTAAACCCTTTATATTATGGAAACCACTTCAAGCCGGGGGGTGTAGCAGCACCCCTAGTTCCAGCATCTATGAGCTGAAGCATGTTTTAACAGTGAGGGTGGTTAGTCTTGGGAACAACTTACCTAGGAACACGGTGGATGCTCCATCACTTGAAATCTTTAAATCAAGCCTGAATATTTTTCTAAAAGATGTGCTGTAGCTCAAATGGAAGTTATGGGCGTGCTGAAGGAATTACCAGGGGTGGGGGCTCTATGGCCTGTGTTACACAGGCGGTCATATTCAATTACCATAATGGTCTCTTCTGGCCTTAAAATCAATTGAGCTAAAGAAGGGAAATCAGCTGTAAGGAGACGTAGGAGAAGATAGATAAATAGAGGGAAAAAGCTGGTTACACATTGTTCTGCCTTTGCAGCTAAAGACCTGTGTGGGTATTTAAAAAAAAATCACTTGTGAAACAGTGGCTGGGGTGGAGAAAGGAGGATAGATTTTTTTGAAAACAATATTTTCCTACTATTATTTTTTCTTCTCATCCATTACACCTAATGTGCATAGGGCCAAACTTTTCACATGAGTGATGAAGTTCCAGCTTGGTGTCATTGTGAGGTGGTACATGGCTATGGGATCACCAAAAAGGCCCAAGCAGCCAACCAGAATGCACCTTCAGACAATCAGTGTCCTGGCCATACTCTGGTAACTACTGGGCACTCACCGTAGCTACTTATGAAGTACAAAACCTTAAGTAAGGTTGACAAATACCAACTGTGTACTGTAAAATTTTGGACCCTAAAGCACAAACAGCTGCTGGATGAAGACATCTGTTCCAGGATTGCTGGGCTCTTTGTGATCAGAGGAGGGATCAGAACTGAAGAGCACAGAGAGCTGGTTTCAGTGATTATGCTGAGTTATTCTGTTCCTGTTTCCTTCAGGGATTCAGTAGCCTTGTCCATAACCCTTTCATAGCCTTCGCATGTGTAATGAATACAGCCTGGGTGGGATACTTTGTGGGGACGGTATGGGAGTGTGTGTGCATAGCTGTTTGTACATACTTGTATATCTGTGCATGTGTGCATGCACCATAACCCCCAACTGCAATCAAACAGACTTGCAAAAAGAAAAGGAGTACTTGTGGCACCTTAGAGACTAACCAATTTATTTGAGCATAAGCTTTCGTGAGCTACAGCTCACTTCATCGGATGCATACTGTGGAAAGTACAGAAGATCTTTTTATCACACAAAGCATGAAAAAATGGGTGTTTACCACTACAAAAGGTTTTTTCGCCCCCCACCCCACTCTCCTGCTGGTAATAGCTTATCTAAAGTGATCACTCTCCTTACAATGTGTATGATAATCAAGGTGGGCCATTTCCAGCACAAATCCAGGGTTTAACAAGAACGTTTCGGGGGGGGTGGGAAAAAACAAGGGGAAATAGGTTACCTTGCATAATGACTTAGCCACTCCCAGTCTCTATTCAAGCCTAAGTTAATTGTATCCAATTTGCAAATGAATTCCAATTCAACAGTCTCTCGCTGGAGTCTGGTTTTGAAGTTTTTTTGTTGTAATATCGCAACTTTCACTTGCAGATTTATACTGTGAGCTCTTTGAGTCTGGGATTGTGTCTGTACAGCCCCTAGCACAATGGGGCCTCTAGGCATTAATGTAATACAAATAATAATAAACCCTCGTAATGACTGATGCAAGGTTCCCTAAATTCATTTGCCAGCTGACCCTTTCTGATTAAGTCTGCACTTGGCCTCCACCATTTAAATTTTTCAAATATCAGTTTTCTCTCTCCCCGCAAGAAGCCTGTTCAAAAACAGATTCCAAATTTCAACCCTTGCAAGGGATTTTTAAAGGAAGACATTTTCTCTGTGCTCCCCTTTGGTGTTAGGCTGGCCAGTGCTTATGGCTCAGGGGGCCAGACCCTCATCAGTGATGGCAGCCAGAAGAGGTCACTCTGGGTCATCCCCCAAATTTCAGTTTCCATATTGAAACTTCCAATAGGCTTTGGATCTAGTCTTCAGTGATTACATCCCCTTCCCCCCCCCCCCCCATAACTTTTAAAAAATCAAAGGAACTTTAAAAACCTGAGAAAAATGACTACCAAATCTATCTTCTGTGACCTTAAAGAAGTTTATAGTGGACATGGGAAGAGAGACCAACATGAAAGGTCAACTAGTTAAAAAAAATGGGGAGGCACTGTGGTTTTGCATGTTTTAAAATTTTATATTTTTCTCTTTTATGCTAATTGCTCATACAGAATCCTAATTCAAGAACTGGCATAAACCAGTGTCAGTTTATGAGCTGCTGATATAAATAAATGTAACAGACACATCGGTACAAAGGGGGTACATCGTAATTTTCACAGTTCCATTGACTTTATGTCGTCATGACAGTTTAAACCAGCTGAGGATCTGCCCCTTTGTTTTTAAGTCAGAAAAGTCAAGAGCTTGCTACTGGCAAACGAAACTTATAAGAGGAATACCTTATGATGCAATCTATCCTTAAAATTAAAGCTCCTTCACATCTGCATTCCCTAAGTGATCTGACAGAGTCCTCACAAATATATAATAATCATAATTTTCGTATGAGTGTGGTGGGATGGAAAAAAATATTAGCAACATGATGCCTACCAGATTCTGGACCAACTCATCACACAGTTGACTTCCTGTTAAACATATTTTCAAAACTGCACTGCTCACATGACATTCTTACTAAGCAGCTGCAGGTGATAAGAGCTACTCTACTTAATTTACTTTGAAGTATCTTTGAGATAGGATTAACCAGATGATAGGTGGGTTTTTTTGGTTGGGTTTTTGATTGGTTGGTTTGTTTGTTGTTTCCCTACAGAAAAGTTTGTGAATTGCAGATACCTGTTAGATATTTGTTTACCCTGTGAACAGACTGTCCATATCGCACCACAAATACACTAATTTTCAGACTGTTAGAAATAACCAACATTTCTCACACACACATGGGGAAATCTGTAACTGCTAAAATCAGCGACAGTAAAAAAGCACTGTAATTAGCCAGTTTAAGTACTTGACAATGCATCTGATTTACAACTACTTTTCTCATCTCCCTCTGCATCGTCTTTCTTCCAAGTCCAAGTATGCATTGTTTTAAAATCAGTTGATTTTGAAACATGTTTTCATTAAACAGAACCAGTTTTCTTGCAGTGTTCCAGGAAGAGAAGAAAACATATTTATATTTGTTGACAACAATATCTCTATCTTTTAGACCACTAGATTATTTCAGTAGCTTCTTACAAGAGACAGGTCTGCTAAGGCAGCAACCACAAGATGACATCTTTGCCCATTAGTTTTCTGCATCACTTGTTATGCACAATGCAAAGGTAATGACTATGAAAATGCAAGCTACTATACAAGTCTAAATAGTTCTAACAAGACAGTATTTTGTACATCTGAATAGTCCAGAAAATTAATGGATAACATTTTCAGCTACTATGATAACACACGGGCTATGGCAAGGAAGTTGGAGGTTTAGATTTATTACTTCTTCCTCAACTCCAGTTGTTGACCAAATGAAAGACCATTTTACAGAATATGTTTAAGTATATTGCTTTTCTTATGTTCAAGTTTTTTTCTTTATTCAAATGAAACACCTCACTGGTGTAAGATTAAGAAGGTAGATAAAATCAAGGTCAACATTTTATTAACTTTTGTTTTAACCCGTTCCCTGCTTAAGTGCATCTGGTCTGAGATCCCCTGTCTGCATTCCCTGGATGTTTAGTGGCAATATTTCAGAGCGTTTAGGTTTTATGGATTCTACAAGAACAATGTAACATGATACTGACAATAATAAACAGATACCAACTGTTTTAGTTTGGAAAGAATTGCAGCCATATAACCCTTGGTGGCCTCTTTTATATGAACTTTTATTTTTCTTCGTACAATGGCTAACATGGGAACTATCACCTATCCAATAGCACAGCTTGTATTTGCTCAGGAAATGGTTAAGTTACAGCAGGTCACCCCTGTTACTTCATGGAAATGCTTTGGTTTGTCTTCCATACAAAACCAGGTAGAGTCGTTTGTTTTACTAACAACTCCCATCAGAGCAGAACCTCAATACTGTTGTTGTTTTTTTTAATTAACTTCACACATGACTTTGTCAAGAGGGCTATTTCCTTCTCAAGAAGAGTGCAAATTTTATAAAATCTGGCCATAAAGTACTTAAAAGAACAGACTTTAGAAAATGTTATTTACTTGGTTTTTGCTGTCCAGACGACAAGTTCACCAACAGAGTTTTCAAGAGATATAAATATAATATTATTCTAATCAACTTAAGCATGTAACACAAGAGCACTGGAGAAAAAAGCAGCCTTGCTTCCATATTGCAGTCAGAATGGTTATGGTTACGAATGTCACGTCAGCGATCTAGTGACATTAGTCACATTTAAAAATTTCCTCCATGTTGAAAGATTCTACCAGTTTGAAAAATATTCCCTATACTTAAAACTAGGGAATAATATCGGTCAAAGTGGAGGAAATGTTTTTAAGTGCAACCACTTTAATATAAGATATTGGAAGTCAGATTTTAGTTAAGAAACTTACCATCAGTAAGACTTATCATGGTTGCCTTAAATTTAGCCACTGTTTCAGAATGGGCCACATGAATGTGAAACATTTTACTGATGGGTGGTGAGCTCTTCATATCTATGTCTCTGTTGTTTAGTGTTACTACGTTGCTGCCACATTTTCCACTGTAGTTCAATGGTGAGAAAGCTACTGCAGTCTCAATGTGCAAAAAGGTTGAAAATGCTCCCTGGACTTGAAATAGAGGAAAGGAAAAGCCATCTCTTTGTTACAATTTCAAAGCACTCCAAACTCACTGCAAACAGTAAAGCTAAGAACACCAGGCAGTATCAAGTCATTAACCTTTTAGGATCCAATCAAAGCAGTGCGGTGTGACACTTTATTAATGAATGCTTTAATGTGGTATATAAAAGTTAACAAACATGGAAACTTGCAATGATTCATCAAATTTAATAGTCCATCAAACTTTTCATTTTAAAGATTGATGTTTTTTTAAAATAACCAAATGAAATAGAATTTCAGCAAGGTGCCTTTAGTTAAATTTGTCCTAATATTACTAGGACTTCTCAAAATTTTAGAAAATCAAAGTCAGAAAAATAAATAAAAATGAAACAGTTGTATGACCTTCTAAATAACATTGGAACATATTTTATGGAATCTCTTTAGACGAATGAAGGAAGTTGTCCTTGCAAATACATTTGCAGTTTAGGTCACACATTGTCTGCAGTCATTGCTAGGAGGCAAAAGCCCCTGTTATAAAACAGCTGGGCTTCTTGGCTTGGGGCAAAGGCAAATTCCACAGGCAAAAACCTAATTAGACACTTCTAAAATTCACAACATTCTTTCACTCTATGACTATTCCCCCCCACGCTTTGTATCATCCCCTCACCCCCAAACAAATGAACATTTGTACTGCCTGGTCACTAGATAAGTTGTCTTTCTATATAAATACAGTCTATGGGGCACATTCCATACTCTTGGAAACAGGAACAACCTCGTGGAAGTCAGTGGAGTTGTGCTATGGTTAAATCTGGCCCTAAGAGTACTTTTAACCACTGACTAAAGCTAACTTCCTCTGTCCTAGCAGATATACAAAAATATGGGCTATAGATGCCTTCTTTATCAAATACAAACACTTGGGACTATAACATCAGAAAACATATATTCATATATGGCCCCCATCACCAAATGTACGATAGACAGACATTTCAAAACTTTTCATAGGGAAAGGTGTGTTTTAATTGAAATATAATGTGTCAAGGAGAAATGCCATGAAGAAATAAAGTATAGAATGTGTGTGTCCTGTAAAATAAATGAAGAATTCTCATAGAAATGAAAGGCTATTAAGTGCCACTGAAGAGCGGTAATTTACTATGATGATACCATTATATATCATTTACTTGCATTGTCTTGATAACATAAATTGTCGTTCTAACCCAAACACATTGCTAGCCAAACAGCATGTTCTGTCACACAATTGTTCACTTAAATAAAAATGGTAGGATTCCTCTATTTTTAAAAAAAGATACGATAGACAAGAGATTTTAACTGAGTTGGGTAATGGAAGACTGCTGTGTTACTCTTGAGATATGTCTATAACTCACTTATGCATTCTGGTATCTGTACAGTATGTTAACTCATGAATCACAGAATAGCTATCATAAAAAAACAATGTCTACTTGACAAAGTAGTAAACTCAGCTGAGATTTGCAGTAAAGATGCATGACTACATTTTTTAAAATTATAAGCACTATTATGTCAGACGTTTTGGGTTGTTTGTAAGAATACTGTAGACTTGCATAGCCCATATGCTGTCCAGAGTGCTATACAAAGCATTAATTAAATCCTCCTTACAATACTCAGTGAAGTATGATCCTCATTTTACAGATGGTAAAACTGAGGCAAAGAAGTTAAGCAACTTGACCACAGGAAAAGTCAGTTTCAATGCAGGAGGTTAGAACTAGATTTCTGATCAAACCTCTTCTCTCTGTTGTCCCTTGCCCCAGCATCCAATCCCATCTGCGAGCAAACCAATGGGATCTCTCCCTTCCCCAATTACCAAGCACACACACAGAGTTAGCTAATTTAGAGTCATGAGGCTTCTTTCAACTATCCTTGAATTTAGAGCTGATGTTTTCCCCATTTACTCCTTTCACACACTGACCACAGAGTCAGCCTGGAAAGACAGGCAGCTTTTTCAAACTTGAATGGCCTTCTGTAATCCAGTCTGAGAGAAACATTCTGACGATTTTTCCAGTCTGAGCTGCTTTGCTGGCCTGAGATTTTCAGAAGCCCCGAGTGAAATAAGATATATGGGGATCTTGACAGATTTTGGTAAACTGCAAACCATATTTAGATTGTGAAGAGGTAAGAGGTGTCCACGAAAAGGATCTTAGAAGGCTTTTGTCATGGCTTAGAGTGGAGGAAGGGGGAAAGAATTAACTGAAATGCTTATCAGTAATAGGAAAGAGAGGAGTTCAGTAGCTGGATGGGATTGGATCTGGTTGTTTTCCATGGAGGAGAAAGGAAGTTAATCTCTCAAGGTTTATGGGGTAGATGGTCATGGCAGGCAAGTAGGTGAAGGCTTGCATAAGTGTTTGTTGGGTGGGGGTGTAGACAGAGCAGGAGCCCAGCAAAAATAATTTGTGACTTCACACAAAATCAGTCCTCCCACTCTCGTCTGAGAAAGACAATTCTTGGGGTCCTTCACTGAGTATCCCAAGTGGCAGCACCTACTAAGCCATCCTGAGTGAGCTAAATGTATTATTCAATGGACATTAAACATACCAGGACTGATTTTCAGAAATGCTGAGCACCCACAACTCCAGGTAAAATCAGTGAGGGCTCAGGGGGTTCAGCACCTTTGCAAACCAGGTCCCTAAAATCATTTTACATTTCATATTCTACAAGGTGTATGCATCTAATATACACCATTGCAATTTGCATTGGATTAAATACTTAAATCAAAAAGGGTTGGAGTAAAATATCATTTTCAAGTGTCATTTTAATCATAAACTAATGTTCAAAAATAACACCAAGTAGGCACAATTGCTACCTGGTCAGCATTGTCAAGGTCTCCTAGCAAAACTAATTAGTATGTTACTATCTATCTACATACCTCTGAAATAAATATTATTTGTATTTCCTTCTCCAATGACAGAACAGCGATTGTTCAGTAAAACACTGTACCTCTTCTTATGCAGGTTGGTTAGAAGAGCAGCTTAATTCATATTTTCCTCGGTTAGATAGTAAGTGAACAGCAGTAGCAATATTAATCTGCAGTAACCTGTCAGTGAACTCTACAGCTAATATGATGTAGTTATGATTTTACCATCAATCAGAACTGAACAGGCTCTGGACAACCCTTACAGCACTGCCTCAAAAAAAAAAAAAATCTAATTGTACAAAAGCTTCACTGGTTTCCCAACATTTCTTTTTTATCTGTCACAGACTTTTGGCCTACTACACAACATTTTATTATTGTCCTTATTGCATTAGCTTGTCGGACAAAAAAGAAAAGGCTAGATCTAAGCGTTCCCCTGCATTCCATCATTTGTTTGCATGTGGGATCCTATGTGACAGTTCCATATTGTTCTAGATGTAGATAAATATTATTAGGACATATGGTCTTGTATGAACTTTTGAACCATTGATTGCCAACATATCAAAAAGCTAGCAGTATTTACAATTCTGTATTTGCTAATAATAGGAATACACAGTGAAAATGGAAGAATCAAGTCACACTGGGGTGTTATATTTTAGATTAAAAGAACCCCACATGCTTTCCTTGGTTAATTTCATTCATGGAACAGTAGAATGGTTAAAAATGGAATATTAAAAAATAAAGGTGAAGTTCAGCAATAATTAGGGATTATTTGTATTTAAGATGCTAGCAGCTGTTTTATCTAGATATTTTAGTGTGCCCATATTTTTCAGTTTGTAATGTGTATAGCTTTTAAATTTTATCAATAGACGTATGCATATATGTGTATGTCTCTCTCTCTCTCTCAGACACACACACACATATTCTCAGTATATTTTCTTTCAGACATGGGTTAGAAGAGATGGGGATTTAAACATTGCTAGCACACTGTATCCATATTGTTTCTATTGACAGTTTTAATTGACTTTAATATTTTAAACATATAAAAACACCAAGGAAGATGAACTATTAACTTTATATTTAAGATGCAAAAGATTAAAATGGCTAAACGGATAATCAGGCTTTTCAGAACTGAAATTGCTAAGCAGCATGTTGGATAAATGTTTCTGTTTAAAATGTGCACACTGAGAGCTAACAGCTGGCTGTAAAGTATATCGTTATGTTTGTGATTTAATGTATCACAAACTTTATATTTGATTTCATTTAGCTTTACTGAGAAACTGAGAATATTTTTGCGAGCATGATTTATTTTTACAGTGGTGGAAAATCATAAAGCAATGAATCAGGTGTGCATAATAGTGCATTATGCAGTCTTCAGAATGAGCATCTGCTTTTAATAAAACAAAAAATTATAAACAGTTTCAAATGATTTCATCCACTTCTAACCTCACGCGAAGGCTGTGCATATGCACAGCCCACACCGTATGTTCTCCAGTGTATTGTAATACTCATCATTCATTAATCCAGCAGTCTGTACAAAATTTAGAGAGACCTTTCAAAAAAAAAAAAAAAGATCTCTAACATCAAAGAAATCTTTTTTGGCTGTATGTGTAGCAAATGGACAGATGAGTTTTAACCCTCAATGAATCATAATGTAAAGTAGTTCTAATCTAATAAAAATAGCCATACAAAATGAGGAAATGGCTGTTGCATCCTGTTAAAAACAGGCAGGAATGCAGCTTTGGAACGACTGAGGCAGCCGATATAGAAAGACAAAAACAGGATGTCAAATTTTTACTGCAATTGGAAGCAACTGACTTTTTTCTAAGCACATCATCAGCACTTCAGATATTTTGTTAAACTGCCCCTAGGGGGTTCTGTGTGGCTGCAGAACCCCAAAACGCTTTGCTGCAAGCCCACACTGCATCTGAGACGGACAGAATGACAAAGAGTAAGACATATTTTTAAAATCATTAGAAATGTAAACTTTCCTCAACGCTGCTGCCATTTTGACCATCACTCTAGCCTAAGTTTCCTTTAAAATTGACCACAGCAAAGTGAAGTTCTCAAATTGACCTCAAAACTTCAACCCACTGTGATTCAAAATAGCATCAGATAAAAATGTATCATTGTTATGGTAATTAGATGGGTTTTCAATGTATAATTAGATTGGCACAATTTTTAAAATACCTATATTCAAAACTTTAAAGTTATTATATTCAAATGAGATGAACACATTTGCCGACCACTTAAGCAATGCTAAATATTTTCACTCTATGGTCCATGTGTATTTAATGACTATCTACATTATGATTTTATTTTTGTGGGCCTGTATAATGCCCTTTATTTCTCTGCAAAATATCTTCTTTCCAGAGGGCATTGCAAATGAATGAGATCTTTAACTTAACTTTTCCTCTGGTCTTTTGACAAGCAAAAACAAAACCTGTTTTAAAATGGTACCCTGTGGTTTTCAAGAAATAATGTTGAATTAAATATAAAAGGACAAGAAAAAAACAATGTAAAAGTTAGAGCTGCAGTATGTGTGGAAGCTGATAACCACAAACAGAGAAACATAATTATAAGCTCAGTTGATCAGAGAACAATAAAACCACATACTTCAAAAAGAGTTCAGAGATTAATAACAAAATCATTTAGAAAAAAAAACCTCAAGTAATTCTGGGGTGAACATGAATCATAACAGGATTAACAACATTAGGGGATTTTTTTAAAGCTACTAACAAATACGTTGGACTAGATTCTTCAGTCATAACAATGTTTAGTTTGCAATTTCACATCTATTTACTACAGAGAAGGTCAGTGGATGGATATTAAAAAAACAGTTTAAATTAATGTGTTTTGCTTGTGGTGCCTCCAGCAAAGCCAATGCTTTGCAACAGAGAATTCAGTCACCTCTGCCATGGCTGCCGTAGGAAAGCCACTATTTAAGGCAGCCATAATGGTGGCTTTTTAATGGAATTGAGACTTCTTAGATTCTTAGATTTCAGAGTGGACTGATCCAAAGTCCAGTCAAATCACTGGGACCCTTTATATTTATTCCAGGGGTCTTTGGAGCAGGCTCTGTGTAGCACTGAGCAAGTAACTGGAGCTGGATGGTAAGCAGTTTTCCCGTCCCAGGAAAATATTTGTGATTTCAAAAAGTTTCCCCATCCTGAATCTGGATGAGAAGTCAAAATCTCAAAAATGTTCTCAAAAAATTGGTTTGGATCAATCAAAACATTTTGTCCAATAATTTCAAAATGTTTTGATTCACTTTCAACTATTTATTATTATTTTTTAAAAAACTCTAATGAGCTTACATTTTGAAACAAAAGTCATTTGGAATGAGGACACTGGCATTTTTCATTTCAACAATTTCTAAAACTAATTCTCCAAAAAAATTTTGAGTCAAGAGATTAGTCAAAACTGACCCTTTATCACAAACAGTTTAGGTTTTTGCAAATCAACTTTTTTGTTTTTGACGGGAAAATATCTCATTGAAAAACTGCCAAGCAGCACTATAAATAACCTGTGCACCTTCCTATCCACCTTGTCAAACAGGGATAACAGTACCCACCCCGTTGGGCTGAGGATTAACTGGGTAATATTTGTGGAGGGGTGAATATATCTGTGTTGAGTATTTTTGTGCTTTCTGTACCGCAGCGCAAAGGAACTACATCTTCATTGCATTAAAGGTGCATAGTGTAAAGAGGAGATTAAAGTCAAGTTTAAAAGGAAAAATAAGCTATGCAATGAGATTCATAATCAGTACTTGAAAACTGTTGAAACTACTGCTAGAGAGGCTATTTTTTATATATTCACCTCATGTATGGAGTGAGGGCACAATTCACAAGCTGATTCCTCCACTCCCAGTGGAGCTAAGGAAACTCTCAGGACCACAGCTGATAACACAGCCTGTGTTAAACCAGAAGACTGATAGTTGCACTTTGAATTGAGCAGAACATTTTAAAATAATTAATAGTATTTGATGCAAGTAGTATTATTTGATGTGATACGTGCGTTATACTTTTTATTGCCAACAACCAGGGCTTAAGTACTTTCTCAGAGGAGGTTGCATGCCAGCAGTTCAGAAAGTAGTCCCTAGGCAGGTCAATATATAAATAGCTTTGCTGAGAGCGCAACATGCTGAAGGCTCCACAGAGCCAACAGTACCTCAAGTAATTTAAAAATACCGAAATATGTCAATATCTCTTTACAAATGCAAACCGTGTATTTAAAAATGTTATATGGGTCAAAATTGAATATAACAATGATGTGAATGGGAGTAAAAGCACAAATATGAAGCCAGGATAAGTAAAGATAAGAGAAAGAGCCAGACTCTCCCTACACAGGAAAAATCTACATAGGAGCAGGAAACCTACACCACATCCTCCCATCAGGGTGTAGGGGTTGCTCACTCCGCTGCGCAACATTCAGAGGGTTTGTGTCATCCCGCCCAATGCTGCAGGTCACCCAAGATCCATATATTGCCTGAAGGTCTCATGATTTTTCAGTCCTTCCTGCATAACCCTACCCTTGACCTCCTTAACAATAATGCAGCACAGCTCCTGTAGAAACTCAGATGCTGTGGTCATGGGCATGGCATAAAAACGTTGATTGATTAGATAAACAAGCAGGAAGGCAGGAGACAACATGCCTTTGTTTTTTTTTACTTATTACCTTAGGACTCCACCCAGACCATTACAGCTTGATTTTCAAAGGGGCTGAACACCCAAAACTAATAGTAACTGCTACAGGTGCTAAGTGCCCTGAAAATCAGACCATGACTCCTTCCTTGACTGCTAACCCCCCTTCTCTGCAAAGATTCTTCAGTAATTCCAGGTGACTGTAGCCACAGAGGCTACTCTCTTGTCAGGCAGGATACTTCTATCTTGGATGAATATATTCAATGTTGATTTTGTCCTTGCAAAATAACCCAACCCTAGACCATGTCACAGACCTCCCGCTGGCCAGTTACATATGGCTACAGTACTTCCAATGAGGGAAGTAAGAAAGATGTAGCAGTAGGACTTGGGATACAGAGGAAATTAGGAATGCATTTGTTCCAGCTCTATGACTCCACAGTGCAAAACTAGGCCTTTTTTTCTTTTGGCCTTGCAAATCAGATTGACACTCCTTTGGGCTAGGACGTCCTGATGTGCAGCCAGTGTATGTGGCTGTCTGGAGTCTTGTGACTCCCAAAGGCCATACATATCTTCTTCTAAATAAGGCCCTATGTGACGCAGCAGCACCATCAATCATGTCAGCAACTGGCACAGCTCTAGGGACATGATTTGTTAGTTAACGTGGCCTTTCACTGCTAGCTCTCTAGTAGCACAAACCAATGTATGATCTACGGCTTTTAAAAATTTGTCAGCAATAGACTGGAAGAAGTTAAATGAAAATTAGTGGCAGATCCTTGCATTATGCTGATTTACATCTGCTAAGAATCTGGCCATAGGTATTTTACAATCCGGATGACATTCTCCACCAGAGAATCTGTGTTCTGAGACAGGGTAAATTTCGGCTCAAGGTACTATGCACACACAGTCCCTCTGAATCTAGATTTCTCTTCTTTTTAAAAAGCATAGTAGGTACAGGACCCCTGGCTGGGAAGCTTATGTGTCAGCATTTATTCCTATTGATTTGGCCTATTTCTTTATAAATATAAAAACGAGCATATTTACAGCAGAAGTGTCCTCACTACTAATGCACACGGATACATATCAGTATGCTGCATCCGAGGAGTAAAGCTGAGAGCTGATGACATGAGGAGAGTAATTTACTGTGCTCTGGCTTCAGCAGATTTTTTTTTTTATAATGGTTGTTTCTTGAAGCAGCAGTGGCAAAAACTTCAAAAACAGACTCCAACGAGAGACTGCTGAATTGGAATTAATTTGCAAACTGGATACAATTAACTTAGGCTCGAATAAAGACTGGGAGTGGATGGGTCATTACACAAAGTAAAACTATTTCCCCATGTTTATTCCCCACCCCACACCGTTCCTCAGACGTTCTTGTCAACTGCTGGAAATGGCCCACCTTGATTATCACTAAAAAAGGTCGTCCTCCCCCCCACACCACCACCCTCCCGCCGCTCTCCTGCTGGTAATAGCTCACCTTAAGTGATCACTCTGGTTACAGTGTGTATGGTAACACCCATTGTTTCGTGTTCTCTCTATATATAAATCTCCCCACTGTATTTTCCACTGAATGCATCCGATGAAGTGAGCTGTAGCTCACGAAAGCTTATGCTCAAATAAATTGGTTAGTCTCTAAGGTGCCACAAGTCCTCCTTTTCTTTTTGCGAATACAGACTAACACGGCTGCTACTCTGAAAAATACCTGGTATTATTCTACAGGGCTCGACCCGTAGGGATTCCGCCATATCAGTCAGTCATGAAAGAACAGCTAGGTGGTTAAAAAAAACCCTGTTCCAATGGATTATTGGCTATTTGCCATATTGATTTAATTTAATTTCCATTACTAATTTTATTCTGCAATGGTTTAAATATAAAGAAACCCTAATGTGTTTCAGTGCGGTCTGGGATTTATTCCTTGAATGAGGAAAGATTCTTATGTGAGAGTCATGAAGCCTTATTGGCTTGATCCTTTATCATAAACATGGGATTCAAGAGTTACAGTGAATATTAAATTGATACGATAATTGTATTTTTATCTGGAGAGCAACCTAAAAGAGCAAAGAGCAGGCTCTGAGCTCTGCTTTATTTAACTGGAACATCCCAAAAATGTAACTAGTTTTATATTCTCAAATTCCCATGGGGTGTATTTGAACAGTGCAGTTGTGTGCGGTACTATTGTGCCTTTGCTGCCCCTTCGATGGCCAGAGTTCTGGGGCTGGGAGCAGCAGCAATACGTGACTATTTCTCTCTCCCTCTTTTTTTAAGTAGGCAAAAAATGGAAGAGGGTAGAGCAGTGTGTCTTAAGGCGTGGGGCAGTTAGTGGCAGGACTGTCCTTGGGGCTTGATTGTCCCAGTGGGAATGACTTGTATACTGCAACAGAAGAAGTGGCCCTTGGTGGCAGGAGAAAGGGACTGAAGAAACATCAGCCCCTCGTATATTTATCTCATATGTCCCCTAAAAATGTAAATCTGAGCACATCTGTCAGATTTTATGGACCAGCTGAGAATCTGGCCTTAGACTGATGTTTTGCTGATAGCCCAAGGCTAGCTGTGTATGCACTGTTTCTGAACAAGATAACTGGGTCCATCTTCTTCTTATATGTCGGCCCAGTGCCTTGCATAACAGGGCACAGGCATCCAGGTGCTATTGTAAAACAAACAATAAAAAAATGCATGTAGTTATTTAAATTGTGGGAATTCCTTAGGGATAGCAGGGTGGAAATGTTCTTCCCCTCCCACCTGTTCTATTTCTAGATTTCCACTGAATTTGGTGTTATTTCTTTTCTTACATTATGCTGCTATTACACAATAACTGCCATTTACATCTAATTTATTATAAGCACATGTTGAGTAATAGACCATAAAGCTTTTGCAGCTTCTGTCCTTAGTTACATTGTACCACTGCTGAATAACAAATAAATTGCTAAAATTTATTTTTCAACAGGACGTTGATTAAAAGCTGCTTGAGTTTAAAATTTCCAACCGTCTAAAATGAAATGCCTTCACATACTTCATACACCAGGCCAGCCAGATAGTTTATTTTCTTTCAGTGTATAAATAATGGATTTTCCCATTTAAGTGAATCCATCATTAGACTAGGTTGAATTCTCAAATGATGACAGCTTGAATTGTCTTGCAGTGAAGCTAACTAGCTGGAACTAATTCGGAAATGGGTATAGAGCATAATTATGGTAACCTAGTGTAAGAGGAAGCATCTCACCTGAGTCAGTAATACCTAACAGCAGGACAAATAAGAACAAAGACTACATTGAAAACACATCTGCCTGGTTATAAACTACATCAATTTTTGTTTGCTGATTTAAATCTCCATATTTAGAAGGGAGCAAGTGTCAAAGCCAAAAATATTTCATACTAGCTTTACTGCTGAGGGCTTCAGGCATAACCAGTAGTAACTGCTTACAATTAATCTTACCTCCAGAGATGAGAGAACATGTTCAAAGAAAATTTAAACCTCTTCAAATGTCATGGTTCTAAAACGTATCCTTGAAACTGTATCTTTAGATTTTATTTTTAAGTTTTCAGTAAGCTCAGGGTTCTGAGATGACACGGTAAAACCACTGAAAGTCCTCTTTGTAATGTGTGGAGCACCCCAGGAAGTGCCTTATCCGTGTTGAGTAGTACACAGGTGACCATCAAAGTAAGGAAAACATGTGATGGAAAAAAAGGAGCAACCATGTTGGAACTAGGGATGGGGAAGGTTTATGGTAGCAAGACAGGTGCTATCAGAAGGAATCAGAAAGAGCCTGTCAAGGGGGCTATGTGTCAGAAGGGAACTGGGTATACAGCTGAGCGAACAGTTGATTTTTTTTGGTTTGGTGAGTGTACTGAAAATCCAAACTTTTTTTTGCATTGACATAAAATGACATTTGTGGAGGGTTTTTTTCATTTTGTTTCCTTTTCCGGTGTTATTACCCCTTTGTTTTTGTTTGTTTTTTAAATAAATCTAATTAAATTTCTAAACAAAACACCATTTTGAAACGAAAAGTTGAAATGAAACATTTTGGCTCTTTTTTCTTTTTTGGGGGCTGACACTATTCACTGAATTTGACCCAAATTTGGAAATAGTTGCGGTCTACTGGAAACTGCATTTTTTTCTCAGATAAACAATTCCTTCAAAAAAAATCCACTCACCTCAGACTGGGAGGGGAGATGTAGATGAGTGAGCATGACATAAGTGAGGACCTCAGGGAGCTGAATCCAGAGAGATCTAGGAGTAGATAAAGGAGCTTGAGAGCATTTTCTTTAGAGAGAGGGAGAAGTCTTAGGGGACAGATGGAGTCCTAGACCAGAAAAAGATTTATGGAGCTCTGAAAATAGAAAGAAAGATGGGGCCCTTCAGAGAGACAGCTAAGGATGAAGGACACTTCCAGTGAATCTAACTTTTGGAAATCCAACTAGTTAAGGGAGCTGTGAGATCTAAACTTTCGTCGTTGTTGCATGACTCAGGTTGTAAAGTAATTTCTGCCTCAACATCGATCTGTGGCTAGATGAAGCAGACTTTAATTGCCATTCCAGCTCCATCCCTTAAAATGTCTTCACCAGTTCTCCAGTGTCATTAGCTAATCACAAGCTTCCTGACATAACCAAGGAGGTGGGCTATTACTGTGCAAATTTGTTCAGCTTTTTAAAAATGACAGGAGATGCATCCCACAGCCTTGTACCACATTTAATATCTACCTCAGATGTGGTTCCTCAAGAGCCATTCGCTATTGTGATCAATTGGTAATCCCACCAGAGGGTTGCTGAAGACAATCTGTGGATATCACACTAGTGATTGTTTTATCTACACAGCAGCGAGGTGGGTGCTTAGTTTTTTTACCACAACTGTCAAACAGTAAAATGCTCTTACAGCAGCAGTTACAGTTAATTTCAGTTTGATAAATGCCAGAGTTGCAAATTCTAACGATTGAAATCCAAATAAGAACTGTCCATTTGTACAACAAAGTTCTTTGTCCTATCATGTCTGGTTCACATCATAAAAATTAGAGATGGAAAAGAAAGGTTAAATCCCCCAGTCCCCCTCCCTGCTAATGTAGGATTGTTCCCTATAATACATTTTCTAGTGCTTTGTCCAGTCTAGTTTTAAAAGTCTCAGGCAATAGGTCGCTCACCACTCCCCTGGGGAAACTATTCCACAGCCTACTGCAGTTCAATCTCAGGAAACATTTCCTGGTAGTCAGTACACATTTTCCCTTCCTAGACATATCCCATAACTGCTACTTGTGTCCCCCTGGAACACACTGAATAATTCCTTTCCCTCATTGGTGGTGGTCTTCAAATATTGGTAGACTGTTATCATCTTCCCCATTAATCATCTCTTTGCAAAGCAACAGATGTATTTAACTCTTTTAATCCTTCCTTATAAACCAGACCTTCTAGCCTCGGGATCATCTTTGTTGTTCTTCTCTGAACTCTCCAATTTGTCAATATCTTTCTGGTGACACAATGTCCAACACTGAATACAATATTCCATATAGAATTAGGCGGTTACCATATAGAAAGTGACTATTTTCTCCCTTCTCCATTATAAAATGCCATTTATGCAGCCCCAAATTGCCTTTTTCATACCATATCACTTTGAAATGTCATGTGTAATTTGCTGTGTGCTATGCACTTAGATTTCTTTCATCATTGTTGCTTCCTAGGTTTCTTCTTCCTGTTGTTCCTTTTCAGATGCCTGTATTTTTCCAAGTTAAGTTTCACTTAGTTATTTTCAGTCTGTATTTCTGATTTCTTTAGGACCCTTCCCATTACTTTTCTTTGCTCATTGATCTTTACAATTCTCCTGCTTTCACTTGTATCTGTGAATTTCATCAGAGTTGTACACTCACTGTTCCAGATCATTAATGAAGTAGTTAAATAAGACTTGGCCTAACATTGATACATGTGGCAGCCAACCAGACATTTCTCCCCACTTTGATACATTGCAGCTTATCCTCACCTTCAGTTTATAGTCTTTTAGCCAGTTTTAAATCCATATGAAAACCAATTTGAATTATTTTTTCTATTAAGAGTGTGTGAAGTACAATATAAAATCCTTCATTAAAATCAATATATAACCCAGCTATGATTCCTTGTCTATTAAGGTCCCAATCCAAGACCCACTGAAGTCAAAGGAATTCTTTGTATTAACTTCAGTGGGTTTTGGGTCAGGCCGTAATATTGTTTTGTTTTGTTTTTTAAGAAAAGCAAACCAGCTAATTTGACAAAATTCAGTTTTTTAAAAAACATCCATACGATTTACTTCTCATTGTTCTTTTATCTGCTAGATATTTTTTATTTCTTTTTCTTTTAATGTTCATTCCATAGCCATAGTAGGGAGAGATGTTAGGCTTACAGGACAGTGTCACCTTTGGGGGGTTTTAGAAGTTGGTAATACATTAGAGTTCTCCTCTTTTCCAGTATCTTTTCACTTTGCCTCTGACTTTTCCAAAGTAAATGCCAGTGAATCTAGCTAATTCCCTTAATTAATCTAGGATGTGGCTTTGATTTGTATTTGTTCACATTTGCCAACCACATTCCCTTACCTGCTCTGTATCAATAGCTCCAGTTACTTTTACAGGGTCTTCATCCCCTCCCTCAATTCTGCAAATTTCCCTTCTTTATTTTTCTTTCTGAGGGCAGATTTTTTAAAGGAATTTCATATCAGAGCCATTTCTGAGTCATTTATTTCACCCTCCTCGTTTGTTAATGGCTCTAGTTTCTTACTAGTACTTTCCCCCCTTGATATATTTGCAAAATATCTTCTCATTCCCCTTGATCTCTTTTGGTTAACATAAATTCATTTTTTTTCTTTCCTTGGCTGCACTTATATTTTGCTTGCAAGCCTGAACTGACGGAATATTCTGAAGAGAATCATTGCTTTTAAATATGGTTCTACTGTGTATATAGGAAATATGAGATCTGCTATGTAAACAAACTTCGCTAACAAGCTTCTTCTCCAGTCTTATTGGCTTGAAACAAATGACATTAGTGTAGAAATGTTTATATTGGTATGAAATAATCAGTCCTGACCTGGGTTTATTGTAGTAGACCTTAACTCTGGATTATAGTATATCTAGCTTTTCTTGATCTCATCATATCCAGGTATAATTACATTTAGTGACCATCAGAGTAAGATGAAATAGAGTGACTTTACACTCTTAAAATTGCATTACTAAAATAATCATTAAGAAGTCAACCGGAGTGGATGGCAGTAACTTCTCCCAACAACTGATGAGAAAACCAGCAGAACATGATAGCTATCAGAAATGAGAATTTTTTCACTCACAACAAATAAGACCTAAGAAAGCCAGGGCAATAATGCATATACAGAATAAGGAACAAATTGTGCCCTACATTGCACACATGCCACTCCTGTTTACTTGGAAGACTTCATTAAGCATTAACTAATCCACATAACACTCCTGTGAGGAAGATATATATTATCCCTATTTTTCAGATGGGGAAACTGAGGGAGAGAGATGTAGTGACTTGATCAGTGCTACTCAGTGACCCAGGCTCTGAGACAGGAATAGAAATCAAAATTCCTGCTTATTCCACTAGACCATGAAACTTCTCCATTAAAACTAGATTGTGTAACACTCTAAAATATACTGTAGGAAACAATACTGCATTGGTAGGGGGATGGACTAGATAATCCAATGGGGTTTTTATATCTCTACTATCTGCTGTCGTAGCTGTTGTCTGTAGTGCTGCTAACTACCTATCAGATATGCTAGTGATATTTTGTAGACCAGTCAATTAACAAGATGATCATTTCATCCTTCTCTTGCCCCCTGCAGGCCTGATACAAAGCTCAGTAAAGTCAATGGAGAGGCTCCCGTTGACTTCAATGGTCTATGGCTCACATGGTCTTAAGTCCATGCGACAAATTAATCAAAGCATGTATATTTCAAATGTGGTCAAATACTCTTTGCAAAAAAAAAAAAATCTTGTATCTTAGACATACGATATTTTACAAGATTTCTTGTATAACTAATGTATAAAATTTTCAAAAAGTTCCACACTAAATAGTTCCACCGCTTTCCTTTTATTCCATTTTTAAAAAACCTCTAGAGAAATGGCTGCCTTCATATGGAATCCAAATAACGATCATGTTAAATTAGAAAGGAAGTTAGAAAAAGTGTATTCTTATCTGAAACAAGCAAAGAGTTCTTATTTGAGGATGCAGGGAGAAAGTAAAATAGATTAGTAGTATTGCCTGTTGGGTGGCCTATGTGAAATGAATTACTTATACCGCTATTGCCTGCTCTGTCTTTGAGTTTACAGGGCTATCAAGCTAGCAATTTTCAAAAGACTATTAAAATTAAAAGCCTCATTTTACCCATTCACAAAGGACAAACTCGATATTGTATCTACACAGCCTGAAAGTTGAATCACAGAATCTTAGAATCACAGGACTGGAAGGGACCTCGAGAGGTCTTCTAGTCCAATCTCCTGAATAAGGGTCTAAAAAAGGGTGTGTGTTCAGATGACCACAGGAGCATGTGTGATGTTTGAGGTACAAGACAGTCTGACATTCACATAGGGCTCACTTTTGCCTGCTGCCCTCATTCAAAATGTGTGCCATGCTGCTCTTATTTCCCCAACACAGTTGTGAAGGATACATGGCTGTTTTCATAACCTCCGAGTTGTAGACTGCTTCCCCCTCTTTATTGCCCCATATCAGCAATAATATTGTAGCATTAATCTTCTCTGTGACTGGAGGGTAGGTCTGTGGTGGCCAAATTATTTTGATGCGTGGGCTTGCATAGCAACTGCAGAGAGAGAAACACTGTGGGCTGCAAATAGCCTACAGCCACTTCCGTCTCTTGCAACTACACCCTTAAGCTATTGTAGGCCTTTGTCTTTCTTTGTGACCCTCTTGAAACTCTCCTACCATTTTCTATACAGGTGAACTTCTATTATCTGAAGCTCAGTTATCCAAATCTGTTGCCTGAAACACTGATGTCTCCTTATGTCTATTACTTTGATTTTCTCTCTTATTCAGCACCCTCCATTACATTCAATTGTTTTAATTTTTGGCGGGGAGGGAGAGGGGTTGAAATGCTATTATTTTCCTTTTGTGCTTGGACCCTCTTTCTGGCTGTATGCTCTGTAACCCATGGCAACCACAGAAAGTCATTACAAACACTCTCAGTCACTACTTTCTGGCATAACTGCTATGCAGAGGCCCAGGCCTAGAAGCAGTTCTTCTGTGGACTGGGCTTGGCAGCATTAATTGCACTGGAGGGTTGCCTGTGGTTCTTCTAAATGCTCTGGCCTCTTCTGTTCTAGGCAATGCTCAGGAGTAGTACAGGCCATCCTGTCTCTTCCAACCAGCTAGTCTAATGTGCAAGAGTATAGCCTGAACTCAAATCCAGGTCTGTTTTAATTTGTTAGTATGAATTAGTTAATAAAGTTAGCGTGAACTTCTCTAGGGTTTATAAAATTTTAGGGCGAGCTTTTCAAAAGCTCTCAACATGGCCTAACTCTGCATCCAGTGATGTAATTGACTGCAAGGCAGGACAGTTAGGTCAACACTGAGTATGTCTGAAAATATGCCCCCTACAGAATTATTTTTTCAATAAACCAGTAATAATTCATAGTCTGATGCTTTTTGCTGATCGTGACTTTTTTTTTTAGCCGGGAAGTTTAGTTCTGCTTAGCAGCAGCATGTGAATTTCAGTGAAGATCTGATTTTTATCCAGTTGTACAGTTAAGTTGGCTGAGGCACAAGCTGGTCAGTCATCTGCCCAAAGTTTTAGTGAGTCAATGGCTGAATCTGGATTCGAATCCAGATTGTCCTGGATCTGAGAATTTAGTTTAGATATAAACATTATTTTGTGTTTTCTTTCTTTAATTTTCTGCTTCAAACGTGCATCTGTAGAAATGTCATTTGGAACTGGTGATAAACTGAAATACTTTGAATAAATGTGTGGTGATCCTAATGTGAATGGGAGACTAATTCTTCCCTTGGATATGTCTGTGTAGATACAATTAAATTAATGGGAACCCCATGGGAGCATCTGAGAGCAGAATTTGATCCATTCTCAACATCTTGCTATGTATTTTCTTTTCAAAGGAATATTTCAGAGACAGTCAGGACAATGACAGAAACTCTTGAAAGCTGGCACTGTGAAGTTGTTCCCTGAAGAACCACTGCCTTCTGATGGCAGTATTTCAGCAAGTATCCAAAGGTAGTGGTGAAGGGGACAGAGGTACTTTGTATGTCTTTAATTTACAATGGAACAAGAGAAGAAGGTGTGTCTTTGAGGTGACAAGAGCTCCTGAGTGATCTACATTTAATGAGGTTGTAGCTTTCTCCTGTAGAACAATTTTTTCCTTTAGAAATGCAGTAAAATGGTAGCCACTTAGACCTAGAGGTGGGCTCAAACCACACAGTTCAGCTGCAGATCAAAAGTTTTCTAAAGCCCAGTTCTATTTATAGTCAGAGTTTAGGTTTGGCCCATTGTAGAGGTAGGGATCTGAAAGTCTAGATCCAAGCCAGGATTTGAACATCTCAAAAGTTTCAGCTTGTTCATGTCCAAGATTTTGACTTGGGTTCATCTTGACTTTCACTGTAAGGTATGTTCAGTGTTTCTTTGTTTACAGGCATCTGTGATTTGCTTAATCCTTCCATATTATCTTTTGTAAGAGAAAGTTGTAGCATTTTTTGCTTCTGTTTCTGGATGGCACATCAAATGTTCATATTTGGTTGGTCCTTACTGTTTGCAGGATTTTTGTTTTAGAAACAAAGTTAGGTTTTAGATTTTTTCTCCAGCCTCTGAAGATCTGCATCTATTTTAAATCAATATTTAAATAAACAATTAACTGAAGAGTTAATGAATAATAATGTGATTAATTTTTGTTTACAAATATTTCTGTGCTTAGAAAAGTCAAAACCATGAGAGTACTGTTGTTGAATAAAAAATGAAGGCCACATTTTTCAAATACAGGTACCTAAAGTTGGAGAGCAAAATAAAAGTAACCTAAATATCAGCTGTGCTGAAAACTTGCAACTCCCTTTGAAGAAAATAGGAGGTGTGCGTGTCACATCACAATGGTAAAGAAATACAGGAAGAATTTACTTTCTTCTAACACTTGAACAAAGAACTTTCTCACAATGAGAAAAACAATGTCACCTCAAAAGCTTCCCTCTTTTTCTCTGCTTCACTGCAGAGCTTTTGCCTACAACCTTCCCAACTCCTTCCTGGCTGGCTTCCTGCTAGTTTTAAAGAAACAGCGTTCATATCCTTGCAGTAGATGGTAAGTATCTTTGGAAATCAAGCCCCTTTTCTTTAAGAATGAGATGTTCAATAGTGCACAAGGAACTTAGGTGCTGATTTCCCATTGAAAGTTGGAGGGTATTGGGCAACTAAGTGCCTTAAATACATATGAAAATTTCCTCCAAAGAGCCTAAATTTGCACTGAGGTTTCTAATGTTAAGCACTCAAGTTTGAAAAATTTGGCCCAAGTGAATAATTACATCAGCCTTAAAATACTATAGTTACAATCCAAATGTTCTTAATATGAGAGGGATTATAGGTCACTCCCTCACTGGGGAAAATGAAAAAAATATTACAAAAAATCACCATTGTTTGTGAGGCAGCAGTTTGGTTGCCGGGCCTTCACTCTCCAACCTATGGTCACCTTCTTTATTGGGTAAAAAGACATTAATGATAGGCTAGTTCTTCCCCCTCTCTCAGCCTGTCTTACTACTGGGTTGGAGGTTGGAGTTAGGGAGGGAAGGAGAATTCTTCAGAGGCTGTCCTGTTAGCTAGCACTGTCTGCTCCCTTCCCTTCGGCCTGTTTGTGCCCTAGCAACTTTCCCTTTAGTGGACTTCTTTTTCTGCTCCCTTGAACTTGACAAGGAGACTCAAAAAGGGATAGGTTCTCGAAGCTGGGGAGTAAGGTCTCTGCATTTCATCCACACTTAGGTACCTCATACTGCCTGCCTCAGCTAGTCGTAAGAAGAAAGAGGTGGGAGTCTTAAACCAAAAATTGACCATTGTGAGTAAGAATGAGAGGTGGCGCAGGACTACTCATGCCACCCCATCCCATTGGTGTTCTGGTGGGTCTGGGTCTCAGATTTGTCCCAAGAATAACACATTTTGGTTAGTCAGTGTTGCACTTCCTGTCCTGCACACCCATTCTATTCTATGTAGTTCCTGATATCGCATCATCTTAGCATCTGAGTGAAGGCGGGTACCTGGAAAATGGTACCAACATGGGTCAAATTTGTCACTGATATAAGCAACTGCAATTCACAGCTGTCTCTACAATACTCAGTGGTATGGTGTATGCATAATCATTTCCAGCTGCAGCTATGGTTAATAAAAATGATGGGACAATCTATTTGAAAAACTCCAGATCACAAAATCTCAATATCTCCACAAAAGCCATTGTCTTTTATATAATGGGAATATTCTCTTTTCTACTTATGTTTCAACCCTGCATTCCTTGCACATCCCAAACTCCTACTTAAGCCCATTTTGGAAGCATTCAGTCTGACAAGACTGCAGGATCCAACCCCCAAATTGTATGAGCTGAAAGATGGCAAAAGAAGCAAAGTCCAGCTGCATATCCCACTTACTTGAAATGAAACTTTAGGGAAATTCTTTGTCTTCACTACACTTTCTAATAGAGCAGAAAGCACTTCACAAATAAAATACCTGTCTCAGAATTGCCATTGTGAAGGGCATGACTTTAAATGCACAAGATTTTTAGAATCAACTCTATAGTAAGGCTCTGATCCTGTAAAGGTTTACACTCCTGCTGTACTTTAAGTCAGTGGGATGACTCACCAGCTTACAGTTAAGCAGCAGCATAACTGTTCACAAGATTGGGGGCCTTAATTTTTCCAGAAATGTATTCTATCCTTTACCATTCACAATTAAAACACAGTTTATTTTAAACACCTTAAAATCTGTACCTAAATAAGCTTGTAGCTTTAAGGTTAGTTCAGAGTTATTAGCTTTCTATCAAAGATGCAAGGTAAGCTTTTTACCAAGTATTGTAGAAATCTTGTATTTTTATAACAGATTAAAACCCAAAGAAAGTCATTTTAATTATGAACGAAACATTGCAGTAAACGAGTATTTAACTGCATGTTTCACAGCCTGACTCATGTTGTGTAGAAGCAGCTACACCCGTACCTTTTGCCATTTATTAAAAGGGAAGTATGGCTGCTGAACTGAACATTATTGCTATATTGTGTCTGCCCACTAGGTGTCGTTGTTGCTGGTGCTGTGGTGATTGGTGGGGGAGGGGGACTTGAGGAGAGTAGTCATGCTGTAATAAAAAAGGAAGCAAGTTATTGTTGTGGATCCAGCCATCTTGGCTCAATGTATTCAATGACGTGAGACTGGAGGGAGGCGGGATGAGAGAGAGCAAAAGCAATAATATAATAAATTCAGATTTATCCCTCTAGAGAGCTTCAGTTTTGACCGATCTGCAGCATTCTCTGACACCAAGCTCTGTTTTGACTGTTATCAAATCACTGAAATGCTCCTGTGAAGAGCGGAAGAAAAGTCCAGCTTAATAACTCCCTTACCTATGGAATGGGCAAACAAGCAGAAAACATTTCACATTGCTTCGTATTCAGGGAGGAAGTATACAACGACAATTGTGATTTGGTGCTGAACAAACTTGATGAGCAATTTATATCACAAAGGAATGCAGGGTACTGTATGTGCTCAAAGGGACGCTTTACAAGAAGCTGATATCATTTGCTAGAAAATTGAATTTAGGGGCAAAGAGAAAATCAAATCAGGGACAGAAAAGTGATAAGAATGCTGAACAAGGGCTTGTCCTAGAAATCACAGATAAAGACTGATTTCACTGCTGTAGAAATGGCAGAGCTCTCTGAGCTCACAGAAAATTAAAATCAAGAGGGTCCTAGGAGGTCCATTATTGTGTAAATGACCAAGAGCCTTTCTCTCCTGAAGACCTAGGGTCAAATTTAAAGGGGAGTCTAAGCTGGAGCAATTTACACCTTCTAGCCCCTCAGCATGTAATTCACTGCAAGTTGGACTCCCTTTCAGAGCTACTTGTCAACATGTAACTTAAACCTCCTTACACATCACTTTTGGTTTTGGTCCCCGGAGATAAATTTGGAATAGACTACTAATGAACAGAGACTTGATGGTCTCAGCCGAGTCATTAGTGGATGATCATTTAACATCATCAAGCCAATATCCAGTGTGACACTGTGACATTCACCTGTCAGTGAACCTCAAGTTAAAGGGCGAAGAGACCAAGTACATAACCCCTACAAAGACACAGGTTCATTACATTTCGCAACCTCTGTTCAGGGATATCCAGGACTAGAATAACTGGTTTTTCTGGCTCGGACTGATGTTTATTGGCAGAACTGTGTTTCAGAAGAGTGCTTGTGGCAGTGGTGTTTGGTGTCATTCTTTCATTCTCAGCAGTAAAAATCAGAAAATTTAATAAATGGGGGTGGGGGGAGAAATGGAAATGGAAATTAGGGGGCAAGAGGCCTGAGCTAGGGCTGCTCAGTCATAGTATCCATAGACAAAAGGGAAAAATATCCAAAATCCTATGCAAATAAAGTGCCGTGTTCTGCACTGACTCAAACTTGAGCAGCCCTCTTGATGTAAAGGGGTACAATGGTGCATAAATCAATATAGGATTTACCCTATAGATTGTATAAAAGAAAGGTCTGATGCAACCTGAACCGCAGTCTGCTGCTCAGTCAAAGGCATAAGATATCATTTCTCTGCATAGTTGTGCAAATTCAGAACTTTTTTCTTAGCAAGATGACATTTAATGATCAGTTGGAGCCTGTTTTTTCAGGTGAAATTTATGGTTAGAAAATGATCAGCTTCAAAATACAGTTCAGGTTGAAATAACACAGAATTCCTTTTCCCACCAACTCATAATTGCCTCAAACAAATAAACTTGCTCCTGATTAAGCCTGAAACCAGCACAAGCAATGGATAAGTCAGCTCAAACAGCATTTTAGGAGCCAGCTTTCATCTTTACAATTTGTTAGTGGATCCGAAATGGATTGTCTCTGTGTTAGAATGTTGCCACTATTAGTAAATGGCAAAAATTGGAGCTTTCCCATTTTCTGCCCTTTGTCACACAACGGGTTTCTGCCCCTTAATCCATCAAACTGGAGCCGTGAGCTGGGAGTAGCAGTGCCCATTTTCCCCTTGATATTGGGAGGACGGGCTTTACAAAGCAACAGCTCTCAGCATTTGCCTGCTGCAGGTTTTGGTGAGGCCGCCATATCTAGTCTGTATTGCCTTATAAAGGAGTGCAAGGAAGGCCAAGTAGCAGCCTGCTACTGTAATTTTAAAAACGGCATACTCCTCTTCTGCCCAAACCCTGCCATTCTTGATCCATGAATTTGCCATGGTTCTAGCTGAATGTGAGGTGACATATTACTGAGACAGCAGGGACAGATTGGAAGTCAGTTGTGTTTTTTTACTCTACACTCCTGAAAAGTGCTCTATTCTATGAGCAAATAAATAAATAAAGAAGTGTATGAGTGTGCAAGAATTTCTAGGTAAGCCTATGTGGAATTAAATCAGCCCACATTGCACTTGTCTGTGATCTGTTTGTGACCAGTGTTTGAGTTAAAATCTTTACTCGGTTTCCCTATAACACCAGTCACTCCCAACTAGGTTTCTAAGCAACCCAATTTCTAAAAATGTCTTCGACAAAAATGTTGTTAAACTCGAGTTACTGGCCAGTTGTCCAGTGACCTGTTTGAATCTTCTGGAGTTTGAAGAAGTTAAAACTTCTGTGAAAGCTATTGGAATCTGTAGATCAATATGGACAAACACACTCAGCTGCTTACACAAATAAGACAACCCATCGTAGCCACAACAGGTCTTGGAAAATGCAAAGGAGAATTCCTTGATCAAAAGATCACCATGGGGAATACAATATTTTTAATTTTATGTTCTTGGCTAGTCAGATGAATCTCATGGCTTATTAATACAAAGTATAGTCATTCCAATAGTGCTTCTAAATGAAATCCTAAATCTGATACCTGAAGGTATCTAGCAATGACAACTTGCTGTATGCAGTTCGTGTCAGTGCCTTGCATCAGTAAAGATATAAAGAACAAAGGAGCATCATGCAACTATTGCTTCAGACATGCAGAAGCCAACCCCCCTCCCCAAATAACCCTTGTAACCATTTCTCTACCTGACATATTAGACTTGAGTTCAATTAAGAATACTCTTTCCTATCGTGAGATTTAATTGCTTCTTAATTTGTTAATTAAACCACAGAATTTGTAAAGCATGACCAGCAGCAGTGTAAGCTTTCACCAAATAGTGCCCCAGCTCTGACCCACAAGGACCATGTGCAGGTGTGAAAGAGGCTCAGTGCCTGGGCCTATCCACTGAGTCTGCTAACAGGGTGTCAGTTAGTACCAACTGTGGTAGTGGTTTTAGTGTTGCAAACACCTGTCCATTATCCTGGAGGGAGTCTAGCAAACTCCTGTCACATAGGCGACCATCCCATGGTCGCAATCTTCAATCATTGTGGACTAGAGCTGGATTTGAACAGGCAGCCTAGATTCCACTGCAAGTTTTTTAGCGACGTTAGCAGGTTTTCTAAGTACATGAACGAATACTGAAAGGCATAGAGGTGCTAAAGTCTTTGTCTTACTGCTAATAGTGGTACCCAGTTTGTGACAGCTGAATTTCTGGTCCTTTCAAGTTAGTTATGATGGACATATAAAACCACCTGTTCACTTACCCAGAGTAAGCACAGAAGAAAGAAGAGGTGCACATACTACTTAAAGGGACCTTTGTCAAGATAAAATTGGGTGATATCCTCACTCCCACTCCAGCTCTTACCCAGCGTAAAGGAGCCCTAAAAACACTGTTTCAGCTATGAGAGGATTCCTTTGGCACAGGCAATGCAGAGACAGCCATATCACTGCCTTTCAAGGCCCCCTTTATAAGCCCTGGTGTAGGGGTCATGCTGGGGGTGTGGCTGAAGCACACAATCCTGCGGAGATTCTCGTCTCGGCAGCACTGAGACACATAGGACTGTCTGGAGAAGGCTGTGGTAACTTAGGCAGGCCTCCAGTCTGTGGCCCTGAGCAGCCTAGGATCTGGAGAGCACAAAGGTAATTTAACACTACATTAGATCCATCTCCCCTGGTCTGTCAGTGCTAGGTTGTACCTGTGAGTGTATATCTACACTGCAATAAAACACCTGTGGCTGGCCTGCATCAGCTGATTTGGGCTTGCAGGGCTTGGGCTGCGGGGCTAAAATTGCAGTGTAGAGATTTGGGCTTGAGCTGGACCCTTCTCCCATGCAGGTCCCAGAGCCCAGGCACTAGCTTGAGCTCAAATGTCTACACTGCAATTTTATAGCCTCACAGCCCAAGCCCTGCAACCTTGAGTCAGCTGACTGGGGCCAGCCAGGGGTGTTTTACTGCAGTGTAGATGTAGCCTTAGAGGATCAGCACACAATCTCATCCAATACAGATTTTTAAAAGATGGTGTGAGCAGTATTACTATTCTAAAACAACTTTAGATTGTTCAAACTGAAATTATTCTAAATATCAAATACACTTCCAACCACTTGTGCTGCTTGCTTACTTTTGCACTTAATTCAGCTTGGAGAGTGAAAATCAACTGGGCTGTTTATAGTCAATTTCATTTCCTGATTCTCATGTGCTAGCTTAATCCTTCAGTGTATAGGAACGTATATATTTTTAAAAACCTTTCTATTGACATTTAGAGATGGATCCAGGGTAATTTCTAGATCTGGATTAGGTTTAGGCTGTGAAATCATTCAAGCTGTTCTTAGAAGATTTTGGGTACATCTGCCTCGGAAAAAAAGACCCTTTTACTTTTGGATCCTGTCTAGAAATATACCAGTAGAGGTCTACAGGGATTTTAATAGAAACAGATACTACTGAATTTGAAGAGATTTGGATTTGAGATTTGGGTTTTGACCCTTTCCATTCATATTAGTTTTTGCAAAACATTTTTTTTGCTTTAGCAAAACCTACATTTGGCATCTGACCTCCTTGATGGTGCCCCGTTAAAGAACACTGAAACAGAACAGTCCACTAATCTATTCCTAACATTTAGAGATCAAAATTTCTGTGGGAGCAACAGATACCAGCCCAGTTCAACTTCTCTGATGTGGTAGCAATTAAAGCACACAGTTCCCATTCTGGTAGAGAATCTAGCCCCAATTATGACAACCCCCTTTTCTCTCTCCTCTAGCCCCCTCACACCTCCCTCCAAAAAGTAGTAGAAAGTTTAGAGGAATTAACTTGGTACATGTGAATTTTCATGACATATCACTCTACCAGAATATGAAGCCCACCCTGAACTGGATGATTTGGTCCATGTAAATGCTAGAGCTAGGGCTACTCCAGTGAAAGGGAAGGATAAGTTCTTTCTGTGTTAAAAGGAACAATGGGAAACGTTAAGAGCTAAATTTCCTAATGTACATACTCAGAAGCCATGAAATTCACACAGTGCTTGCCTTTAAATTTTATGCAGTGAGTGCCATGTTAAAATGCATTTGAACTCAGAGGTACCATGGGGCCATACATGATCCACACTGGTGATCTTATGTCTAGTAGGACAGCACTTTATCTTAGTGTGGGATTAGGAAATGTGCAAGATTCTGTAATAAGTAATTATTTAAGACATCTGATTAAAGATAAATTGATGAGAACCTTTCACAGATAAACAAATATATCTTTATTCTTTGGGATGTAGGAGATAACTACACAAATGACAAGCTGCATTTTATGTGATGATGAACATGTGTTGCTAACTAAATTGAATATGGTCACATGAAAAAAAAAATTTAAAACAATTCCTTTACTGAGGAAGGAACAATGTCTAAGGCTATTACAAACTTAGATTATTACAATTGAAGAATTTTTTAAAAACTCTTAATTAGTTTTCAATATTTATGCCTCTGTTTCTGTTTTGCAATTGACTTAGCTTAGTGAGTGAAACTAGGTCACACAATTTCACTTTCGGCTCATAGTTAGTTTCATTTACAAGTTTTCAATAACTATCTCTGTGGTTTTGTGTTTGGAGTTCCAGTGCTGCAGGGACACACTGAAATCTAGGTCGTCTGGGACCCCAAACATTCGGTTCATTGAACTGAAATGAAAAAGTATGAAAATATTTCTATTCGATGTTTGTAAATTCTTCCTTCCCCCACCATCCTTACTTTTTTCGTTCTGAAAAAACCACAACACAACAAAATTGTTATATTGTGTTTTTAAAAATGTCCCTCCAGGGAAAGGATAAAGATGTTCATTCTTCGTAGAACCTTTTCGAAAGAGGGAGGAAGTGAGAATAGTTATATAAAACCTGTTGTGCTATGTTTGTCCACTAAGTGGTCCTTAAAGACAGATATTTACAAAAGGCAGATTCAGGTTTATGCTTTCACATTAGATTCCGGGGGGAGGGGAGCTATTTTAATATCAGCTAGTAGATGAGGCCAAAACATTTTTGAAAGTTTTGTCACTATAACCTATAGTTATGATGCACATTTATCAGCGTTGAAAACTATGAATTATATTTAAATTATAAAGGCCTCTCTTGCAATAGCCAGAATTAAAACTCTTTCCATCTCTCACAGAGTCAACTGAAAGTGTGAACATGTTTCCTCTTTTGTTCTGTATAGGCATTAAACCTTACTAACTTTATGCAGTAGTACATATGTATTTTCCAAAAAGTTAGTTTCTAAATATAAGAAATTAAATTTCTCCAACACATTTTAAAAAAGTTATATTCTATGTAGAAATGGAAAACTAAAGTGCATAAAACAGACTTGCATTCACTGCATGTGATCTTTGTATTATGTTTTTGTAATTTGATAGTTTGTTAATGGCTAATTTCTAAATGCATTTTGGAGTTAGGCACGCATTTCAAGAGTGTAAAGTATGTGATACTGTGAGACTTTATTGATTTATAGAACAATGTAGTATTGACCATTTCTTTTGTTAAGAAATGCAAGCAAGAACGAGGTTAAAAATTATTGTTATGAATTTTAGAAATGGGCTTCCTTGTTATTACACAGTAGTTCTTCTGAGAATTAGAGTGATAGGTGAATATAAGCGATGTAATTTGCTTGCCATACACAACCTCCCCCTCCCCCCCTGCAAATCTAATGCAAAAATTAGCTCTCTGAAATCTGTCCCACGATAGGATACTTTTTAAAAAAAAAGAAAGAATGCTCAAATCTATCTGAAGGGTAGAGTTCTAAGCAACAATATTCTAACAATAATAGGCCCTTGTATGTAGATATTACATATCTCATATTATATAGGGCTGGATTTTAACTATTCCTAGTGCAGTCAGGTTGGAGTGTAAGGGATCTTGGCTCTTCTGCATGGCTATGTTAAGGCTACCTAGAGCACAGTTGAGATGCGGGATGGAGAGCAAGAGCTAGGACCCAATACTCCTCTCCTCCCCATCAAAAGCTGGTGGGCAGGAAGAGTCCATAATAATGGCTTCATGCCCTGTGCACCAGTGGAGTTAGCTAGGCATCAGGAGAGGGAGTAGGGTATGCCTCAAAAAGGGGTCAAGGAATGTACACCATTCCCACAGCAAGAGGAGATCACAGAATGGAATTGTGACACATCCTTCCTGGTGCTTCTTCTGTGGTGGCCCAGGTATGTGCCACCCCTTACTCTGGGCTTATCTAAAAGCAGTCTTACCTATAATATTCTCCTAAGAGATCCCCAAATGTTTCATAAACTTACAGAAAGAGAAATCACTGGACTGCAGCAACCTTTTGGATAGAATGCAGTGCTTGTTTAACAGTGCATAGCACTACTACTCAAGAGTAGTTTAGGACAAGGAGTGTATCTATTTGAGACTGCAGGTGGAAATTAGGTAGGAAGAATATAATTATCTACACTGGAATTTGGTCAGGACTAACAACCCTGGTCTTGTAAGAACAGTCATAGAGGGTTTGGTTGGTTATGATGAAATGTTTTTATTGCATGGAGGAAAAATACAAAATTAAATACAACGAAGCCATGTTCATCCTATCTTATAATGGTATGTTGGATTCCTTTACTGCTTTATGGGGTTAGAGAAGAATCTCCATAATAAAGGGAAAAAATAAACAAGCCATATAAAATGAGGTAATGCTACTCAGAAACTGCCATCATATAGCAGTCACATGCATCTATAACTACCCCCAGCAGTGTTTCTTCAGTTTCCTCAGTAGAGCTCCCCATTCATATAATCAAGCTGCCACTATCTGCCAAGCTACTCTAAAAAAATAAAAACCATAGGTGAAATCCTGGCCCCACTGAAGTCAATGGCAAAACTTCCATTGACTTCACCCCAGCTGTCATTTTCACATGATCTGTCATGTCAGTTAATATTCAAGAGTAAGAGCAAGAGCTTTGGGTCAATGAGCCCTGTCATAACCATACAGCTAAGGGTAGCCTAGAATTCCTCCTTATCTGTAAGGGGTTAAGAAGCTCAAATAACCTGGTTGGCACCTGACCAAAAGGACCAATGGGGAAAGAAGATACTTTCAAATCTGGGGTGGGGGGAAGGTTCTTTGTTTTTTGTGTGTTCTCTTTGGAAGCAGAGAAGCATCAGGTTAGAAAACTCCTTCTCCTATAAACCATCCTAAAAGTCTCTCATATTACAAAAATTATAAGTAAAAGCCAGGCAAGGCGTGTTAGATTATCTTTTGTTTTGCTTGTGAATTTTTCTTTGCTGGAGGGAGGTTTATTCCTGTTTTTTTGTAACTTTGAAACTAAGCCTAGAGGAAGTTCTGCTGTGTTTTTGAATCTTTTGTTACCCTGTAAAGTTATTTTCCATCCTGATTTTACAGAGGTGATTTTTACCTTTTTTTAAAATAAAATCCTTCTTTTAAGAACCTGACTGATTTCTCTATTGTCCTAAGACCCAGGGGTTTGGGTCTGTGATCACTTTGTAACCAATTGGTTAGGATATTATTCTCAA
Organism: Natator depressus; assembly: GCF_965152275.1. Lineage (NCBI taxonomy): Eukaryota > Metazoa > Chordata > Testudines > Cheloniidae > Natator > Natator depressus. The sequence goes on along the minus strand of NC_134244.1, from coordinate 43,078,812 downwards.
GCCTCCCCAGGAAAGACGGTATAAGGGTTTGGGGGGATATTTTGGGGGAATAGGAACTCCAGGTGGTCCTTTCCCTGATTCTTTGTTAAATCACTTGGTGGTGGCAGCGTACCCTCCAAGGGCAAAGAATTTGTGCCTGGGGGAAGTTTTAACCTAAGCTGGTAGAAATAAGCTTAGAGGGGTCTTTCATGCGGGTCCCCACATCTGTACCCTAGAGTTCAGAGTGGGGAGGGAACCAAGACAAGCCCCGATAAAACAGTTTGCACTCGAAGAAAAGAGAAGTCTCTAATATTAAAGTTCATTTTTAACTATGCCTGTTCCGAAAAGTGCCTAATTTTCTGACAACTCCATAACTATCAGGACAACCAGCTACGTCGTAAGCACCGAGTCACATACAATGGGCTTGCAGAGACGAGAGGCATCCAGAGAATGCTACCTGGTGCCTGCAGTTGCCAGTAGAATTCCATTTGCTGGGACCACAGACTGAGTGGATAGAAAAGGTGAAAGAAGTGCCCTTGGGAGTTGAGGCAGCAGGAGAAGGTAGCAGAAGCAAAGGAGTAATAAAAAGAAACACTTGCACTTTGGCGTCCAATCTGCGATGTGGAAACATTCTATAAGCTATCTCTACACCTGGTGAGGGAGGGAAAATCAAACGGGAACGCAGCTGATCTGTGACTCCTTCCCCTAGCTAAGCCAATGCAAAGAGACTGTATTGTACCAACAAAGAAGGCCCATTATACTTCTCTTCAGATATTTTGTCGGTGATTCAGGATGTCTGAGGATTTCTAAGAACCACTAGGACATGGACTCTGCACTGGAGTATCCTTTTCATGAACTCCTGCTCATTTTAGTTAAAGAAGCAGGATTCACAAGGACCTTTTAGTACATTAATCACCTTTGGCAAGTGCAGCCCTAGCCATGCAGTTCTACCTGATGCAAAACCCTCACAAGGGAATTTCATCTGTGAATGCTGTGCACGATGGTCCAATGTGTATATAGGAAAGCGAGCTTTTGGCACCTATTCAAAGGCAAAACATACCAGATACAAAACTCCACCCTGTGTGACCTAAGTCATGTGATCCAAATACTAAAATATCCACATGGGCATATACAAATAGCAGGAGCAAAACAAACCGCTTAAAAACCAAGATAATTGAACATAAAAGCACCATGAGGAAACATCACGAGTCCCTTGTCATTTCACATTTCACGCAACACAAACATGACATCTTATCCCTTAGATTGCTCCACATTAATCAAACATACCTCCACACTTGAGAGGATAAATGCTATCTAAGGAGAGAAGCCTTTTGTATATTTACTTTGTATTCTTTAAGCCCTGCAGACCTCAGTAATGAATGGAATCTTAGGCCATTTTTCACATGGAGAGCCAGGATGTCATACAAAATTTCTCGTTTCATACCACACTGTCCTCACATGTTGCCCAGATAATTTCTCAAGACTGGGATGTCCTTTAAAAAGCAACACTTTTTGTTGAGATTTATTGTCAGAAATAATGGATTTGGTGAGCCACACTGCTGTGTGCATTTCTTATTGTAGACAGCAGCACTATTAACTACGCAAGCACTGTAACCCCCCCAGGCACTATGACAATTCCTGATGCACATTACAAGTGCTGATGCAAAAGTCCTTTGTGCTGTTTGTGGGCATTCCCATGGGGACTCAATGGACATTGAAAAATACCATCTACTATTAAATACTCCTTTTACCTATTATTGGTCTACTGGCAAACAACTGTCCATAATATGTGAATTGGAAGGATTATTTGGGGGGCAGGTTAAACATTTAGTGATGGGCCCATGTGGACGCTCCATCACTGACCATTTTTAAATCAAGATTGGAGGTTTTTTCTAAAAGCTGTGCTCTAAAAATTATTTTGGGGAAATTCTATGACCTGTGTTATGCGGGAGGTCAGACTAGATGATCACAATGATCCCTTCTGGACTTGGAATCTGTGGATCTATAAAAATGTTAAATTCCAATAATAATCCAAATGTTTAGGTGCTTATCCTAATGTTTTGGATATTCTGCCACTGCAGGGGCCTCGGGCACTGGTGCACCTCAGCTCGTCCTAGTCTCTGCCTGTGGCACATCATAGTCTAGTCTCTTGTGGGCTGGAACACTTTGATCTCATTTGGTTGTTGGGTTCATGTGCAGGAGCTGGATTATATACAGGAGGTCAGACGAGATGACCCGGTGCTCCTTTCTGGCCTTGAACTCTATGATTCTACCCCTACCCCACCACTTTGCTGCTTTCACTTCATGTCCCAGCCCCCTTCATGTCCCAGCCCTATGTGAGGCTGCAAGGAGCATGACCGCCTCGGAGGGCCGTATGCTGCACATTTCCCACACTCTAGAACTTCCTTGATCACAAGCACCCCAGAGCATCCTGCCTGCCAGACTATTCAAAATGTGTATGGCCTGGTGCTCAGCCAAGTGGCTGTCAACAACACAGAGGCTTATGGAAGCATTTGGAACAGGGTAGATAGGAGGTTGGAGGTCACTTGGGTTTCAGGGAGGAAAAGAGGATTTAAGGGGCCTGGGAAGAGAGGGAAATCCAAGCCTTTAAAAGTCAGACTTCAGCTCGTCATTAGGTGCTGATTGTTTTGTCCATCCCTACTTTCATCTTTAAGGAACAGAATATTTCTATAAAAAGTGAGCTGCTATTAGTAATAAATAATCTTAACAATTAGCTCCTACATAGTACTTTCCACCCATAGAGCTCTGTGATCAGACGACCATAGTGAAAGTCTAATTCACTACAGCTAAATAGTTGACTATTAAACATTTCATTGTGTGAGACTGTAAATTCTAGTTATTGAAGTAGGCTAAATCTTTGTCTGCTTTCTGGATTTGATTGCTTTATAGTTTAGAATTAGCTCCTTGCTGACATTTACAAGAGTCATTATTTCTTCCAAGTACATTATGAGAAGAAGCAATGTGAAAGCAAAGAAAAGGAAATATAATGGCAAAGGCACTAATTGTAACAGTTGCCCCATTTGTTTTTGTACAAATCAATTGAGGCCAAATTGTGCCATCCTTAATTGAAGAAAACTCCCATTGACTTTAATGTGGAATTTGGTCCGAAGGTAGGTACACTTTTGGTCACATTGTTTGCCCCTCACTATGGAAAGGATTTCCTTTCATGCAGTGTCAGAATGTAATAGTGCATTGGAATTTGTATTAGCAGCATGTGTCTTTTTAAAGGAAATGGTAATATCTTAAAGCACTCGCGAAAGTAAAAACTCCAGTGATGGTCTTTTCCTGACCAAGGGCTTCAAAATTTGTCCCTGTATCAGTGGAGACCAATGGAGATCATTTGAAAAAAAAAAATTACTAGTGATATGGGGTGCGTCAGTTCTTGCATACCTAATTTGAGTGCTGAGTACCTGCCATCTGAACATTGGGTCCCTATTAGGGGTCTCAAAATGGGCACCCAAAACCTAAGGCACTCAAAATCACTAGTGACGTTTGAAGATGCAGATCTATATTGCATCTGTTGCTAATTTGTACACTACGCAAGCTACTGTAACAAATTATTATAGGGTAGTGTAAAGAGGCCTCTGTATAAATAAGGCCCCATGCATTTACAACTGGGTGAGTAAATCTCTTCATGGTATATCTGACATATATCTTTCTTGACCTTTCTTTTCCATAGAGAATTAGGGGAAAAGAGAGAGAGAAAATACATGGGATGAAATCTTGGCGTCATTTGAGTCAATGAGAGTTTCATCCATGTAGAGGAAAAATGGGGTCTTGAGCATGAAGGAAATTATTTTTAAAATCTGCTGTGAGTTACAAGAAGGTCTGATGTTTTCTAAATTATGAATATTGATTAATGGTTGTGCTATGTCAAGTTGTGAGAGTATCGTGAGCTTGAAACAAAGCCCTAGGTCCAAATAGCCTCAGACTTTGGGAAGTTCTGATCCAGATGCAAACTTTGCAGCTCAAACCCATCTCTAACTTTATACAGGCTTCACAATAAACCTGCTACAAAAATGAATTTTTAAGTCAGACTAGGCACTTTTTAAAACAAATATTGTAATGCCGTGCTGGAATTTCTGGCATAGCAAGGCCTAGGGACATGAAGACAGTGAGGTCAAACTGGCAGCCAAAGTGATGGGGCTGATAGGACTGGCAATAAATGTACAATTTTCTTTTTTTAAAGAGGAAGAAGATGGAAGGGATGAGAGTGGCAGGAGCCTCATAGGGAAGGGCTGAATGGTGGAAGCTGATTGGCAGACCAAGAGGAGAGGAATTATAGAAACTGAGCTCTTCCCAGTCAATTCTCTCACTTCCTCTAAAAAATAATATGTCTAAAAATAGCATGTTAGCCCAGCACTGGTTTTTGTTAACAACACCCACTTGAGCTCTGCTCTCAAGATTTATTATAATACCATTAAACCCCTAGGGGTCATTACAATCTTGCCTTTCATTTGGTCCGTACATAAATAATTGATCATCATAAGGATCGAAAACTGTGGAAATGAAGACAACTTAACACAGATATTCTTTATGACATCAATTACAGGGGAAATCATTTGATGTGAACAGAGAATATTTCAAATGGTACAATGATGATAGCTACTAAAATTACTTTGTAGGCTAAATGAAATGTGTACACTGATTGGTTCTGTTGCCCATTTACGGAGAAAGTGTATTATGGTTCAAGGGAAAAGATGCTAATTATCTGAACATACATAGGGTGTGATTCACCACCCACCTTACTGCAGTTTTACACCTATATGACTTCCATTCAAGTCACCAGCCGAAAATTGGCATGATGAAGTGGTGAATCAGGCCCATAGTTTGTAAGTAATTTACTGCTGTCAGTTGCAGTACGGAAGGAGGAAATGTTTTGGAGTGCTTGTTGCTGACAGTTAAGCCCCTGGAGTGTGCATGCTATTGTCAGCAGTGGAATGTACTATGCCAGCAGTGTCACAGGGTTAAAGTTTGAGAGTAGCGGTTACAACAGTAGCTGAAAACATTTATGACATTAAAACCTGGGGACAGGCTGAAATACTGTAAACAGTATCCCTGAACCTGTTGAAAGGATGTCAGAGTTCAAATATTTTTGTATGAGGCAATTTATGTAGTGTTGACTGCTGAATTTATACATATGGGGATAAGCACCAGGCAGCTGGTTTGGTTGGAGGGGACATTTTCTCTCATTGTTATTAGTTGTGGTGTTTATATGTGGCATCATTCCATTTTCCCAACTGGCACAGGGATAGGTAGTTTGGAGGGTATTCAAACAGTACTGAGAATGATATTAAAAATCTATGTGAATGGTAAGTATAGGGGTTCACTGTATTCCAGTAAGGCAGAACAATGACTGGATGCGTGTCTTCTGTTATTTCTTTAATTATAAGGGACGTACTGAATATATAGAGTGATAACGTTGTTTTATTTGATAAGTCATTGGGAAGGGTGTTATGCCAAGTGAATATTGGATTTTGAATGTGAGTAAGCGAGTGAAAGGGAATGTGTTTCAGTGAGCAGTGCTGAGTGAAAAGTTGCTGGTCCGTATCTTATGGCATGTATGTTACAGTCTGGCTATATAGAAAGCACGTTCTAGAGGCATGTGACCTCCACTGAAAATATTTTGCCTGGTCGTCCTGAAGAGTTCAGCGCCAGGAAATTTAGAAATTGTGCTGTGGAGAAAAGTGAAACAGTACATTTGAATTCATGTCATCCTGAAATCAACACGACCACACGCTGAGCAAGTAATCACACATGAGTGAAGGTGTCAAGGTCTTGAATTTTGACTGAATTATCATATTAGGATGATATTAATCCTGAAACTATTGACGGATCATATTATTATTTATTTGTATTGTGGTTGTGCTTAGAGGCCACTGTTGTATGTGTCATTTTGTGTAACAATAATAATACTTAACAATGAATTGGTTACAAGCAGCACCATGAGTGGAGAGATTTTTCCATACAATGACTGAACACAATAATGTAAGGAAGCTCTCTGAACACTTTTTGGGTGAGGCAGTGCATGTAGTGGAGAGGTCTGCTGAGGACGTAGCTGGCTTTGAAGAAATAGGTTGTGGCTTGATATCATTTTTATACAGTTGTTTTTCTGGTATTCTTTTCATTTGATAAAGTAATATTTTCCCTCCTCTCTGTCCCCAGCAGGCTGCTAACTTGAAGCAAGACTTCCGCATGTCTGCTCTTTCCTGGGCAAGGGTGTGCAGCCCCATCACATCCCCCAACTAAGTTTCCATATATGTGTCAGTTATAGATAAGGAGGGGATTCAAAGACACCAATGAGAGGGGCGAGGCCATTGTCCACCACCACATCATGGGTAGGTACAATGTTGAGGCTTCATTTGTTAATTTTGCACTGTGTTACACACTCAGAAACTGCACAAAATCTTTTTTTTACAGTCTGACCCTAACTGGCTGTCTTTTTCCTTTCAGATCAGAGGAATGGAGATCGTAATCCAGCAGCAGCCTGAGGAACAGTAGTGTATATTTTTATCCTTTCTGGTGTATTTGCATGAAATCTTGTACCCTAATGAGGCTCTTGGATTGATTTCCCTTTTAAGACCTTGTGGGAAATGGTTATAGCGAGCATTTCATTTTTTGTATAAAGATTTTTTATTTTGTGGTAATTCTATGTTTGGTCTCTCCCCCCCCAACCCCCGGTCCCCCGACACTTGCATGGCAGCAAGAAGGCTGGGCAGCAGGAGAATCACAAGCAGCAGCAAGGACAGTGCCTCAGGGGAACAGAGAGAGTATGGTTCATGGAGAGGCAGATTGGGCAGTATGAGGGATTGCACAGTAAAGCCCAACCCCATTTGGACTGAGGTTCAGGAAGAAAAATAGCAGGCAGGAAAGGCAGAAGATAGAGGAAGTAGGAGGCCAAGCAATAATTAAAATGGCTGATTCCCTTTAGTAGCAGCCATTTTAAACCCCACTTATTCATACATTATTAGGGAACAGATATGTACAAATAGCAATCTGGCTAAATTACCAGATTTCTGTACAAATCAATTGCAAGTTTGGGAAAATCCCAAGTGTAATGGAATATGGATGTGGGGTAAGGAGGTTGGGTGCTTATGAGGTAGGGTTCATTTCCAAGGGGTTAGAATTGTTCTAGGACGTTTATGGAAATCTCAGGGTGTAGTACAATCTCTTGTTGCTTTATACTGTTGTTTACTTTCTGTGTTTCATAATTTGAGGCATACTCATGTATGAAGAACAGATGTGCAGATGGTAGTTTTTGACTAGCATGCACAGGGGAACAAGTATAGTTTAGGAATGATTTTAAAACCAGATTTCTTAGAAAGGTATGTTAAAGTAGTACCATAAGTGGTTATCTTTCTGAAAACAGACATACCTGTGAGACGTCTCTAAATCTCCATGGGAGGAACAAGCCATGCCAACTGGAAAACACTGAGAGGAAACAGTGTCTAAGAGGTTACTCCAAGTTCTATTCCCATTGCAGACAGATGTAATTTGCATGCCTGTTATTCTGGAAACTTTTCAAAGTTGTTTTTCCACTGCAAATAGCAGCAAAGTGCTCTGGGGACGGGGGAAACAAGTATTACATCTTTAAAGCTGGCTGTCCCCTACCATTAATGGCTCTTCCAACTAAAGGGACGAAATTAAGGTTGAGGACGCCACAGTATGTTCAATGTACGTAGGTAGCAGTAGACATTCATATTCTACACACACACACACACACACACACAAAGAAATATGAGAGAAGGGGGCAGGGTTTGGTATATGTGAACACTAGGACAATCTGCATCTGGCAGCCGAATGCTAAGCACTGATGGAATGATTCACATAAGGAGCATATTTTCCAATGATTCACATAAGGAGCATATTTTAATTATAACAGTACGTTAGCACATTTCTATCCCTAGGTCTGCAAGCACTTTACAAATGGCAAGTAAGCATTATTAGCCTGATACCTGTTTTGGGGTTTTCTGTGGAGGAGGGGGAATCACATTGCCTGGTGCTACAGGCTCAGCTGATCTGACCCTGGCTGTGTGGCCTGCTGCCACTCCTTTCAGTCTTCTGGAGCTGACTGGCCTGTGTTCCCCATTCTATCATTATGTGGCTAGCTGATTCTGCTGTCCCACTTCCAGTTTTCTGGTGCTTACAAGCCACTCTGAGTGATGGAATCTTCTGGGGGGAGGATGAGATGCCCATACCCACTCTGCATTCTTCTGTGGATGGACAGTTTGAAGTCTCCAACCTTGGAAGAGATGAGGGAGGTGGGAAAGGGTTCTCAGATAGTTCTGCATTTAGAATGCAGTGGTGGCCCTTCCAGATAGGCAGGGTAGACTTTGAGTAATAAAAATATGGTCAAAACTGGAAAAGGTTATACTGTACTTGATTCAAAGCATGATAAACAAAGTCACCTAGTCACTTTCATACATCACCAGATCGAGTGCAAGAAATGGAAAGCAGAAAATGCCATCTGGCAGATTTGGTGAGGAAAAAATGGAAAACAGGCTGATTGGCCAACCCGTCCCGCACTCAATCCCACAGGGAGTAGGCATGCATGGGGTAGAGAGAAAAGAAAGCAGTAGGTCATTCAGCCACTCTCAAAAGACCTGGAGGGGAGCAGCAGGCATCTTGGTTGGGCCTAAAGTAAGAAACTAGAGATGAAAGGGTTTCCCCTAGAAGACAAGCAGTCAGGAAAGAAGGACATGGAGGGTGGTTGGTGACTTCCCCTCCCTCCTCTGAAAGTGATAAGCTGGTGGGGGTGAACATTTCATAACCTCTAATACCATTTGATTTGAGTTTGAGTACTGAACAAAGGTTCAGGAGATTCTTGTTTTAGCCAAAGCAATTAATCAGTCTCTCTATATTACTGCTTCATTCTGTTCCTTACAGTATAACCACAATCACATTCCCCTTTGAGAAAATAAATCTATCTTAAGGGGAGGAAAACCAAAACAAATGTGTCATTTGATTTACTACATTGGGAATACGTTAATTGTCAGGTGATAGCAGTGGCTGTAGCTACATCAGAAGTTGCTCTTTCACGGTTCCTATTGGGGCACCCATTTCTGCTAAATGAGGGTGGGGGTAAAACGAGTGTCTGTAGAACCACAGATTTTTAAAAAAGCAAATGATGACTATCTTTCATTTCTCTTTGAACTTCTTACATAGTTTTCTGTATGAACAGTTATTGAATTGTCATGATTTATATAAAATGGTAAGAGCTGAAACTATTAACCAGTTTTTAGAAAAACTCTTTGATCCAGATTTTTAATGACAAATCAGGTAACATGTGAAGTCACAAGGGTGACAGCAGCCATTACTTCACCAGAAAGTGACAATGCAGTTAAGCGCTTGCTGGCATTTTTATAAGTAAACATACACTCTGAAACATATAGCTCATACGTAAAAAACCCACCAGGTGGAATTCAGCCTCTGCCATGAATAGTTTTAATCCAATACAAGAGGGGCACAAGAACAGCTGTATGTCAGAAGCAGTAACTTCCTAATGCATGGCACCCCTAGAATTGTCTGTGCTTCAGCCTAAGCTTGGGCTTTCCTCCCTTGACTTTAATGGGATTAGTGATAGGTTTAAAGTTGGGTACATGCTGAAGTACCATGCCAAATCACATCCTTAATGTTGTTCACCTAGTGTCCTGTCCTGCAAGGTACTGAGTGCCCTGGATATCAACGGGACTAGAGAGTGCCTAGCACTTTGCAGAACTTGGCCCTTACAGGCTCCTGACTGCAGGCTGAATGTGCCAGGTAGGAGTCCGGTTATCCAGGAGCACCTGTGCTTAGGATAGCAACATTAGTTACAGTGAGAAACCAGTGAAATTTGTGACCAAAGGAAGTCCAAAACTTTAAGTTACAATTGTTTAAAAACAAAATTGCATTGGCCTGCAGCCTTTGGTTCAGCCAAAACTTCCTTGAATTTCAGTGGGACATTCGCCCGCATGAGGAACACAAAATTAGGTCCTCTAAAGAGAAACTTCAAATACATCCATAAATGTTCGTTTTAACAGAGTTTTGTAAGTGTCTTTATAGTACAACTCCTTTATATTTTTGTTAATTATTTAGAAGCTCAAAAACTGCTGAATGCATTTTTTAAAATTATCCATCAGTTGAATTTTTTTCTTACTGTTTGAAGTGTACTTTATCCCTGTGTGTGTACTTTATCCCTATGTGTGTAAGAGAGCGACCATGTGTCTGTTTTTGTTGTAAAGTCCTGTTTTGCCCCAAATTTGTTGGGTGACGTTGATCAAGACAAAGAACTCCTCAGTGTCCTCATATGTAAAATAGGGATAATGAAAATCATCTCCTTACAGTGGTGTTTTGAGAACCTTCGACGGAATGCACTACATGTGTACAGGATATTATTGCTCTGCTAACACTCCTTAGTATACTTGAGAGAACTGAAGGGAATACACCCAACTGATTGATTGTTATGGACCTGTTATGGATCAGCTCACTTATCTTGTGCTTGCATTGTAAATATTTAACAAGAAGAATTTCCCTTCCCTGCATAGAAGTGCTTCACTGTATTAATATATTTTAAGAAAAGCAATGACATACAGCAACTACGCTCCCACCATACCCAGTCTGAACCCTGGAGTTGTTCTACTGCATCTTTAAAAGCTTCTGAAGACACAGCAACATAACATGAAGGCCAACTGCTGCATGTTGGGAGAGATGATCGGTCGCTTACTTTTCTGAAGTTAATTCAACAATGTGTTCATAAGTCCAGAGTGAGTTCTTAGACCTATTGGGCTAATGGGAGTTGTTCTCTGCTTAAGGCCTGAAGGCCCAGATTGTTCAGACCTCCACTGAAGGATGAATCCAAAGTTCTCTCAAGGAAGAAAGTTTGAATTTTAAGAAGCACTCAGTGTTGGCCCAACTCTTCTCCCATTAAAGTCAATGGGAAAAAGCTCTGCTTGACTTCAATGGGAGCAAAATTAGGCCTACACTGAGTGGTTTTGAAAAATCCCACGCCAAACCAGTGCTGCGAGTTCTTGAACTGGTTTTTGTTTCCACAGCTGAATTCAGGTGAATTATGTTAATCCTACAACAAAAAGAAAGTACTTTTCAAAGCAAATGCAGTATATACTTTTATCAAGAGCTCTTGTATTCAACTTCTGTCTCCGAAATGGATGTTTTCTCCCTTTTGGGGAGGCTGTAGTAGCCTCTGAAGTAATGGGCTTGTGTACATAAAAATACCTAGTGTGTTTAAAGGTAACAATTTAAAGGCAGTAGCCTTGGGCCATCAGGATGATTTAGTAGCTTGGTTGTCTTCGGACCAACAAGATATTTATTGTAGGATTTTTTCTTGAAATCAGCTTCCTGGGGCCTACAGGTGCTAATTAAATCCTCTAGTATTTATAAAGGAAAGGACTTCAGTCTCCAAAACTGCCAGTCAAAATACTAAAGCCTTTCACAGGCCATAAATTTACTTACAAATAGAAACCATCATTGGGGCAGTTGTAAAACTCTCCCTGAGGACTGTCTGTTCTGCAGCACCAACAAATCAGCAAAAGGGATGGTTGTGATATTATGGTCAATGTCTTTGTGGTAAGAATTTCCATTCAGCCAATAAAGAAACTTGTGCTGATGATATAGAGCAGCTACTATCACCTTTCATCAATACTGAGGAGAAAGGAAATGCCGGATACTCCAGATGGGAATCTGCTACATGTACAGTAAGAGATCTGTGTGCATTTCCTGTGATTGTTAATGAAGGACAGAGGGGGGTGTTACTGATCTTTTTGAAGTATTATTTGTGCTAATGGCCACACCCTAGTGATTGCTATTTATGTTACTGTAGTTTACAGTAGTCCATTAATTTTTTCAGTAAACCTTACTGAGACGTGCCTGCTGTTACACGTTCTGCTGCATTGAGGATTAGGAGTTACAGAGTAAATTTCCTCCTGTTTTTCTGCAAAAGTCCCAGCATATTCATCAACACTCATACAGTCTTTCCCAACAGATTTCTGCTTATTTATTAACAAATAAATAAATAAATGGGAATCTTTGCCATCAGCAGTTCAATCTGTTGGGCCTCGAGGCCTCTTTTTCCATCACTTGTGGTGTGGGATGTCTTGAGATTGTGACCACTTCCTTAGATATCTATCTTGTTTTGAGATAGTCGCTTATGATTCATTTAAGTTTCTCTTTGTAAATCATTCCTTCCCACATAAACTTCAGAGGAGAGATCACTTGTGTATTGGATGAATGGTCATGTCTATTGGTAACAGTATGAAATAACAGAGTACAGTTACGGAATCAGGCCATTTGGCTGGAGAGTAAAGAAAGACAACATAGTGTACAGGCGGTAAAAGCTGTGCAGCAATAAGGCAAGGGATTCATATTGTTACCTCGTAATTATTTAATGCAACATTGAGTCAAAATATCCCTGTACTGGTTTTATGATTGAAGAAGAGGTTAATTCTGTGGTTATTAATGTCATGAGCCTGATGTGTGAGCTAATTGCTTCCGCTGGCTCGCCAGGATATCCAGTGGTAGTTTATCTACTCCATGTTTATAGGAGATGTGGGTGGCCGTGTTGCTACATGAGGGTTGGAGGTGGGGCAAAGGCAGGTTCTGAATCTAACCCCAACCTTCTGGACTGACAGCATTGCAGAGGAAGCATACAGCTCCCCAGTGAGAAAACAGTGTATTATGTCATTTACTAGTTACCTGCACTGGCTAACACAAGCAGCAGCATTACAGGCTCTGGGTGAGTCAGGGCCACACAGCGGGGAGTTGGGTTGGCCAAAGGGGTAGTTTGCCTCAGGACCCCATTTGAGAGGGATCCCAAAATGACAGATGGGTGGCCAGGCCAAATTTGAGCCGCATTGTGACTTGGAGCATGGATTTACATTACACCAGGCCTGAGGAGACTCACCAGGCTGAGAGCCCAGAGCTAGGATCAGGGATGCCACTCCCACCATGGTATAACTTCCCCCATCCCTGCAGGGAGGGCAGTGACCCCATAGGCCTGGGCTCTCTCTGACACCCACCCTGTCCCCTATTCTTGAACGCTTTCATTTCCATGGTAATTTTTGGAAGGGTGAGGGCCTCAATTCCAGATTTTGCCCCAGGCCCCCAAAACCTCTGAATAGCCCTGGGGGGAATTGCATTCAATTCTCCTCTGCTGAAGAGAGGGTCACCACTGCAAGAGGCCACTGAAAGGGGAAAGGTAGGTTTTTTTTTTTAAAGTGTGGGGGAAATACTGATGGAGGGGAGAGTATTTTGTTTCCCAGTATGGAAAGGAGGATTATTGAGGGGTTGAGAGTCTGTTCTGAGGCAGGAGAAATCTGAAGACAAAAGAAGACGCGAGTGTGTAAGAGCAGAAGACCTTATTGTCAATGACAGGGGACACTGTCTGAGGGAGAAAGGGACAGTTTTCATTTGGAATAAAAAATGTATCCATGGTTTCTCCATTGCTGATGTTGGGTGTTTTCATTTAGAAAAAAATATTTCACTGCCAACACTAAAAGCAGGACAAGAAATCTTTGAAGCAGATTAAAAGCAGTTAACGTGTTTCAATTTGAGAGTCACAACTGAACAGATAAAATTCTCCAGGCTGTGATCCAAAACCAAAACACAACTGCCGGTAATTTGGTAAATGATGCTGGATTTTTTCCCATCATCTGTAAGACACTTCCTGTGTGTCTTTTAAGCTCTTGTCTGGAATGTTAAGTGAGCAAACACAAAACAACAAGGAGTATTACTGCACTGTATGTCTGGCATTTGCTTGCTGATATTTTAAGCTTTTTATTAGGTACAATCTGACAATGCTGCTTGCACTGTTCTATTGTATGTATCAAATAAGGAGACAACTTTGGCAAGTATGGCTTGCTGCCTCCTCAATTTCTAGTAGAAGTCATGTTACATTGTAAGCTTGAAGAATCCTTGTCCAGGTCTCTGATGGGGTGCACAAATCTCATTCTAAGTCAAGACAGGAAGGGTTTGATAGTCCATCCTGATAATGGAATTAAATTGTCCTCACCCTGTAATGCCTGGCAGAAGTGTAAAGCTTAGAAGGAGGGTAGTCTGTGGTTAGTAATCAGAAGGCAACTGGAGATAATGGGTTCAAAGAGCTGGCTGCCTTGATAGACAGTGGATCTGTCTCATAAGTCTGGAGGCAATTGGATCCCAGAGGCTTGAGACATGCTACCAGCAAGAGAAGGAGTTTTCCTGTGTGAAAACAAACAGACCACCCATATCCCAGCCTTCTTAGGGCCCTCTTAAAATGTGGTGGCTCTAGCCCTTTGTTTGTAGTGCAATTTGGGAAAGCTTGACTGTCCACCAAACTTGACCTATCCAGAGGACAAAAAAAGTTGACCAGTGGGATTGTGGAATCCCTTTGATGGACTCCCAGAGCATGAGTCCAGTGAGGCTGTGTCTACACTGCAAAACAATAGAGCTTGAACCCTGGGGCCCAGCTTGACACAGTTCAGACTTACAGAAAGGCTCCAGCAGTGGGGAGGCAGAGGGATATTACACTGCTAAAAATAGCACTGTAAATTTAAATTACTTTTAAAATAGATAACATTGATAAATACTTTAATAGCATGTTAGCAAGGACTTTGTAGCTCCTCTGACATGAAGGAATTCCAAAGAAACATCAGAAGTTCTTCTCATCTTACACTCTATGTGTCAATATTAGCCTATCGCCAGCTCCACTGAGATTTGGGAACTGTACAGTACTAAACAGTGGGGATATGCTGTATTCTGTAATGTGTCTGAAGAAAAGCACTGAAGAAATGTGTTTCATTAGCAGCTGAATGTTGACATTTCACAAATGCCCCTATAATAAATGTAAATGTAATTATAGAGAGCTGCCACAGTATGCTTTGTAAACTAAGGATCATTTTCATTTTGGTGTGCGCAGAGTTCTTGTATTACTTAAGGAAACTGATTAATGCTGTCAGGAGCAACTCTTATGTTACCAGCACATGGGCTTATTGAAGTCAATGGCAAAACTCTCATTGACTTCAGTGGTGAAGGGTCATGTGTCATGTGCACAAGTGCACAAGAGCACTGAGTCAATTGTTTGAGGATTATAATCTAAAACTTTAGGGGAGAATTTGAATGAAAATTATGTAGAATGGGTTTTAGTACAATGTCGGCAAAGACCTTTAAGAGCAGACAGAGAAACAAATCATATCCTTAAGGGAAAGCTACAATACAACATACATTCTAAGACTATTTCTAACAGCCAAATGCACAAATAGAAAGATCTGCTACTACAGATGGACCTGAACCAAAGCTCCAGATCTAAACATCTCTAAAGTATAGAAGAATCTAGATCTGGATCTGAACTTTGAGTTGGACCTATCTAGAGCTACTTGGAAATTTTTTGACAAAATATATTCCCGACTCCTTTAACATTTTGTAAATGAAAAGTTCAATTTTTCTGTTTGAAATGGCTTTCCTTTAGAAACGTAATTTATAGTAAAACAACTAAATTTAAAAGGCTGAAATCTAAACAAAATATTTCAAAATTATCAAAACAAAATATGCTGATTAATCCAAGCCATTTGTTTGTTTTAATTGGTTTGTGAAAATTTCACTTTTCATCATAGTTTGGGACAGGAATTTTTTTTTTAAATGTCAAAAATTTTCCTGGGACTGGTAAACTGTTTCCTGCCCAGCGTTAGACCCTACTCCATTATATCCTGGGAACATCAAACAGCGTGACTGCCTGACATGACAATGTGCAGGCTTTCAATGTTTTTAACTGTTCTGTAATATTTTTAGAGAGACACCAAATTTGAATTTACAGACATTGAGTAATGTTAAAAAAAAACCCTATTTTCTGATAGGCAGACCTTTAAATAGCATGTCCTGACCTTTTAAAAATGGGTTTTCTCTTCCTCCTGATGTTTACAAAGGCGTGTTGGGTGAATCTGATAGCAATACTACCAACTGTGCTTAAGCCTACCCCTTCTCTCAGCTCATATCTACCTAATGCCTTTTAAGTTTCAGCTTTGCTGCTACTCTTGCTGGTGAACAATCTTGCAGTGCCTGGGGAAGAGTGTTCATGAGAGCAGTATTAACTAGTGTCTGAGACAGGAAATGCAACTGACTATTGACAAACAGGGAAAATGATTGTGTGTTCTGGAATGCACAGAGTCAACAAACTGAAAAAATAATGTTGTCTAATCTCCTTCAGTTACATTAATTAGCAACACCAACAGGTACAACATTTTCAGCTAGAAATTTGATTTTCAAGTTAACAATATCCTTTTAAAATGTACTAATTATATAGGGCAATGCCTTTTGCTCTGTTAGCTTCCTAGTTGCTAACAGCTTCTGCTGGTAAAACTGCTGACCTGCAAACTACTGGCTGAGACAGAATCACATAACCTAAAATTGTAGAGCCCCAGCATAGAGTAAATCTGATATTTGAGGGGCGCATGTTTAGGGCTAGTGTTCTATAAAAGTCCAGAGAAAAATAATCCTATATTAGCGACATCTGAATATGTTGACAACAGTTGAAATTATTCTGCAAGCAATTTGGGTCTTTCAACATGTTTGTATAGGGTCTAGTGTGGTTTGCTCTAGGGGCACCATAATAATATAAATAAACAACAATAATAATTCTATTACAAGTGCACATTTCTTGATTCTTCTTCTTTATTATGTGCTGTCAAAAATACTGTAGGAAACAATATTCTTTGGCGGGGGGGAGGGAAGGAAGTAAATGGTGTCAAATTACAAGTATATGAATATGGTTCTTATACATCCTCAGAGATGCTAGCAACGTCCTAAATAAACATCCTGCAAAACTCATTTATTCAAGACCTCTGCTGCAACTATAGCTGAAGCTTTGCTGCTGACCAAGAGACACATGTGGCTTAGAGTTCATCCCAAGAAGTCTCAGCAGAGGGGAACTGAAGCTACAGCACACTTTAGGCAAAAGGACATATTGGAAGATATCATAAAACACACTAGACTGGGATCTTTAGTTGAAAGGAGAAACTATTATTCTTTGGGTTGAAAAGTGACCTGTGGCTTTAGGCATTATTAATTTTTGATAAATGATCTATCCTTCCCTTTCCCCTTCCCCAATTTGAGGGGCAATTCTTTTCCACCATAAACCTCAATGCTAGACAATACATTTAGTAATTAGTTTATAGCAAGGTATCTTTCATAGCCTCATATTAGAAAGAAAGTATACTGGAGAGTTTTTAAAAATGGCTTCAATTTATTTTATTGGTTGACACAGTGAGATAACTTTATACGTCTTCAGTCTCTGGAAAAGGCTTGCAGCTTACTCCCCTCATTAAATATATTTATATGTTAATAATACATTGATTTAAGATCTTTATTTCCCCTGTTTTATGATGTGGTTGTGGTTTTTTTTAATAGAATATGTATCAGTATGACTTTTGGCATGTTATGAAGGCTACTTTGCTAAAGCACGTTAACTGCTTTGGTCAAGAGCCACGTTAGCTGCTCCATCAATTACACTTTTAAATGCTTGTCACATTAAAAAGCAGCAGCCCTGGGCCATTGAGGATTTTTTCCCCTTCTTTTTAGGCAAAGATTTTTGAGTCCTCTTACTGCTTTTGATCTTCTTCTCCCTCTAGAAATGTGCTTTTTCTTTTATATAGTGGAAAGTTCTTTGTCTAAAGAGAAGCTTTATTACTTATAAAACTCATTGTGAAATCAAAATACTTGAGGTATTTTATTGTAATTTGTATTACTGTAAAATGTTATATTTACCAATTGTTATAGCAGAGTGGGACAGCAGATGAAATACTGCCATTATTCCCTATAGGGAAATACTATGGTATCTTACCACACAACTCCATGGTATCTATTAGCAAGTGTTAACTTTTCCATGGTGACCATTGCATACAGTCACACAGAGCAGGCTAAACTATTTTCCCTAAATACATTTCTTGTTGTGCAGAAGCTTTTCTGCTTCTAAGAGACAGGTAAGGAAGATTCTAAAACAAAATCTCAACTGGCCTTCAAAATCCATGGGTATTTAAAAAACACTACCTTTGTGTTCAGTAGGCCAGGGATTATTGCAATGGATACATTGGATCACAACTGGTATTAAATGAACTATTATGAAATCAGCATCTTTGTCATAGGATAAGGGAGATGAACCAAAAACATGAGAAGGAAAAGAGAAGGACACACATATGAAGGGGGAAAAAAAGTGAACAGTCCTATGCTTTCCAATGTTTCCTACTAGCTAATCTCAAATAACACAGCTGGCAGACATATGAAAGTTTTTATAGTGTATATTTAGGTTTTTCTATGAATTGCACAATAAATACATACATTTGACATCATAGCCAGCTATGTATTTTGCAAGGACGCCTCCTGACACAGTGGCTGATTATGCTAAAGCAGCTTTCCCTGAAGAAAGCAGTCCATCTGGGAATGATATTACAGTGTGGTCAAATCACCAATTTTAGTGCTAAAATGTTGTGCCCTTCCAGACACAGTACAGGGAATGACAGCCAGGAACCTAGAGGAGAAGTAAAATCTCTTACCCACTGTCTAGTTGTTGGGTACCCCTAAGATATATAAAGGGAACCAGATACTCTTTAGGGTTACCAGCAGCAACCCGAATTAATAGCAAACTGCTCTTCTTCTCAGTTAGGTTACCACTCAATGAAAGAGCTCAGCATCTCCTTTTCTACATGTCTCTAATGTTCAGTGCTTAATTTGTAATGAAAGAGGTGCTGGGGCTCGAGCAATTTTTTTACTTTCATAACTGACACAGCAAGCCCAGAGGTGCCGGGGCTATGAACTGCCAAGCCCAGAGGTGCTGAGGGTCAGCCCTGGCACAAATTAAGTGTTACAAATGCTAATGTTACAGTACTGTGTAGCTGTTTGAGCCTCTGTGTAATGTTATTTGGCTTACACGTATTTTATTATATTTGGCTGTTGGTGATAGTTAGATTAAAATTATTTCCAGATTATAATAAAGGCTACCCTAAACTTAATGAGTGCTGTTAGATCATTGACCATATTAAACCAAAATTTTTAAAAGGCCATATATCAAACTGTGAGGAAGCCATTAAAAAACCTGCAGCATTACTGGCTTAAAGCAACTACTGAACCTTGGGAAGAGATTTGTGCCATGTTTCTTATGACACTGTAAAATCACCAAGGATATAAACCAGTCATTGGCACTCTCTCAAAAAACACATCATTGTAACCCATTATAACAGCACCACTGCGACGTGCGCACATAATATTTATAAAAGCGAGGCTATGAAACCAGCCGACAGCTGTGATGTATCATTTTATAAAAGAGAATATACATGACAAAATGTTTCAAAATGAACACTAAAAAAATATACTGCCAATGTTAAAACAATTCAGCTGTTCCTGCATGTCAGCATCAGCTGGGGCTTCCCCAGAATATGCTTGTGGATGACCTTTTTAAAGACATATATCATATATTCATGTATTGACTATGTTTTCAGACAATCTTCTATATCTGTGCGGAATGCTGTGTACTGTATATGGTTATTATAACACTATGTAATACTCTGTTGGGTTTTCAACTGTCTTGTTTTTCTTATAGAAACCAGACACTTCAGTGGCACATCAGCCTGATTTCTCCCCACAAGAGACAACAGACTACTGGCCTCAGCAGTATGGATGCTTTATGTGGGCTCATAGGGAAGACACACCTGGGACCCAAAAGGGCACTTTTCCCCTGCTTCCCCGGTTATATAGCTGTGCCCTTGTGAGACCCAGGGAGATGCAGCATGGCCTACACTGTGCTTCCTGACTGTGTCACAGCTGATTGATTCATCCATGCTCAGGGGAGGGCTTATAAACTTTGTCCCTTCATGGGGCTTCCAGTGGCACCATGGGGTTTGCTGCTGTCAGCTTTTCCTCCACCAGGGTCAACATAGGACCAGATTTCTGGGCCTTCTGGAAGCATTGACCAATACTTTAATGGGAGCAGAGAGGAGGGAATTTCCCCTCCTTGCTGAATTGGCCATGGTGGCGAGTGTTTTTTCACCTTACTCTCAGTGTCATGGGGTCCCCAGGACTCCAGGAGGTTGTGTTAATATTCTTCTGTTGGTTGCAAACATGCATGTGGCCATTGTGGATAAAGGGGTCCATCAATCCTGGCTAAACCTGAGCATAGGACCAAGAATAGGAGAGGGTATCCCCTGCAGAAGATGCGGTCAGGATGATCTCCAGTGATGGGTAGAGCAAGGAATTCTCTCTCCCCTATGTAACTTGTATCGTCACATGAGAGAAGGGGAGCAAGGGATTCAGAACTGGTGTTGGAACATTTTTTTAATTCGCGGGGGAGGAGGGCGATTCAAGAGGTCCCAAGATGAAACAGCTGGTTTTGTTCAGCACAAAGGGTGCAAGTATAAAATGACTTTTTTTCACTCATTAAACTTTCTGGATTCATCAGCATTTGCACGAATGCTCAGATTTGACCCCAGGGGTATCAGCAAGCCAAATTTGAATTACTCATATGCAAATATATTTCTGAATCAGACATTTTATTATTTGACCCATTCTATACAAGGTAGCTGTCTCTTCTTAGCAATAAAATGACTTTTGCAGAAGGCCTGACCCATCTTAGCCTCTAATTCTTGAGTAATGAGCATTTTCTGAAAGACTGTCTAAAGGACTGGTGCATAAAAGACTGGTGCTAGTATGCCCTAGGCTTAACATGCTGTACCAACTGGCAGTTAAAATGGGATAAAATCTGCTAAAGTTTTAGGTTCGTAAACATGCCTCAAAGTAGCCCATATTCGTCATTTGTATATGGTTGTGATATTTCATTCAAAGCATGCCTTGTAAGATACCATATGATCTGCTGAAACTCATTGTTATGTCAATATATTTGTATCATCATTGTATATGGAATTATGATATTATGCTATATGGTTATTATTGAAGTATGTTGGGTGGCCAGGAGACACCCACAGCTAGCTCTTCAGGGGCAACAAAGGAGGTGACCCTCACCCAAACAGGCATTTAGTGACAATCACGAGCCATTAACCAGCAGGGAACTGTAAACAAGAGATTTACAATTCTGTAAGAGATAGGTGTGCAAGCACCACACAATGAGGATTTTTTCAACGCTGTGACTCACCCAGGCCCACCAGGACATGTCTAGGCCAGTATCTTTCCTGGGACATGAATTGAAAATATAAAATAAGGAACAGTGGTATTATGAGATGACCTCTCCTCCTCCTCCACTTACTCTGAAGGCAACAAGAACGCTGGGAAGACAAAAACTTTGAACTGGGGAGATTGGTCTCAGGCTGAGAAGGGAATTCAGCCTGTCTATTCAAAACTGTAACCTGCTGCAACATTCAGGGGGGGAGGGGCGGGGTGAGAAAAGCTGTTTAAATTCTAAACTTTATCAGACTAAGATTTGAATCAGACTGTGATTTTACTTTTATTTCTTTTGTAATCATCTTTATCTTATATCCCTACCACTTACAATCACTTAAAATTTATCTTTCTGTAGTTAATAAACTTATTTTAATGTTTTATCCTTACCGGTGAGTTTGTCTAAACTGCTTGGGGAATCTGCTCAGATCACAAAGGCTGGTGCATGTCCACTATTCTTTGTGGAAGTGGCAAACAAATTAATGAGCTTGCATTGTTCAAGAGAAGCTTTTGAGCAATGTAAGATGGTACATTTGTGGGGTACAAAACTGGGGGGATTTCTTGGTGTCTCCCAAAGTACAGTTCATGAGTGGCTTCGAGAGCATTCGTGTAATTTAGCTGGCTATGTCCCTGCATGTTGTTGACTGAGTGATCACAGCATCCGGAGAGGTATGCTGCTTGTCACTAGCAAAACATCATGAGAGACAGCCCAGGCTGGAGAGTTAAGGGGGCACAGCGATCCCACAGTTCCGGGATCCCATCACACACACATTTTCAAAAACAACTTACAATATCAGTGGTGAGTGTAAAATTGCATGTTAATTTATTTGTATCCTGTGATTGCACGCGTTTAGAAGGCTAATTTACAGATTCCACCTGTAAACTTTAAGTGCAAATAATTGTGCCCACATGTGCAAGTACAACATTACATCTGCAATATTAGAGCCCAGGCTGAGGCCTGCTCAGAATTAGGGCTGGACTATTTATTTTTTATGGGGCCATCTCTGAAATAACTGTTGGTCACAATCTAGATCTAGGACAAAGATCCAGGCTTCCTGCTATTAGTAATAAGACATTATGAACGAATGCATCTGACTGGAATTCATCAAAAGAATAAGTAAAAATTAGTACACATTTGGTAACAATTTGATTCCAAGTTTAGCTTTTTTTCAGTAAGGATTAATGATCAATACTGGAAGATGTAATCTAACTTCAACCTGAATAACAGAAAATCTGCTCTTTACATTTAAATTTATAAAGTTAAAGCTGGATTTAGAAAGTGGCAATTAGTTTTTTAACAAGACATAGGAAAACACCTTCATTTTCCTCTGACCAAAATTATACTTGCTTAACACTTTATTTTAATAGGTGTACAAAAGTCAGCTGGAAGTTTAGGTACAAGATTTGCTGTAGGTAGGAATAATCTATAAAACAACAAATAAGATGTAAAGAATCCTGAATGTATTTGTCAGGCATATTATAAATAAAATCCAGAGATCACCCTGGTTCTGGGTCAAAATTGTACAACAGCCAATAAGATTTCACGGTCAATCTATTTTTTAACCCTGATTCAACCACAAATTTGAACCCTGAGTCTCATGCTAATCTGTATAAAGCCACCACTTTCTATGCTCCTTTTCAGAATTGGTCTCAGTGAAGTAGTTGAAAAGTTTTTTTTTTAAACTATAACTGTCTGTTGTCAGATACTCCCGGGTATGAATCTCTGCTCTAAGTGCCTGTATGATAGTTGTGTTTAGTGTGGGGGGAGGGGCTGAATATTGTTTAGTCTGAGTATTGACAAACATTTAAAAGATGGCCTTAATGCTAACGAAGAAGGGAAATAAACACTTTATTGTCAAAGGGTTCAAGTCTCAGCTGCCAGAACATACACAATCATCCAGGAATCACAAGTCTCCTAGAAAGCGTCTCCACAACCTAATATCCATTAAAACTTGGTGACTGCCAGAAATGGAGCTTTGATGTTCCGGTTCAGACTCAAGGGGAAGTTGTCTTTAAATTTCAAAATGCACAACACAGATAGCATGGGCAGAGATGTGTCGCTTTTTGAGGCTCACATTCTTCAGGTCAACTTGCTTTATTGACTTCAACCGGAGCCTCACTGAAAGCAAGAAGCATGTGGACTAACAAAAAGGAAGTTGGATGCTGTTCTTGGCCTCTGTCTACCCTCTTCGCTTAGGGTTTTTTGGTTTGTTTGTTTTTTAATTTCTACAATAATTTATAATATTTATTCTTAAAACAATATACTTTCTCAAATGGCAGATTATGTTTCCATAACCTCTTCTGCATTAAGTGCAGAATATATAAAGAAGCATTTTCCAGCTGGGTGAGAGTTCTCTGTCTCAGGATAAATTCTAATAAATGCCTACAATTTATAATTGATACTTTCAGGATAGTCTCAAAGAATTTCAAGCAATCTAGAATTCAACAGCAATCAACAGAATCAAGACAAAGTGAAATGATTACAGCGGAACATACTGAAAAGTGAGATTTAAATTGATGTTGCATATTATTCATTTTGACAACCACAAACTCATATTAAAGATAGCAAAGACTGAGGAGACAGCAACTAGATGGGGTAATACTAATTTATTACTAACAGAAAAACAAATCTGAATTTGAATGGATGCAAATACTGCTCTGTGAGAATTATAAAATACATTGCAGTTCTCCAGCACCTTTGATCAAGAGAGGCCCCAAAATGCTATTCATACTTTATATACAATGGTAACCCCAATACCTACCACTGAAATACAGCTGCCCCTGGGTGGAAATACAGTAGACTTTTCACAACAGCAACTCTACACAATAATGATTAGAAGGCAAAGTGAGAAACATCTTAAACTGAAACTGCACTGGTGCAGAAACATGTTTTATTACTTGGGATTAGAGGGACTGGATTTCAGAAAAATCTAGAATAAACTCCTGACCACACTACACATTTACTGTGTGATGTTAGCCAAGTCACTTAATTTACCTGTTCCTCAGTTTTCCCCTCTATAGAATGGGAATAATACTTTCTCACCCAATTTGTTGTGAGGTTTAATTCATTAATATATAAAAGGCTAGGAGATCCTTGGCTGCAAGGTGAGGCACAAATTCATAGTATTAGAACTCAGAGCCTTTGTTTAGTTTCTTCCTAAATCCAGCACCTCCAGTAAAAACAAAAAACATGTCCACTTTCATCTTATGTGGGCAATGATCCAGTACTAACACAGTGGGCAGAGTGCATCTCCTGAGTCAGCAGCAGTACCACTCACTAAAATGCCTGGTTTTTGTTTTTACGATCACCTATCCAATTACTGATCAGGCAGAACCCTGCTTATCTTATGAGAGCTGAAAAGATCAAAGCAGAAGGTACTATGGCTGCAGGCCCTTTCTCTTTTAGACGAGGCTAAATTCCCTTTTTAAAATTAACTACCTACATCTGGACTGAATGGGAACTTATCTTTGAATCTTCTCCAAACAAAGAAGAAGAAGAATCAACTGTTCCCATTTTTAGTGAGAGGAAGAAACGTAATGGTAGTAGGAATTCATTCTAATATCACCCCTGCCATACCTGAAAGCAAAACAGTTGTTACTACAAAGGGCCTGGTGCAAATAGATAGTGCCAGCTTTCAGGGTTCATCTAAACTGACCTTCAGATTATCAGAGTGGTCAGCCATGGCCAACCCCAAAACATTTCCTGGGGTTTACTTACAAAAATCAAGGAGCTACAAGAGACTTGCTGAACTTCACCCATTCAGATCCATCCATCCTGTTCCTCCTTCCTTTTACAGTCTATTTAATGTGTTACAAGCGCTTTGGGACAAATACCTTGTCATCTTGTGCTGATTGTAATGTGAGCACTGCACAAATAATACACTCACTTAGAATCAGAGATGTCATTTTCTGTTAGGCCACCTGATTCTAATCCCAGGTATATCAGTTACCAAGTGGTATCCGGTGGTAATGGTTAAAGAGGGATTGTAGTCAGGCAGTTCCAGCCTAGTGTAGTTGCCCTTCAGTGTTTGGGGAAGGTTGAGGGAAGTGATCCCTGACAATACTCTCTGTAAAAGGCTTTGGAATTGTTCAGTGTGACAGTCACTGTTGTAAATGTAAATGACTACATAATTTGGGGACATCTAACCAGAGGTACTGTAAGAATGGTGTTCTGCAATCCTTAGGCCTTACCTACTATCACAGTTGTTCAACTCAGGGGGGCAATCCAAATGAATGAAGGGTTGTGGCACCATTTGCCCTGCTACCCTGAGTGCCTCACAATGCTTTGCTGCTCTAGCTCCCTATATGGGATGCTCACAAGCATGCAAGTCACACCCTGAGTGTCTGTGTGCTAGATAGCCCTGGTTCAGCAGCCCTGACTACAGCCCCACTCTGGCTTCCATCAGCCTTGGTTACAAGCAGCAAGGTGGCCCCGAACATGCCCAGTCCCAAACTTTGCCAGAACTGTGTGCCCTTCCTGGACAGTTTAAAGAAAATGGTCCATTTGTTCCTCTAAAGACACAAAAGCACATCACAGCATATTGACTTAACTGGGCTAAATATACCCTTCTGTTTCAACACAGCACTGAGTTAGTTTATAGTAAAAATAAAACAAATGTATTAACCTGTGTCCTATTGTTACGTGATTCCAAGTCAAAGGAATAAAGTTAGAAAGGGTTACAAGCAAATAAAACTGAAAGCATGCATCTAAAACTTAATTTAGCAAGTTACAGGCTTTGTTCAAGATGGTTTCTCCCCTATATTCAGTTTCCAGAGACTTCACCCCCCTTTGGATGAAGGGCTCATCTTTCTCATCTTGCAAGTGTTCTATTCCCTTGTGTCTGTCTAGTGATACATGCCAAAGATGGCTTGTGTCTTTGCTTATATCTTCCAAAGTTCAATGACTTTGTTTCAAGAGGCAGGATGACTTCATGCTATTTTCCCCTTCCTGTGAGTTTCCCATGCCCTCGTATAATTTCTATGTAAATGGGGCTTCCATTGTTTCTGATTCCACTATACTTAACTTACATCAGAGATGAGTAGATAGCTGTGACATTCCCTCCTGTCTGGGCAGACTGTATAGCTAATATCAATGAGTATCCATAATTCCTTGTATAGTGTTAATACATACATTTCACAATGCTATTAATCACCAATGCATCATTAGCTTTCAGAAAAGATCTCGCTCTATATACTTTTATAATACAATAATATTGCATATAATCAGTTGATTCAGTTGCTTATCACCTGAGGGTCAGTTCCCACCTCCCATCTTTAAAGATCAGTAAATCTTTGCAATGTATTCTTTGAAAAGTAAAACCCAGACCAAGGTTCTCTCTCCAGTTGGGTGTAGATGCCATGCTGTCTTCTCCCCGACTTGTAAGCTTTGATGGGTCTGCTTACATGATGTGTAAAACAAATTCTCATTCTCTTGTGAAGTACTTTAGAAGTAATTCCCAGGAGGGAAGAACACATTCCTTTGTCTAGTGCAGACCAGTTTACCAATGCTCCCTGGTATACCAGGTTGACACTCACTGTAGTCATAATTTCAGCATGTATTCATAACTCTTAATGCCCACTATGTACAAATATCACACCAGAATATTAATAATCAATGACTTATTGTTTTTAAATGACACCTCACAAGGCGTATTTTGTGCAGATTATTACAATAGTGTATAGGGTGTGAATACAGGGGTACTTAGTGCACAGATACCCAGTCTTATTACCAGCCATAGTCATTTCTGAGGGTTGGAATGATGATATTGTAGTATACAGAGACAGGGACTATTTTATTATGCTCATTAACTGATGGAAGTGGCAGGTATTTTAAATCTACCACATCTGTAGTACTACTGACATTTCACTGAAAAGTAAAATATATTATACAATATTCAGGGATGGCTGCCTAAGGAAAGGGTTTACTTGAGAAAGACAGCTTTCGGAAACTGAAAGAAATAGTCAGGCCTTAAAGGACTGATCAGCCAATGAGAGATTTTTCTGATGATATAATGCTTCTAGTCTTTGTTTCACTGCTGAGTATGTCATTCGATACCCTGATGGAGTCTGGAAGAAAAGTTGTAAGAAAACTCAGAAATTGCTCTGCAGTACATTACGTTCAATTAACTTATTAAACTAAGTTGTTTTGTAACTCATCTTTGGGTTATTAAATACTATTTCTTCAGATACAACATGATTTACTTTTCACTTAGTAGATGTCAAAATTTTATCTAGAGATGACTGCAAGGGCAATAAGTCTTTTAAGTAACTGTCCTCTGAAATCTGAAGGGCCTATTCTCTCCTCTGAAGCTACTCATAATTTCTGTTATTGTCAATGGGAACTACATGTGCATATTCAGTAAAATGTAGACCTTGAATGGGTGCCTCCCAATTTTGAGAAGATTATGGTAGTGTTGAACATAGGAAATCACTTTACTTAATATCACACTTAGAACAGTACTTCCTAGGGCAGTTCTAAACATGTAGCATATGTTTGGGTACACTTAAGAGCTCTATGACCAGTCTAGAGACCAGGCTGAGTTACAGTCATCTTTCTCCCAAGATTATAAAGCAAAGGCCAGCGCCAACTGCTCTAAAATAGCTCCTCATTACAGAAAGAATATGGTAAGGGAAAGACCAGATGGAAAGGGGCGTCCAAAGAGTTGAAAAGTGGACTCAGCAGCTCTCATTGATATAGTGGGTTTGAGTACATCAGATAGAATAGGCTAAGACACTTTAAAAATTAATGAGCTGTTCAAGTTTAGGATTACTCAGATGGACAACCATCAGATGACAAAACTGCATATGAAAACAAACATTGGAGAAATTTAGGGTCCTAATATCTCCCCGTACTTATACCATTGTAAATCAGTATCTACTTAATTGAAGTCAATTGAGTTACAGTAGTATAAATGTGAGGAGAATGTGAGGAGTAACATATGATTAACACCTTAAGGCCCCTTTACACTACCACCTAGGTATAAAGTGGCCTTAATGTAAATTAGAGTCAGGTCTTTTCTGAGCAATGTTGTTGGGAATTAAAAACGGTGACTAGACACTAGATTAGATGCAAGATTTTAAGATACAAAAATCTCTTGAGGTATTCTTACAATGTTGCTTAAGTATATAAACCATACATTTTCCAGACATAAGAAAATTAAATGTATACACTATGGATTGTTTTAATTTTCAAATAAATATAAAGTATTTACAAAAGAAATCCAGACACTTGTCTTACATACAACCTAAAATAGGGTATTTTCCACCTATAATTTAATAAATCTATAGCATAGTACTTAGGGTTTTGTATGTTATCCCTGGCCTTTAACAATCTTCTTCTTTGTCAGGGTACCACTGCAGAGTGACTGATTTTTTCACAGGCTGAATTCTCCATATCTATTCTCATCTAATAAATTCATCCCTCCAATCAAGTAAAATGAAGAACACACTCTGATAAGCCCTTGCATTTGCATTTACCACTTCCACAAACCAGCAATACCAGTTCTGAAAAATCTTGGGACAAACAGACAAAAATTACTTAAACTAAATAGGTACTGTGATGTGGCCTGTGCCCCACACTGGCAAATAAAGCGTTAACAGGGAGCCCGAGGAGCCAATTACCCAGCTGCGGAGAATGAGACTGGATGGTTCCTCCAAAGGAAAGACTTCAGGGCCATTGAGGGAGGACAGACAGGAGAGCTGCAGGAGGGAGCTTATACTCTGGGATTGGCACTGAAGGAAAGAGGCAACAAAGGTGAAGGGAACATTTAATATGCATAAGCAGGATCTACACAGGCCCGTTATTGTGCAATGCATTGGTCCACATTAGAATTTACACTCCAGTAATGCATATTACCCCACTGTGCAGACAAGCCCTAAGAGACACCTGAAGAAGGCTCCTTGGTTTAAAAAAAACCCCAACCAGCTAGGAAAAGCTTCATGGAGAAATGAAACTTCAGGGAGAAGGGACTGGAGAGCACAGCTCCACAACAGATGCCTGCAAGCTGGCAAAGTAAGAAGCTCAGGGAACAAGAAAAGGATGATGAGAAACACACCCTAGATGCTTATCACAAGGACCCTGGACTAGAACCCAGAGGAGAGGTCAGAGGTCAGGCATGGGTTCCCCTACAACCCTCTTGCAGGAAGGGCAGTGTAAGCAGGAATGGGGCAAGGACTATTGAACCTGGACTAAGGCTGAAGGCTGGCTATGTGGTCTCTTAGACTTTGTTTTTTTGTTTGGACTTATTTGGGTACTCCAGAAAGGGACAGGCCATAGGGCTAAGACACAGAAGTTGCAAATTACAATGTCTGATGCCAGGAGGCACTATGGCAGTGGGGGCAACCACTTTAAGGTACATCTAAAAAAACTGTAAATGAAAAACCAACACTAAGCAATCGTCGCGTGGAAGAAAGGACATGGCAACACAGGGTCGGAGCCACTGTTTAAAATTTTATTTTGCCAAATATCTTTCCTCCCCATACTCCAAGAACTGCTTTATTCACTTAGTGCCAGAGTGTGAATTCCCAGTGGTGAGCAGTTATTTATCCAGGTAGTCTCATTGACTTCTATGGGACCACTCAGGTGAGTAAATTGCTTACCAAAGGGGAGCAACAAGATACTGGACAAAACTGGGTCAGCATTACTTCGGGCACTGCTGTCCCACAGATAAGATGACCAGTGTATCAAAATGAAAAAACAGGACAACTGCCAGTCAGGGTTGGTGGGAGGAGGGGTGACACCTCTAAGAGCTTTATAGAG
This sequence comes from Natator depressus, assembly GCF_965152275.1. Taxonomy (NCBI): domain Eukaryota; kingdom Metazoa; phylum Chordata; order Testudines; family Cheloniidae; genus Natator; species Natator depressus. The sequence goes on along the minus strand of NC_134244.1, from coordinate 43,048,931 downwards.
AGCTAGGAAATAGTGTAATTACAGCACCAATAAGATACTTCATTATTTAAACATAAACAAAAACATGATTTAGAGTTTTTCCAACTTCAAAGCTGATAAAACATCAAAATGTCAATTTTTTTAAAAAAAACCATCAAAAATTATTTTAGAGTAACCCTAAAATACAAGCTGCTCCATTCATACATCACACCACCCTGGCCTGTTTCCCACCCCCTTCTCAGCTTCTCCAGTAAGGAGCCTATTTTCTGCACTCATCCCCTTCTTGCTACTCCTGGCTGGGCCTTTCTCCTGTGCCCTGATGCTGTTGCCCTAGCTGGGCCCGATTCCTGCAGCCTTGGTAGTGTTGCTGGCACCACCCGCCAGTCCCCTGAGGTAGTAGTCTGGTACTGGTGCTGCCACTGCCACTAGTGGCCTCTTCCTGAAAGTGTGGGGGGGGCTATGTAACATGGCTGCCCAGAGTTTGCCGCTGTGCCATCTGCTAGTGCGGGATGTGGGGGAGTTGTGGACTATAAAATAGGATATTAATATATGGGGTTTTACAGCTCCATATTTCCAGGATGGAGAGCTGAAAAATGGAACTGTCCAGGAAAAACACCAAAGGCCCGGTCACTTTACCCATAGAAATACCTGTAGGGTGAAGGAATAATGCTACAGAGAGCAGCCATCCTTCCCACTCAGCTCAACTGTTATTATTCAGTTTTAGGTTTTTATATTACATCAATCTCCATGGTGTCTGAGCACCTTCTGTCCTCCTCTACCACACTGAACCTCTGCTTCCATGGTGTGAAAAGTGGGATGAGAGGGAACAAGCCAACAGTCGCGAACTCTTCCCACCCTACTCAGCCACCTAAGACTAACCTACTAGATCTAGGTCTCCTTTGCTCATGAAAGCAGACAGACAATCTAGCCTCCCCTGAAATGTACCCAACAAACCAGTTTAATTCAGAGGAACTGTGCTGTGTTGTTAAAGACCCATAATCTGTCATAGTCAAGTGAGAAACTAAATAATTCACATCAGAAAATCATGCATTGTTTTAAAAAAGATATTCAGTACATAACCACATTCAAACAGTGTTATGAAGTTGACTTAAAGCCAGAACATTCTATTTAAGTAAACTTAAAGTATGCTGTTCCACTTTTTTTTTTTAAGTTTGAGGCCAGAAGGATCAGACCTAACCTAGAATTTCCTGAATCATGTGGTCTAATGTATATTAAATATTGTTTTTAAAGTTGTTAAGTAAATATATGATAAACTATTAATCCATGAGGAGAGGAACTGGTCTTTTCAAATAAATTCACTAATCTTCAAATATTGAATATTATAACACGGTCAAATTTCACATTACTCTTTATCTAAGTGAACACATAGTTTCAAGATATATTTAGGAAGGAAATGTGTGTTTATTGATCGTATGAGTGAAATGACTTTAATTAAGGAAACAGGCTCACTGCCAAAAAGTGCATACATAGCTATTAGTATGAGCTGCTTACTATAACAGCACAAGAAGTCATTATCAAAAGCAGATACCTAAGTTGGCTACAGCATACAGTCTGGTCAGACAAATCCTAATACTGTACCTTTTTGTGACACATAGATGCTCTTCACTTTGAAAGCAAACTCAACTATACACAACCCTGATCTTAGTTTTTTCTGCAGAATGCTATGTAAAACCCTTTAAGCTTGAAAGCAAAGCTAATTGTGAGTCCTCTAACTGAGCAAGATTCTGTTGTGAAGATTTTGAGGTCATATGATACAATGCATCTCACAATTTCAAGATGGGATATGGAGAAGAAAAGCTGAGAACCTTTCAAAGAGGCAATGTAAATACCTTCCTATTAGTTTGCACTCTTCTAAAAATGGTTGTGATTCATTACATTTTTCTCCAGGTTTGGCTGAGGTTACATTTCATGTTCAAAGATAAAGGGAGTAATTGGGAACCAAAAATATTAAGATTGTGCAATATGTTTTTGGCTACTGTCACTTACAAAGTTCTAGATGTTTCAGTTCCTTGCATGAAACATTAAACTGAAAATGCTACACAAACAACAGTAATAACTAGTGAAGATGAAACATCAGTTGTTTGGATTTGGTTTATTTCATATCTGCATTCAAACATTCTGATCTGTATTCACACCGCTTAGTCTAGGCCTTGGTCTGGGAATCCCGTGGGAATTTTAACAATTCTTCTGGTACATCTTGGTTCAAGTTGTTTGGCAAACAACAAAATAGCCCCTCTCATGGTATTTTAGTGCTTCCACACAAAACCAAGGAGAGGAGCTCCATAAAAATGAAAAAAGTTAGCTTTGTGACCTTTAGGAAAAAGTTAGTTTGGGATACAGTATGATTTTAAGGGGAAAGCTCAGTGAGCTACTTCTCCAGAATGGCTCATATGTCAACTCTGCAATTCAGAACTGAACCTTAGCCTGGTATTAAGTGTGGTACTGTGCTGGTTGAGTTGTCCTGTTTTGGATGAGAAGTAAAACTGTTCTAAGTGTAGGGGCCCACTATACTATGGGGTCTCAGTTTAATGATAGCTAGTGAGAGTATGTGTCTGTGAATTACACCAAATATGTACATGTATGAGTAATAGCCATATAATAAATTGCATTTGTTGTGCAACTCGGAGTAGGTAGCCTGCTCTCTGCCCACTAATCCACATCCCTGGGATTAATTCTAACATTCTAAACCCCTGATCAGACCACACTATCCATTTTTATTTAAACCAACCTGCCAAACAGAGGTTCCAGTCTTTCCCCTCCATGGTAGAAATGGGATTTTTATACTACTGAAAATGGGAGAACCCTAGTTTTCAAATGCTTGCTTCTAGCCATGGAAAATGTTGCGATATCAGAATTTAAACTTATATCACTTATATTTGGAAAAAACTATTTTAAGTCATTTATAGAGATATTTCAAATGGATTAATTTTACATTTTTTCTTCCTTTGAGCCCTGCATAATTGAGATAAAATCTTGGCCCCACTGATTTTGGTGAGGCCAGGATTTCACTCGGATTCTCCATGAGGCAGTATAAAATAAATATATTTTTGAAAGGTTAAATGCTCGAGCAGCTTTGCAGTGAAGCAGTATATACAGAGCACACAATGATGCAGAATGGGATAAGGGTTTATCAACACTTGTCTGGGAAAACCTTCATAATTTACTCAGGGTATTCTCATTCTTGATTAATGCAACAATCACAGATGAGTGCCAATAAAATCTTTATGTCATACCACAGAATCATGGTTTTCATTGTATAGTGTATAAATGAAACAATTTTTAATATTTATAGTGTAAATGATATATACACACTCATCTATAACACATGCTCACACACTCGTGTGTATGGATCGCTCCCATTCGACTTGAAAGTATCAGACTGTATCCAGGACATCTGTAAAACCAGTAGCCAGTACTTAGCAAACATTTGACAAGTCATCAATAAACATCTGTATTGAGCCTTGGAGAAAGGCTGTGCAAAGGTCCTCCGGAGAAGACATATAACCAGCAGCTGCTTTGGGTTAAATCATTTTACAGATTTGAAGACATAGTTGGGATTTTAGAGCTGTAGACTTGTAGTACATTGAGTCACCAGTAAGGGGAACCCTCTTTGCAGTAAACCTTCAAACCTTTACTGCTTTGATTGAACGTGTGGTTATAAAGATAATGTGACATTTTGGTTCCAAAAAAATTATGTTTAATCAGAAGGCAACCAGAGATAAGCAGTTTAAAATGAAATCTGAATTACAATTTCAAGTCTCCACTTTTTTATACTTATCAATGAGATTGAAGAGGAAATGTGAATGAACCTGCATATCAAATACAGGCATTAACCCGTAACAATCTTAAATAAAAGAAAAATAAAGGGAAATAGGTTTTGTCATATTACTCAGAACTTCAGAATAAATTTCTCTATTAACTGGCATTCTTATTAAAATAATGGAAAATAAATGGTTTATATGATAACATAAAACTTAGTAATTTTACCCATAACCGAATCAATCTGCATTTTTAGAGCCAGAGAAACACAACAATTTGGAAACCTAGAAATTAAGGTTTTAAATATTCTGATAATTAATAGTCCTGGGTAAATATAAAGATAAGCCTCACTAATATAGGTGCACCAGGATCAACTCCTGAAAAAAGTTATGATAGTTTGAGACCCATAATTAACCCTTTTGCCGCCCTGTGTATGTTTGATTCATGACTAGATTGCTATGTTTGCGGCGTATGATTATACAATGTGCATCTCCAGAAATGATAAAATGTTAATATGGTGTAATGGACACAAGTGTGAATATTTGTAACCTGAGTGGGGAGTAGGGATGGTTTCACGGATTGAGTAGAAGTGGTATATGTTGAAGAGTGGTGTGCATTGCAGCATCTCTTTTGGTGAATAATCCAGCTATAGACTCACGTATATAAAATGTGAGCTACTATGGAACTGTTGCAACTAATGTGCAAAGAATCACCTCCTCTCCCTTTCCTAGTGAGTGCTCTTCCATTCAACTCAGGCTAGAAAAGACTCTTCATTTACCCAGATTTTTTTACCTAGTAGTAAATATTTAACTACATGGAACCACAGGCTAGTGCAGAGATTTAATGCAGGCCATAAAATCTAAAAGTAAATACCACTCTAAGTCAGAAACCAGAATTTCTGCCATGGTTGTTCAAATACCCTTCCCTCTCGACAGCCAGTGAGAGTGGCTGCCTTTCTCTAACTTTTGAATACACCATAAATGCCTACACAGACTGACAGCACATCAATATTAATTAATAATTCACAACTCTGTCCCAATTTTTCCCTGCATGTAATCACAACTCTAAATCTTTGAAAACCTTCCTTTAGCTAGCAGGAGAGAAAAACCATTTCACTCCTTCCACCCTACATTGTTTTCAGTCTCTTCTGAGGTGCATCAGCAAATATATGGGAAAGTCTGTCTTGGATGTTTCTAGATGTTCCAGATGCTTAGTGCTGTAATGCAGTTACATATTGCAGATGGGTGCTTTTATTCCTCATTGGAGCCATTCCTAGGATGCACCGTGTTTTAGTTATAAAAATGTTAGGTAAGTGGAATGCTTTTGCCAGCTGCACCTAGTTAGGAAGTTGCAGCCCTAGCTTTCAAATATGGATCTTGCTCCCGTAATGTAATCCATGCCTTCATCACCTCAAGATGAGTCATTGCAATGTGCTATATGTAAGGTTACACCTTAAATCCACTGAGAGAGTGAAGTTGGTGGATCACTGATTTTAGTGAATCACTTATTAAGTGGCATACCCTGCTAGCAGGGCAGCTCCTGTGCTCCCACAGCTGCATGGACTGTAGCTGCAGTGCCTGCCTATTGGTCTCTAGGAGAAGCTGAAGGTCTTGATTTGACATATGAAGCCCCAGATGGCCTAGGGCATCATCTCTCTTCCTGAGCATCCTTCTACGGTGAAGGTCAGCAGGTCTTGCAAAAGTGCCATGGTTATTTAATTATTATTTAATTAAGAGAGAGGGTGGCAGATACAGCATTGACTGTGAGGGGTCTTTGGCTCTGGAATTCACTCCCTCATTGGTCCAAAATAGATTGATAAGTAGGGAGGGCTGAGGATATGTGGTGCATTGGGATGGGATGCATCTTGCACATGTATCTACTAGCTGATATCTTAATTGCTATGCTGAATCAGGGTCTGTGTCCCCTGCTGTAACCACCGGACAAAACTTCTTCTCTGTGGCAGTAGTTTCCTTACCAAGAAATAATAAGAACACATTTATTTGATTTCTTTGTAGGTATTTCTATTGCACTCCTCACTGCATTATCTGAGCACCTCAAAGACAGCAGTGAATTAAATCTCACCCCTGAGAAACAGGAAAGCATTATCTCCCCCATACATCACACCCTTCCTTCTATACAACACATCCCTGGTCAAAAGACTTCTTTGGCTTCCCAACTATTGCCTTCCCAGTCCATGGATTTATCCTTCCCATGCTCTGTCCATCTCTCTGAACTCCTATCTTCCTTCTCAGCACACAAACCTACATCCTTTTAAAATGACTGGGTGGAATCTTGGTCCCATTTAAGTCAATGGAAATGTTGCTATTAAGTACAAAATGATTCCTTTCTGTTCCTTTTTAGCTCTCCATAGTAGCCATAGGCTATTTCTGAGGTTGTACTTGTCTGTGCTTCAACAATTCCATGCTTTCCCAGTACCATCTGAAAACGTACTAATGTCCTGGGATTCCTAGCTATGTCTCTAATCATTCAAATACTGTGCTCTGGGATCTTCATTTTCCTTATAATAAAAAATCACCTTACACTTATATATTGAAAACAAGCATCAATTCATCCTCTACTGGAATGCAGCCACATCTGAGATGGAACACACACACACACACACACACACACACACACAACACACACACAAGTGTTCACCCATTCATATCAGCGCTATAAATTAGCTTAGGGTATGCGTACTATGGGGGAGCTGCTCAGGGAGGGAGAGTCTCAATGGCACAGTCTAGCCTCATGGTTCAGCACTGATAAAAGGGGAATACTGCTCCTGACTGCATTTCCACCACCCAGCTTTCCATGGCGCTCTCCCAGCCAAGCACTAAGCAGACCCATACTTGCTTAACTAATGACATCTGATGAGATCACATCCGGAAGCAAGGCAGCTGCCTACTAAGCATAAACTTCTTGAAACTTGACAATTTTACCTTTCTTCAGATCTTTCCCGGTATATCAACAGCTACCATATATATGGCATATTGTAATCCAAATACTTTAGATGCATTGATTGTGAATCATTTTTTAAAAATTATTTGTGAAGCCTACTAACAGAACACACTGACTCTTTATGTAAAACTCAGTGTCAAGCAAATTTCCATGATCAAACTTATTTTCAAAATTTGCACAGCACACTTGGGTTAAGTCAAGAACAGGGTTATCTGCAAGACTGTAGGAAGACAAGACCCTCTCTTCAAAGACCTTCCAAATGAAACAGATAACCAGGAGATGAGAGAGGGAGAAAGATGCAATATAAAGGCAGAGTGGGATAGTGGTGATGGTTAGGATGCATCTCAGTCCCATGATTTTTATTTGGATTTCTTTTTCTTAAGCTTCCCCCTCTCTCCTGTTGTGTGGGTGCGTGCTAAGGATTCCCTTGTCTCAGTTTCATTCACTTTTGTTGTCATTCAACCCAGGTGTAAGGTGCATATCCTGCAAGTAGCTCACAAAGTCTGAAGCATCCCAAAAATTATGTTGGGATGATGTGATGATTCTCATATCATCAGAAAGTACACTTTTGGTGACAAATTTTCCATTAGCTTAATTTGGCCCTCTTGGGGCTTCATGAATGAGCAACCAAAATAAATAATAACAAAATACAAACAAAAGCGGAATTTGGGGCGGGATTTTTTATACTTAAATATAATTGGGCTGCAGATTTTAATCTACATTATGTGTACAGTGTTTTAAATAAAATAACATTTTTACTTTACATTAATATTGACATTGCAACTAACTCCTTCCTAAGGGTTGGCTGGACCAGTCAATATTGCTCTGTTAAAGCCATTACAAGGTGTTTAGTCAACGATCTGTTCATGAAAGTCTCCATACTGCTCCAGATAGCTCAACGCTGGTCTCTTTATCAGAATGTGTTTTGTGAAGAAAATAGCTATTTAAAATATTGGTAAAATGATGAAAAAAATAAACCAAAAGCAGTCCTAGAGTAACTATGTTCACTTTTAGGGTTACACCAGGGATGGATTTGGCCCAATACATATACTTCCAGCCAAAGTGGGCTATAACTTTTTTCTGTGATTGGGATCCCATTTCCATTGTAAACATGTTCATATATATTTATATATAATACAACTGTTCATGTTAAAATATCCATTTGACAAAGTCTCAATATTACAGATGGCCATGGTGCTTTGTAGCAGCTCTGTGTTGTGTCAAAAATCTCCTTCTTAATGCCTTTGTACAAGGTCCCTGGACAGCTGTTACAATGTATCATGTGAAAGATCCCATTTAATAATGTCTCCACATACAACAGATTGACACAATCCTGCATTAATACAGCTGCAAAGAGTAATTTGCTTCTGTAAGGACTGTAGGCTCCATCCTAAGATTACAATGCGGGGGAGGTGTGAGGGGGAATAGCAACAGTTCTATTATGAAGTTAAGTTGGTAGGTAAGCCCTCTACTATTACCTCCTCTCTGTCTCTGGGAATCATCCCATCTTCTTCCATAGTGAAAAGGTACTCCTCCTTCACTGTAGAAATATTAAAGATAAGAAACACGGTTGCCTCTTGCTTTGAACTGAAGACAGACGACCATACTATCAGAGTGCTGAGTAGGAAATTCTAGCTATTATTTATCATGTCCCAGCAGAATGTAACATAATGGGATTTGATAGAGAAAAAAGCCTTTTTCTATTATTGTGACTGAAAAAATGCATCGACAATCCCAATCAAACTATTAGATATGATAGAAAAATATAAATGTAAACTCTATAATCTGCATCTGCAATAAATGCAGAAGGTAGCTTGAGTTCAAGAATAATTTTTTACATTTCTGTAACGTGGCTGTTCTAAAGATGTTTTCTAAAAGATTACTGGATTTTCCTTAGAAATAACTACCCTATTGTTCTTTTATAATGAAAAAAGTTATATCTACTGACATCTCCTAGAGTTTTCGATTCTGTTTACTCATCTCAGAAACAGCCAAATGTGGAGCTATATTTCTATAGGAATTCCTATGCCGTCCTTGCTTTTCTTTTTCTTTTCTTTTATCTTTATTTGTGTGTGTGTGTGTGTGTGTGTGTATTTTTTAAATAGGAAACCTTATTTCTACATCCTGGGTACAATGTGGTCCAGACAAGTTGTGACTGAAAGTCATTGCCATGTAGGAGCATATCCTGCTTACCTTTCTCAGACTCATAGTCTCTTTGAATTCAGTGGGACTACTCAGGAGAGTAAGGTGAGAAATATTTGGTTTGCTGGTCCTATTCCAGCAAAGCACTTCAAGCTATGCCTAACTTTAAGCTCATGAATAGTCTCATTGAAGTTAAGCACGTTTGAGTGCTTTGCTGGATGCAGGCCTAAATGAATAACTGATCACGGTACTTTTAGTGAACAAGACTCTAGCACCCTCACAAATGATACTATCTGGCTAGAATGAGAGAACGGAATAATACATAAACATTAGCAGAATCAATGTCTTTGCTATATGCCTCCTGCATCAGCAACTTCAACAGCTTAGTTATATATTGCACAAAAATGTATTTGCTCTTATCCATGTTAATGATATTGCCTTTTAATTGTGTGTACTTCTGTATTCTTTTGTTATGGGAAGATAAATAAATAAATAGCATCTGACTCCCTGTTTCATACTCCTTGTCCCTTCCTTTCGCTGAACATTTTCTTGTTCTGCTATATCTTTATTGAGATAAGTTCAATGGGAAGGTTTTGGTGTATACAGTTACTCACACATTAGAGTTTGCAGGTTTGGGGGCTGGATCTTGGGAGGAGTGGGGGGGGGTAAAAAGGCGACAGTGGTAAATGAATAACATCCGTACTTACATTTGCTAAGATACAATAATAAGGGACATCAGTTTTAATGACTCACTGGATAAAATGATTACTAGCTGGGAATGGGAAAAAGTTTCCCCCAGTGATGTATTGAATAATTAGCTGCATTAAGAGTTTTTATGCCAATGAAGCATCTAATATTGGCCACTATGAGACACAGGGTACTGTACTAGATCACTTAGCAGTCTGCTCCACTTCTTTCTAAAATATTTATTTAATGTACTTTTTCTGCTGCTGGAGTCCTAGCTTATTACACCCTTAACAAGAAAACAAAATTATAGTATTTAAAACTGAAGAGCTCTCTCCTACCAGTTATCTAAGATGCCCATCATCATAATATCTAGGCTTCATTAGAAGAGTTTTAAAATAGAGCAGATTCGTAGTGGTCCTATAATCATAGGTAATGGGGAATTAAAATCATGATTAGAAACAATTATTTGTATTGGCACCTTTCATATATTACTAAAGTCATGTTGTCCTTTTAATAAGTCACTGCCCAGCCATAGCTCTTTTAATTGACTATGGTGCAGGTACTAATTAAAAAAATTGTTGTCTTGGAAATGGTGCCTTTTATTTTCCAGGCATCCCAAATCCTTTTTCAAAGTATTGAGTTAGATCCCATGTCTGTGAGTAAAAGAAGCTGCCACTGTGCACTCAGCAATCCACTCCCACAGATTTGGAAAACAGTGTTATTAAGGTGAAGAGGTGACCAGGACCAGAGATAGAACCAAGCTGCAACCTGGATTTCAGTCACCTCAGATCTCGGGGTGTTCAGATTGGGTTTGCCACTGGTTGTCTCTCTAGTCTTATTGGAAACTCCTGAAATCCACTTAAGCATCAATCACAGACAGGCAGAAGTCTAACCCAAAGGATGCCACCTCCAACAACATATCACCTTGCTGCTACTGCAATGTAGTGTTAGCATCAAAGTCATGGGGTGGGGTGCAGCACGATGCTCTAAGACCACAGCATGGTGCCATGTGTCCTGCTTGCTTTCTGAACCAGGGCTTGAATTTACCCACAACTCCCACCCACCCACTGTGTTGCTTCCCTCCTGTGTTGCCTGCCTCCTCCCAGGGCTCTTTGTGCTATCTTTCCCCTCCCCCTGCAGCTGCTGTATTGTGCTCTATGTCTCCAAGAGGCATGCTAGCAGCCAGTGAAATTGATCTGACTCCAGCACTCAAACACCAGCACAAAATGCTGCAGAGCTGGGGAGTGCTGTTGATTTTATTTATGCTGTTGGAGTGACAGGGAAACAAAATGGAGGAGTATGGGGAGACAGATAACACAGACGTGGGAGGTGGATAACACATTGCAGCTATAGGGAGATAGAGACAAATCAAACAACACAAGAGAGACTACCTGGACTCAGGGGAAGGGGAGTTGTGAAAGATGGGCAGAGAACAGCTGTGCATGGATGGAAACTCCTATGCCATGACATCTAGAAAGGTTGAGTTCCAGAGCAGGTGCAGAGGAAAATATGACAAGTACTGGTGCAAGTGTGGTAGTGGAGAATCCTGGGGAGTGAATGGAGGTTTCCTGTTAAATCGGTGCAAACTGATTTACCCAAGCCGGTGCAAACTGGGCAACCTACTGATTTCTCATGGAACTCAAGTCTGTCCATCCGTCTGTTCTTCCCTTCCCCCTCCCCCTCCCCCTGCCCAGAGGTCTTAGGTAGCAAGAAGCAGCTCATACTTCTGAGCACCAGTATTGCCAAACCCAAGAGCTCAAAAATCATGAGCTTTTAAAAAAATGCTATTATTTTAAAGCTAAATAATATATTTGGGGGTCCTTTTATTTGCTTTTTGCTTCCTACATCTTCAGGGTGTGCTCAAATCACATTTTCAAGATTTTCTCTGCAACCATGAGGACCAGAAACTTAATTTTAAATATATGAAAATAGAAGTTCTTACGAAATCACAGGATTCCAGGAGTTGAGGCTTTAAATCAAGACATCAAATATTGTGAGACTCACAATTAAAAAAAAAATCACAAGAGTCAGAAATACTGCACACACTGCTGGAGCATGATTAACAAACATCACACTAAAACTGGTGGAATTCCCATGGCCTGGGGCCCATCTGCAGGATTGATAGCATTATCTGAAGCAGCCTACTTCTCAGCCCCATCTGGCTTGGCACTGCAGATTGCCCCTTCTTTCTCATTGGCTCCTGGAGGCCAGTGAGGGAACCTTGTCAGATTTTGCCTTGTTATTGATGGGAGTGGCTGCGCATAGTACCTGATGCCACATGATGCTGCACGAGAAATGTTCATGCAAATGGACTGGCAATACACAAGGACGCACCAAGTAGCCAGGAAAAGTGCGGGTGGGAATGAGAGAAAGATTGAGCAGAACACCTTCTCTCTGCTGACAGCCAGGAGTGGGACAGAAGCCTTGAAACCACAGAGTAATAGTGTCAGAACATTGTTCTGCAATTATGTTTTGTTTCCTGCAACCTCATTTGATAACGAAGTGGCTCTTCAGCCATTGGAGGCTAAGTACCATAGCACTAGGCCATTATGGCTCTGCAGCCAACAGTGTCAGCTTTTCCTGCTACTGGAGATAGAAATTTGAAGGGTTAGCGTATGTTCTATGTAGAGCGTATGTTCTATGTAGAGCCAGGCAAATAAAGGAAAAAAAGAAAGAGTACATTCACCAATTGGCTTTACTACTAGTCACAACCCATTGCATTCAATCATTTGGGATGAATGCATTCACCTGGCAGGAATGTCCATGGGGAACAAGTGTTGCATTAATATATATTAAGGAGCGTATAAGTGTTTTTTTTAGCCCTCTTGGAAAATCTCTTTTTATTATGTATGCCAGAAAATTGATCAGTGACAAGTGTTCAAATAATTTGCATACAGAAAAAGGGGATTCTCTCAGCTTTGATCATTCAATCAGAGTAAAGTTCATCTTTGTGGGAGACAGAGCTTTCTAAGGGACTGGTGTGAGACACTAGAATGAACTCCCACGGGAATGAAGGACTATGGCAAACCTTACCACCTTCTGCTCTAAGTGCAAGGTGTGCTTCTTTGCCCTTGCCTTCTCTAACAAACACACTACAAAACACTACCCTCCCCACACAATTCTCTCCCTATGAAGAGGATGAGAGGTAGAATAAACCATCCATGACAGTTGCCAGTCATTTGAGAGAGAAGATGGGTGAGGTAATATATTTTATTGGACCAATTTCGGTTGGTGAAAAAGACAAGCTTTTGTTCCACACAGGTCAGGTCTACAACAACACTGCAAATGACAGAGGTCAGTCATGTCACTTAACACACTGCTGGAAGGTGCTCAGATACAACAGTGAGGAGGGTGGCCTAAGAACCTAAGAGAATAATCCTATAATTTACAATGCATGTAGCACCCAGTCAAACATTGATTCTGCCATGGAAAAGGATGATTCAGCAACATTATAAACATAAGTCTCATAAGAGGCATTTAACTACAGTATCTCGAAGAAGGACTCAGTATACAAATTGAAATGGACTAGTCCATTAAGCTCCCCAATTCTGGGAAAAATTGGAAAGAACAACCTGATTGTCAAATACAACTTTAAAAAGAGAGAAATTTAAAAAGTTAATGTCAAGTCATTTTGATCTACCACTGATTTGCTAATAGTTAAGGGGCTGATTTGGTGAGTTCACTGATGTCAAGATACCTTTCTAATTGGCACCCCCATTGGTACCAATGATATATAGTAAAGTTGAGTTGAGTATAGTAAACTCCCACTGAATTCAGTGACAGCTGAGTGTGCTGGGCACTAATAGAATTAGAGCCATGGTTAAAATCTGTAACAATTACACACTGCCTAGGTGCGCTGACATTGAACTTGAAGAAACAGACTCAGCTGTATCATCAGAAAGAGCAAAACTAAACTTGGCTGTTTGCATAATGTTGTCCCATTGGCCAGCCAGTAACTGAATATTTTGGGCCTTTCAGCATTGTTGCCATTAGGAGGAGAAATGGATTATACGAATCAGGTATATTCTTTGGTGTAATCCTGTTTATTTACAAAGTATGCAATGTTCTGTTTCCCTAAACACAGGAGAGACAAACAGCAGGCAGTTTCCTTGCTCACAATTTCCAAGTCTGTCGTTCCACTCAGTTCTGTGTCCCAAAGAGCTCTGTCTCTCTTCTTCCTCTCAGGGCCATGCTCATGACTGAGTCTATCCTGTCCACTGGCTCTATTTCACCTCTTCCCGACCCCTCCCCACAGCTTGTCAGAAGTATCCCTAGCCCCTCTGTTAGCAATTAGGAACTCTTTCAGCCCCCATTGCTATCTTGTCTCTCACTAGATAGATTTAGCTGGAAAGGAGGGTGCATAATATACCAGTCAGCTTTTACCTGGTCTGATTGTTTATAACTCAAATATCTGTCTGATGGAAACCATTAACACCTTCCAGCTTAACAATAACCATTATAATTCACTTTACAGCACGTAAGAACAGATACTTAGGAGCATGGATCCTAGAAGTTAGAACAGAATGCTGCAGAGACTCCTTCTGTGGAGAGACACTAAGCCTCTGAGCTAAATTTGCTGTAATCCAAAAGTTTAAATACAGAGATCTTCCACATTTGTTTCAAATCACACAGAACATTTCAGGAAATGCTGCACAGAGATTTATAGGGACCCCTAAACACAGTCCACTTTGTGACCGATACTCAGTGCTAATCCCTTTAGGTTTTGCCTTCCGAAAAGCCAACATTGTTACTACTTCTCTGGTCAAAGGTTACGCTTCCTGCTCTCCATCAATGCAACAGACCTGTGAGTGTTTTCAGATATTAGCCAGGTCACTTTCTTGCAAGAATCACTCTTGCCAATAATCTGATTACTGTGGCTAGTGAAGTTAATGCTGTTATTAAGAAGGCATTACCTACATCTTTCCTTTTTTATATAGGTGAGGTAAAGAAATGCAGGCATCACACTCTTCCATAAACTATCTATAATTTTCAGAGTTGTGAGACACTTTAATTTTACACACCCAGACCTGCACAGATACATGTGGCTAGGAAAATCAGCAGGTAGAGAAAAAAAATTCAGGAAGAGAGAACACTGTTAATGGGAACATACAGGCTAGATCACAGTTTACATGGGGAGTACTGTATCTGACCTATTTATCAGATGAGAATCTATGCGCTGCACAATTAAATCCCTTCTATTAGGAAATGCAAGACCCCAAGTTTTGGAGAGGTGAAGAGAGTTCATCATTTGACAAATCACTGTCTGATTTAGATGTAATTCTTTGGGTTTAGTGAAGGTTTGAGAAAGATAGTTACTGGTCTTTTCCAATTGCTTTAGGGACTTCCTCTTTTAGCCTGTTAGTCAAACTTCCAAGAGTTTTATGTAACAGAAATCTGATACATACCAACAGATAATTAGTGAAGAAAATAAACTGAATTTCTATATGAGCCGAGTTATTTACAGTACACAGATGTTTAGAATAGTTCTCAGTTCAGGTGTTGGGGCTGGGTTTGACATCAGCTCAAGACTCAAGTTTTTTTAAGCATGTAAAACAGTCCAGTTCATCTCTGCCTGAACTTGGACCTTTCTCTCTGAAAGGCTCTGTTTTCCTGGAGTCACAGACCCTTTCCATTTCTTCTCCTCCATGCTGATGCAGCACAGTTTGTACTGAGTTGTGATGAATTTCCGTTCTCCACATATTTCAGTACTCAGTCCTTATCCAGGAAATTAAATCCCTTACAATAAATAAAAGGACACCACAATGATCTACCTATATGCAGAGCTGCCTTTAGTCCTCAGTTTCAACAAGTTTTCATTAAAGGTGGCTAAACAAACATCTCAGCATCTATCTACTCCACTAGCCATCTCCCATTCTTCAGATAGCTTTCTTCTTTGTTTCTTCTGATAAACCCTCCAATCTTACATCATTCCCTTAGGGCAAACTTTGAAGGTCAACTAATTTAGCAGAGTGAAGTTTAATTTGCTGAAGGAGAGGATTATTAATTTGTTCTCCTTTCTTTTGTTGATCTTCCAAATCTCCTATACACTTACACATCTGCCGCTTACATCCAGTGAGCTAGTGCATATGTTTTTCAAATCCCTAAAATATATTGGAAAATAATGTTCATTGCCTCTTCTGGATATTTCGTATTATTTAGAAACAGTGTTTTCAATTCTATCATTTTGTATTTGTAGTCAGATTTCCCCATCGCAACATCTATTGCTGGCAATGAACAAGTCAGCACCAAGGAATTGATTTTTTCATGACAATTCAGAGAGAGAACAGGAGAGAGAGACAGTTCTACACAATCAAAAAGTGATACTTTTGGAGAGTCAAGTGGGTCAAAATTCAACCTGGTGAGACTTTATTGACAGAATAAATTTAGAGCATTTTAGCTTGTTAATTATTAGTAATGCAACACCCAGAAATATAGTAGGTAATTTTCAGATCAAATAGTTTCTGCTCCAAAGTCCCTACAATCTTAGGCCCCACACATGCACAATGGTCCACCCTAGCAAATCTGGTGACTAAATCGGATGCTTAGAAGCAATGCAGTGAGTATATGTAAGAAACAATAGGTGGCATGGGGTGAGGAGAAAACATTTTCAAACATGTACATGCTTATTTTATTATATCTCTCTCTCCAACCTTTGGAGGTAGTTTTTCTTAAATTGTCAGCTCTTTGGGCAGGAATCATGTCTTTGTATGTGTTTAAACAGGCCCCAGTACAATGGGGACCTTATTCTTTATAATAGGAAGAATATTACAGTAACTAGGTCAGTTACAATACAGTGAGTGCACTTCTTAATGGTTCCAGTAAAATTAATTCTTTATACTAAATTAACTCACTTCATGTAGATAATTTAAGAAGGGGCCAAAGAAAAAGAAAAGGATCATGACCTCAGATCCCAGGGACCCTAAATAAGAGCATTATCCACAACACAGTTAAAACAAATAATTAACGTTTTGGCTTTGGAAAGCTATCCAGGAAATTGGATGTTCAATGAAGGTTTCCTGGTGTTTGGTCTTTCTGGAAGAACCCATCTATTGGTGACTTCATACTACAGCTTTCTAGCACTACATACCTTGTCTAGGCATGGGCAAGGGTATATCTCCTTACATCATTCAGGAGCCACCAAAGCCATTTTTCACTGCAGTTTTCTAATGTATGTACCATATCAGCAGGGCTATCCCCTAGTCCTAAGTGATTGGTATGGTCCAAAACTATGTTTCAATCTCAAACAAAGCAAAAATCGCAAAAGACAGATGTGATGCTACAGCCACTGGTCGTATTACTGTTGTCTCTGAAGGTCCTAGAACATTAACCACAGGAGAGCTGGAGTTATAATACTGCTGATACTACTGCTTCTTTTGCACTACTGCTACCGTGTATTCAGCAAAACCAGAACTACTGAAGCATAGTGTGGTATTGATGATGAATGACAACGTAAAACAAATTGATACTATAAAAGGCTCACTGTCAGGTAATTTAGGCCCACACATTAATGAAAAATAAGGTTTTAAAACATATTGCAAATGCTTTCATGAATAGAAAAAAAATCAGTGAACACAGTTTGTTTGAATTTAAATATTCTCCAGCACGTTTGCAACACAAACACTGCAGCACTAATCTAGTGCACCAACATGAGTAAGAAAAACTTTTTTCATAGTGATAAATAAATGTGAACTAGTCTGTTTTCATGTTGAAGTTAGATTTCCAAATATTCAGGTTCGTACACTAACTAGTATGAATCTGATACTGAATAGATAGTTCAGTGTCTCCGATCCTTCTTCTTCGAGGCCTTGTCTACACTCGCAATGTAAGTCGATCTAAGTTACTCTAGTTAAGTTACATAAGTTATGTAACTGACGACGACATAACTTATATCAACGTAACCCGGTGTCTACATTGCACTATGTCAATGGGAGATGCTTTCCCGTTGACTTATCGTGTCTTCACCAGAGCCCGCTAAATCGATGTCCGCTGCATCGATTGCAGTGGCACTGATATAGCCCCGAGTGAAGACAAGCCCCAAGACTGGATGACCATAATGGTGAATCATGCTGGGAAATTCTGTAGAAGGAAGAGGAATATTCTATTAATGGTTTCTTCAAAACCCAGAACAATATTTTCCAACTGTCACAAAAACCAAATGTCATCGACATTGTCTACTTTGTGTTGACAGGAATGGCTATTGCAGTGAGCTGTGTTTGCAAACCCTAAACTCATCCTGACAGACAAATACACAGATGTTGCACAAAAATCTTTTTTCATTTTAATGAACATTTTGAACCATCTTTTTAGAGTAACAGCAGTGAGATAAAATTGGCATGTGTAGTGAAGAGAATATGCATAAGGATTCTTCCATTTGTTATTCCACCCTGTTACTTGAATCATATTTTTATTCTCATGTAGCCATGTAGATCAAATCTGAGCGTTAGCAAACAAAGTTTGCTAATCATTATTTGTTATTCATGCTGTATGATTGGTACATGGTACTGTCTGAGCACCTTCCAGTAGGGCACTAAGTGGCATGATTAACATCTGTTGCATGTGGCTTGTTCTTTTTCTGATCCTCTTCCCGGGGGGAGAATTGTGTGCAGTGTATTGTTTTGTTTTGGTAGGGTTTTGTTTAATGTACATGCTGCTCTGGATTTGTGTTAGAGAATGCATGGCAAAGAAGTGTACCTTGCACTCAAGAGTGGAAGGTAATGAGATTTGAGGTGGTAGTTACTTCCTGTGAGAGTTCATTCCACAGTCTTGACTTGCCCTCAGGAAAGCCCTGTCTCCAGCATAGATGAGCTTTATTCTTATGGTACAAAGTTCCTTTGTTTCTGAGAAGCAGAACTGTCAGCCACATTGCTCATCCCTGAGCTGTAGGTCATCTTTCTGATATCCTGGACCAAGGCCACCGAATGCCTTGAAGATAAGAGCCAACACCTTGAACTTGCTTCAATATTCTATGGGAAGCCAGTGCAGATAGCAGAGGATAGGTCTGATGTGCTCCTGGTAGCCCATTTTTTCTGAGGAAGTGAGTTGCCATTACAACACTCTCCTTTCTGACCTTACAGAAAAATCTCTTTTGGAGCCTGTTTCTTTGGTTCTGATGGTTGCATCTGCTTCATACGTCAGTCTACTGCTCCATATTCCACAACCACATGGTGAACTTCTTTCAAGCAATATATTGATTTTAAAATTGCTCTCGACTTTTATTTAATTGACTTTATTTCTACATATGCATCTGGCTGTTCTACGAGGTAGAAAGATACTGGATTTCTTACTATTCTGGTCAAAGATCCCATGGCATTTTCTTGAGACTAGGACTGATAGTTCTAGTGTTTTGACCAAATACAACTTTGGTTAACTACATTTTGTCCACTGTACCTAGTATTCACCACTCTCCACTTTTAAATTGTTGTATAGTGTTGCTGTGTACTGTTTAAGCATTTTGCTGCTGTACACTCAGAGTCTGATTCCCAGTGGGCACTATACGTGTGTGTAGCACTTCTCTCTCTCTCTCTCACACACACACACACGGTAGATAGTAAAAGCACTTTGGTGCTCCATAGATTGAAGATATTATTAATTCAGTAAATGTCCATCCGGACAGGAGTGCTTTGATTTTTTTTTCTTTTAACAGCATCTATTATTCCTTTCTGTTTCCAAATAACAATGTTATATATCTGAAGAAAATAGTAATTTTTAGTCACAAAGCTTGAGTCATATGGTGATGCCAGTATTGGCTCTTCTAGTTAGTAGTAATTATAGGTGGAGAATTATCACTTAGACTTTCCCATGAATCTGAAAGCATTCATGTGCTCTCTGTGGTCAAAGTGTAGCAATTCAGCATATTTCAGTCACTTATATTTGTTCTCCATCAGAAAAGTCGTCTTTCTACCTCTTAGATTTGCTAAAAAGCTTTTAAAGTTCAACACAAGAAAAAGGGATCAGATTTGTGTATGACAGGAACTACAGCAACATGGAAATCATGAAAACCCACAGAACTGTAACTGTTTAGCATGAGAAACACTGTCGTTAGCCTGCCCTTGGGTTTCTAGTGTGTTATAGTAATAGAACATACCATTGTTCTAGGTATACTCTTTATACCTACTTCATTTACAAACACAAGCACAAGCAGGTGGCAATTAGAGTATATAGGTATGGAAAGACATGCCACCAGGTAATGTAATGAAGCAGCATAATTCACCCTTTGCTCTCTGCATTATGTAGGTGGAAGCAAATGTGCATTAATCATGCAGAAAGCAGGAAAAGGAGATGTATGGAAGGGGAGAATGATATGATGTGTACCCTTCCCTAGGCCTCACATAGCTGGCAATAGGTTCACCTGTTGAATAATGTATATTTTGACATACACGTCATTTGACAGGTAAGGCCACCAAGAGGGGGGATGTTAGGAAGCAGCCACTTATTACCAACAGAAAGGCGTGAACAAAGGATTATTACGTTTAAGGTAAAGTAATGCTGACTCAGTTGGCATCCACTGAAGCAGATAGGGCACCACAACATGTTTTCAGCTATTGGGAGATATTCTTATTACTCCGGAATTTTGTCTGTGGAGATAGGACAGAACACTGTCATCTCCAGTAGGTGCAACAATTCCAAGGAGAGAAAGAGAGAGAGAGAGAGAGGAGGAATGGACCTGCTGTATTGCATTATCCATGCATACAGTTCTTCTTTCCACTCTAGCACTCAACAGTCAGGGCCTCCTCTCACAATACAGAATCAACAGTTGCTGGACAGAGGCATTACTACCTTTGTTATGTACTAAGTGAGGCTGTTCTTTCACTTGTTTGTTCACTGTGCTCTACTTCCATTTCTGAAGTGGCTGCATTTCAGTGGTGAGTGAAAAGATCTTTGTATGTACTGTACAGTACAGGGCCTTCTGAATCCTGGAAGGCACTGTATACATCAAATAAATCACTGTAAAAGGAAATTGCTAACATTTGGTTAAGCTTCACAGACCTCACCCTGACAAAACCCCCACTGAAATCCAGATTAAACACTGAAATCAGTGGGAGTCTTAGCAGGTAAGGTCAACAAGATGTGGTTCAATATATCTGAGACAGTAGACTGAAGCCAGGTGAAACCAGAGTTGTGTTTTTTGTTCTTTCTGGACAGCCCAATCTTCTCCATGATATCTGTGTATTTTCAATAACTAGGATAAATCCACCCCCTGGCATGTCCGCAGTGCAGATCCCAGCTGGAGTTATGTGGCTCAGTCGGGCCGCTAATTAGAGAATCCGAATCAGATCCTGACTATTGCCCAAGCCACCAGCTCCCATTCCCTGAAAAGCTTTACTGCCCTGGGCATTAAAATGCTTAGGGCCCTGTGTATTTATACTTAAAATACCAGTTATGCCTGCCTCATTCAGTACAGCAAGAAAAGATGTGGAATGAATTCCTCCCTAGAAGCCTGTTGGCCAAGGAGAAGGAATACAAGTCCACCTGGCCCAGAAAAACTGAATGGATCTAAATGGTGCAAAAGAGGACTGAAATAATAGCTCCAAACTGGAACCTAGAAGAAAGTCTGTGTTCTGTGCGACAGGAGCAGGACTCTTTCCCAATGCTATGTGAGATGGACACAGCTGCTGCCCAGAACCCCCTTCGAAAGCCTTTCAACACCCCTCGAAGGCCAGATCTTTATGATACCTAGGGCCTCAATCTGGGCTCTTCTCTTTCCACATACGCAGGGGCTAATGCAGCCCTCTATGGTCCCACCACAAGAAGGGGCACTAGAATTTGTAGCGTCCATCTCAAGAGATCTCCCTGCCTCCTAAGACCTGAGTGCAGAAGGGTTGTCGCAGAGCTGATTGCCGCCATCCTGCACCCAGATCAGCTGTACTGTGTAAGAGAAGGTTGACTGTAGCCTAAAGCAATTTGTTTGTACAAGGGCTTGATGCTGGAATGAAAGTAAAGTCTAAGACACACGACTGTGCTTATGTTTAGCTGTGAGCTAATCGTTCAGGTATGGAATTCTCAGCCCCCTCGTAGTGCAGCAGATACTTCCATAGCTAGCCTTGCTGTGGGAATGGAAGAGAGTAGCAGGGATGGCATGCTGCTTGGCTACTGGACTTGAGCATAAGATATGTAGGTTTGCGCTGTTCACCTAGGTACAGGCCACGGCTCTGTGCAAAAGCCCACAGAGGAGAACAAATTAATTCAAAATTCAGTGACTCCGGCAGAGCACCTGCACATTTCCCCCCAAATCCCAGCTGCTGGTTTCCACGCCCTGTAGCAGTGAAACAAAACAAAACAAAAAATTAAGCAGTGAATGAGCACCTGGGGAGCTCTGTGCTCCATAGATCCCAGTCATGACTCTTCCTCTTCACTCTCCTCCAGCGTCCTTCCCAAAAGCCATGGCAGGGTGTCGAGGCCAAGGGCTGCGTTATCAATGGCTGCCACTCCACTGCTGCACTCTGATCGCCTCCACGATGGAATGGCAGAACAGAGATGGAGTTAATGCTACTTAAAGGAACATGAACTTTCTACTAGACTTACCCTACTTATTTCACAGTCCTGCTGGGGATGCTACGGCTTAACGTCACTCATTTTTTTCCATGCAGACCTTTGGCCATGTGTTCCCTATGTAGAGGGAGTGGGGTGGCTCAATGGAATAGGGCATTCCGTGTAGCCACCTTTTCTCTTCACACCCTCCTAATGGAGCTTTGTTTTACTCCTTTTTATGCTGCCAAAAGTGAAGGGGGGCAAAGTAATTGCCATAACTGATCACATCATTGATCCACCCAGTCTATTATTCTGCTTATGGCAGTGGCAGTTACCTGATGCTACAGAAGAAGCCCTCGATAGACTCCTATCTGGCTAATTTTCAATTCACAAAAATCTTACAAATGACATTTATCATCTTACATACTTTCAGTTTATATTGAATAAGGCCATAAAAATGATTAAGTGTAAATATAAAAGAAAGTCACAGGAAAATCAGTTCTGACAGATGTTCACTAGCCTGATACACTACATATTACTTGCTTAGCTGTTTTCTCTTCTTACCACTAGCTGGCACTTAAGGTAAGTTAAAGATTTTTTTCCTTATTATCATTATACTAAATATCACCTTTGTTTATTTCAGTTACTTTTCTTTTTTGTTCTCAGCTCTGTTTTTTTAGCTTAATTTTATTTTGCTTGCTTTTGCTTTTTTTACAACAGCTTCTTTTAAAGTGCTGTATATTTAAAGCAGATCATATGGAAAATATCTAACTAAAGAATATCTATCTCCCCGAAAATATCGTACTGTTTAGGAAGGTAATGTGGAATTTAAAAAAATTATTCACACACAGAAAAGTGCTGTGTAAGAAAAATAATCAACAAAATACACATTTGGAACTTTCTAAACCTTTGTGCTGGTTGTGTGTTAAATTTTTAACATTTACTTTTAATTATTTATTTTGAATTTTGGGCTACCTATTTTCAAAGCTTGAATTAAGAATTCAGTGGATCAATTTTAATGATATGTTGCACCAGAATCTTTGAGGTTCGATGCTCCTTAGGATCAGACCCATTTTGAAAACTAGGGAGGTATGACTTGCTGAGGTTTTTGTTTTTCTTTGATTTTACAAAAATCTCTGGGTATATATTTCTAGTTAATAACATAAACTAATATTTCTAGATAGTATTTCTAGTAATACTTTTGCCGCTTCATTTGGTCTCCGGCCAACAGGAGAAATTTGAAATGCATCACACTCACTATTCAAACAGATAACATGTGAAAGGTCCAGAAGAAACTGTTTGTAAAATTTCTTACACAATATGTCTTGTAGTGCTGCTTTGTGTCATGTTATGTGGTTTTATGTCCTAATCTGACATTATGAGATTACATGATATATTTGATCTTTAAACAAGTATTTCTTTAAAATGTTTGGCAGGCTTATAGCACTTCAGGTATTATTTTTTATTATGGACAGATAGGTCAAATCTGCAAACAATTTAATGGTCATATATCTCTGCCCTTGTCAAGTCGATCCTCCCAACAAGTGTACTACAGGCAGGAGGAACAAATTAGTAGGCTAATCTTTCAAGGTGCTAAACACACTCTACTCGCATTGGTTTCAACTGGGAGTTGAAGTCTCTCAGCACTTTGCAGGCCTGAGCCTCCAATTAGCTTAATTTACAGTCTCAGTAACACAGTAAGTTGGTACATCCTGCAGGTATTTCAGGACTACAGCTATCCATTAATTTTGCCTCCTGAAATCTGAGTAGGAGCTATGCAGTTTTAGAGCAAAATGACTCCACATGGGTCTCAGCTCCAGTTTTGGCTGACATTTTTCTTTCAGCTGAGAATTCAGACCTCAGCTCTGCTGAGCATAAGAAAATATGGTGTTCTCATTAACACCTCTTCCCTGTTTCCAAATAAACTGCCTCACATCGCCATTTACCTTACCAGTGTCTGGCAAATCAAAAAGTTTTGAGATGTCGAGAGGGGAACAAACTTGACACAGGAATTCTAAAAAATAAGTACTTCGTTGCTCGAAGAGATGGAAAGGAATAGTGCCTGGAGTACACACAGCCTCGTGTTACAAAGATCTAACTTAGTAATTCTTCAACAAAATTGTTTCAGGAGGGCTTGCATGAGCTGTGTGCTGTCTTGGTTAGAACACAGATGTTTCATCTCTGCAGCCATAATGGAGGTACCAGAGAATGTTTCCTCATGTGCTGGCTGTAAATAAAGATTTGGAAGCCAGGATGCAGCTGGGTCCTACTTTGAGCTGATTCACAATGTAGCCTAAAGGGGATCACATCACCTCTTTCTCACTCGATCAGCACAGATGAAAAATCTGATAAAAAACAGAGTCACACCAAACACCTGATCCTTGGCCTCTAAAGTTTTCCTACACATAGCAATGTTTGTTTAAAAGGTATAAGAAGGGATAGTTGCCATCTCAGAAAGATGCAGATGCCACGCACTGTAATGATTAAAATATTCCTTTTGCTCCCCAAAGCCTTCACTTTTTATTCACTCCTCCCTGACTTTTCATCACTGCCAAGTACTGTATTTCTGCGTGAGGAACAGGCAAGTGACTCCACTCTGAACCAATAGTCAAGATGCACAATAAATCAGTGGGGCAGGATGTGCTATAAAGATCATATGGTGCTTCCATTCCATCTCTTCACAATGCGCATTAGTAGCAAAGCACATGAAGAGCACAGAAAACAACAGGAACAAAATTCACCAAACCCAGGATGCTCCATATCCTTGCCCCTCCCTCCAGCATAAGCAGCATCTTTTGTGTGGTCTTACCCACTGGACACATGAGGTGTGCTAACGTGGAGCAGGGGCAGAGGGAGTCAGGGGAATGTCCAGCCAAGAAAGTGGGAGGGAATGTGCATGACTACAAAGCTGTGGGATGCACAATGTTCCCCCAAGGCCTCTGCTGGTGCATAAAGGAAGACAGTCCCAGGCTACTTTCATGTAGGCACCAAAGGTGTGGCGGTTCAATGACAAGACAGAACACAGCTTTTAGCAAGCAAGCAGGCTGGTCTCTGCTAACGGGCTTCTCCCTGTCAGCTTTCCACCTTCCCCTTTATTCTCTCTCTCTCCCCCCGCGCATTACATTCTCCAACAGATAAAAGGAATACACTGGCTTTGTTTAACATTCTTATTTACCAATTTCTATCTACCGCATTCCTTGCTCTCGGGCCTTGAGCCCAGTCCTGAGAGGCTTCCCACGGTTCATGTCATCTTGGCGAGATTCCAAGGTTGATGCCCTTGAAAGGAGCTGTGTGTGCACAGCTCCTCCACAACACTCCGGGTGTGCCCTGAATGTTGCCAAGCGCATAAACCTTTATGAATCCTACATCCCCTCCTTTTTTGTTTATTTGTGCTCGGCCATCTCATGGTAGCAATCAATTTGCATTTGCAAGCCAATTAACTCCTGGACAGACAAGGTCATAACTCGTGGAGCCTGCCAGGGCGGATCTCGACAAAGCCTTAACTAAGAGGGAATACATTGGGTACACAGCAACAGCAAAAAATAAGCTTAAAAAGGTAAAGTGTAATTGGCCGGGCCCCAATTAGCCATGCCAGAGTACTGGGAAGAGAGGTTCGAGTAAGCGGCGAGCATCATCTCATTCCCAGTTTCCTCAGGGTGATGACATACTGAAATAAGGCACGTACCTAACAATTCTTCAGCTGCTACAAAATCAAATAAACAAAAGTGGGTAACATTTGCTATTGAAGCCAATCTTTCCCATAGGTTATGTGTCATTCGGGCCCGTAACGGAGAAAGCGCTCCCGAATCAACCCCTCCAGGAAATAGCAGGCACAAAAGGCATACAATCAGTACAGAATTAGCAGTAATTTGGGCGAGAATCGCCACAAACAAAGTCTCAAGAGTCTCTGGCTGTTGGTTTGCTGCCAGTCTTCGTTGAGCCGCGGCTACCAATGCTTTTACTGCTCCCCATGTCACGGGTTGGCTTGGGATGCTACGCCTCTTCCGTTTCCGTCCCGCCGTTGTCGACCTGGGAGGCACCGCGTTCTCCTCCAAGGTCAGCTGAAACTCCGGTATGGGGTTCGACAGCCCCTGGTGCCATGCCATGCTGTTTCAGTGCCGGTCGCACACACCAGGCCGGAGCCCACAACGGTCCTGCAGGGAGAAACACAGCAGCATATCCCCGACCCCAAGTGATTAAAGGCACTGGGCCCAACCATTGCGGATTGGGCAGCTGACGGTAATAGACACGCGGTCTTTCCAGTACCTCGGATTTGTGAAAATGCCGATCCGCGGGGGTCTGCTGATCTGCGTTCAGCGTTAAATTATTTAAAGTAAACAAAAGGATATGCAGTTGTTGCTGAATGTCTCCTAAGATTCGGAGACGCAGCTCCCCTTGTTTTAATTGTTTATCGAGCAGGGTTTTTAGCGTGCGATTGGCAATTTCAACAATGGCTTGGCCTGTGGAATTATAAGGGATCCCGTGTTTAAGACGGACGTCCCATTGGGCACAAAAGGTGGAGCAATAGGCCGGGGCATTATCCATTTTTATCTGGCTCGGGTGACCCATAACAGCAAAACAGGCTAGCAAATGGTGAATAACTTTGGGCGTGGCTTCCCCACGCTGTGGGGTCGCCCAAAGGAATCCCAAATAGGTATCAATGAAAACATGTAAAAACGAATAGGGGCAGAATTGTGGCACGTGAGTGACATCCATTTGCCACAGCTGATTCGCTGCGGTACCTCTGGGGTTAACGGCATAAGAAAAGGTAGGGGCAGCAGCGGCACAGTGGGGGCAGGAACAAACAATGGAACGTGCATGATCAGCAGGAATATGAAACTGTCGGGCCAAGACAGAGGCAGACTGATGAAAAAAGGAATGGCTTTCGATGGGGTCAGAAAAAAGGGAATTTACCTGACCACGTAACGCGCGATCAGCGCGCGCATTGCCTTCAATGAGTAGCCCAGGTAGGGGGGTATGACTGCAAATATGAGCAACAAAATAAGGGAAATTACGAGTGGTGATGAGATACTGTAAGGACAAAAACAGGCGAAGGAGGTCCGCATCGACCTTAGGGGTAATGAGGGCAAGGGGTAAATAATCAATTACCTGATAAACATAATGCGTGTCCACGATCAAATTAAAGGGACAATCAGCAAAAAGTTGAAAGGCCAAAATAACAGCAGCTAGTTCCAAGGACTAGTAAAGCTCTCCAAGCGCTGTGCATGCAAATATTGTTGTACAAGTGAATGAAGCACTTTCAGCTTTTCTAGAGGGAGGGGCCACTGGTCAATCCATACGGGCTCTAAGGATTGCCATACCAATGGTAATGCGGATGGCAAGGTGGGTGAGGGAGGATTTTGGGCCTTTATATATTAATATCGAGGGTGGTGTCCAGCTTTGTAAGTAAATCACGGCCCCAAATATTGAGGTGGACAGGGAGTACAAAAGGGCGGATTGTAGCAAGGGCACGGCCTCCTGGTTTAGAGACCGTGACCCAAGACAAACTTTGGCGCCCGGGTTTGCTACCCCCGATCCCCCACAACTCTTTAGAAGGAACTGTTGGCCAACCGACCGGCCACTCCGGATCACGAATCACCGTAACGTCAGCTCCAGTGTCCACCAACCCTGTAAAAGGAACATTATTTAAGAGAAGTGTTAACTGAGGTTTCGAGGGGTGGACCGACATTGTTAGAGCAACAAGTGGAGAGGACGTATTGTGAGACGGCGACTGAGCCAGCGTCGATCCAAAGCCGCCTCCGCCCCGGGCTCGATCCTCTGCGGCTGGCACCTGATAGGGGACTAAAATCAATTGTGCAATTGACCGTCCACACGGGAGCGACTGTGGAAGATGGGTCCACACCTGAACCTTAATAACGCCAGTGTAATCGGCGTCAATGACCCCTGGGATGACAAAAAAACCCTGTTTCCCAGCGTGTGAGTGAGGGAGAACCAGACCCACAAATCTGGCAGGGAGAGGTCCCGTCACCTGCGTAGGTATGGCGCAAACCTCCCCTGGCAACTGAAAATCAGCGTCCTCCTGCATAATCAAATCAAGCCCTGCACTTCCGGCAGTCGCCGCCCTCATGGAGTCTATGGATTGTAAGGCAGAGGAACAGTTGTCTGAGTGGGAAACACCCCCGTTTGGCCCTGGGTTTGGGGGGGACCCGTCGTGCGGTTTCCCGACCCGCTACGACACTGATTAGCCCAGTGATAGCCCTTCCGACACTTGGGGCACTTCTTTGAGGGGCGGGCGGGCGCCGTCGATGAGCGGCACTCCCGCTGAAAGTGACCCTCCTTACCACAGCGGTAACAACGCTTCCCCTCCTTCCCGCTTTTCCGCAGGGCGGCAGCCAGAACTCCAGCTTTATGTGCTTGGGTTCCGATATTTTGGCACGCCCGCAGCATGTCCGACAGCTCTAGAATTCCAGAGGCTTGTGCAGCCTGGAGAGCACGGCGGCAATCCTCGTTCGCATTTTCAACCGCCATTTTTAGCAGGATCTCCTGAGCTGCTGCAGGGCTATCCACCTGTCAGAGGATAGCCTCCTGCAATCTGTTGGTAAAATCCATAAAGAACTCTGATGCACCCTGACGGATACTGGCAAAGCTTTTAGTAGGCCTGCCTGAATCCGGGACCTTCCGGAAAGCATGCTGGGCGCAGGTAGAAATAATGGGGAAGACGGCCTGAGGGAGTTGAGACTGCAGCTGAACAGGAGCAAACTGGCCCTCCCCTGCCAAGTGCTCATAAATTATACCTTGCTCTCTATATACCTGGGCTTGGCGTTCCGCCATCTGCCGATACTCACTAAGCCAAATAACATACTGACTGGGTGTCAGCATCATGCGCAACAGCGCCTTCCAATCTTCAGGGATCAGGGAGTACCCACTACCTAGCCCTTCAATGAGACCACGCACATACGTGCTAGTCAGGCCAAACTCGCAAATCGCTTTCTTTACCTCTCTGATCACCGAGTAAGGCAAACTGACCCAGTTTGCAACCTGGTTGCCCTGGCCATCATCCTGCCAGGTCACTGGACAAACTGAGACCAGATCAGCCAGCTCCTCTGCTGTAATATCTGAGCGAGTCTTCGCTGCGTGAACCATTTGTTGCACCAGCGAAAGCCCCTGAGCAGACGCAGACGACCCCCCGGGGGGCCCCGGAGCATGGGGCCCCACGGGCGGAGGGTGATCACACACCGGCTCCGGTGGGGAAGGCCAGGGAGGCAGTGGTAATAGAGGCACTGGGGGCGAAGCAGGGGGAGGGATGGTTGCAGGAGCGGACGGGGGTGGTGGGATCAGCAGCCCCTCTGTTGGCGCGGGAGAGGGTCTTTCTGAGGTGACACACTGTGTTGCATCGGTAGGAGGGGGGGTGGCTGCAGGAGCGGACGGGCGTGGCGAGATCACCAGCCTCGCGAGGGAGGGCCTGTCCGAGGTGACACGCTGTATTGCGTCACAGCAGAGGTGCCAGGCATGTAAAGCCTGCACGGGCGCCCGAGGCTCTTCGTGCAATGTCTGGCCCAATCGCTCCCAGTCCGCTAGCTTAAGGGTTCCGGCTTCAGGGTACCACGGGCATTGGGCACTCACCTCCTGTAGCAGGAGAGTGAGTTCTCGAGTGGGGCAGTCATGCTGAGCCTTACACAGCAAATACTGTAGCTCATTGCGGTGTTGCACTTGCAAAGCAGAGAGGGAGCTTCCCATACTTACCACAATGAAAAATACTCACCGGGATCCGCGAGGCGGATGAGTGACATGTCTGAAACCCTTGCCGGGCAAGGTGAGTGCTGAGGGCCCCACGTTTGGGCACCAGTTGTGGCGGTTCAATGACAAGACAGAACACAGCTTTTAGCAAGCAAGCAGGCTGGTCTCTGCTAACGGGCTTCTCCCTGTCAGCTTTCCACCTTCCCCTTTATTCTCTCTCTCTCCCTCCACGCATTACATTCTCCAACAGATAAAAGGAATACACTGGCTTTGTTTAACATTCTTATTTACCAATTTCTATCTACCGCATTCCTTGCTCTCGGGCCTTGAGCCCAGTCCTGAGAGGCTTCCCACAGTTCATGTCATCTTGGCGAGATTCCAAGGTTGATGCCCTTGAAAGGAGCTGTGTGTGCACAGCTCCTCCACAACACTCCGGGTGTGCCCTGAATGTTGCCAAGCGCATAAACCTTTATGAACCCTACACCAAAGGTATTGTAGAGAGAGGAACATGCACAAAGGGGCTCTGGGAGCGACTGGAGGGTAAGCACCAGAGCCGTAGGTTCATTACTAAAGGAACTACAAAACAGAGACCAACCATTCAAAGTCAGAGTGTGCATGACGACCGTGGGGGTCTTCTGTCTCAAGAGGCCTCAGAGCACCCCTTGTCAGCGGGAAAAGTGGGGTGTTCTGTGAACACTGTAGCTGTAAGTGAAGTCTCACTTCTTGGTAGCCATTGATAGCCCCAGAGGGATGACATATAAAGATGTCCTACTTTAGGTGTAAGGAAAACACGGGCCATTTAAACATGTACATTTAAACATTTAAACATGTACATTTCTTCAAGAGCACAGAAAGAATATTTTAAATGTTTCTCCACTGAAAAGTAGGTTTTCGCTAGGCAGGGTGTGTTTCATGGAACCACCGCACTCCACGTTTACACTCTAATAGCAGCTTACTAGCGAAGCAGCACTTCGCTGTAATAGCACCTTGGTGGTGAATACGGATGTTAAAAGCTGGTTTTAACATGTAATGAGTATGAAGTAGAGCTGAGTGAGTAATGGGAAGATGCCGTTGTGACCACATTCACGAAATCAGATTTCAGGATTTGATTCAACCCTGCTTCTCGTCCCATTCATCTATTTTTTCTGGAAAGTTCAGGTTTATGTCATATAATGCTTGGGGAGGGAGCGTCTATTAATGTGAATACTTGTTAGCATAAGGAGTCTGATACTCACACCAGAAGAGCTGGCCCATACATCACGACACATATCAGCTTTGTCTGTTTAAGAGTGAGGGTGTTAGCGAGCAGGAGAGTGAGAAAGCTCATGATTACATCACAAACAAAATGGAGATGGGACAGGCAGCAGTATAGAAATGGTCAGAGGAAAGTCAGATATTCCTGTAGCAGGCTGGGCTCTTGCTTGGAGACATTTTCAGCATGCCTCAGTTCCAGAACATGTCATAAGGTTCCAGTGGTGGGGCCACAGGTACATTTGTTCATCCCGTACCTGTGCCATTCATACCATGCTGGCCCAATTTATCACAGTGATAACTCCTCATCTATGGTGTGAGTGTATGAATATATGTGCACATTCACCTCTAATTTCCTCAAGGCAATTTTAGTAGCTTTGGTTCTTGAGATGTAATATCTCTTTTCAGGAGCCCTGAACTCTCAGTAGCACTAGACTAGAAAAACAAAGGAAGTCTCTCATTAAGTATTTCCTTATTTGTTAGATGACAAATTTGTTAAATGACATCTTACAGGAAGTTGACCAGAAGGGAGACTTTTAAAAAAATGGGTGGTGGGAACCCTCTAATTAGTTAATGATGATGCTTCAGTGCTGTTTCTAATACACAGGATCATATAATAGTTTATTTCTGTATTGATTTTAGAGCTGATAGCAATGCCTTTAGTTAAAGTTGCCTGACATTTCCTACTACGAGACCTTGTTTTGATTGCTTATAACTTTGCCGAACTTTAATCATTTAAGGGGAAATTTTCCATGCTGAATGTCTGCCTCAGGCTGATTTTATTAATTATTATTATTATAAAGTTTCAGCTAAAATGTTTCCCCTATTTCTGAAAGTCAGGTTACTGACAAATGCTTTATTTTGTCCCTGTTAAAAAATTTCTTCCAACCTTTTTGTTGAGAAGCTCTTGGAGCTCCATTCATTGGAGCGAGGCCTTGAAATTTGGCAGAGAGGTCAGACTGGTGTTAGAGATGTGCTTTTTCTGTCCCTGTGAAAATCTACGCAAAGTTGGTTAAGTTATAAGCCTTCAAAAAAAACAACTCAGTTTGCACATGCTTAGGAGAGAGTTGTAAGAATTTGGCAGCTATATTCTCCAAAGATTTCATCTGCAATGAGCATGATGCAGCCCTTTACAACTGCTGCATGCTGACCGGACTGTGCATCCATCATTGCACAGAACAACTGAGCATACTTCATATTAGGGCTTCAGGGACCGATCAGGACTTTCCCTGCAATTGCTGTTCCCAGGGGCTGTTGTGGTGCTGGACACAAGAAGTGAGAGCAGGGAGACTGTCTCTCCTCCTGTATTCTTAATACCTCTCTTGCTGTGGCTCAGGCAGTAAGAAGGGGAAGGAGGAAACACCTGATTCAAACACAGCGGGATGAGAAATGGGGGAAGATTGGGAAAGGAGGTTGCAGCAGTCAGAGGGCTAGGAGGTGCCAGGGGCTAGAGCTGGAGGGCAAGGAGAAGCAGGGAGGAGGGGTAGTTAGAAGCACAGGAGAAGGGCCATAGAAAGAACAAGATGGAGAATTGGATAGGAGCACAGGGAGACATTACCATGATTCAACCCCAGAGCACAGATTATCCCGTGCACTAGAAGAGGCAGGGGTCCTGTGAAAAAAAACAGGAGGTGACCATGCAATTAAAAGGTGTAACATAATACGTATACACTAGGGGGTGAATTAAGGTTGCTCAGGCATCCTTCAGTGTGGCATTTCCTAACTTTTGAGTGCTTGGCCATGCAACCTTCATGTTATTTTAATATACTTTTTTGGCTATAATGTAGCACATGGTAAAGGCACCTACAGCATGGTCTACCGAAATCTAAATAAGTAAATACGTAAATATCTTTGAGGTGATGTCCAAAACATGTAGCCATTTTAAAGCCAGGTTTTCCAGCCTTGTTCCTTTCTACTTTCTGGTAGACAAGAAGAAAATAAAATCATCTTATTGTAAGAAAACAAAGGCAAAGAAGTCTGTGTATAGTGTCTAGTTCCAGAAAACAGGGCACCATAGAGAATACCTGTGGCATTTAGAGATGTGTGCTTAGGTAGGCTCTCATACAGTAGAAGGATAGAATAGAGCTTTGACATCTCAACTGACCCAGTGACTATTTTAAATGAAACTGAATATGAAACAGGTTGACATAAAAGTTACACTCTGGTCTTAAAAGATCTTGTTAAGTGCAGGTAGTCACTGATTTCAAGGCATAAATTGATACCGATCCGCAAGGATCACAAAGGAATTGTTTCCCTCTTTGTACGGCACTGAACGGTTGACTCAGTTAATTATGGGAGGCTTTTGTCTCTTGTTCCGAAGCAGCAGGAACTGCCAGAGGCAGGATGCAAAACTTCCTATTACACTTGGTGTATGGAGTTTGTTATATCTTAAATGCAAATACCTTTGTAATATCTTAAATACCTTTCTCTGCTCTGATTATTTCAGAGTTTGGCAATGATCATTTGTACTCCTAAATCACCTTTGATCTGAAAACATTAGTCCAACATTACTAGATTTAGCCCCTGATATACAGGTATTACCATCTCCATTTTATAGATGGAATAACTGAGACACAGACAAGTTAAATAACTCGGTAAAGAACATTTTTAACAATCATTCAGGCTTTTTTAATCTTTCCTTTCAAAATTTAAAGGCATTAAACCATATTGTGGCCTAATTTCCAGCAAATTTTTATTTGCTTCATATATATAGTGAAAGACCACATCTACTTGTAAATCCCAATCCAGCAAAGCACTGAAGCATATGTTTAACTTTAACTAGGTGCCTAAGTCCTATAGAAGTGGCTGGGAATTAGGCACATGCTTTAAGAGCTTTGTTGAATAAGGATAGACCATTGAAGAGGCGCTAATCATTAACTTCATTTTGTTTTTGCAATGCAATAACTTAAAAATAATCAAAAGAATTTTCAACAGAAATAATTTCTGAGACAGACACATTCCACGTCAAGTATATTGTATAGCTCAAACAAAATGTATGGACTTGAAGCAGTTTGCTGAGTGTGTTATAAAGGAGTTAATAATATCAAACATATCACACAGAAGGTCAAAATAGATCATCATAATGGTCCCTTAAAAGTAAACTCCTAAATATTGGGCTTCTTAATTAACACAAAGGAGGACTCAAGTGTACCAGGGTTAGTGAGTGTAGTTTGAATGGTTGAATGATTATCAGTTTTTTTAAATAACATTTTTTTCTGCTTACAAATAACAAGAAAAGCCAAATCTGACATACAGTCAGTGAAACTTACATTTGTGTTTTTAACATTATCTTTTTTCTGTGTAATTCACTGGTTTAAAATGTTTAAATGACTGCTAACAGTGTAATATAGGTTATCTTGTTCATATAGACATTTGATATGATTAAGTACCTCAGTGTACTTTTTCTGTACCAGCTTTAATACTGCCACCTGCAAAGGTTATTATTTGAAATCTAAAAGAGTAGGCTTGTGTTCCTGAAAACAGGTTATCAATTATAACTTTCTTTTATTGAATGAGTAGTGATGTCTCCTCTTTGGAGTGTGTTGGATTGCACATATATGTATTCAGGGACTTTCTTCTCATGTGTGACAAGTAAGTTTTGTTTCTAACTTTCCAGATGTTTTAAACAGCAGGGGGACAACATGAAATATTATTAGGAAGCAAGAAGCCTAGGACACATCCACAAAGCAACAGCTCAACGAGATTGTGAACTTTTCTTTTTTGACATTTGTAAGGGAGCGGTCTTTGAGAAAGAACATAAGGCCTAGAGAGCTGGATTGTGAAAGCGTGAAATAGGTGTTCATTATCAATATTACATTCTCTATTAAGTCCTAAAGAAAAGAAACAAAGTACAAACCAACTGCAAGGTTGCTTTTTCCCTTTCCCCTTGCCTTTATTTTGAAATGATTGAAACAACTGATAGATATATTTACCTCAGAGAAACACGCTGATGAACTTCTCATAGAGCTGAGAAAAATTGCTATCGCAAAGCTGTGAGACTCCATTTTGAATCAGGTGAAGGGGGTTGATGGGCCAGGACTTATTATTGGTGGGGCTAAAGAACTATAAAGAATGATTCAGCAGACAGGCTCACTCTATTTTAGCAGCATAGTCTCTCTTATCAGAAGTGTTTTCCTGCCCTAATTCTAATTTGGGAGCCTAGATTGGTTGGAAAAGTTCATTCTGTTTTTGGAATTGAATATAGACTGGGAGCATTGTGTAGCTCAGAAGCTCATTCCTGCTTGACAGTGTAGTTTAGCTCGGAAGCTTGTTCCAGCTTGCGTGTTTCGTTTAGCTCTGGAGCTTCTTCTAGCTTCGGGAGCTTACACCAGTCCTGGGAACTGCTAGATTTCTCACATCCTCCAAGCGCAGTGTGACAACGTTTTTAACAGTTGATGGATAACGTGTGATATCACTTTAAAACCACAGTGTAATTTTTGGTGACAAGAAGAAAGTGAATATTGTCAGTCGTTGTCAAAGGAGACAGAAAAGTGTAAATTTGTTATTGTTCCCTTGACAACTTCTGATCATGCAGTTTGTAAATCGCTTCACTCTTAAGTGAAATGGACCCCATGTATTTCCATGTACTTTTAAGGGCCAGATTGTGCTTTAAGCCACTGGCCTTGTTGTAAAGAGCTGAGGAGCACAGTAGTGTTCAGAACTCACCACAGAGACACTAGAAAAATGCATGCTGGATCAGGAGCTCTGCCACCCTTCTTCCCTCTATAATAGTTGACTTACAGGGAAAAGAGACAGTGGCCCACCACACTCACACCCTTTGAGAGTCGAGCATTATGTCTGTGCTTCCTAACCACATTGTGATTGGCCACCAGATTGGCTCAATGTGATCAAACTCAGACAACATTTTGAAGCTATACAAAGAACAGAGCTCATGGTTAGTGGCAGATTTATTGCTCTTACTGACCAGGAATGTAGAAGACCCAGGTTCAAGTCCCTGCTCTGAATCAGGCGAGAAAGGACTTGAACATGAGATTCCCCCACCCTAGGTGAATACCTGAACCCCCAGGCCATGGGCAGGGCAGGGCAGGGAGTGTTTGTCTTATGGGCTTTTTTGTGAAAATTTTTACAAGGTCTCATTTTCTTTCTGGGGCAGAATGAAAACAAATTTCAATGCCTCAAAATTCTTCACATAATAGAGCGGTTGTATTCCGGGCAGCCTTTGTCTACACTCAAAGGTGCTTGGAAAGAGGTTACCATAAATTGACTATAAAGCTTTTCCCTACCACAGAAAGGAGGAAACACAAGGAAGACTGAAAAGCCAAATTTTAACGAGCTCTGTTTCATGTCATTTATTGCTCTGCTTTGTCTCTGCCACCCGCATAGTCAATAAAACAATAAGGCTATTTGAAAAGTTAGAGCAGCTTTTGTTTGACTAACAGCCTGCTCCTTGCAAGGCATTTGTATTTCAGTGTATTGAACATTTTCTTATGTATTAGACATTCAACCCTGTAAAAATAGATCCAGGAAAAACATGTCTTATCAACTTGGCTACTGCCCTTGCATAGCTTAGATTGTAGCTCCTCAGGCCAGAGATCATTGGCCAGTTCCTCCACTGTGGTCTGGCTGCTTTGTGCCTCTCCTGCAATGCAAAGCAGAAGGAAAGTTGGCTTAACCAGCTGCTGAAATCTAGAGGCAAAGGAGAGCTCAAATTGATGCTCTGACACTGGGAGCTTGGGTGGGGAAAAGGATCTGAGGCCAGATTAGATCTGCCCCTGAGGCTGCTCTGAGTTGAATTGGGGGCCTCACCTGCCCCCATCTAGTCCTATGATCAAGAGGGTATAAAGTCACCTTTGCCCACCCCATGGCAGCTGTGTTGGGCGTTGCTCCAGTGCAGCTCAGCATCTGGCCCCGGGTAGTCTCAGAGCCCAGGCACTTTAGATATGTGATATGACATTTCTATCTTTAACAATAGTTGTTAATGTTTATTTGTGAAATGATGAAACCTTTCACCAAATTTTGAAACACAGAAACGAAAAAAAAAATGGGGATACCAGCAGGTTACATATGTACATAGCTCATTTGGATTATAGGTGATCACAGTTTTATACCCAATAAATGGAAATCTCTCATGCATTAGAGTTTAATTTATATTATATTATTGTATATAACTGTATATCAGTCCCTTGTGTTTCTAAACAAGTTGAAGTGAGAAGCAGACCGCACACCAAAAGCATTATGAAGCAGCCTACCAGTAAGGATACAATAATGGCTCATTTCCTGACCATTAATTCAGACATCATGCAATCAGTCAAATGAATCCATTCTCCTTTGCAGCTATTTCAGTGACTGCTGCCCTATTGTCACCAGTGGAAGGGACCCTGACTCAGTAGTCCGTGTCTTTCTTTAATTAGAGCCAGTGATAACCCCTGGACAGATCAGTTTGCCAATGGCAATCTATCATACAGCCTTCGCTTCCTGGCATCAATAGATTACTGTCTATGAACAGAATATCTTTGATATAAAGACAGCTGGAATGAGAACACCATATGAGGCAGCAGAAACTTACCTACTCTGGACAAATTAAAGTTCCTACATGCAGCTTCTCCACACAGCCCAGCAGGGGTTTTAGGGCAACCCCATGCTTTCTGCTTTAATATTGACCCTGTATCGAAACATAAAATGATATTGGTGCCTTGAGACCAAGAACCCTTTGAAAATTGCCTGCTTCACCTCTCTTATTTTGGGGAGAATCATAGCAATGCTTAGGGTTCATTGCTCACAAGAACACTCCACATTAATCAACGTTTTAATGAAAAAAACTTAACAGCTGATCAGCTTTCCAGTATTAGTTGCTGACTCAGTCCCTGGTGTATTATGAAAAAAATAGAGATATTTTCTATGCAAGCTATAGATTTCATTGGTGTTTTATTCCCACATTAATGGCTCACTTTCTTCTCCACTGGATTAACAGCATTCTTATCAAAGGCAAACAAGTCTGAATTTCACCTGATTTAATGTTTAATTACTATTATTATTTATGATTGTTTCTTATGGTGTGCACAAACACTACAAAATGTAATTTTACAAGCCAGAACACAATGCCCTGCAGCTGCTGGGGTACAATGATTATTCTAAAGCCTCATCAACAAACTATTGCACAGCAACAATAATTACTTTTCAGCATGAAGTTTAACTTTCACTGCTGCTCTGCTAATCAATTGGGCAGATACTGCACTGTGAGTGAGAGGCACCTCCAAAAATATTTTGCAGAACTAAGTCCCCTTCTGTACCTTCTACCTACTTCTCACCCCATGAGAGAAGGAATGGGCACAGGATTAGGAACCCAAAGCAGCACATTTCTCTAAGAAGGAGAAAGATAAGGTGCGTCAGGGTGCAGAGCAGAACTGGAGCCTTGTTATATCTGCATATCCTCAGGTTCAGGGTTTGAAAGCTGCAGTCCCTGTCTCTTTTACTCAGAAGGGAGCATGCTGATTTTTCTGACTACTTTCATATCTCTTCCCCATTGTTTTTAACACAACAAGGGATGATCTGATCCAGAGTAGTAGGTCTGCAGCACTATTAAATATTGAGTGTAGACAATTTAATTTGTGCAGAGATCTCCTGGAGGGCCATGGGCATATAGCACTACTCTGACTGGAAAGTTATAGAAACAGCTCTGCTCACTTTTAGCCTATTCAAGGTATTACTTGTATTGCAAAATCTTGGATACGTTTGCAATCAGGAAGTCACTTAAGTAGCTGTGCCTACACATGACTAACATTCTGGTATTTAAAAAGCCTTCATGATGACTGTCTAATAGTAGGAAGATTCACTGCTGTTGTAGCTGTGTTGGTCCTAGGATATTAGAGAGACAAAGTGGGCGAGGTAATATCTTTCATTCAACCAGCTTCTATTGGTGAGAGAGAGAGATACCCTTTTGAGCTACACAGAGCTCTTCGTCAAGTATGTTGCTGCTTGGGACTGGAAGTGTGAAGACCTGATCCTCCAGCCACTTAAGTCAACTCTCGTTGACTTCCCTGTGGACGGGATGGGTTCTTAAGGCTTTTTTCCAATGGAATATTGTCCTATTCTTAAGAATTCCCAGATACAATAAAAATATAACAGCAGCAGTAAAGGAGAGACTAATTTGGAGAGACTAGTTAGTAAATTGCTTATACAGAGTGTAACAGCACTACCTCTGCCTGTTAAAATTCTGTTAGCACACCGTGAATTACCTAACCAGTGGGTCTTAGCATTACAGACCACTACAGTTGATTATATAGTGTTCTGAACTCGATGTGAAGAACTCTGAAACACAACTCACATATCAAAGCAGAGCCTTCTAAGAAGGCTCTGAATGTGGTAGGCAAATTTCCTGGTGCTTCACTTGACAAAAAGATGGATTTAAAAAAAAACTCTAGGGTATCATTATTATCACTGATGAGAAAGACTGCTTTGCTTATTTGTATTAATTACAGATTAGTGCTTTAAATAGCTTCAGCTCTTGCAAATATTTTGAATTGATGTACTGGTGTGTGTAGTTCCTTGCTGAGGGCGGCTCTACTTGACAAACATTGACTCAACCACGGTGCACAGTGAAGTTGTTTATGTGTTCAGGATCTGCAATACAGGAAAAAAATATACCTTGAAGGCGTTTCCATTAGGGGAAAAAACTAGTTTACAGCTAATGCTGTACAAAGCTCTGTGCTAAGATTTTAAATGGAAACTGTTACTGATGTACTGCCAGGGTCTTGCAGGGCTCACATGAGCCCCTTGTTAACAGAGACAACGCCAGGTCTTGATTATTTTTACTCTATTATTATTTATAGGAATACCTAGTGACTTCAACTGAGATTGGGGCCCTCCTTGTCCTAGACGCTGTCCAAACTGCACTGTCCCCTGCTCTCAAGAGCATGCAATCTAAACAGACAAGACAGAGGGAGAGAGAGGAAGTCTTTTTTTATCATAGAAGAATCACAGAAGACCCTATTTATCCCCATTTTACAGATGGGAAACTGAGGTACAGAGCAATGAGTGCATAGAAGTATGTTTCCAGACTTTTCCCCAAAACTTTAAGTGAAGCTGAGCAAAAATTTTAATATACAACTCCCAGTTGTCTGTATCTTTTATGTAGAATGTGCTGAGCTTTTAAAGCATTGCATAGATTTCAGATAAGTTGCAGACATATTAAATATTATTTGTTCAAAATCTGACAAGCACCACATCATAAAAATGGTACTGTCCTGTAAAAAGTACTCGAAAACACTGAAATAATGGCATTTCTATCTAATTATAGGCTGTTCTTTATTGATCAAAGGAGTATTATCAAGAAATTGGATAAATTTAGTAATAACATGAAGGTTCCAGTCTTCATACAGAAATAAAAAAATTTCCAGGGGAAACAATGGATTATTTAAAAAGGAAGAAGAGAATGGAAGGTATTGTAGGAATGTTGGCACCTCTTAGCCATCCAATGATTACTCATTGAGTAAATGGGTTAAGTATTGTAGAGCAGACCATGGAAGAAAAAGATTTTATTCAAATGAGATCTCTGGGATTCGTGATTGTTCCAGAGAGATCCAGTGCTCTTGAGGGACATTCCTGCACCAGCCAGCTAACAGACCTAGCTGAACTGTTGATTATTAAAGGGTTAAGTTAGGATTTTGTCTGATAAAGGAGATTGATTCTAATTTTGTATCTGCTCCTGCCCAAATCAATGTTAATATGCCATGCTGCAATTGTCTAAAGAAATTTAACTGTGTTAAGGACTAGACAAAACTTGGAAAGGGCAATTAATGAAGGGAGAAGGTTTATCTGAATGGTGTTTATCCAAGAAAATAATGATTTTAATGTATATTGTGGTAGTGCTTAAAGGCTGTAACCTCATTATGCTCAGCTCTGCACAAACCCATAACCAAGAGATGGTCCCTGCCCCAAAGACCTTAAAAATCTATGTATAACTAATAAGATTTCCAGTGTCATTTGTGCCCTGGAAAATACTCCCCCTCCCCCCAAATATTTAACTGTTGTGGAAGACCAGGAGAAAGAACATTTTTTCTTTAACGGCTTCTAAATGCTTCAGGCTAAGAGCCAAAAGGAGAACCTCTATTTTATTTTCAATACAGAAAATTCTGCAAAAGTATTATACTGAACCCATGGAAAGGAATATTATTGGGTTACTGGCAAAAAGTAGCATCAGCCACATCTAGTCCAATCCAGTGACTAACATCCCTGGCTTTGGACTAGTAATACAGATGCTGGAGCAAATTATTCAGGCTGAAGGTGCCACTGGAAGATAAAATAAGGAAAATCCAGGGCAGCCTGCCCTAGTGTCATTTCAGACTACTGCCCTTCGATTCAAAACCATTGAGAGGGATCTGGGATGATGGGGTCTGATACATGTAACTTGTCTTCATAAGACAAGCATGAGTACAAATGCCTCTGCTCCAGGTCAATGAGGAACCACAATTCAGCATGAGCAAAGCCCTTTGAACCATCTAGGGATAGCATAACAATCGAAGTGTTACTTATGTTAGCAGAGTGAATTGTATTGAATAACTTCTGCTATTAGATCCCTGGCAAATCTGTATAAATTCTACTGATCATAGCCCACAGGCCAGTAAAGGGGGAAATTCTGCTATCCAGGTTGCTAACATTTGGAATAAGACTTCTACATCCTTGCTGATGAAAGAAACAGCCTTTTCTGAGGCACGCTCTGCAGGGTCCTTATCGTTTTTGCATACAATAGTGATCATGCCCCCAAACCTGCTTGGAAGCCAAGAAGAGAGGGAGTTGTCTAAGGTTTCAGTGAACGTGGAGACCAATATTTTTTCCACGCTAGTTTATAAAATTCAACCTTATGCCTCTCATGGCCCAGGGAGCCTGCTCTACGTCATCAGTCGAAATGTTGTTTTCCATAATTCATGAGCACTGGAGCAAGGCTAGGCACTGGGATCTTGGTTAAGTACTCATTAATTTCCTCTGTGTTTTTAGAAATGTCAGAGGTGTAAAGCTGAGAATAATAAAAGTCAAATTTCTTAGATATATCTACTGTGTGAATAAGAATATTATACTGAGCATTTCTGATAGTATACAGCCTCTGCCATGTGCTTGTGTCTTTAATTGGTATGCAAGGAGTTTATCTACTTTACCGCCTGCACTTATCAGAATAGATATAAAATGGTATAGTGATCATGGCTGCTTTCAAAGAAAAAGATATGTTCTTTTCAAGGGTGTAAGTGTAATAAATCCTTCAGGTTTAAGGACTCTGTGGAAGAGAAGAGATTCTGTTCTGCTGACAACTGAATGTGGTAACTTTCCTCAAGGAAAATAAATCAGGCTTCTATATCAAAATATAGTAAAAAGTCATTGAAATGTGCTATTCCAGAACATGTAATACAGAATTTCTAACTAGCTCGTCTCACCAATTAAGACTCATTTACATCTCAATTTGTTTTTCAAATAGTTAATGTAGGTGACCTGTCATTGATTTAGAATATTTTCAGTCTGGAAATCTCTTGCTAAGCTACAGTTCTACTGAAAAACACTGTTTTAAAATAACCAACCAGCTTAAAAAAAAAATCTAAAATGTTACAGGAATTAATTTACACTGGAAATAGGGACAAAAAGATTTAATCATCTCAGAAACTTTCGGCACTGCTGTAAAAAGATTAGCTAATATCTTACTGTAAAATAACTACAGGAGGCTTGAAGGATACTTTTATAAGGTTATTTTCTCACAGTATATTTGTGAAAATAATTAGATATTTTTGTGCTTGGATATTACAGTGATGAAGGCCACATAAGTACCTAGATAGATGTGTTTAAATTGATCTGTCAATATGGTACCTCCCAATGTGCACTTTTTCATATAAGCCTAGTAACGAAGGTTAACGTGAATTTAAATAATTTATTTTATACTGAAGAATGAACAAAAAAGTTGAATAATGGTATGGTCGCCTCTGACAAATCTCCCAGTGATTAAAGAGCAGACTGCTCCTGAGTACCATTTGCTTGCGTTTTGT
The DNA here is from genome assembly GCF_965152275.1 of Natator depressus. Classification (NCBI taxonomy): domain Eukaryota; kingdom Metazoa; phylum Chordata; order Testudines; family Cheloniidae; genus Natator; species Natator depressus. The sequence continues at coordinate 43,005,981 of NC_134244.1, read as the reverse complement.
TTTTTTTTTAAATCTTAGCAACATGCACCATACAGCATCTGACTAAACATAATACAATTTGATTTGTGTTGCAGTGGTCCTCCGAAGAACAAATCTGTAAAATTACAACATGTGAAAGTTTAACACAATGATATAAAATGGCAATGGCACAGTTCATATCTTAAACTGACAGACTGATGGTGATTATTGCAAGGACAATGCCCTGCATATGTCAAACGATTTGCAAATAATGTATGTCACCTTATCCTCCATTATTGTTTTTGCAGAGGACATAAAGTGTGTCACAAATATTAAACTGTCTGCAAAAAAAAGCCTAGCTCAGCTTTTTCCTGGCTGAGAACGCAGAGCCATCTGCACAGAGACAAACATGCATATGGCCATCATTTGTCCAACATCTTACACAATGTGAAGGTTTTTACTTGAAATGCCAACCTGTGTGGCAGATGATGTATGTGTTTCTTCAGTCCTGTGATTACCAGCACAGGGCTGCTGTGCAGTGCTCTTCACCTCATCAGTTCCACAAGCTGCACTCCAAGGTGTGTGAAGCATTTGCAGCAAGATGGCTTCTGACATGCAGCAAGGCAAAAGCATTCTGGTGTGAATATTTGACTCCAGATTTTGTTCAAATCAGGGTCATATTCTGACCTGTAGAAATTAGTGTGGGTAGAGATTTAGCACTACAAAACAGCAATTTGAAAACTAGAATGAATATATTTTAAAGATGGAAAGCAAAGGACAGTGCTGCTGTCTCCTGGGTGACTCCAGGCAAGGTGGGGGGTGGGAGAGACTTTATAAATGACCTGCTTTTTTTGGAAATAAGCGGAGGCCAACACAATATTTGTCATTACTATTTGTAAAAGTTGTACCATCCTCGCAGCCAGGAACAAGATGCGTTCTTTGTCTAGCTCCTGAAATACTGAATTTATTTCTACTATAAAATACATTCAGAGAATAGCTTTAAAGGGTTATTTGCAGTGGGCTTTTGTTGTTAAAATATTATTAAAAGATGTGGTGTAGTGATCCGAGCAAGGAACTGGGAAACAAGACTCCCAAACATCTATTCCAGATTCTGCCACTGACTCACTCTGACCTGTGACAACTTATTTAATGCCTCAGTTCGCATCTCTGTTAAACATATATAATGTCACCACTTACTGACAGCACATGCCTACGTTTTGTGTGTGTTAAGTACTTCAAGATTGTTAGATGAAAATCACTAATTTCAGTGTAAGTTATTTGTATTTTAAAATTACTATATTGTCATAGCCAAATGATTACAATTAACTTTAGTTCAACACAAAGCTCGACTTCACTAGAGTGATTTGGAGGGTGCCCTGAAAATATAGGGCTAATGAAGCTTCAAATCTATCCTTACCACTATGCATTGTCCTTTCTCTAAGTATTTGAACATTTTACATGTCATCAACTGTATGAAAAAAATCTACTTCTTGCCCTACGCAGCTTTTCTGAGTCTGCCCATAAGTAAACAATTTATGCTCATTGTATTTATTATACTATATAAGGTAACTAAATGAGAAAATGCAAATGAAGAGGAAAAATCTGCATTTTCCAAATGATTTTGCATCATTCATAATTCTGCGCAATTCTGCTTTCCCATGTAATTTTCTCAAACAAACAAACAAAACCCCAGCATAGTGGCCTGCCTAAATGAATTTGTCCCTTTCTGCCTAGTTACTGCAGTAATTGGAGATTAGAGTTAAATCTCTAACTTTAAGAGAGAGGTAGACATCAGACTGCAAAGTAGTCCTTTGCACACACACTGTGGTAACCTGCTTCCTTTAGCCATAGGGGTTTGAAACATTGCAGTCATGTGGCACTGTGAAGGTGGCAGGACTGCAGAAGCAGGCCCTGATACATGTATCTTCCATGAAGATGGCACAGGTCTCACCTCCCCTGCTTTTTCCAGTTATAGGATGAATGGCTGGCCCTGGGCAGAACATGGCACCAGGGCAAAAGTGGACTGGAATTACAAAAGGCAGTCTGGAGGGAGGATAGCCTCAGGTAGGGTCCTGGAGACCCACAGGAAGCCAAACAAAATAGCATCCTTAGGAACCAGTGTTACAGGAGCTATTCAATCCTGCCGCAAAGTCATTTCCATGCGAACAGCAGCAGCTTCTGCAACAAAAAGCAATTCTGGAGGAAGTTGTTTGACAGAAGCATGTTTGAGCATAACAACGTATGCCTTTGCACGCTGGCTCAGAGACCCCGCTCACGATGGAGGCCTAATGCTGCAAGGCATTATACAACCAGTCCCCTTCCCTGCAAAATATTACAACCTAAGAAAGCAAGTGACATACGAAAGTGGGGGAAGAGGTAAAGTCAAAACTACATGAAATGTAAATAAACAGATCAAGTACCAACTCTCTCCAGCTGGCCACCAACCTGGTGGTCACTGACTGGTTTTTTAAAAGTGCTGTAACAGAGGTGGATCTTCGGAGAGTTGAAAGAGGAAAAAGCCTTACAGATCAGTTCAGCTAAGACACTTCTTGACTAAGGGGTGGGATAGAAGAAAATGCAGACATGTTTGTGTGAGAAGCTAACCAGTTGATGGAGTCCAGAGGCATTCTGGATATTAGGAAAGAGGTTACAATAATCAAGGCAGAAGACTAGGAGTTGGGTGAGACTTTAGACTGTATGGACAAAAAAGAAAGGACAGATCTTATAAACATTGTGGAGGAAAGAGTGGCAAGGTTTGGACAGTCTGGAAGTACAGGGTGAGAGACTGAGGAAACAGAGATAAATCATTTTGTTAAGGGCTTGAGTGTCAGGAATAATGGTGTTGCTGTCAACAGTGATGGGGAGCAAGGGGGAATGACCAGAGATGGTTTAAAAGGAAAGATTGGTGCTCTTTCTTGGCAGGAGAGGTTGAAGTTGGCAGCGAGACATCCATGAGGAGATGTCAGACAGCTTGAGAAGCAGGATTAGATAGAGGGGGACTGGTCAGAATGCTGATCATGTGTCATTGGTGTAAGAAGGGGTAGTTGAATTGTACAATTAGATGAATTCGCATAGAGAGAGGATGTGAAGTCAGCAGAGGAAGGGCCATAGAAACAGGCAGCTCTGGAGACCAGGCCATGTCAGAATTTGGTTGGATTAGCTGGATTCGGGACAGTTATTTTCCAGTACCTGTTGGAAGCTGAGTAATGAGGAGATTATGCCACTGCCTCCCCCCATATTGTCTGCAGCAAGGCAAGCTCATCCACTTCGCCCACCTTCCTCACAACCAGTTCTGATGACAGCCCATTTAGGTAGATGGATGCTCCTTTCACTTGCAATGGCATTGGCTGTTTCTTCTCCTTGACCAGTTCATTGTAAATCCTCTCGTTTCTGCTTCTCCACTCCCATCTCCCCAAAATAGCATGTAACTGCACTCATGATTTCAAGTCAACCTCCATACATAGTAGATTGGAAGATACACTAATCTTAATGCTGGCTAGAAGTAGTTAGCAGTTATTGTGCATGAACAGTAGGCACTTTTCCAGCACTAATAGCTTGTCTATTACAATGTGCTAAATTTGCAGCGATAGATAAGAGTACTTGACATTCTATATACAAAGAGCCTGCAACATGACATGTTATAAGCCAATGAATTTGAGTTATTGGAAGCCAGGGAGAGCCTCTAAAAACACTGTAAGTTCTATTTTTCCTCTTCCCAACGTATAACGGACAAAGAATTCAACTTGAATTTAGCCCTCCTACACCCCTCTCCTTGGGTCAGACCCTGTTGAACCAAATTTCAGCTTGGTGTCAGTTTTTACATCTGATTGATAAATCCCTTGACAATAGAGTTTACAGAGAAAGTGCTGACTGACCAACCCCTCAAATTGGCCTCACTCAGGCAGGTCCAGTTACTGAGACAGGTTGTGTTATGCCACCATGGCACGTGGGTTTAGAATTACAGGAGTAGATACAGACACTATTCTAACATCAGAACCAAATGGCTGGTCTACACTTCAGATTTACTGGTATAATTGTCTGTCAGTGGTGCTTTTTTTTTTTTTTTTTTTTTTTTAAGATAAACCAACTTAGTTATATTGGTAAAAGCCCTAATGTGGTTGCAGTTATACCATTATAAAGGTGCCTTATACCAGTATAACTTATTCTGTTCCCGAACCTTGTAAGCATTTTTATATTAGTATAACTGCATCCATGACCATGACAGGCAAGCCTGGCATTCTTCTGTGAAGGAAGCAGAACATCATTGTGCCACCTTGGACGACAGTCAGAGGAAACGTAGACACCAACTTGCCCTGGCACCTGAACCCTACATGTGGAAATTGATTTCCAGACAAAGTCATACTGAAATACGAGTTGACAGTCTGTCAAAAACAAAAACTGTATCCTCGTTAGGGGGGGGTTGCTGCTTTACCCATACATGTATATTTCAAGTGTCAAACTTTCTGCTACAGGCAAACCCAAATAGTTAAGTAAACATTTCTTTCAAGGTATGCCAATTATTGCATGATCACCCCCAAAACTTTTACTTTTATAAAACATAAGGTGCTGCTGGGGTGCAAGTCCAATATTATGCACTTATTATGAGACTCAAAGATTACCTGTTAACAAAATGGGAAGAGACAGAAGAGTGAGTAGCAAAGCATGATCTACATAGCGAAGTAAGACTAAGCAAGCTAGTATTCTTCACTTCCAACTCCTGCATTTATTGTAACACCAGATAATGAGCAGCACTTTTTTTTTTTTTTGGTAACAATTCATTAATCAGAGAAATGATCCTTGCTAGTGTTTAGATGTTTTACTTAATTTGGTACTTCTGGCCCACTGCCCCACAAGTGCCAAAATTATTATTTCTCACCCAGCAGGTGATAAATAACAACTTCAGTCATGATTAATACCATGAATTTCTCAACCTGACTAATGCAAAAAACTTGAAACCTGCAGAACAAGTGGGTGATAATTGTTGCGAGAGCCATTGGAGCTCTGCTCTGCTCCTAAAGAAAGCAAGCCACAGGAAATGAAGTGTTTGCTAGCAGCCCAGCGGATCCTAAGAGGCTTCATTAAGCGCAGCTCAGCAGCATTCTCCATGTTTAGATTTGTGATACGTTTTTCCCCCACAACACCAAGCTTTAATTATCTTTGAGAAACAGAAGACTGCCACGGTAATTTTTTTCTGAAAAAGCCAGAGAAAATAGTAGATAAATATCTCATTAACACAGTTCAATATTGTAATATGTACTGGTTGCTAGATGTACAATATCTTCGCAACATGATAACTGAGAACTCCACTCTCAGGAGGAGGTTTTTAAATAATGCAATGTTTCTGACAAAGCTGGCCACAACATCGCTTATAGAACACAGCCCCACAGAAAGCCAAACGAAGTGGAACTATTTTCAGAGGGTGAAAAACAAACCACTGGCCTGGTATTGGTGACCAGCTGAAACAAAGCTGCATTGCTAAAAGAGCTGTGGGTGAAATCCTGCCTCCATTGAACTCAAAGGGAGTTTTGCAATGGACTCCAATGGAGCCAGGACGTCATCCTGTATCCTCTTAGCTATTTAGTTTGGCACAGAATGGAATAACCTTTGCTGCCAGGGACAGTGTTGCATTCAGTCTGCTTAGTCTACCTCCTTAAAATTCACCTCCTTGTTACTTTTTTTTCTTGCTTGTTAAGACAGTATTGGAATCCAGTTTCATTTAATGGTCCATAAAACAACTCTACAGCTGAAGTAACAATATGCTTGGGGTAACATAAGAAATTGAGGCTTAGTCAAAAAAAGGCTTCTCTTCCCCTTACACAAACAACTCCCAAACCATTTTGATTTATTGCTAAGATTGTAGACTTGGGTTCTTATAGCTTTCAGGGTGATAATCCCATTTTTATTGATTCTATGCAATAATGTAATTATTAGCTGCAGAGTGAAACAGTCCTTCATTGTAGAGAATTCTTTAATAAAACCTTTACCTACAGAATACTCTGGATGTCTGATTACAGTAGTGCCCAGTAGCATTACCATTTTATACATGGAGTCACAACAAAAATTGTATTGTGTGGGTTCCATTTCTTTTCTCTCTGGCTTCCAGATCAAATGTTAGTTTGTAGGAAAAATGAAGCTTTGCCCAAATACCAGTGTTTGTCTTTGACCCACCATAAATTCAGGCACACTAAAGGGTACTCCAAATCAGTGTAACTTTGTTTCATGCTTGTAGGTACTTCCCCTTGTTTTGGGGCCTCAATTCTGGCCTGTTCCCTTTTGTGATTAAAGTACATGATGTAGTGCTGGCTGCTCTGAAAGAGGCCTTAATAGGGTCTGGAACCAGTCAGGTTGGTAAGCCACCAGGACCAACCAGGGGGTGTTGGTAAGCCACCAGGACCAACCAGGGGGTGCACCAAAGATAGCTCAACTTGCTCTAAGGGTATGTCTACACAGCAAAAAGCTGTGCAAAGGCTAGTTTACGTGAGCTAGCTTGAATCCAGCTAGCACAGGTAACCACAGCACAGCCTCAGAGCCAAGTATGTACGCTGGGTCCGTGCTGGGATTGTATTACCCAGGCTAAAGTCTGCGCTGCATTGTCTCTCATTACTATTGCTACCCACACTGGCTGGATTCCAGCTAGCTCGGGTAGCCTGTGCACAGCTTTTGCAGTGTAGACATACCCTTCATATCATCATGGCTCCATGACTTGGACAGTTAGTGAGACCAGTCCAACCATAATCCTATCAGCACTTATCGGGAAGCAGGACCTCTATTTTCACTAAAGCTTTTTGATTCATTTGAGTCACATCAAGGTGGGGAAAGAATTCACTATTTTTAAAACGTTTAATACAGACTTACCATCGAAGAATCAAACTGTTAATTCTCAGGAGAAAAAGGCATTAAGAGTAAAACAATGTAAGCAAATGTTCTATACACAATTTAAAATCAAGAATGTACACTCAGTTGTACGACACACATGTTTTTACATATTTGAGTCTCATTTTCATCTTACCACTCAGTTTCCAGTGGAATTAATCTTTGGAATGTTCAAAGGTACCAAGTCATGGCATGAAAGCTACTGGCATTACTGTGTTAGAAGTCTTATTCAATTTCACATTTCTCTAAATTAAGTATACTTGTGATCGTTCCAAGCCTTTGTGTTTTGTGTACACAAGGTAACCTTTGGGAGTTTATTTCATAAATATTAAGGCCAGAAGGGACCACTGAGATCATCTAATCTGATTTCCTGCATAAAACTTCCCTGAATTAATCCCCACTTCAAATCCAATAGCTGAACTACAGCATTTCTTTTCTTTCTTTCTTTCTTTTTTTTAAGAAAGGCAGCCAGTCTTTATTTAAAAAGAGTCCAGAGATGGAGAATCTGCCATAAGCCCTGGTAAATTGTTCCAATGGTTCAATTACCCTATTAAAAATTTGCACTTTATTTCTAGTCTGAATGTGTTTAATTTCAACTTTCAGGCATTGGATCTTGTTATGCCTTTATCTGATAGAGTGAAGTACCTTCTATTTTCAAATTTCTGGAATTTACAGACTAATCAAATCACTCCTATGTCTCTTTGTTAAACTAAACAGATTGAGCTCTTTTGGGCCTGATCTACACGGCAAAGTTAAGTCGACATATATTCATGGAGGATAGGTCCATCAATGGCTATTAGCCAGGATGGGCAGGGATGGTGTCCCTAGCCTCTGTTTGCCAGAAGCTGGGAATGAGCGACAGGGGATGAATCACTTGACGAATCACCTGTTCTGTTCATTCCCTTTGGGGCACCTGGCATTGGCCACTGCCGAAAGACAGGATACTGGGCTAGCTGGACCTTTGGTTTGACCCAGTAGGGCCATTCTTATGTTCTTATGACATATGCTGCCTTAGGTCAAGTTAATAATTTGTGTGTCTACACTACCGAGTCCCTTCCGCTGACCTAAAGAGCTTGTAAAGTCAACTACTGTACTCCGCCTCCGCAAGAGGCGGAGCGCTTCAGTCGACATCCATGCATTGACATGGGGATAGTGTAGACACTGCACGACGTAATTCGAATGAATTGGCCTCCAGGTGGTGTCCCACAGTGCTCTGGAGAGCACTTTCAAATCCATTGCACTTCAGCCAGGTACACAGAACACAGCCGCCCACCTGTTAAAGTCCTGGGAACTTTGGAATTTTCATTTCCTGTTTGATCGGCATGGAGAGCTCATCAGCACAGCTGACCACGGGTGCTCAAGGCCGCAATTGCACTCCAGCATGGAGCGCACAGGAGGTGGTGGATCTTACTGTTGTGTGGGGAGAAGAGTCTGTGCAGGCAGAGCTCCGAATCAGCAGAAAAAACGCTAACATCTATGCCAAAATCGCACAGGGGAGAAGAGCTACGCTAGGGCTACCCACAGTGCTGCGTGAAAATAAAGGAGCTTTGGCAAGCAGACCACAAGACAAGGGAGGTAAACAGTTGCTCTGGTTCTGAGCCACAGACATGCTGCTTCTATGAGGAGCTGCATGCGACTCCAGGTAGCATGCAGGACACGCAAGATGAGATGGTGCAGATTATGAGGGAGCAATCAGACATGTTGAGGCATCTGGTTGAGGCTCAAGAAAGGCAGCTGGATGCTAGAGTCCTGCTCCAGCCTATGCTTAACCTGCTGCCATCGTCCCCAAGTTCCACATCCTCTTCTCCCAGACGTCCTAGGATGCGAGGGGGCGCGGGAAGTCCGCTATCTCTTGCACTCAGCTCCAGTGGAGGGTACAAGGACCAGAAGGCGCCCATGCCCACACTTTGATTGTTATTGCAGTGCAATCGTAAGCAAGCTGTCCTTGTTTGTCCCCTCCCCCCCGCCAGTGTGATCAGCCCCTTAGCCCTAGGTTATCTCACTTTTCTTTGCTGTCTCTCAGTGTTTGTGAGATTAATAAAAATAAATGGATTGAGGAGAAAAGGCTCTTTATTCATTCAGTACTGTGATTGGGGGGGTGTAGTTTACAGGGGAATACATACAATGAAGGGGACAGCTTGGTAAGGAACAACACACAAGCGTCACATTACTATGGTAGGTTTCAGAGTAGCAGCCGTGTTACTCTGTATCCGCAAAAAGAAAAGGAGGATTTGTGGCACCTTAGAGACTAACAAATTTATTTGAGCATAAGCTTTCGTGAGCTTCATCGGATGCATTCAATGGAAAAATACAGGGAGCTGTAGCTCACGAAAGCTTATGCTCAAATAAATTTGTTAGTCTCTAAGGTGCCACAAGTACTCCTTTTCTTTTTACATTACTGTGGGTCATTGATGAAACTAGTTTTCAAAGCCTCACGGAGATGCAGTGCACTTCGATGTGCTCTTCTTATTGCCCTGGTGTCTGGCTGCTCAAAATTGGTTGCCAGGTGATCTGCCTCAACCCCCCACCCCGTCGGAAACTTTTCTCCCTTGTTTCACAGATATTATGGAGCACACAGCCACAACAATGGGGATATTGCTTTCACTGAGGTCTAACCTAGTAAGCAAACTATGCCAGCAGTCTTTTAAACGTACAAAGGCACTGTCAAGGTTCCTCCCCCACTCTGAACTCTAGGGTACAGATATGGGGACCTGCATGAAAACCTCCTAAGCTTACTTTCACCAGTTTAGGTTAAAACTTCCCCAAAGTACAAATTAATTTTATCCTTTGACCCTGGATTTCCACTGCCACCACCAAACTTTAACTGGGTTTACTGGGAAACGTAGTTTGGACATGTCTTTCCCCACAAAATCCTCCCAACCCTTGCACCCCACTTCCTGGGGAAGGTTTGGTAAAAATCCTCACCAATTTGCATAGGTGACCACAGACCCAAACCCTTGGATCTGAGAACAATGAAAAAGCATTCAGTTTTCTTACAAGAAGACTTTTAATAGAAGTAAAGGAATCACCTCTGTAAAATCAGGATGGTAGATACCTTACAGGGTAATTAGATTCAAAACATAGAGAATCCCTTTAGGCAAAACCTTAAGTTACAAAAAAGGTACACAGACAGGAATAGTCATTCTATTCAGCACAGTTCTTTTCTCAGCCATTTAAAGAAATCATAATCTAACACATACCTAGCTAGATTACTTACTAAAAGTTCTAAGACTCCATTCCTGTTCTATCCCCGGAAAAAGCAGCATACAGACAGACACAGACCCTTTGTTTCTCTCCCTCCTCCCAGCTTTTGAAAGTATCTTGTCTCCTCATTGGTCATTTTGGTCAGGTGCCAGCGAGGTTACCTTTAGCTTCTTAACCCTTTACAGGTGAGAGGATTTTTCCTCTGGCCAGGAGGGATTTTAAAGGGGTTTACCCTTCCCTTTATATTTATGACAGGCACATTCCACCACCATTCTGCACTTGCTTAGCCTATTGTTGAACTGGTCCTTACTGCTGTCCAGGCTGCCTGTGTACGTCTTCATGAGCCATGGGAGCAAGGGGTAGGCTGGGTCTCCCAGGATCACAACTGGCATTTCAACATCGCCAACAGTTATTTTGAAGCCTGGAAAGAAAGTCCCTGCTTGCAGCTTTCTGAACAGACCGGAGTTCCTAAACATGGGCGCATCATGCACCTTTCCTGACCATGCCACGTTGATGTCAGTGAAACGACCCCCATGATCCACCAACACTTGCAACACTATTGAGAAGTACGCCTTTCGGTTTATGTACCGGGTGGCAAGGTGGTCTGGTGCCAAGATAGGGATATGCGTTCCATCTATCACCCCATCGCAGTTAGGGAACCCTATTGTGGCAAAGCCATGCACTATGTCCTGCACGTTTCCCAGTCACTACCCTTCTTAGCAGAAGTCTATTGAGTGCCCTGGCTACTTGGATCACAGCAGATCTCACAGTAGATTTACCAACTCCGAACTGATTCCCTACTGATTCCTTCCACAGAGCTATTGCCACTTGCTTCTCCACTGTCAGAGAAGCTCTCATTTTAGTATTGCTGCACTAAGGGGCTGGGGAAAGCTCTTCGCACAGTTCCATGAAAGTGGCCTTGAGTATTCAGAAGTTCTGCAGCCACTGCTCATTATCCCATATCTGCATAACTATGCGATCCCAGTCGGTGCTTGTTTCCTGGGCCCAGAAGTGGCACTCCACCGAGTCAAGGTGATGCGTGACTGTCACCAGCATCCGTGAATTGCTCTGCTCCATGGCTTCCAGCAGGGCTCCTTGTGTGGCATCACATTGTTCTGCATGGTGACTCCTGCTTCAGCTGAGCAAATACTGCAGGATAAGGCGTGAGGTGTTTGTAATGCTCACAACAGTGTACAGCTGATGCTTGCTTCAGTCCATGCTTGCTATGCTATGGCGTCTGTGCGGGTAACCCAGACTTAGGAAAAAAGGCATGAAAAAGGCTTGGTTTGTTTGCCATTGATTTCAGGGAGGGAGGGAGGGATGTAAGTGCATCGTCGGAGGCTAATGCCATGTTCCTATAACCACCTGCACAAATGTTTTGGTCCCATGAGGCACTGCAAGCCCAACCCAACATTCTACTCGACTCCATGCACTGTGGGAGAGCGACCCACAGTGCAGCGCTCGATGGGTCAATGCAAGCCCTGCTAGTGAGGATGTACTCCACCGACACAATGAGCATAGTGGGGACATGCAAAATCGACTTGTTTAAATCAGAGGCTCATGTCGACTTAAATAAAATTGACCTAATTTTGTAGTGTAGACATACTCTGAGTATCTCACTATTAAGGCATATTTTCTAATCCTTTAATCATTCTTGTGGCTCTTCTCTGAACCCTCTTCAATTGTTAACACATTTCTTGAAGTGTCGACAGTAGGGATAGGTGTACACTTGGTGCTGGAGATGTGGTTTCCAGCTCGAGGAGATGTACACATTAGCTCATTATTTTTAGTGCACTAGCTCCATCAGAGCTAGTGTGAGTACATTTCCTCAAGCTGGGAGTCACCTCCCCAGCTCCAATGCTTCCTTGCATTACCAACATGTAGCTATACCATAGAATTGGATGCAATATTCCAGCAGTAGTCACACCAACACCAAATAGAGGCAACAACTTTCCTACCCTTACACGATATTTCCCCCATTTAGAGAGACAAGGTGGGTGAAGTAATATATTTTATTGGACTAACTTCTGTTGGTGAGAGAGACAAGCTTTCCAACTACACAGCTTTCAAGCTTCCTCAGGTCTGGGGACACAGACCCACCTTGTCTCTCTAATATCCTGGGACCAAAATGGCTACAAAAGCACTGCATATTCCCGTTTACCCATCTAAGGATCACATTAGCCCTTTTGGCCAGAGCATCGCACTAGACACTCATGTATTGCTGATTATTCATCAGGACCCCCCAGATCTTTTTCAGAGTCACTGCTTCCCAGGATAGAGCCTCCGTCCTGTAATTATGACCTACATTCCTTTGTTCCTAGGTGTATGGCTTTACATTTGGCTGTACTGAAATGCATAATGCTTGTTTGAACCCAGTTTACCAAACAACTTGGGTTGGGCTCTCTCTGTCTCAGCAACCTGTCCTCTTCACTATTTATCAATCTCCCAATCACTGTGTCATATCAGTGTATCAGTGATAAAAAAAAAATGCTTTTCTTCCAAGTCACTCATAATATAATAAGCAAAGGACCAAAAAGACCCCCTGCAGGACTCCACATCAGCTCAGTGACAATCCCTCATTTAGAATTACAGTTTGAGTCCCAGCAGCTAGCCAGTCTTTAATCCATTTAATGTAGGCCATCTTGATTTTGTATTAAATCAAACTGTTGTGCTACACCAAATTAAATGCCTTACATCAACACTATTGAGCTTTACTGGTATCTTTTTTAATAAAATACAAATCTGGTTGATAATCTCATTAAAGAGTGACAAATCTGTTACATTAGTGAGCACACAGAATTTCATAGGGTTAATGTAAAAAATATGACGTATTAAAAACTAATCATGCAGTCAGATTTTACATTGCAGTTTGGTTAAGTTTAATAATTGTACTATATCAACATAATGGACCCCAAAGCACTTAAAATACTTTATAGATATGTGCCATATAGTAATCACTCCATCTACCACTGAAATGCAGCTACCTCTGAGGTAAACACAGCAACTGTACCAGTGCTCAAGAACACCACACAACACTTTAGGCTAGGAAGCAGAGAATACTTTTTTTCCAGTTGAAACTACATTGGGAATTTTGAAAACTCAATTACTCAAACAATAGAAAGGGTAGAGGAGATGGTGATTAAGGTTACAGAAACTATTTAATTTAGCTGCAAAGTCTTATAGTCTTGCATCTCATCTTACTTTAATACTGAGTTTTCAATCTAATTCACTATTCTCTGCATCCTTAAGTGCAGTCTGAGTGGCTCAAATAGATTTACAAAAGCTTTATTTGTTTATAATAGATCCGTATCTTTTGCCAACCATTTTCATAGGGTTTGAATTTATATTCTGGAACAGACATTCAGAGAGAGTTAATGCATATGGCTATCTCAGACTTTAAGGGGGAAAAAAGGTTGATTTGATGTTACCGAACAAGATTTGCAATCATTTCTGTTTCAAATTAGTAATGAGAGGATCGTACAAAACCAAGTTTGTATAGTAACCTTCATACAAAAGGTTATCAGAGTGCTGTACAAAAAAGAAATTCAGGGCTGGCTGGCATCAGTCCAGAAAGAGCTATTCTAAAAAGCCATTCATTCACATATTAGAAAAGACTAAATCACATTGCTAGGATTAATTCCCTTCAGAAGAAAGAGTTCCACATCCAAAGTGCTGCATTACTAATGCTCTTCCTCTCTCCTGAAACATGTTATTGCTAAGATATAAGAGGTTACTGAGCTCACCGCTGTGTTTTCAAAGCACTCTAAATTTTTGCTACAAATCTGGTGTTTCATTAGCAGCCACTGCAGAGTCTTAAGAGTAAGTGGTCTATGTGCTCAGGGTTTTGTACCTGTGAGTATTCCTGCAGCTGGGTTCCATACAAGCTACTGTTCAGACATAAAGGACAGAAGGGACCATCATGATCATCTAGTCCAGTGGTTCTCAACCTTTCCAGACGACTGTACCCCTTTCAGGAGTCTGATTTGTCTTCCATACCCCAAGTTTCACCTCAATTGAAAGACTACTGGCTTACAAAAATCAGACATAAAAATACAAAAGTGTCACAGCACACTATTACTGAACAATTGCTTACTTTCTCATTTTTACCATGTAATTAAAAAATAAATTGATTGGAGCCTGTTTTTCCACTTGTTGAGCCTTATCTGAAGCTGGAATCCTGGAGAGCAAGGCTGGAGCCCGAGCCTCACTGCCCGAGGCTGAAGCATGTAACTTAGCTTCGCGGAGCCCCTGTGGCATGAGGCCCCAAGCAACTGCCCAGCTTGCCATCCCTTAACACCAGCCCTGCACTTGCAACCCCCTAAACCCATCGCGCAAACCCTCTGGGAGTCGCAACCTCCAGGTTCAGAGACACTGATTTAGATGAGTTGAGTACCCCTCGAAAACTTCTGTGTACCCCTGGTTGAGAACCATTGATCTAGTCTGACCTGCATATTGCAGGCCACAGAACTTGCTCACCCAGCCCTGTAATAGACCCATAACCTCTGGCTGAGTTACTGGAGTCCTCAAATTATGATTTAAAAGTCTTCAAGTTACAGAGAATCCACCATTTACACTAGTTTCAAGCTGAAAGTGACCCATGCTGCAGAGGAAGGCAAAAAATCCCTGGAGTCTCTGCCAATATGACCCAGGGAAAAATTCCTTCCTGACCCCAAATATGGTGATCACTGCTTGAATATGATACTCAAGATTTTACACAGGATCTAGTCAAATCTGAAATTTCTTTCATCAGAGACTATTAGTTTTTATCTCAAGAAAAGGAAAAGAGTATTGCAGTTAGGTATTAATCAATACTTCATTCTCCTCTGACTTAAAAAACCCTCACATCCATGATTTTTGGTTTTTGCATTCATGTGACCTATGAAAAGCAGGTACTCAAAATGGATATCTGAATCTTTAGTGTAAAAGTTATAATTAATATTTTGATAATAGAACATCTCACCACATAGTACTTAAAGGGTTTAGTTTTTTTTAAATGGTAATGGGCCAACATGCAGACTTGGGAAATTCCTAAAAGACCAGAAGCAGGAATGGAGCTACATCTTCCAGTTTTAATAAGCCTGAACTGCTATGTTACAAACAAATGCTAGACCTGCGTAACACTCACGTTTGTGTACTCCTCTGGAAGAAACCCGGTGTTCTAGTACAGGACTGAAGAATTCAGTAACCACATTTCAACTGTGCAAGTAATAATGGCAACTTGTAACATTAATAATAGTAAGATCTCAGTTAATAATTAGGTTAATAGTTATCCTGCTGATGAAACTGTGAAATGTGACAGGCTTTCCAGTAATTGGTCTTCGCTACTTTTATGAGACCCAAGGGAACATAAGTCAAAACCTCATGATTAATGTGTAAATAATCAAAACCATAATTATTTTGATATTGACTATGGCAAACCAATGTAGCCAGAGGAGTGTAATTTCATAATGCAGTGGACCTCACCTTCTACATCACTGAAACACAACAGTTCCAACAATCAGGCTATTGAGCTAGTGCCTCACTGTGCCTAGGTTTATTGAACCTAGAGTTTTTTGGCAGAAAGTTGACGTTTCTTGTTTTTGGACAGTATTTCTGAGCAACATCTCAACTTAAGTTTTGGCAAAATACCATGCACAATTTAATTTATAAAAGTAGCACAGAATGCTGCTATTAGATGTGCCTGGAGATACTACTTAAGCACCTGCAAGGCAAGCAGGATCCCTAAATCGCATGCTAAGTAACTTCATAAGTAGCCTCACTGAAATTAACAGGACTACACGTGAAGTAAGATACTACATGAAATAAAAGTGGCAAAACCTATATTTGCGCAAATAGTGTGGGAGAAAATTTGTCACCAGATTTCTTTTTGGGAATTTTGAAGTCCAAAGACTAATCTGCTTTCTAATATATTAGCCACTAACAAACAAGAAACAAAATTGATTTTTAAGACTAGTTTGGTTTTGTATTAAAAACCAAAGAGCAAGGCTTCTGGCATACCATAATGGGTTATTTAACTTCAAGTGCTTTACTATCATACTAATGCACCTAAACATACCATAGGAGAGCATAAAAAAACCTTAAGGAGCCGAGGGAGCCGAGGGGTGTGGGGAGAAAGAAAAAATATGCCCAGAGAAAAGACAGCCACGTCCTTCTACTTGAGACAGGAAGAAGAAAAAAGTCCACACTGTGGGCTTCAGAGTTTGGGAGCAATATTGTCAGGCTGGAAACAGAAACAGCTGGACGCAGACATTTAAGTGTGCTGGAGGAGGAACAAGACAAGCTGAAAAATAGGAAAGACTGAAGAAACATAAATATAAAAAACTCAGAAACAAATGTGAAGAGATCAAGAAAAAGCAAAGCCAATAAGCACTGAAAGACAAAAAATGAGAAGTGACAAAATTAAAGACTGATGCAGTAAAAATGACTGATGCCTGAAAAATTTGATTTGACTACTAGTTTTTAATCAGTTGGTTGCCAGAAAACTAGAAGTCTGTTTTGCCATCTGGTCCCAGATAGAGAAGCTTTTGTTGAGGTGAAATAATTAAGATACTGTAAATAGTTCTTTCACTTTTAGCTCAGTAATTCAAAACTAGAACAGATTGGCGTGAGAGAATCAACACCCCAAAATGGCCTGTCAGGTTCCCTATCAAAAATGAGCTAATAATCTCGATGCCTTTTCCATATCCACATCACAAAAAACAACAACTTCTGACACCTTTCATTGCTATCTGAGCAGAGGTCAAGGACTCATGTCCTTTCTTTCCCAGAAGTTGTCATTCTGAGACACCTTTTTGGGACAGCGCGTGGAAACTTGCATGGCTGATGCCCATGCTGCACTGTTCTGTGCACTGATAGGAGGTCTCCACTCTCCGAGGCTGTTTACTTTCCACCTTTCACAAGCATTACAGTCACCTCAATTTCTTTTCTTTCTTTTTTTTAATTTCTCAAAACAATACAAACAAATCTTAAAAGGTGCTTTAACTTTATTGCATTGTTACCATTTTGTTTAAAGTTAGTGGTACCCTACATTTGGTAAAGCTGTAGGCATACTCTTCATTTATCCATTTGGGTTAGAATGCTAATCTCTTAAAAGGACCTAATCACCTTGTAAACACACTGACTTTCAAAGTGGAAACTTGTTGAAGCCTGAATAGAGCAAATTTTCCTATTACTTGCCTACCTTCTAGTCAACAAGTTAATCCTACAGGGTGTAAGGCAAATTACTTTTCAGATCCTCCTAGCAGAAGGGCAAAAGGAAACACTGTTTCTAACATAAGAATAAAGCTTATTAAAAAGTTTTTGGAAAGATTGAACAGTCACTTTTAAAAATAGTAGTTTTTCATTTCTTTTTATTTTTAATACAGATACAATATTGTTCCAAGGTCACTTTAGTTTAATATTTAATAGCCTATATGGCATTTAAATGGCAAAAATCTTTTCATGTTAAATGTATACAGTGAATTCTATAACACACAAAATGCAGTTTGAACTTCCCGTGCTCCAGAATGTTTTAGCAGCTTCCAAGAGGTTTTATTACACACTTTTGCATTTTCAAAGTCATCATCATCATCTGTTAAACAATGAAATCAAAATTTGTTTCAGAAACTGGGCCTCCCCACCACAAAATGAAGCATTTAACTCGGTAGATAACCCTTTGAGGATTTGGATGCAGCACTTGCAGAGCTGTCTTTATCATGATCCTCAAAATAGTGTTGCTCTATTCTCCTGCAAAAGGCCACGAGGTTGCTGTAGTTTTTCACTTTTTCAGAGAGTTCATCACTGGTCAGCTGAGTAGTAAGAATTGTGAACAGATGTCCAAATACCAATGCATCTAACTCAGTTGGCCTATAAAAGAGACAGGGGAAAAAGTGGGCCTCTGGGAGTCAGAAAACACTGAAAACCTTATAAGGAAAATCCTACTGTACTCTGATTTTTTTTAAATATTAAAAAAAACTCCAAGTATTTTTTCAAAGTAATCAAACTGGTCATATTTAACCAAATAAAGCTCAAGATTTAACAAATGCATAATGCATACAGTAGAACCTCAGAATTATGAACACCAGAGTTACAAACTGACCAGGCAGCCATACACCTTGTTTGGAAACAAATACAGTACAGCACTGTGTTAAATGTAAACTACTAAAAAAAATAAAGGGAAATTAAAAAAAAAGATTTGACAAGGTAAGGAAACTGTTTCTGTGCTTGTTTCATTAAATTAAGATGGCTAAAAGCAGCATTTTTCTTCTGCATAGTAAAGTTTCAAAGCTGTATTAAGTCAATGTTCCATTGTAAACTTTTGAAAGAACAACCATAATGTTTTGTTCAGAGTTACGAACGTTTCAGAGTTATGAACAACCTCCATTCCTGAGGTGTTCATAACTCTGAGGTTCTACTGTATTTTATATGTATACTAACAAATTTTGGCCTGAATTCTCAATATGCTGCTCAGTGCTCCCATTAACAAATGAGTGGTTTGGGGGTTTGTTTTTTTTCCCCCATCAGTGAAGAAGTTACAAAATACCTTTTCATAAAATGCATGCAAAGCCTACCCACTGACTCCTCTGTCCAGCACCAACTGTTTTTCACTTCTGATTTTGTGGGAAGGGAATCTATATTCCCAGTCTCCTCTGCAGATACTGTGCATAACAAAACTATCCCTTCGAACAGAATGGTGCTCTTCAAAACAGCAAAAACACCACATCTCTCCTGGGCTTTTCAGCCACCAAAAATTCCTTGACTAGTGAGAAAAAGTAACTACATGGTAGTAGCATTTAGGGCCATCTCTTTTGTGTTAAAGAGACTAAACAAATGGAAATAAACACTGTAACCAAAGCTACCATAACCCAAAGGAGAACAGTGGTTTCTTGAATAAGTCTGCAGTCATACTCATGGCTATGTGTACAAGCCTTCCATAGCTTGACCTTAGTGAACTTTTTGCAGCTCTGGTCTATCTGCAAACAAAACAAAAAAAAAACCCAAAACACATTTTCCTTAAGTATATTTTAACAATTTAGAGCTTTTCTTCACTAATGTCCAAGAACTACATACTAAGTATTAATGAGCTAGAAGAATATTTTATGAGACTAATTATTGAGAAACTCTACTACTATTTACAGACAAAAAACATTAAAAAAATTAAAAGGTTGAAAGCGTGTGTTATGGAATCCACCTAACACCCCCAAACAATAGCATATCCTTTAGAAAACAAATACCACCTTTATAAAAGACTGTTCAGAATGCCTCAAAATGAATAGTTGGAATAATTGTTCTCTACTACTATGTAATCCTACAGCACTCACTCTCATCCAACTACACTGCCCACCTAACCTTAAGTTTGCAAAATCTTTGGGGGAAAAGAGGCAAGAAACAAAATATTACAGCCTGCTAATTGAGGCATTTCTCCATCCCCACCTAATGTACTGGGGATCATAAACTGGCTTTCTTCAGTCTGGTCCAAACTAACAAGTAACAGTCAGTTGAAGTAAACTTAACCTATGGGAAAAGCCAAACAATCCAATATACAGTTACTCAGTTTCCCAGTTCCTCCTTGCTTTCTGATTCTGTGACAGAGCTGGACAAGACAATTGCTTCCTCCCACCCCCAGATGCCTCCCCTCTGAATCCCACTGGCTCCTTCATATATCCTTGCTTTAATAAGCCGTCAGTTAACCCCTTCCCTGTCTCTATTAGTGTGTAATGTCACAAGCTGATTTTATTTAAGTGTCTTTGTAATTTCCCCATTGTCACCCCACCAAAAATACCTAAAACTGGCCCCCAGATACTGCCATAATCAGGGGAATGCAAAGGCAGCTTTAAAAAAAAAAAATCACATACATTGCACTTGGAATGTACATTCTTTATGTAACTTCATGGTTCACATGCCATGGTGATGGGTGCAGTACATGAATATATTCAACATTATTTTAAACCCACAGTAATTACAAGAATATTTTTGGGAGAGTACACATTTGCAACTGGACGTGACTGACAATAGCAAAGGATATCTGGTATATGTCAGACCTGGGTCCGCAGTGGCTTTTCTGCAAAGGCCCAGAACAGTACTTACACAAATCATAGCTGCTACTTTGTAATCAATCCTTTGTGGGGAGAAGACCAGCGTTTCCCCACAGTCATATGACTTCACAGGCATCTTCATGTGAACCCAACTCTTTAAAGTATGTCTACGCTGCAATCCAAAGTATGAATCCTTTAACTGCAGTAGCACAGCTAAAAACAGCAGCGTCGATGTGGAGACACAGGCTTCAGCACAAGCTAGCAACAAGAGTATTTACCCAGGGTCCCCAGTGTGCTTGTTCAGGCTGTGCTGCTATTTTCATCTGTGCTAGCGCCCTTAAAGCTAGTGTGGTATGTCTACACGGGCTGCAATCACACCTTGGGATGCAGTGTAGACATAGCCTTCCCCGCCACTGTGTCACTTGAATTAACCTATGCAGGAAGCGCGGTTGGATCAAAATACGTCACATTCATTCTGCTTATCATGCATTAGCGCACTTACACTGATAGGTATCTAAGAAATGCCAACATATGCTAATGTAATTAAGTGGATTATTGCTTAGTTACCTATTAAAACTACAGGTTTCTGTTTTTACATTATATGTTTTTAACTGACAAACTATTGTGTATTCTGTATCATGTCAGTGGAAAATAGGATTAAGTCTAAAAAACACTAGAGAAAATATATGAAATATTTTATGGAAACTTAGTATCTTTTATAATTTCAGAAATTCTTATATATGCAATTTATGGATTCATTCCCACATGTTCCTTACTGCTCATAAAGTATTAAAATAAGGCAAAAATAGTCCCCATCCAGCTATGTTCTGGAGAGTAATATACCTACAGTACATTACATTTCCATATAAAATAACTTACTGCTTATTGAAGAAATATGATTGTGTTCCCAGTCTTTGAGAGAGAGCTTGACAACACTGATCTACATCTTCCAACACCTAAACAAACAAAAGATTAGTACAGTACCTAAATAGTCAGATGAGAACACAATTCTCTACAAAATAGCTCCCTTATTGCATACATAGGAGCAGTAGGCATTTGTAATAAATGACTAAATTAACTATGTAGACCATAGATGTTACACAGATTCCAATTACAAATCTTATTTCCAGACCTTCAATGACAAGTATATTGTTGACATAAGGAAAATTGCTAATTTTCCTATTGTCAGTAATTGGGTTAAAATTAATATATCAAATGTTTACCTCTAAACTTCCTTGTATTTTTCTTGGAGCTCCAAGAACAAAATTGCCACAATCCTGCAAAGGGACCCCATTATCTTCACATGAAAATCAGAGTCCTTATCTGCTAATCCCTTTCCAGGATCATAGTCTAAACTCACATAAACAGACATTCAGCACAGAGATACATATTCATGAGAAAACATCTTTCATTTTTCTCAGACTGTGTGTGTGATTTAAAAGTTTATTGCTGTTGAAGCCAGAGACATGGATTCCATAGACAATTGTTTTAAATGTATGGAGTTTCACAATACATATATTTTATGAAACATAGGAAATAAAATATTGCTTCTCTGGAATTTTGACACTTTTGATATTTTATTTATATGTATTTCATTGCTGAGAGGTTATTTAAAAAAAAAAAACAGAATGAAGAATTCAACTCTGGCTATTATCTGACTGACCTGTTCAAGTGACTTGCCAGCCCATCCAATAGCTTTCATCTTACGTCTGATCTCCCATTGTTTCTGATAGGCCAAAATGTGATTGAGAGGCCAAGGATAAGGGGATCCATACCTTGGATGAGTAATCTTTGTTTAAAAAAAACCCACAAAAACAAAATCACTTTTTTAAAAAAAAAGCAGGTAAGACAGTATGCTGTTATTTACAAAATAGCTATGGCTTTCATGGGTCAAAAGGCATTCACATTGGCTTTTGTAAAATATTAAGAAGTTACTCTGCACAGAAATTCATAGTTTGCAGCCTAAAGAAAAAGAAACCATTTACTCTATTACTCTACCCGAAAAATATATAAAAACATATTTACTTTGCAGCCAGCTACCTTCAGTAATGACACACAGCTTCCCTAAAACGTATATGCAAGCAAAATTAAACTGAAAAACTATATCATTAATGGTATAAACCTCAATGTTTCATTTATGAGTAGGGACTTGCATTTGCGAGCAAAAGTGTTTTCTCATTAAATTTTAATTAAGATAAATGCTGCAGAACCACTCACCTCCTGTACTGTAGTATCATCACACCACTGAAGATACAACTAGGGGAAAAAAATCACTTCTTTATTCTGAAATTTCAGTTAGACTGCACAGAGAGTTATTTCTAAATATTGATGTTTTCTTTTAAGTTAAATTAACAGCATATCCCACAAATATTCTAAGTCTAACAGTGCCTTCCATGAACACAAAAGAAAAGTTAATGGTGATGCTTACAAGACAAAAGCCTGGTTGCTAGTTCTCTTTCAGAACAGCCACCAGATCAGATTTGAAATTAAGATGGAGTTCAGAATACACTATATAAATTATGTGTCAACTTTCTTTATAGCTACATGTTAGTCTTTATAAACTCACCGCTGTTTTGTACAACAAAAATCAACCTCAATTCATGAAATTTTCATATGACATTTGTAAAGAGACCACAGAGAATGTGGAGTTCTGTTCTTGTAAGGACACTAGCCTACGAGTTGATGAACTATTTCCCAATCTAAGAATTTGAAAATAAAATACATTTTCCACATGGAAGAAAAACCCCTACATTTTTGCCCACTTATCACCTACAAAATCAACAAATTATTATGGTTTGCTGTACCTCTGCTGTCAATAGCATATTATTGACTAATTCCATGTAGGCTTTCATCTCAGCTTTTTGGACTTCATCCAACCCATCACTGAGTGAATGGCCCTAAGGGGGTAAAAGAATATACAACCCTGTAAGAAAGGATATTACGATATTCAGCTAGGGCTTGAGCCAAAGCCAACAGAAGTCAATGTGCTTTAGATCAGGTCTTGATCTCTCTCTATAGGTCTCTAAATCATAAAATAGATGGGTAAATATTATAAAGCACCTTCCATACTAAAATTACCTTCAGTATTAAACAGAAAATGTTATATTGCAATATAATCAAACTCAAAAGACAAATGTAGATTTATTTTCAGCGACAGAACTACTGTGCATTTCTTTTTTAGCTGTGTACAACTTGATTTCATGGCTTCACTATTACTATGATTTCTTCTGTGTGAAGAATTAAGCTGATGATATAAACAGTTTATCAAAATAAACTACTTAATAAGCAGACTCTGCTTTACAAGGACAGAACAAAGTAAAAGCAAATATAAACATATATTAGCTGAAATTTCAAGCCTTAAGCAAACACTGTATGTCTTTCTAAGAATACTATACTTGGGAGCCAAAAAAGAAGTGCTATTGCAAGGTCTAGGTTATTTTTCAGCTCCTTGTTAACATGATGAAATCCTGTACTTACAGCTGATTTCTATCATTTGAATAAATGCCAGAGGAAAATACCCCCATCATACCATCACAAACCCCCATTACACCATATTTTCCTTAAGCAAAAGGTTACTCCCTGCATTGGGTTAAAATATTTGCCACATTGTAAAATGCAGATACCTTTACATTCATATGAGGTTTTTTTACTTTACTCTCTTAAAAACTAATTATGTCACATTTCATACTAGTAAGCTAAATGAGTGCAAATGCTAAAAAGAGTGACTACCGTATTTATCAGTTACTGATCAAGTATATTTAATATCCTTACCTTGGCTTTTACAAACTGGACTATGGGGCCAAGTTCAGATACTACTTGATTTCCTACACGAATAAAGGGTACTTTGCCTGCAGTGAGACACAGTATATTTTTAGTAAATTAAACCTTTCAATACATACTGAGAATAATTTTTGAAATCATGGCTTTGAAGTGTTTCAGCACAAAGTCTATCAGATTGTACATGAGAGTGAACATGCAAAATTTCATTTGAGAGACACTTACAAATATAGCCTCCCCACGCCTATCGCTTTAGTTCACACTTTTATGCTACGACTTGTCCTATTGATTGGCTTTCATGCTAACGTAGTGGTCCCCAAACTTTTCACCGTCGTGCCCCCCCTTACTCCTGTCCGCCCCTCCACCCCCTAGGAACTAGGCCAGGAGCAGGGACGTAGCTCAGGGGGTAGGGTGGTGGTCAGGAGTAAGGGGGCCAAGGCTGAGGCTGCAGCTGGGAACGGAGCCAAGGCCAGGGGCGGAGGCTGGGGCTGGGAGCTTAGCTGCAGTCAGGGCGGCGGAGGCTTGAGGTGGGGCTAAGGCAGGGTGAGGAACCATGGTGGAGGCTGGTAGCCAGAGCTGCGGCTGGGTGCAGAGCTGTGGCCAGGCTGTGGTGGGGGCCGGCAGCTGTTGCTGGAGGCAGTACTGGAGCAGAGCTGGGATGGAGCAGGGCTGCATGGTTGCTCCCTCCCTGCCCTCTGTAGGGGCTGGCCCGGGCCACACCATACCCACCCCCCCTCAGCTGGACATGCCCCACAGTTTGGGGACTACTGCTCTGACAAATATTTGCAAGTTATTGTACAAATCGATAGGTCTCAATCCAATCATGAATTAATCTTGCTTTGCTGGGAAGATTGTTAGTTCAATGTTCCCCAAAGCATAACTGTGGAAATCCCAGGGAAGTAGATAGAGCACTTGGCCGTCTTTATGAAACACCTACTTGACAGATACCATCTTTAAACACCAGTACATACACAGTGCTATGTAATTTTAAGAAATTTAGATTACATATATGTATTTTACATATTGTTATTTCATCACCTCAACATGGAGGAGGAGATGTTGGACATTTTTTGTTTTACATTAGTAAACATAGTTCACTGAATATGACGTAAGACAATAATGGAGTTAGCCAATAAACGAAACAGGTCACAATACACAAAAGGCTCTCAAGGAGAGACAAGGAAAATGAAGACAGAAAAGTGTGTCTTCACAGAATATTTTAAAAGAACAAACCAAAGTCAAATATTATTTACAGGGTTTTTAAAAGTAATATAATTTGAAAGATATTAATGAAAATATTAAGAAGTCCAACCATATGCCAAACGCACAGAACCTACTACTAGACCTAGTTCAAACAGAGTTCATAACAACATCAGGTTCAGTCATGGTCTTTATCATGAGATTCACTCCTCTCTGATTCACAGTCAGCCTAAGGGTAACAGATGAGGTGCACTGCACCAACAAAAACCTCATCTGCAGCCATATGATGACATATTACAATAGAAATGCAAGGTTTTCTGAATTGCAAAAACTCTATGGTTTATGTTGCTAGCATATAAAGATGATCTTTTGGTATTCCCATATCCACAGTCAGCATTTGACTCCCTCAAAAGGATCTTCTAGTTGTGAAAAGTAAGTATCATTGCAAAGTATCCTGCACAAATGTGGAGATGCACGTCTGAGAACCACTGCAATCAGTTTGAGATTTTTTTCAGGACGGAAAACCTTTTATGAATAGCCTGTTTTGGTTGGAATTAATTTTAATGTTATTAAAACGATATTGAAGTAAACAGAAAAACAAGGAGAACAGTGTGCAAAAATAGTAGGGGCTCTTAGGATGATGAATAAATCACCACATTTCTACTCCTAGCTGTATTTAAAATGGAACCAGTATGACAAATAGAATATCCTAGATGTGATCCGTACAGCACAACTCTCATCAGCCCCTGTCAGTCATGCTCCTTTCTGCATTATTTAGCCAGTGGTATAGAAAAAAAGCTGCAGACACAAGTAATGGTGTATTAGATAATAGCCATGTGGCTGGGAGGAAGGGAGTGCAAGAGGTGGAGAATGCAAGTATCACCACTCCTATTCCCATGCATGTAAGATACTGGCTTGTTTCTACAAAGAGTCAGCCCATTGCGTTTATTTTGAAAGACTGATTTAAAAAAAAAAATCCTGGTTTTGCTACAAGAACTGTACTGTTTTCAGTGCTACCAATCATTGAGATTTTTTTTAAAGCATTAATTAAAGACAGGATTCCAGCTTATTTTCCACTAATACCAAGAAGGAGGACCAGAGCTAACCATGCAGTATGCAAATACAAAGACCCATGTAGGCAAGCATTTTTACTACTCCATGCTCGAATCAAAAATTATAGAAGTAGCTTAATTTAACTCACACAAACGGATCCTAATGCAATGAAGAATTTTAGGATATCAGAATTGTGTTGTGCATTCAGCAATTCTTTTCTAGTAACCTTTTAGATGAGAGTGTATAGAAATTTCCAACATAATTTGGGATAGCATACACATCAAATACTGAATCTGCGTTTTTTGCAATCAGAAGAGGACTGAAGTACAACACTGTTCTTGGTACTGATAGTTTATCCATGATCTGTCCACAATTATTAACATGCTGACAATCACCTTCCACCTAAGATTACAAAATGCATTTCTTCCCACCCTTACAACAGTGGAAAATGGAACACCATTGATTGGCCAACAGAGTATTCCCAGAGGTATTTCCCTGGAGATCAGAAGAGATACTTCTGTGTACAGAAATCTTTGGGCTTGAGAAGGCCAAGAGGCCCTAGGCTTTTTCTGAGAGTGTTACCACCAGACTTCTGAGTAACCAAGTACGTGAATCCACTGTATGTCCACTGCATTTAAAATTGCAATGCAGCACATTTAAAAAATTTGTATTTGATTTATCTCATTCTCTATAGAGAAAAATCGCAGTGGACTAAGGAAAAAAATAAAGAGGCAACCCACATACACAATCACTGACTGGCTGTTATCTGCAAGATGAGGTGCTGTTGCCATGGTATCAAAACATAGGTACTAACACAGTAATTTAAATGAACACCACACTTACCAGATGGGGACATATATTCTGCATTTGCTCTACAAACCACCTGGACTGGCAGATTGCACATTTGCAAAAAGGCCTGAAAACAAAGAGGAGCACAGAAATAGGAAAACACGTATTAGCTGATAGCAAAACATGGATTTGTTTTAAATATATGAAACTAATACTTAGCACAATGTTTATAAAGTACAGGTATCTGTATTCTGTTTTAGGGAAAATAGAAAAGGAAAGAAAGAAAAATATAAAACTTCATTGGACAATACTGTATAAGGATATTGTCCAAAATCATTAGGAAGAATTCTTCTGTTTAACAAAGTTGCATCTGTTTTTCCCATTTTATGGTGGCATTTGACCGCCAAAGTTACTGTTGTTTATAAAAAGAAAAGGAGTACTTGTGGCACCTTAGAGACTAACAAATTTATTTGAGCATAAGCTTTCGTGAGCTATAGCTCACTATGCTCAAATAAATTTGTTAGTCTCCAAGGTGCCACAAGTACTCCTTTTCTTTTTGCGGACACAGACTAACCCAGCTGCTACTCTGAAACCTGTTGTTTATAAGTCACCAATAATCATTCTAAGTGA
Organism: Natator depressus; assembly: GCF_965152275.1. Classification (NCBI taxonomy): domain Eukaryota; kingdom Metazoa; phylum Chordata; order Testudines; family Cheloniidae; genus Natator; species Natator depressus. The sequence continues at coordinate 42,978,484 of NC_134244.1, read as the reverse complement.
CATTTTGTCAACCTGAACATTGGGGCACAAATCTTCTGTGGTTATTATTGACTAATATGCTTAGAGAACAAGCCCCAGCATGCACTACATCTCTAACATATTTTTAAAAAACAAAACAAAACCACACATACTACAGGTCCTTCTGCTGCCATATTTTCACTAGCCAACATTTTCACGATTTTTGCTTTGCAATTCTGCTAGATTAAAAGGCAGTGTTTATTACCAGTAAAGTTTACTTTAATTAAGGATATAGTTGACCAATGTAATGTTTTTTTATATCTATCTATAACCCTGGACAAAGCCATTTCCACAGGATACTAATTTTTATCAGCGGCAGTCATCATCATAAAATACTTACAGTGTTTCTGTGTAAGAATAAAATAACTTTCACAAGGTAACTCACACTTTTGATAGTGAGAGCATGGCAAGTATAAATAACCTTTCAAGCTCAGTGGTGAGGAACACAATGTTAAATCCTATTGGGTATTTGGCATTCGCCTTTGCCAGCGAAAAGGCCAAAATCTCAAATTCCAAATCTGAAAGCTATTAATCCAGACTTGAGCCCTTCACTACTTTCTGAACAAAGGCAGGTACAACTAAATTATTTGTAAAGAGAATCTACTGCACATAAAAAGAAGTTTCATTATGATTTTAAGGATGGTATATGGACTTAACATGCATGCACAACAGCTTCGTTAACATAGCAGACCAGTAGGGTCTATCTGTTATATTGTGCGACACTGGCAGACCAGGTTTCAGCTCATGCCAGGGTCCCCATGTCTCAACTGAACACTGACAAACAAACAACTGGAATCAGTCTGGCTCACCTGTGTATTATCATTAGGACTAGGATTATATAAGAATGTGTTTACACTTTATTGAATGCTTGTAAATTGCTGCATGCATTAATCTCACTTAAGCATCTATATCCTATATTGTAAGGTAATATTTAAGAATTTGGATTGTAAACCTCTGTGACTGGGTAAATCACCAGACAGGAGAAAGACATTAACTAGTGTAAAGTACTGGTCTCCAACAGAAGGTGCAACATCCTGGCCAACAAGGAAGTCCCATCAACACCAGACAGACTATTGTGGAACATTAAAGAGAACAATAGATTGTGATGCTCTGCACTCCTCCCCTCCCCATGAAGAGGAGTCATGCATGCTCGGGTTAGCCCTACAGGACATATACAGCTTGCTTATTATAGAAGCTTCTATTACCTTTTGAAACTTAAGATTGTAACTCATTTGTGTATAATGTTTACCTGCTTTAATCTTGTAAATAACTCATTTTATTTTCGTATTAATAAATCTGTCGATAGTTTATTTCGGTCTGCCCGGTACTTGATCAAGGTGAAAAGGGCTATTTCTGGTTCAAAGTACACAACCTCCCAGGAAAGAAAAACAGTCTTTTTCTACCTTTATTTTGGAAACAATCCCAGCCTGAGGAATGTATATTTTTTGCAGTTGTTTCAGCTCTACTGAATACAATTTTACTTGTATTAAAAGACAAACTAATGTATGAAAATAAACTTTAACTAAAGGTAAGATTGTCACATAAACCAAGAAAAATTCAAATCTTAAATTGACGCTTGCCTGTTGCCCACTATGCACAAGTGTGCCATCACTGTGTGATTTAATGTACCAAATATTCTACAATAGTCAGGCACTAGGGGGCAAGTTTAATACACGGCTTTATATTTTTGGCCAAACAACTCTTCTTTCTTTATTATAATTTCAGTTTAGTAAAAATATTGAAATTAGGATTAATTTAAGAACACACTTCCAAGCCCTGGTTTCCTTCTCCTGATTTAAGTCAGAGGCTGAGGAAATCTTGCTCTCATGTTTTGTGGCTAGAATGATGCCAGAGAGCTTAGAAGAGTATGTCTCAAATCAGTCTCAATCAGTAGAGACTATACTAAAACACCATCTAAACTAACAGCATTTCCTTCCCTCCACTTCATTTAACCTCCTCCAAGAGTTTAGTTTGGGAAATAAGAATAAATTTAGATCACTGATCTTTGGTAGGACTTGGGAAGAGTGAAGTTAAGGAAGATAACCAGCAACCCACTGAATAGTTAGGAAAAGCACAGAAACTGAATGAGACACACAGAAAGGAGATCCCCTCACAGACTGCCGGATGACGGCTTCTCCAGCCACACACTGAGTAGGCAGTAGGAAGAAGAGCCTTTTACCCCCAGCCGGAGGACAGCCAGGAGCTGGGACAGTTGCCAGGAACCAGCTTCTTCCTTGGCCACTGTGCGAAGAGACTCAATCAGCATTCTTAAACTCACCTGGTTCCCTTCTGCTGTGCAGAGATATGAGGAGATTGCTGCTTCTAGGGAGCCCAGCTCTTATATGGCAACAGTCCTACCTCAGGGATAAAAATATCTTCACACATTTGCTCACACCATTGCAAAAAACAAAAAAAACAGCCACTCAGCTGCCTGTCAACAGCAGTCCTCCTTTCCTGTTTTCCTCTGCTCCGTTCAGCTCCATTCCCCACAGAACAGCACCAGGACCGTTGTCTCATCCCCATCTAGGGTGACCAGACAACAAGTGTAAAAAATCGGGACGGGGGGTGGGGGGTAATAGGTGCCTATATAAGAAAAAGCCCCCAAAATCGGGACTGTCCCTATAAAATCGGGACATCTGCCTAAACATCCTGGTTCTGCTCTATCCTGCCCTAATTCCTGTGTTCAACCAGGAAGCATAAGCAATGGCTGGGAAATAAGATTTTTTTTAAAAACCCAAAACTTATTAAAAAACTGACTGAAACCTTCAGCATAAGCCTCCCAATACCAAATAAGCTATCAGAAGTCATAAAAGCCTTTAATGTATAGGGCATTTGTCTTAACTTTGAATTTCCTTTCTTTGTTATTCTGGGACTATATGTATTTTTTTAAGTACCTTTGCATACAAATAGGCCCATTCTCTCTCCATAAGGTCATCTAAAAAGACTGGTGTATAACATACTTTATAAAACCCGATATGCAAGGTCCTCTAGAGAAGGGCCTAAATGTAACCCCAAATACAAACACTCCTGAACTTAGGGACAGTGTTGGCTCCATATGTACTAGCTATCTTATGAACTAATTAAAAAACAGGAATTTGATTTTATATTCTATGTACTGGTAGAGTAGGAGTACGTACAGAATTTTAGACACAGTATGCAGGTGTAATATACATAGGTTACCAATTTTGCATGGCTTTCAAAGCTGTATCTGGGCATGCAGGAATGTAAATAGCATTCAATCAGCAATACAGCATTATAGTGCTAACAGTGTACATCTCAAATGACAGCTTCGAGAAATACAACCTTTCAGGAGCAAAACATTCTTAAATTAATTTATCACACCTCAAATCCATGCTCTTATTCCCTAGCTGTTTATTTCCTTCTTGAAAGTAGCTGAAGTTTAATTTTGTCCAGGCTTGCCACAGTAATTCCCTTTGCAATAGGGCACTAAATTAACTTCAGAATTCTACATCTAGCTGGAGGTGAATTTTTATAGCTGCCATGTGCTGTTCTCAATGCTGGTTCTAAAGAAAGTGTGCCTGAATTATCCTGGAGTCAGTGCAGCAAGCAAGTCATCTCAGAGCTTTTAAATGTAGTGGTACATGCAAGGATAGGATTGTATGCCAAAGAACTATCACTGACCTTTTCAGGTCTGAACAATGTAGCTATACAGACATAAATTCATAGTGTAGATCAAGCCATAGTCTTTTCCTTCCAGAGATAGACCTCACAAATGCAAGCCAATAATTAGGGAGGCTTTTCAATGAAAAAAAAAAATCTACAAAATTAAAGCTGATCACACAAGCAGCAATGGCCATCAGAATTAGAAAGTTCTTCTAATTCTTATTTTGCCAGATCTTAGCTGGAGAAATTGACGTGGGAATCACTTCAGATAAAGTTAACTGGATTCATTCATCCATCCATCCTCCCTCCTGCAGTGCCCCACCCGACAAGCCTTAGGTTCATTATGGTTTCCTCTTTCCCTAAGCTTTAGTAGGCTCCCCCTGTGATGTTATTGACATGAACTGCGATCAGTGTTGCAACCAGGGTCCTATGGTTGCACCAGGTCTTGCACAGAGGAGGTCAAGTGGGGTGTCTATTGAAAGTTTGTATGTAGTTTGCTAGTCATGATTATGCTGTCTGTATGTGTGTATCATTTTTGTATTTGAAGTTATGAATATTGGCTATGTACTTGTTTCTCAATGTGTTTGAGTCTAAGTAGCCTCAGTGAACTACTTGGTCAGCTTCTTGAGAAAGGACTATTGTCAGTAAGTGCCAAATCAAGAAACACTTAACTGACAACAGACTTTGGGAGATGCCAATCCATATCTGAGCTTTCCTGGGACCGTTCAAACTAACATGTAAACAATGGCCTCGGCCTGCAAAAAGCTAAATCATTCATGAACATGTGACTTGCCCAGGTGGCTACAAACTCTATCTTGTTGCTTTGACTTTGCACAGAAAAACAAAGGGGTTTCCACCCACAAGAGAGAGAATATAAAAGGCCCTGGAAGCCTCTCCATTTTGTCTCTTGGCTGGCTCAAGAGATGGCCTCTTGACCCCCAAGAGATGAAGGAAACTGGAACAAAGGACAGTAATTACAGGGGTGTGAGTGATTGCTGGACCCAGACTAGGAAGGAGTCCAGTCTGTGAAAGAAACTTACTGGAACATCTCTGCGGGTAAGATTTCATCCGTAATCAGTTTCTTAATGTATTAGGTTTAGACTTGTGTGTTTTGTTTTATTTTGTTTGGTAACTTACTTTGTTCTGTCTGTTATTACTTGGAACCACTTAAATCTTACTTTTTATACTTAATAAAATCACTTTTGTTTATTATTGAACCCAGAATAAGTGATTAATACCTGGAGGAGCAAACAGCTGTGCATCTCTCTCTATCAGTGTTATAAAGGGGGGACAATTATGAGTTTACCCTGTATAAGCTTTATACAGAGTAAAACTGATTTCTTTGGGGTTTGGATCCCATTGGGAGCTGGGTGTCTGGGTGATAGAGACAGGAGCATTTGCTAAGCCATTTTCAGTTAAGTCTGCAGCTTTGGGGCACGTGGTTCACCCCCTATGTAGACAGTGCTAGGTTGATGGAAGAATTCATCTGTTGACCTGGCTACTGCCTCTCCGGGAGGTTGATTAACTACAGAGACAGGAGAACCCCTCCCGTCACTGTCATGAGTGTATACACTGAAGCGCTGCAGTTGTGCCAGACTATAGCGTTTTAAGTGTAGGCATAGCCTTAGACAATTTATTTCACTATTATAACTTTCACATTCTCCTGTATTAATGTGATTGACAGAGTTGGAAAATTATGAGCATTAAAAACTTAACTGAATACCACAATTAAAAACATGGTAAGCACAGTTAATGCTTTTCATGCAAATGACAATTATGTTATCCCCTAGATCATTAGAGGGTAAGGGAATCACAAGCAACGTATGCCTACAGGTATGTATTTCTAGAAAATTTTGACTGCTTTTTTGATACAGTAAACATTATTATATGAAGAGAAAGCAGTAGATTAATATATTTGGATTCTACTAAGCATTTGATAAAGTGTCAGGGAAATTACTCAAAATTAGTTTAAATTGTCTGGATTTGAATAATCATGAGGAGAGAAAACAGACAAAGACCACAAACAAAAGAGGCACAAAAAGTGACAAAGGACTGAGTTGGGGATATTTGGGAGGAAGGGTCTAGTGGACAATGCATAGATCTTTGTTAGGCTTGATCTTATTTAACATCTTCTTTAGTGACTAAAAAGGAGTGAGCAGCACAAAGTGTATAAATGATACTAAACTGGAGTGCATTGCAATACCAGCAGGAATACAAAGATAATAATAGAATATTGATGACTTTGCAGCCCCAAACATCTCATTTTCTCACCATGGTACCTTCTATATATGAAGAGTAGGAGGGGTGACAAGTTGGAGTTCTACTTCACCTTTTATAGAAGAGCCCTTGTGACAGTAGGGTATTACCCAACATTCTCTTGGACTTTTCAAAGAGAAGAGATTGGAATCACTCCAACACAATTCTGCTAAGGTCCACAAACACATCAGTTCTACTTCACAGTCAATGGTAGCGAAGACAGACCTATCTATTGGTTCAATATTCATCAACAGAGATCAGTCAACCAAACCTATGCAGTCTCTGTCCCATATTCAGGCCTAAAACCAGAATACAAAGGGCCAAGGAAATTTGATTCTAGATGACAAAAAGTTGCTATGCCAAATCCTTCTTTAAAAAGGAAAAAAAAAGCCCCCAAAAGGTTAGGAACTGGGCAATAACTGGGAAGATGACTAATATCAAAAGATAGTTCATTGAGAGTGGGCACAACAATCACTTGTTGAAAAGATGCCAACACCTCTAATGGGAAGCATTAATCTCTATCAAGAGTGCATCCAACTCCCCCCATAAATTATTTTACAAGCCAGGAGGGGTTCAGTTTGCAGGCCAAAACCTAACGTTCCCCCAAGACCTTCAGAACCTCATATAGGAAAAATGTAGCATTTGCACACATCCACTGACCTCAGCCTGGATCTATTACCCAAGCAGCAGCCAAATCTTAGCAATCTTGCCAATGAGCTCTTTATGGGAGATACTCTACTCTGAGTGAACACAGTGCAGATTCACCCCTTGCAACACATCTGTCACTCATAACTTCAGATGGAAAAGTTTTCACAGCTATTTTAGTCAGGAAAAATGTTCATAGCTTTCCAGGTCCCCCTCTAGGGAAGTCTTAGCCCTCTCAGCCAAAAATACTCAAATACCAATAGAAAAAGGAGAACAGCTTCAAAATGCAAACTGAACTCCTATTTGGTAGCTTAGAAAGGGAAAATGTCTTTTTCTGACTTATTAGCATCTGGCCATAAGAGCTGCGGTAGATTAACAGAAATATTTAAAATCAAGAAGAATAAAGTGAAAACTGATCAGTCTTCTCCTTATTTCCCTAGCCTGTATTATAACAATAAGGGACGGTAGCAACAATACTAGTAGTGTCCAGCACACTTATAAAAGTAAAGGAAACTTCCTACAAGAGGCAATGTGGAATTCATTGTCACAGGAAGATATCAAGCCAGATATTCAGGCTGGATTTTAAAAAGACTCGATTTTATGGCCTGTATTTGTAGTTCAGCATGCTATGATAACAGTAACCAAATCTCATATTTCTGGGTATAAGATTATTGCCACTGGCATCAAGAATTCCTTCCCTATCCACCCATCCCATGGCTTCTCATGGAGGGGTTTGCCTTCTTCTGAAGCAATGATATTGGCCACTGCCAGAAGCAGAACACCAAACAAGCTGGACCTGCAGTACAACCCAGTATGGCAAGTCCTATATGACCAATATAGCCTCTGAGGGTTAGATTCTATTAAAAATTGTTCCTAAAACTGAAGGTACGTTGTCCTCTCAGTGATTGAGGTTATTAAGCTTGTGGCAGACAAACAACCCATCTCCTATAGCACAATGTATTCCCGTAAAGGACCTTAGTTTGCTGATTTCATGTGCATTTTTGGTTCCACTTAGTAGTAGCAGCAGCATCTATTTTATTTTGAATGTCAGTATGGAACAAAAAAGTGCATTTTAACTGCAGGAGAATGAACTAACAGCAGATATGCAGAAAGGGCTCATGTCAAACTTTAACATGCCCCGTGTTATGAAACTAATAAACCTCTTTCACAGGTCTTTCATTTTAATCAAGGGAGACTGCACATCCTATCAGAATAGCATTGTTACCCATGTCAGCCAGTTCTAAGATGCTCCTATATATTGCCTTACAAAGTCAAGTTACTGAGCACATGGTGTCTTTTAATATTAATAATCAGAAAAAAAATAAGTTTTCAGCCTCTGTATGAGCGTTTGAAAATGGATTTCACCTGTAAATTTAGTTTGATTTTAGGTGAAAGAACTGTTAACTAAGAAAGCATGTGAGTCTATATTAATTGAGAGAATCTGAATGGGACACAGTGTGATTCAGTTAAAAGAATGAGAAACAACAACAACATTGCTTAAAATAAGACCGTCAACTTGTTTTATTTCCCCAATGTCAGAAAATCCAATTTTCTGATAGAGCACCTTTTAAATAGCATGTGTTGAATTTTGGTTAGCATTAAAAATAAAGAGAATACTCTTCCTGAACACATTGCTAAGGTTCAGAAGGGATTTGGGGCATGCCAAGAGAACACAGCAGGGTTTGCTCAGTGTCCCTCTCCTTTCTCTGTATGCTCACACATGCCTGCCATTTTCACCTTTGCTGCTGCTTTTGAAAGTTCCCCTCAGAACTATGCAATAGACTGATGTCATCATACTAGGGCATAAGATGGGAAATGAAAATGACTATACACAGTGCTATTAGAGAGCGAAGGTGAGTGAGGTAATATCTTTTATTGGACCAACTTCTGCTGGTGAGAGAGACAAGCTTTGAAGCTTACACAGAATTCATCTTCACTCCTGTTAAATGTACAAAGTAAAATAAACAAAATAGAAGATTTATTCTCTTTAGCCTTTCAGTTAGTCATCCGAGGCGTTACTTGAAACACTAGTAGGTACAAAAAAAAATTTTCAAACAGAAATGTTATTTTTCAAGTTGACAATGCGTCTACTACTCCAGAGTATCTCTTAGTGAATCATCCACTAGGTTTTTCCATCTCAAAGCAGAAAATACACACCCACTAAAAACAATACTCTAAGCATAAATTCCAATTGGATGTAAATAATATCAAGATTTCAGTATTTAAGGTCAGAATCACTACCTCCCGCCCTCTTATTCCAGAGCTCAGACAGTTCGCATTCTATATCCCCGTATGAGAAACCCTACTTTCAGATGACAAGCTCCAGGCTTCTTTCAGAGGAGACACACATTATCAGTTTCATAATTAAGTCCAAACCATTGTAAGTAATATCTCATTGACTAGTATTTTAAAAGCACTCACAGAATGCTACTGTGAAGAAAGAGATTTGTGTTTTCATTCTTATTCTGTTTCATCAAGACACAAAGGAGAATCTGTGATGACAACTGAAGAATTATTCTTCCCCTTATTGAAGGGACGTGTTTTAAAATGAAAAACCATGAACAAATCTACAAAATAATTCAGTTTTTATATCAAACAGCTGCAGACATTGTAATTGAAATAGTGTGTCTAAGGCTACAAATGAAAACTGTTCAGTATCATTCTTTGAGTGACAGATTAAATTCCTAATCCAGTTGTGGTAATGGCCACATTTGTAGTTTAACATAAATTAAGAGCTTAACTATATTTGCGACTATTTTAAACAAAATAACAAATTCCTTTGTACCTGTGAATGTAATTTATAGCAAAGCCAGGTTCATTTTCCAAAACAATCTATTTTACACTGCAGCAGAACACTGCTATAATGGTATAATGTAATTCTCGTTGTAGAATGTGGAAAGAGTAGATTCACTGGTAGTACAGAGGAGGTTTTGAAGATAAATGAAGATGCTATTCATTCAGGGGTAATTTCATCTCAGAACTATATGAAAGATGTTTCACTCACATGCTGTAGTTGCATGGCTAGGGATATAAGTGTATTTTCAGCTACAAAGTAATGCTGCTAGATCGATTATGTTGATACTGTATTTCTCATCATGAAGAATTTTAGCTTTTATTCTGTTTCAGAATGGACTGTCAGATTTTCATTTCACTACTGAATCTTTGTTTTGTGTAGGGCAACAACTTAAAATTCAGCTTACTGTTTAGCTTCAGAAACAAAATTACACAATTCATATGCTAAAATCACAAGCCTGCAAAAAACTATCAATCATGGGTGATATACGTCAACAAGTTATCAAATAATTGTGTAAATAAGCAGTTAACCTAGGCAATTTAAACTTCTGTTGCATAATCATCCCTCTTTGATGCAATACTACTAGCCAATTCTAGCCCCCTTCTTGCAGCAACACATAGACCAAATGCATGGTTTCTGCAACTGATACTAGATTTTAATATCACTCACTATGTGTTCTGATACCACAAATTAGTACCACACACTATATGGTAACCTGCCTGAAGGTTTTAAAGTATCAACATGTTTTAGGCTTGTGTAAATACCATTTTGAGAGAGAGAGAGAGAGAGGTTACAAAAATGGTTTATAATGTAAAGTGTTAGGAAACCTAAATATAGGGTCATTGTTATACAATATACATAGTATTTAAAGCAATACATATATACTTAGCCTCACATTTTATATAAGAATGTAACAGAACACTCACTTCTGGAATTTAGAATTGAATACTAAAGAGGTCTTAATTCCCCATTCATCTTGAGCAAAATTCACACCCTCCCTTTCCTTCCAGCATAATGTCTGAGTAATTGAATTTTGTGTGGGAAACACCATAGAGATTGTGGGGACAGAATCTACTTCCAGTCCACAGGCAGACTGCAAAGCAGCCTGTCTGTTATTCCGTCCCACAAGCTAGAATACTATCTGCAGACCCGCCATGCCCTCTTATTTGAGGCCCATAGATTCATAAAACGCACAAATCCAATTGCCCCACTTCTGGTTTCTCCTTGACTGCTAAACGTTACAGAGGTCTCAATAAATTTGGTTTCCAGACTTTCTTAAGGTCACTGAAATAACCCTTATTCAGTCAGGTTTTAATTTCTGTAATTTCTCTTCTTTTATGTGTTTCAGTCATTATATGGATTACATACGTGATTCACAAATAAAATGCCTTATTGACTTGAGAGCATAGAGGCTGGTACAAGGAAATAAAATATAGGAACTGGAAAACACCATCTTTTGCTTTTTGTATTGCAGTAATGTCAATAAGGACTGGGGCCCAAATGTGGTAGGTGCTGTGTAAACTTGGAGGAAGACCATCCTGAAGAGTTTACAGTTAAAAATAAGAGTTATTTAAACAGTATTATGTAAGTTATTAAAATTGAGTGTTAGTAATTTCCATTTTGTTTCTCTCTCTCACAAACATAGTAAAATGGTACCATAGAGAATCAACACAAAATCCTTTTGTCAAATTCTTAAGGTTCTTCTTCCAAAATTAGAGTGTGTGTTTAAGGTACAACAGAATACAGCAGGCAGAAATTGTAAAATTTGAGGCATTTAAATAAGAGTTTCATATCTGGGGAAGGATTTGGGGGACAAAAATTATATCTTTATTTTTATTGCTAGGTGTCTGTTGAGTCCTTCCTACTTGTCCATAGGATTAAATAAATGGCTGGGCAAGGGAGACCAGGAGAGTATTTTGCATGTATACACTGGTCTACAAAATAAAATAAAAATATATTAGAAAACCACTGCTTTAAAATCAAGAAATTTGCAGTTTGCCAGAGGGAGTTATCTTGGGAGTATAAAATGTTCTTCTTTGCAATAATACAGTAGTGTGTGTGTATATATATATACACATACACACACAAACCATACTATATGTATTTAGGATGTCACTGATTAATATTCTCGTAATGGTTTTCATTGTTAACTACATCCACTCCTTTTTGGATATACAGAGGTTTAGCTATTGAGATACTGTTTTTATAGTAAGCAGAAAGGAAAAACAGGAATACTGAGTAATGGAAAATTCCATCATAAATAAGGTGTAGGAAATTATTTTTGGGGAGGAAGATGATAGGAACACAGTTATATCACTTATCTTGATTTTTGCATGTAATTTTTCATTAACTTTAATGGGAGCAAGGCTGCACATATCATGGGAAGAAAAGAGACTTTATTCTATGTATGGCATTCTCTACCCTGTAGTAGGATAATCATCACTGAAATTACACCATTTTCCTTTTATATGAATTTCTTTGTTGTGAAAGTAAATTGACATTTTGTATCAAGATTTGCAGCATAAAATCGAATTATCTTCATTTCCAGTAGGACTGTATAATATACTGCTTTAGTTTAATGGACAAGCAGTGTATACCAAACACCATGAAAGATTGATGGATTCACAATTAAATCTACTTTCAGGAATTGCAGGTTACCCAAATATATATATATATATATCTCCAAGCAGGATCAGCACAGGAGTTCCACTATGGGAATTTTTAATTAAACATAAGAAGGCATTAATATTCAGTATAATTACTATATCATATCCCTTTCTAAAAAAGGTTACCCCCAGTCACATATACCCAGTCTTAAGTTTGCACTGCGATGAGCAAAGAATAGGCCATGTAACTCCATTCAATATTTTAAAAATGTACATAATTAATTCCTTATACTGAATCTTTAGCCGTTATAAGAAAATGTCTGCAATAAATCACTCACTTACACACAGAGAGAGAGAACTTATTTTGCTTTCCACAGTATCTGTTCCATAGCCAAGCAGAAACTGACATGCTAGATCAGGGGTGGGCAAACGACGGCCTGCGGGCAGGATCCGGCCCATGAGGGCTTTGGATCTGGCCTGCGGGATTGCCACCCCCTTGGTGCCATGGGGCTAAGGCAGGCTGCCTGGCTGCCCTAACCCTGTGCCACTCCCGGAAGTGGCCAGCACCACGTCCCTGCGGCCTCGGGGGGAGGAGCGGGGGCAGAGGGTTCTGCACACTGCCCTCGCCTGCGGGCCCCGCCCCCCGCAGCTCCCATTGGCCGGGAATGGGGAACCGCAGCCAATGGGACCTTCAGGGGAGGTACTCGCAGGCAAGGGCAGCGTGCGGAGCCCTCTGCCCCCGCCCCACCCCCGTCCCCCAAGGGTCGCAGGGACGTGGTGCTGGCCACTTCTGGGAGTGGCGTGGGGCCAGGGCAGGCAGGGAGCCTGCCTTAGCCCTGCTGCATGCTGCTGCCACCCCAGAACCGCTCAAGGAGTGGCGCCGGGCCAGAGCCTGCACCCCGAACCCCTCCTGCACCCCACACCCCAACCCTCTGCCCTGAGCCCCCTGCCACACCCTGCATCATTCCTGCACTCCAACCCCTTGCCCTAAGCCCCCTACTGCACTCCACACCCATCCCTGCACCCCAACCCCCCTGCCCTGAGCCCCCTTGTACACCCTGCATCCCTCCTGCACCCCAACCCCTTGCCCTAAGCCACTTCCTGCACACCGCACCCCCTCCCACACCCCACACTCCCTCTCGCATCCCAACCCCCTGCCCCAGCCCTACATTCATGGCCCTGCATGCAATTTTCCCACCCAGATGTGACCCCCGGGCCAAAAAGTTTGCCCATCCATGTGCTAGACGCATGGTAGCGTTACCACTTGTAAAGACTGTGGTCAGCTTTTATTTTAACTAATTGCTTAGTAAGTCATTAGTTATGCCCTTTTATAGATATATATATTTATTCGTCTATTCTTTGGGAGCCAGCCAAGACAGACATCATAAAGAGGTGCTATGATGGAAAGGAGATTTCTAGAAGGATTTGGTGTGACAGCCAAATTATGGCAAGTTTAGGGTTTTATCTAAACCACCTTTCCTGAAGGATCTCCTAGCAGCCTCCCCACCAAACCCCATTTAATCAGAGGAACACTGAACTCCGAGGCATCTTCACCATGTGGAAGCCCAAAGAAGCAATGAACAACCTGTGTGCTACGTCTAAGGGAAATCCACGTACCATAGGTCAGTGGTTGAGAGATACTGGAGAGAAAAAGAAAGGCAGCTTGTATAAGAATATATTGAGGAAAGAAGTCCCAGGTATTGGCTTCCTCTCTTCCTACCCCAACACATGCCTATCCACCCCTCCTTAAAAACACAGACACAATTCATCAGAAAAAGATACAACTGTTCCTGTTTTTGATGTTGCCTAATGCAATGTATGCCAGGTGAGCTAATTTTAAAACTGCATGATCATTAAGCTATTTTTTTTAAAATTACACATCCTAATATTTATATTTTGTGGACAGCTACTTTTTTTTTTTTTTTTTTTGAGATCACAACTGTGTTCCTAATACAGATTCTTCTAAACTGATACCATTCCCCCATACAGAATAAAATTGTTCCATAAAGTTTAAATCAGATATCTGCCAAAGTCATATTTATAGTCATGGCTACTATCAGCTGTCAAGCCAAAGAATATTGAAGAAAAACAGGCATTTTTAATATATTATGGTTAATATATCATCTAAGTGACATGTACAGGATAACAATAGGATTGGAATGGTCAAGCAAAATGCTACATAGAAAAGGAAACTTCTGTTTTGTTTGGAAAGAAACCAAAACCACACCTGTAACCCTGATGGATGGATAGAAGATTCATGAGAACTACATAAGCAAGCGTTTCTGGAGCTAAAGCTAACATTGAGAGCAAATGCTCAACAAAACTCCTTATTTCTTTCCACTGTAAGGAATTATTTAAAACATACTACACCACAGAGAGAGAAGGGTAAAACACTAGCATCTGTTTTTCAAAATAAATGGAAAACTTGTCCACCTATCAATGAAACAAGATACTTTGGAGGTGGTGGGGGGAAGGGGCTACCAAAGGAACACTGGTATTTTCCAGACTCTTGGCAAAAAAAATATTATATATCTTGGACCAAATAAGGTCCATAGAGGATTGCTAGAGTGACCAAAGAATCCTGAACTTTTGATTGGCATTTTTACAAAATACAGGTTAGTGGACCTTTTACATGATATCTCTAATGGTCCCACTCTGACCAAAAGAGATGCAGCCTTCTGGGATACATAAGCCCCCAAAGGGTTATATTAACTAGACTACATAGGGGGAACAAGTAGAAGTGAGGGAATAAATCAACCCTCTTCCACAGCCAATACTAGAGTTGCTTTGGAGGATGAGGAACTTTTCTTGCCAGCCAGTCCCTCTCTACTACTGGGAGCAAGTATCCCGTCAGAATAAAGAGAAGCCTCTGGGGTCACTGAACTTAACAGGTTAATGGAGTTTACATGGACTTTCCAGCCACAAAGGCACTTTTAAGCAAATTAGAGCCTTTACCTCTAACACATACTGGAGTGTACAAATATACAGTGGATTCTAACTCTTTACATACAGTGGACCTGGATTCCTTGTGTTTTGGGGATATTGGCTTTGAGGGTAATGTAACCAACAAGCATATGAGTGGTCTTTGGGAGGACAGCTTACCCTAAACAACCCAGAAGGTGGACGACAGCTGGAAAGACAACAACAAAGGTCAAATATGAGCTGCCAGTAGTGTGTCCAATTCCGATTATAAATAGGTAGACAGATGTAAATATTAACAGATGCATAGGCACTAATATTAGGAATCTTAAAAACAAAATCAGTAACACCTCAATGATAAAGACTAAAAAGGAATAATTTCAACTTGAAAAATTATGTTGTGTCCAGGAACATAAAATGTTAAATCTACAAAGTACTTAGAAAATTTCTAAATATGTCATTTGAATACTTTTTATGTAATTTACTTAGGATTTAATCCTTCCAAGAAATATTTTAATTTAACATCTCTCTATTTTAAAAAAGATGATGCTTTACCTGAACAGCAAGAGAAGATGCATTGTCAGAAAGCAAAATTTGCTCCTCTGTAGAAAGAAAATGAAAGAATATAATTACAAGAAATAGTTCTTCTTTAGTTATTCATGTGTAACTGCATAACATTCTGTGTTAAATCTCTTGTATATAAATTAAAAGGGCAAATACTTCAACAGAGAATATATGCACCATTAGAGTAATTTTATGCTATGCTATTGGACAACGAAACATGAGATATGAATACAAAACTATACCAGGAATATTTCTTCTAGAAATGCCCTCCCCTTTATCTTATTTTACCAGAGATATACAATTAGAAACCTCAACTAAAAAAAAAGAAAAGTGTCTCAGTTTTAAGCCAATTATTACTCTACTAATCAAAGTTAAATAAAATAGCATCTTCATAATTCCTCTAGCTAAGAAGTAAAAGCTTTCAGAATCCTCAAAAAAACAGCTTGCAGTTAATATTGCACACTGTGTCTAGGTCTGTCACACAAAAGAAAGATGACAAGTTCGCTGCAATAAAAATTCCATGCTTAGAAGACTAGGGCTGCTACCTATTAGTCTTCATTACTTTGCAGTCTTCTGACAACTGTAGCAGGCTGCTGAGCCCCAAATGGGGGCCATAATGTGATCTGATGATATATGAAGAGCTGCTAAAGGGAGCCTGAACCATCCTAGCCTATACATTTTAACAGTTCCTTTTTACTGAGAGCCCACTTTACCATAAGACTTCAGAAATCTGCTGCCTCAGCTATTGGTGCAGTAAATCTGCCAACGGTGCCTGCAACCACATCATTTTACACTGCCTACAGCAGCCAATATAATGAGTCAATAATAAACCAAGGACCTTATAGGCCATGAATAGCTGGTTTATATTGGCAGATGCAAGCTTAGCTAAAACCTCTGACCAGACAAACACAAAGGAATCTCTTCTTAACAGTTTCTATTTTCCCTGAAGTTAATTATATTACTGTATATTTAACATTTTTAAAAATAAAATCATTAATTGTAAAAAATGATGTACCCACCCTTCAGTTGCTGATACAATGCAGCATTTTCAGGCCAAGGTTCTGCAGCTGTGGAAAGAAAAGAAATTCATAATTAAGCCAACCAACCAACAATATGCTAGCGGACGTGAACTGATCATGAACGTTACCTAGAGCAGAAATAGAATTTTAGAGCCACTAATGCAAAATTTGACCTACCTTAAAAATGGCCCACTGTTATTCACACTGCTCTCCTTTTCCCAGGGAATGGAAAGGGATGGGAGAAAAGAGAAATCTGATTCCTCCCAAAAACGAAGGCTGCAATATTCCTTAAATTCAAGCTATGCCAAAGGGTGACCTTACTGCTCTAAAACCATAGTAGCAGATTTCTTCCTAAGTGTAAGAGTTCTTGTACACATTCCCAACAAAACATACCATGCTCCATTCTGCCCACTCACAAGACAAGTAATTTAAAAGCTGTAAGATAAAGAATTCCGATAAGAACAGAACAGACACGCAGAGGAGAGATGGCACAACTGGCAGTTACAAAACTAAGTTTAAGAGTTTGCTTTTGGACAAAAAGTTTTCTGCTGTTTTAATGTTGGTTCTTGATTCAGCACCCCCTATAACAGAACCACTCAGCTAAGTGTTTGGGCACTTCAGAAGGCAACACACCAAGTAGACAGTAGTACTAAAGGTTTATTTTGCCACACACAATATGTGACAGCACCGAAGTTGATATTTGTCAGTATTCTTTTGAAAGACTATCATCATTTGTTCAAAAAGGCAAGATAGTCCAACTAAGAATCTGTGTGTTTAATCAATCATGTACCAAGTGAATTTCTGGCATAGCATAAATAATCATCAGTACTGATGTACTATTGCTAACAGTGGTTAGATAACAGACAAAATGACATTACAATGAACTATTACATTTCTTTGTTAAATACATCTTAGATGTCCGTTTTAAGGTGTTAATTCAAGTTTTTTTGTTTCAATCAAATTGACTAGTTGCGATTAAAATTCATTCTACTCACATAAAAAATATTTTTTAAAAGCATTCAAGTCTACAAATGACTATATGTAGAGCAAAACGGAAGCCTGCCACTGGCTAAGAAAAGGTGTATCAGTTGGTCTTCAGAACTCTAAAGAAAAATACTGCATGATTTCATAATTAAAATATTCTTTTCTACTACTCCTGCACTGTTAACTTTATATTGTATGACAGTTAGACAAGATTGTAAAACCTGTAATAAATGTATACACAATCTTGCAAAAGGTCACTACCCTAACATCAAGCACAAAAAGCCTACCAGTATGGGCATGAGACGGTAACTAATCACATCCAAGTGTCATGACAAAGTGTTTTATGTTTTCTTATAGCATTTATTGCTTTTAAACCCATCCATTAAAGTTTGTTTCCTGAAATAATAATTCTTGAGATGAAATACACTCTTATTTATTTAAAGAAAAAAAAGACAACACCACAGCGTACCTGGCACCAATTGTTAAAATAATGTATCTAAATTGCATTTCTTTAATTCAGTAGAAGTCCAGGCCCATAGAAATGTTGAAATTTAGTGACACGACCACCATATGTGAATGGACCAACTACTATTTCCATGCTAAGAGGCGGAAGTACTGCCAATATCAAATGATCTGTGTGGTTTCCACCATTTGGGGATGAAGTCTAGTGAGATTTCAGCACCAAATTGACCTCAAAATGAAGCCTAATCTCAATACAGATCTGGATGTAGACACCATATTTCCATTAGGAGATGTGCTAAGAAGCCAAAGAAGCTCCTTCACTGAAGATACAGATGCACACAATATAGGGCAAATGTGAAGATACCTATTTTTGGCTGTGACAACCTGGATGTCCTGTTCAAAAATTTCAATCATATCCCATATGTTAAAAAGGACTGCCATCTTCAACCTGCTATGTATACTCAGCTGTGGACTTCACATTAATTTCGTTAACTATTACATATAGCCCTAGCTCCCAACCTCAGGTGAATGGACGAGCACAGTATAACTTCAGGGAGAAAGGTGTAATAGTTGTTTTAAGCCACAAATGTGCTCAGGTAAACCTAAACAGACTGTGCACCAGTCCAGTCTCTGGAGGCAGAAAACCTCCATCTGTTCTGTGAATAAATACAGCACAGATAGTAATGCAAACTTCCCCATACTGCATTGCCAATGTATCTCAAACCCTGATCTACAGTAACTACTTCAACGAAGTAAGAGTGTAGTACTGTCTGCGTTCAGTCCAGGGCAACAACAATCACCGTGCTTACCTCTCTGCTAGGTGTGATGGTGCTTGGGTGATGTGGACGTTTGTCTGAAAGAACTGGACTGAGTATCAATTTAGTTCTCACAGACTACTCATCAGATGGTAACAGCTTTTGGTCACTGAAATCTGGCCTAGGATAGTAAACAACAAACTTAGAAGAAGAGGCTTCATATTCTGTTACTCATCATCCCAAAAGAACCACCTTATAAGATTTACCTTAGATTCTTGCACACTGGGCCAAGTGTCCTGGAAGAGTAGCCAAACTACATTACAAAGGGTACACTCTCAAAGGTCTGCACAATTCTCATTGACTTGACTGAGAATTATGTTATTAAACACCTATACACTACTCTATTACTCACCCTGTATCTTGTGGGCACCCTATATGCAGTCATTTCATATATTGCTTTGGACAGAGGTTTAATACCACAATATAAATCTGACAAATGACAAGCCATGAAAGATGGAAATTTAATTCAGAATAGTATCATTAGAGTCCCAAAGACTACTTAAAAGTCGTCATAATCCCAAAAATCTACTGCTCAGGAAGACTAGAGCCCCTATTTTATGACAGCAAGGAAAAATTTTAAAAGAGATGCCATGTGTCTCCGTAACAGGAGAAAAAGAGTATAGTATTTTTAATGTACAGCACGACTCCTGGCTTCTGTAGGTGAAGACATAATTTGTAGAATAATAGGCACTAATATTACATGCTGCTTCAGTTCTGTCATATTTCCAATCCATCAAGTTGATTAATGCTATAATAACTCTACACAAACTTATCATTGTGCACTAATGAAGTCAAATCCAGTTTATCCTTCAGCAACTAGATTATTTTGGTCTCCAGATGTTAGTTCTCCAGCTAACTAAGGCCAGCCTGGCAGTGATGGGGCAGAGGAAAAGCAAGAAATGTGACATATACCCAATTTTGAAAGTTTTCTGGAGGGGATCAACTTCATAGTGTCTCAGCAGCATCAGATCCAATAGAACAGACAACCATCTTCATCGCTAGCTTACAGTATGAAATAATTGACTGGTTATATGCCTTATGGACTGCAAGTTATTGTTGAACCTCAGGAATATGGACATGACAGAGAAGCTAAAACTGATGGTTCAGCAGATGGAGCATTGCAGTGATCAAAGAAGCTAAACGGTAGTTAAACCTGGCATGTAAAAGCTTCTATAGTTTTTAAAAAGAATATAAAATTTAGTTATTGAAAACTTTACTAAACGTCATGTGCGTTTGATTAACCATAGCAGTTGTTTACTCATCACTGGTGCGTTTGGAGAACAGCAGCATATAAAACTAACAGACATTGGCAGGGTTAATTGATACCAAATTAAATTCTCTAGAAAAAATCCTGAAAATTAAGAGTCATCATATGACCCAAGAAGCTTTAACTACCAAGGACAGTGGCTATATATTAAGTTGATTCCCAGCTCCTCTTCTGTCATATACTGTCCTAACCATTCCTTGATATCATTTTTTCCTGATAGAAACAAGGTTCCATATAAATCAATGTGACATGAAAGTCCTGTCAAATTCTTTGTTGCTGGGAAAATATTGCATAAGGTGCACTTTTCAGATTTAGTAATGGAATATTTTACTCCTGAAGCATTAAGGACTGGTTCAGCTAACCAATTTGTCTTTAGATTTAAAATGATCATTTCTAGTCACTTCTGATTTTTAGTTCAGTTTATCTGTCTAGGCACTTATATGCCCTGTCCCATCATCGGAGCAGGAGCATCTCACAAGCACTTGTGTAAATATATTCAAGACTCTCCTGTCAGATAGGGAAGTATTATCCCCATTGTATAGATAGGAAATTCAGGCACAAGAGAATGAAATTCACCTCTGTGCAGGGAGCCCACACAAAGCCTATGCACCCGCTCAGTTCCCAATTAAGCTTTCAAAACAGAGCTGAAGTGGGCCGTCAGTGATATATAGGCCTTGTGGAGGCTCTCTGCACAAAAGTGAACTGCAGCTAAAGAGATCAGGTGAGGTGACTCAACCAAGTTCACCCAAAATGTCTGGAAAAGCAAAAGACTGAATTCAAACCCCCCAAGTTCCAGTCCAGTGCCTCAGCATCAAGAATTCCCCTTTCTAGACTGTTAATTTTTAATGCAATTGTTTTAATTTTTGAAGTATCTCATGACATTAGAGAAATTGCCACCGGACTTCCAGTCCGGCAATCATAAGCGAGTGTGAAATTTCCAGCAGAATGGTATTGACATAGAATGGGGAAGGGAACAGAAATAATTCATCCGTGCAGCATTAGCAGCAATTCTCTTCCATAAACTATTTACAATTATTCATTTCTGTTTATTACTTTACAAAAAATAAGAAACTGACTCTTTAAGAAACTACAAGATATTAAATAGGCTTTCAAGACTTTAGTGAGGTATAGTAATGTGCTAGGCCACCATTTTACAATTTTTCTTGCAAAATTCCACAGGGCATAACTAATGTAAGATAGCATAGTATATGGTGGTATGGCTTGCCTGCTGCTCAGGCACCCATTCAACAAATTTACTTCCAAACTATAGCATTCTTTTATATTACAGATAGATAAATAAATAAATGTCTTAAACCCACTGGGAGACTTCCAGATCCATCCTTTAAGCCCTTCACCTCAGAAAAGGAGATAGAAGTAGTAAGAAGAGAAGGTATTTTGTTACCGAACACATCCAACTTGAAAATTACTTGTTCCCTGCTTCTAGGAACACCGCAGAACAACAAAATATAATTTAAAAAGTAATGTTTTTACTCAATATTTATGATAATGCCTACTTACACACTAGTTCAGCCCCATCTACAAGGTAAAGAATTAACCACAGCACTGTCCTCTGGCACATTCATTATTTGTTAAGTGATGATGCTATATATACTCTGTGCCAAATAAGATGCAAATAAAGACAATCCCTGCCCCCAACGCCTACAAACTAACTCTCTGATATGTCCACTATGACACTAATTTACCTTGGTTTTCTTTCTTCCACTTCTAAAAATAACAGTTATTTAATGGGCTACTGAACTAGTTCATGTGATTCACTGCATGCAATTGAGGATAGAATCTAGTCCTTGGTCATTTTGGTCCATTCACCCAGTATAGTTTTCTAAAATGCCATGTAATGTTCATAGATCTCAAATGAAGGAAGGATGTGCACAGAAAAGAAATGCTCCTTCTCTGTGAAGAAGTGGCTACATGAATTAGTTTCATTTCTCTATTTTTACCATGTTCTCATGGTATACTACAATATTTAATTTGCATAAAAAGTAGGAAAAAGAAAAGCATCTGTACGTTAACAATTAGACATAAGAATTTAGGTTCACATAATGGTAAAGCCCTGTCTTAAACTAGCTAAGAGGTAGAATATTCTGAATTAAGACCAGAAATGTTGTCCTTAATTCACCTTGCTGTTTAGACACTGCACCTGGTGAGATAAGTGAACTTATATACTATTCTCAAAGGTTTCTCAAGAGTATTTCATCACAACAATGCAAACACTAAAAGCAATGGAATTGTAAATTTGGGCAATAGCCACACCTACCAATCTTAATATCCAAGTATTCGCTCACAAACCTCTCCACATTCAATCACACTGACACCTAACAGTAAAACAGACCATTTGTGATCTACCCAATTTCAGGCTGAGATTGGAGCCACAGGAAAAAGCTGCTTTGCAGTCAGTATCTTCTACCTTTAGACATCCCAAAGAAAACCCCATTGTCAGTCTCTTTCCTAGCTGAAATACAACAAAAGGAGGCAGATTACCAGTGTATTCTCCTTTCATAATGGAATAGCAAACATTTTAAGTTTTGGGGGTGCCAATGGGTCTATTAAGTATAAATATGGAAATGCTGGTAATTAATAATTT
The DNA here is from genome assembly GCF_965152275.1 of Natator depressus. Taxonomy (NCBI): domain Eukaryota; kingdom Metazoa; phylum Chordata; order Testudines; family Cheloniidae; genus Natator; species Natator depressus. The sequence continues at coordinate 42,955,909 of NC_134244.1, read as the reverse complement.
TTTAATCTCCCTTAAGATGAAAGTGTAGAAATAAACCTTGATTAATGCAATGATATTGCAGTCAAATTGGAACCAAAGCAGTTCAAAGACATCTTATCCATTAGTAGTGATCAATAAAGGAAGTATAACTAAGTTATGAATTAGCTGCCTGAACACCAGCCGATTCAACCCACCTATGTGAAGACACAGATCAATTTTAAAAAGGTACTCAAATCAATTTCATAAAATTGACCTAATGTTGTAGGCTAACAAGGGTCAAGAAAACCAGTTCATAGAGTCAGTAACTCCAAGGCTCTGCCAAAAATGAACACTAATTACTTGAAGGAAAAAATGTGTTATCCTAAGATTCATAGTTGTGCAAACACCCACCATTTGTTCTCAAATTGAAGTGCATGCATTAAATCATATACCAAGTAATTACATTATTTGGTTAAATCCATTCCCATAACCCTTCCCCTCAAAGAAGTTACCGTAGAACTTCAGAGTTATGAACAGAGTTATGAAAGAAGATCTGACAAAGTAAAGGAAACTGTTTCTGCACTTGTTTCATTTAAATTAAGACGATTAAAAGCAGAATTTTCCTCTGCATAGTAAAGTTTCAAAGCTGTATGAAGTCAATGTTCAGTTGTAAACTTTTGAAAGAACCACCATAAGGTTCTGTTCAGAGTTACGAACAACCTCCATTCCCGAGGCGTTCATAACACTGAGGTTCTACTGTACAATACAGATAGATCATGTATGTTCAGTGAATATTGATCAGCAACCTGGTCAAAGGAAAAACCCAATTTCAGCAGCAACTCTGGAATTCAGCGGCCAGCAACTTGTAGAAAAGTGTCACATGCAGAATCTCTAGCAGCCATTTGACATGATGGAATTTGCTATTTTATCCTACAAAAAGACTGACTAAATAAGTATGACCTTTGAACTGGGTGTTCTAGCTGGCATTTACTGCAAGGGTAGGGCGTTGACCCTACAAAATACTGAAAACTTTTGACTAGAGCTGAGTACCCACATCTCTCACTTGAAGTCAATGGGTATTGAGGATGCTCAGCACCACATACGAGTATCTGACAGGATGAAGATTGAAGACCTAAGACCAGTCAGGATAAAACCAGGTCAAAATTAAAAATAAAATAAAATAAAATAAAATAAATAAATGCAGCTCCTAAAACAAAATCTATATGTTTTCTGGGAGTGAGGACAAAGGGTTAGGCAACTTAAGAGGACTTATAAAGAAAATCCTCAAGAAATGACATACTATTACTTGTTCTATTCATGTGAAATCCTCCCTCTCAAAGAAATTCCATAACTCCTAGTTATACCTGTGACACTGTATGGAATCTGAGGGTCACTTTAGGATATCATGAATACCAATACTGTAAAATTGCAATGTGTGCGCCAGATATGCCACATAAGGTATCTGTGAAAATGTTATAATTTACCAAGTATGATCATCTTGTTTATACGTTTGCATCATCTTTGTATTGTAAGTTATAGATATGTGTGGTATATTTGCATTCCCAAACTTGTGCTGTGCATCTGGGTGACATCCCCAGACAGACTGGCATCAGCACTGTAGGAAATACTAGCTGCATGGCAAAAGACTATAAACAGCAGCTGCATCTTCTCCATTTTGCCTTCAGTCCTGCTTCTTACCTCTGTAGTAACTTTTCTACAGACTGAAGCTCTGAACAAAGGACTGGATGACCAATGCAAGCTGTGGATGTGTTCCAGAGGGACTTTCAAACCAGCAAACTCACCAGTACTGCTAAGAACCTGATATATGGATTTTGATAGTCTCTGTATATATTTGAGTGCTTTATCATTTAACAACTCTCTTCTTGTTTTTTCTTTTTTCTATATAATAAACCTTTAGTTTTAGGCACTAAAGGATTGGCTGGCAGCGTGGTATTTTGGGTAAGATCCAACCTAATATTGACCTGGCAACATGGCTGACCCTTTGGGATCAGATGAACATTTTGCACATGTGAGCAGAGTTTTTAAAATAACTTCTCACTATACGTCAGCTAGGTGCTGACTGGGAGCCAGAGAACTGGAATGCAATAAAGAGGGCTGTGTGATTTCTGTTTTAGCTTCTTGATAACCAGCATGGGGGATCAGAAGCACAGTTTGTGACCGGTTGGGGAGTTTAACTTCAGTGTTACCCACCAGTCTTGGGAGTATCGGCTCTCTCTTTTGCAGCCTGCCCTGACCTTGGCATTTCCAGTGAGGGCTACCCCAGGCACCCTCGGGTCACGATACCTTCCTATGCCACTCTAAATACATCATCTTCCTGCCTTAGATGAACAGCCTTCAACTACTTTTAGGCTACATCTACACCTGCACTGCTACAGTGGCACAGCAGCAGAACTGCAGCTCACAGCGCTTCAATGTAGACACTCACTACAGCGATGGCTGGGGTTCTGCAGGTAATCCACCTCCCCAAGAGGCTGTAGCTAGGTCAACAAAAGAATTCTTCTGTCAACCTAGCGCTGCGTACAAAGGTGGTTAGATTGGCTTAACTATGTTGCTCAGGGGTGTGGATTTTTCATGCCCCTGAGTGACATAACTCGCTTGACTTAACTTTTTAGTGTAGACCTGGCCTTAGATTTAGGTCACCTGACCCATTTTGACTATTATAGAATATCAGGGTTGGAAGGGACCTCAAGAGGTCATCTAGTCCAACCCCCTGCTCAAAGCAGGACCAATCCCCAATTTTTTTTACCCCAGATCCCTAAATGACCCCCTCAAGGATTGAACTCACAACCCTGGGTTTAGCAGGCCAATGCTAAAACCACCGAGCTATCCCTCCCTCCTTGAGCTACTAGGATTCAGCAAAGTACTTAGGCATGTGTGTAACCTTAACCATGTGAGGTGCCCCAATGAAATCAATGGGGCTACTCAAATGCTTAAATACCAACCTGAATTGGAACTTGGTCATCTATTATCCAAGTTATTTACATTCACTGTACTTTAAAATTTCCTCTTAAATCAGTGTCTTCAGCCTCCTGATCATTTTTTGAGGCGAGCAGGGGGCTCTTTTCTGAACACCTTCCAACTTGTCAATATCTTTCTAGTAATAAGGTGCCCAAAAACAAATGCAATATTCTAGGTGCAGTAAAATCAGAGACCTTTGCAACATCCCTACAATGCCCCTCTGCCATGTACATTGGCCAAATCAGACAGTCTCTACACAAAAGAATAAATGGACACAAATCTGACATCAGGAATCATAACATTCAAAAGCCAGTAGGAGAACACTTCAATCTCTCTGGTCACTCAATACAGACCTTAAAGTGGCAATTCTTCAACAAAAAAACTTCAAAAACAGACTCCAATGTGAAGCTGCAGAACTGGAATTAATTTGAAAACTAGATACCATCAGATTAGTCCTGAATAAAGACTGGGAGTGGTTGGGTCATTACAAAAACTAAACTTAATTTCCCCAATACTAATTTCTCCCTACTGTTACTCATACCTTCTTGTCAACTGTCTGTAATGAGCCACTCACTAACCACTTCAAAAGTTATTTCTCCTCCCTTGGTATCCTGCTGTTAATTGATTTATATCGTTAGACTGATCTAACACTTGGTAAAGCAACCCACATCCTTTCATGTATTTTTATACCTGCTTCTGTATCTTTTACTTCATACATCTGATGAAGTGGGTTCTAGCCCACGAAAGCTTATGCCCAAATAAATGTGTTAGTCTCTAAGTGCCACAAGGACTCCTTGTTCTTTTTGCTGATACAGACTAACACGGCTACCACTGAAACCTATCCCTACGTATGGACTCCAGAAGGGATGCCAGTTTGCGATACAACAGCTAGAAAGGTATTCCTCGGTTTGACATATTAGCCTACCACCTCTTTCAGCATTTCTATCTATTAGGTTTCACCCTTCAATTCAATACCTGTGTTATGAATAATTTCCCTCCTCCCAAATAAGGCTTACATTTTCCCCTCTACATTATTTGCAATTTCATTTGGTTATTTTCTAATTTCTCTGATCCATTTTGCACTATTTGTCTTGACTGTTATAAGCACCTTCTTCCAGTTCATAGTAAAATTAAATGTGCAGATTAACAGGCTATTTATACCTCCTTCTAATAATTAAAGATGTTAAATAAGACTGGATTTAAAGATCAAACCCCATAGAATCCCAATGGACACCTTCTCTTCCCTGCTTTCCTCTGCTTCCTACACCTCCAATACACACACTGCAACTTTGCACACTACTGTATCTTTCATTATAATTTTAAAAAGCCAGTCTAAGGAATGTGCCAACAGTGTAGTGGTATGTGTACCTGTTTAGTGCCCAGAGCACTGGAGCTTGGAATGGCAGCAATAGAGTCCCAGTTCTCCCACACACACCCCTATTTGTTTTAGTTTCAAAAGAGGAAAGGAAAGGAAAAAGAAAATGGGATTTTCATGGGGAGGTGCATGTATTTATCCCAAGGGGCAGGAGGAGGAAACTGGGGGGAGAGATGGGAAAAACCTGATGCTTTCCCAGAGCAATTATTGCACTCACTCTAAAAATACTTTGGACTTGTACTAACCTTTGTTGCAGTCTTTCGGTCAGTTTTCAATTCACCGGCCACTGTTCATATTCAAGCCATTTTAAAACTAAAACCTAACTTTGCAAGTAAGCTTTCATAAGTTCATATCAAATAAGAGAGTATAAAATGTTACTAACATTCAGAAATATATCTACTGTCTTCCCTTCATCTGTTAAATTTATAATTATATTTTTAAAAGTAATCAAGTTTGTCTGTCAAGAGACAAGAGAAGCTGTTACTTTAACAGAAAACATGAGACAATAAATACCAATTAGAGAAAGATTGCTTAGTCTTAATGGATCCAGAAACAACCACGGAAGCATTTTACATTTATGAGCTGTAATTGTATTACTTCTTAAACCAGGAAATAAGACTCTCTCAAGTGAAATGCACAGTATATCAAAACAATGAAAGTAAATTATTTCTCCTCTGACCTAGAAGAGATTTGACAGGCAATCAACTCAAACATAGCTATAAAACATATGGAAACTACACTAGCCTAAGGTGGTGTTAGCATTATAAAAGTTCTGTTTATTAAAAAATAACATTTAACCTGACAGTGCCCCTTTAAAACAGCTTGCATTGATGTTGACTACAGCACAGACTGCTTAAAGCTAGTTTGAAGCAAGTACAACTACTTTTGCAACATACAAGCTTGAACTATTAACATGATATACATCCATATTTCTGTTATACACCAACTAAGAAGGCATTTTGTATTATTATTTAGACTAAACTTTTATCTGTAAGAACAATTTATGTGGCAAGTTTTGTCCTCTATATATTTATTATTAGCAAAATCATGGTTCATCTTAATACATAAAAGATGCAGACAGACAATTTATTTTTACACACACCTTTATTGCACTGGGGGTAGACTTTTTGGGAGTGTAAAATATATATAGGCAGAGGGAGCATGTTTTTCAAACTGTATTAATTTCCCGCAGTACTACAATTAGACTAAGGACTTGGCTACACTTGCGAGTTACAGCGCAATAAAGGCACCCCGGGCACACTAGCTCACTACCCGTCCACACTGGCAAGGCACGTAGAACGCTCTGACTCCGCGGCTACACTGCTGCTGGTACTCCACCTCGGCGAGTGGAATAACGTTTGCTGCACCCCTGCTGGAGCACCGCAGCGTCAGTGTGAATGAGGAGTTGCATTCCTGCACTCTGATCAGCCTCTGGAAACGTCCCATAATCCCCTTAAGTCAAATGGCCACTCTTGTCATTGTTTTTGAATCACTGTAGGAATGCAGATATGTCCTTTGAAAGCTCCATTTCTGACATCCGGCATGCTTATCTGCTCCGAGACAAAGCAACCATTAGTGTGGAATACCGTGTGTGAGAGAGAAAGGCGGGGGGGGGTAGGGGAGGGTCTGCTGCTGTCTGAACTTACAAGACAGCATGCTGACATGCTCTCAGCCCCCAAAAAACCCACTCTCTCTCCCCCCACATACACACAACACACTCCCTGTCACACTCCACCCCACCCACCCCATTTGAAAAGCAAGTTGCAGTCACTTGCATGCTGGGATAGCTGCCCATAATGCACCGTGCCCAATGCCGCTGCAAGTGCCGCAATGTGGCCACACCAGTGCTCTTGAAGCTGTGAGTGTGGACAGACTGCAGCACTTTCCCTACTGCGCTCTCCGAAGGCTGGTTTAACTCAAAGCACTCTACATCTGCAAGTGTAGCCATACCCTAAGAATCTGGGTACAGCACACGAGCAATTAGCAATCCTTGGTCTAGAACCAGTGCTTAGGAAAGGTTCTTTTTCGCCCTACTCTTTGTCCATCTTTGCAATAGTCTTTCTAGATGATTTCAGCATCTGATATCTCACAAAAACAGATTGAGTTAAGAGATTAATATTTTACACCATTTCAGAGCTGGGCTCCTAAAAAACTTACCAATGCTACAAGAACTCATTTACTATCCTTGTAGCTATTTTGTGATTGATTCAGGATTAGTCTGCATATGGTCTCTTTCATATCTATGGGAGAATATATTGTTCGATGTATTTCAGAGATAGGTTTGCATTACTATAATCTGTTTACATATGCACTATCTGCCATGCATGAAACATTTATACTTACAGTTCATAAAGCTACAGAAAAATGTTATTTTTCCTCTAGCTTACAGCAGCAATATCTTGTATATTCAAAAGAGAAAGTGTAAGTGAATGGTTTTAGCATTACCCAGCCAACATTACCATAAAAAGCTTCTTACTCCACATAAATGATTTGTTCATCTTTTTATATTTAATCATTAGTGCATTAGAGCAGCAGACTATACTCAGCATGTTCAAATGAACAAAAGTACTTGTGGCACCTTAGAGACTAACAAATTTATTTGAGCATAAGCTTTCATGGGCTACAGCCCACTTCATCAGATGCATAGAATGGAACATATAGTAAGAAGATATATATACACATACAGAGAACATGAAAAGGTGGAGGTTGCCATACCAACTCTAAGAGGCTAATTAATTAAGATGAGCTATTATCAGCAGGAGAAAAAAAACTTTTGTAGTGATAATCAAGATGGCCCATTTCAGACAGTTGACAAGAAGGTGTGAGGATACTTAACATGATTCAATTTGTGTAATGACCCAGCCACTCCCAGTCTCTATTCAATCCCAAGTTAATGGTATCTAGTTTGTAAATAATTTGAGTTCGGCAGTTTCTCGTTGGAGTCTGTTCTTGAAGCTTTTCTGTTGCAAAACTGCCACCTTTAAGTCTGTTACTGAGTGACCAGAGATTGAAGTGTTCTCCTACTGGTTTTTTAATGTTATGATTCCTGATGTTAGATTTGTGTCCATTTATTCTTTTGCATAGAGACTGCCCAGTTTGGCCAATGTACATAGCAGAAGGGCACTGCTGGCACATGATGGCATATATCACATTGGTAGATGTGCAGGCGAACGAGCCTCTGATGGCGTGGCTGATGTGATTACGTCCTATGATGGTGTCCCCTGAATAGATATGTGGACACAGTTGGCATTGGGCTTTGTTGCAAGGATAGGTTCCTGGGTTAGTGTTTTTGTTGTGTGGTTGCTGGTGAGTATTTGCTTCCGGTTGGGGGGCTGTCTGTAAGCGAGGACTGGTCTGTCTCCCAAGATCCGTGCGAGTGGGGGATCGTCTTTCAGGATAGGTTGTAGATCTTTGATGATGAGCTGGAGAGGTTTTAGTTGGGGGCTGAAGCTGATGGCTAGTGGCGTTCTGTTATTTTCTTTGTTGGGCCTGTCCTGTAGTAGGTGATTTCTCGGTACTCTTCTGGCTCTGTCAATCTGTTTTCTCACTTCAGCAGGTGGGTATTGTAGTTTTAAGAATGCTTGATAGAGATCTTGTAGGTGTTTGTCTCTGTCTGAGGGGTTGGAACAAATGCGGTTGTATCGTAGAGCTTGGCTGTAGACAATGGATCGTATGGTGTGTCCTGGATGGAAGCTGGAGGCATGTAGTTAAGTATAGTGGTCAGTAGGTTTCTGGTAATAGAGTGGTGTTTATGTGACCATCGCTTATTAGCACAGTAGTGTCCAGGAAATGGACCACTTGTGTGGATTGGTCCAGGCTGAGGTTGATGGTGGGATGGAAATTGTTGAAATCATGATGGAATTCCTCAAGGGCTTCTTTCCCATGGGTCCAGATGATGAAGATGTCATCAATGTAGTGCAAGCAGAGTAGGGGCGTTAGGGGACGAGAGCTAAGGAAGCATTGTTCTAAGTCAGCCATAAAAATGTTGGCATACTGTGGGGCCATGCGGGTACCCATAGCAGTGCCGCTGACTTGAAGGTATACATTGTCCCCAAATGTGAAATAGTTGTGGGTGAAGTCACAAAGTTCAGCCACCAGGTTTGCCAGGACATTATCATGGATACTGTTCCTGATAGCTTGTAGTCCATCTTTGTGTGGAATGTCTGCGTAGAGGGCTTCTGCATCCATAGCGGCCACGATGGTGTTTTCTGGAAGATCACCGATGGACTGTAGTTTCCTCAGGAAGTCAGTGGTGTCTCGAAGATAGCTGGGAGTGCTGGTAGAGTAGGGCCTGCGGAGAGAGTCCACATAGTCACACAATCCTGCTGTTAGGGTGCCAATGCCTGAGATGATGGGGCATCCAGGATTTCCAGGTTTATGGATCTTGGGTAGCAAAAAGAATACTCCTGGTTGGGGTTCTAGGCATGTGTCCGTACAGATCTGTTCCTGTGCTTTTTTGGGGAGTTTCTTGAGCAGATGGTATAGTTTCTTTTGGTATTCCTCAGTGGGATCAGAGGATAATGGCCTGTAGAATGTGGAGTTAGAGGGCCGTCTAGCAGCCTCTTGTTCATATTCCAACTTATTCATGATGATAACAGCACCTCCTTTGTCAGCCTTTTTGATTATGATGTCAGAGTTGTTCCTGAGGCTGTTGATGGCATTGTGTTTAGCATGGCTGAGGTTATGGGGCAAGTGATGCTGCTTTTCCACAATTTCAGCCCATGCCTGTTCAAATGGACACAACTCACACAGAGCCCTTAAGAAATTACCATTCACCAGTCTGCTGAAATATTGCAGATATTCAAGCATGTGGTCAAGTGATTAAGTATGAGATGCTGTACCCACTGTCTTGATGGGAATGCATGAAGTATGGTAAAGCGGAGGATAGGCAGTACTTTAAAAAAGTCGACATCCTCTGAGAAGTTATGACACATTCCTTGACAGAAAAAAATCCTCTGCTTCTAATACATTTCTAGAAAATAAACTATGCTGGGCTGATTCTATTTAAGTGCACATGTGAAAAAGCCATGTTTTATGGCTGCTATATTGCTAGGGCAGTTAGAGTTAATTGGAATTGCTATGACAAAATGATTGGCTAATAATAGAGGGTCCTATTCATGAAAACAATCAAATTTCATTTTTATTACTGATGTAAAAAATTCTTAGTCATGATTACATTTCCATGAATGCATAATAGGAAACCAGTACTCACAAACAGAGACGTAGAAAATAAGGACATTTTAAAGCAATCATAATTTTAAAATGTATTCTTTCTAATATAGCACTTTTTTCACCCTCAAAAACATATTCTTACGTGTGTGCACAACTGCTTGTCTTTGGCATAAGAATGAGAAACTGTACTTCATCTCTTCAGATTGCTCAGCACACAGTATGCACTGGAGCATATTTGACTTTTTTTTTTTTTTTTTTTAAATCGCCTCTTCTAAAATACTACATTACTAAAGTAATACCCTGGGGCCCTGTTTACTGAGTAACTTCTTGGGAAAGCTAAGAAATGTAATGTGTTATACCAATAAAATAAAAACCAGCAGGATCTTATTAAAGGGGAAAAGGCAAAATGCCACATTTATTGTGAATACAGAAAGAATCATAGTAAGCAGTTAGTTATAGCTATAACATTCCATTCAATCTCATATTTATTCACACATTCATATATATATATATATATATATATATATATACACACACACACACACAGGTTCTGCAAGGTTGTTATCATAGTTACCAGCCTTAGAGTTGCTCATGCCAAGCCACTGGCCAGGTGGCCTGGACATGAGGTGGGAGCAGGGCCTTGTCAGATGCTCATCTGATGCTCCTGGAAGCTGGTTTGCAGAATCAGACCCCAAAGTTCTCACTTTCTAGAGTCCATTTTTATAGGAATTTCTTCCTATGCCAGTCTATGGGAATTGCTTCATCATGCTGTTGCTGAATCAATCAGCAGATGACACATTCCTGACGGCTCCGTGCTGCCAGATGTTATCTTGTTCTTTGGTTCTCCCATCCTTGAGGCTGTTGGGTGGATTCCAGTCTGTCCTCCGGGGGTCCTCTGGTTATTTCCACTTGACGCCTTCTTCAGCCGATGGACACTGGATTCTTAGGCTGGCACCTCCCTGATCATTCAGTTATCCACACCAAACATCCATCCACACACATCCTCTATCTCTATTTTAATCACAATTGTTAACAAAGTGAGATGAATACAACAAAAGGGCAGGGAGTCTCTGGGTGCTGTTTCTGTTGTTACAGAGTATTATTTTGAGTCTCTCTCTGTGTGAGTAGTTGTTGTTACAAAGAATTGCTTTGAGAAGAGACTGTCTTAGAATGTACTAACACAATTAGCAGCTTGCAAGTTTCACACAGAGGGAGAGAAACAGTACCAAAAACCAAGAGACCTCTTAATTAGTAATACCCTGGAATTTAAACTATAGGGAATCAAACTCATTTGTGATTTTAATACAGAACTTCTTTAATATGATCCAACATAATCCCCCTTTTGACACTAAGATTTATAATCATCAGTGTCACTTTCTATGTAGCCTATTCAAGAGAAGGTACTGTGAGGCAATTTGAGTTTGTGATTCCAATTCATGCCACATAAAAGATCCTAGTGATGTATCTTTACTACAAGGTTCTGGGGCAACAGGCAAGGTGAGGCACACCCACTTTTGAGGAGTCCATTCAGTACAACCTCTAGTGTCCAATAGCTTCCCTCCCTCCCCAGCCCATCGGCTCAAGGTGAGTAACTTCTTGGGAAAGCTAAGAAATGTAATGGATATTGGCCAAGATACTGCATGAGTTAATCTCCAAAAATACTTATTTTGTTCATACTGGAAGATTTTCTGTTTTCATTTACTTTCAGTCTATAACTGTACGCTCTGTAATGTAGATCAGCTATGAAAACTAGAATCATAGAATATCAGGGTTGGAAGGGACCTCAAGAGGTCATCTAGTCCAACTCCCTGCTCAAAGCAGGACCAATACCCAATTTTTGCCCCAGACCCCTAAATGGCCCCCTCAAGGATTGAACTCACAACCCTGGGTTTAGCGGACCAATGCTCAAACCATTGAGCTATCCCTCCCGCAACTGAACTATCTCTCCCCCTCCCATCCCCGAGCTATCCCTCCTTCAGCTTTTTATGGCTGCAACGTCTATTATTTTAAGGCCAGATAAGTGCTTTGACACTGAGCATTTTCCGACAAAGCAGAGGTCAGGTCATAAGTTTGTTTTATAGAATAAGGTTCAATAGACTGTAGAGGGCTCTTTAGATCTTGTTATGACTTTGTGAGCTAGATTAATGAGCTGGACAGCAAAGCTGGACAAATTCAGACTAGAAATAAGGTACACATTTTTAACAGTAAGTGTAATTAACCATTAACTTACCTAGGTATGTGGTGGATTCTCCACCAGTTGAAGTCTTTAATCAAAGTTGATGTGTTTCCAACCAATGCACTGTAGATCTGCTAGAAGTTATGGGCTTGAAAAATTTCACTTGGTGAAATTCTATGGCTTGTGTTATGCTGGAGATCAGACTAGATCATCATAAGTCTTTTCTGGCCTTAAAAATCTATGAAGCTACAGAAGACAGCAGGAAGGTGGACATCTAAGGAATTCATTTGGTGCTGAGTTTTATGCAACACCTTAGCTAAGAGGAGAGTTATTCAGCCATTTGCAGAGTCATATAACCATATTTTCCACAAATCCCTATCTAAAACTGAAGAAGAACTTGCCTGACTAACTTCTAATTTGACCAAGACATTCTCATCTGGAAAAAGACTAAATATCATAGAATCATAGGACTGGAAGGGACCTTGAAAGATCATCTAGTCCAGTCCCCTGCACTCATGGCAGGACTAAGTATTATCTAGACCATCCCTCACAGGTATTTGTCTAACCTGCTCTTAAAAATCTCCAATGATGGAGATTCCACAACTCCCTAGGCAATTTATTCCAGTGCTTAACCACCTTGACAATTAGGAAGTTTTTCCTAATCTCCAACCTAAACCTCCCTTGCTGCAATTTAAGACCATTGCTTCTTGTTCTATCCTCACAGGTTAAGAAGAACAACTCTTCTGCCTCCTCCTTGTAACAACCTTTTAGGTACCTGAAAACTGTTATCATGTCCCCCTCTCAGTCTTCTCTTTACCAGACTAAACAAACCCAAGTTTTTCAATCTTCCCTCACAGGTCATGTTTTAAGACCTGTAATCATTTGTGTTGCTCTTCTCTGGACTTTCTCCAATTTGTCCACATCTTTCCTGAAATGTGGCACCCAGAACTGGACACAATACTCTAGTTGAGGCCTAAACAGCACAGAGTAGAGCAGAAGAATTACTTCTCATGTCTTGCTTACAACACTCCGGCTAATACATCCGAGAATGATGTTCGCTTTTTTTGAAATAGTGTTACACTGTTAACTCATATTAGCTTGTGGTCCACTATGACCTACAGATCCCTTTCCGCAGTACTCCTTCCCAGGCAGTCATTTCCCATTTTGTATGTGTGCAACTGACTGTTCCTTCCTAAGTGGAGTATTTTGCATTTGTCCTTATTGAATTTCATCCTATTTACTTCAGACTATTTCTCTAGTTTGTCCAGATCATTTTGAATTATAATTCTATCCTCCACAGGACTTGCAACTCCTCCCAACTTGGTATTGTCCGCAAACTTTATAAGTATACTCTCTATGCCATTATCTAAATCACTGATGAAGATATTGAACAGAACCAAACCCAGAATGGATCCCTGCAGCACCCCACTCGTTATGCCCTTCCAGCATGACTGTGAACCACTGGGAACAGTTTTCCAACCAGTTATACACCCACCTTATAGGAGCTCCATCTAGGTTGCATTTCCCTAGTTTGTTTATGAGAAGGTCATGTGATACAGTTTCAAAAGCTTTAGTAAAGTCAAGATATACCACATCTACCTCTTCCCACCATCCACAAAGCTTGTTACCCTGTCAAAGAAAGCTATCAGGTTGGTTTGACACAATTTGTTCTTGACAAATCCATGCTGACTGTTACTTATCACCTTATTATCTTCTAAATTTTTGCAAACTGATTGCTTAATTGTTTGCTCCATTATCTTTCCTCGTACTGAAGTTAAGCAGACTAGTCTGTAATTCCCCGGGTTGTCCTTATTTCCCTTTTTATAGATTGGCACTGTATTTGCCCTTTTCCACTCTTCTGGAATCTCTCCTGTCTTCCATGACTTTTCAAAGATAATTGCTAATGGCTCAGATATCTCCTCGGTCAGCTCCTTGAGTATTCTTGGATGCATTTCATCAGACCCTGGTGACTTGAAGACATCTAATTTGTCTCAGTAATATTTAACTTGCTCTTTCCCTATTTTAGCCTCTGATCCTACTTCATTTTCACTGGCATTCACTGTTAGACATCCAACCACCACCAACCTTCTTGGCGAAAACTAAAACAAGGAAGTAATAAGCACCTCTGCCATTTCCACATTTTCTGTTATTGTTCCCCCCCCCCAAATTGAGTAACAGGCCTACCCTGTCCTTGGTCTTCCTCTTGCTTCTAATATATTCGTAGAATGTTTTCCTGTTACCCTTTATGTCTCTAGCTAGTTTGATCTCATTTTGTGCCTTGGCCTTTCTAATTTTGTCCCTACGTACTTGTGTTATTTTTTTATATTCATCCTTTGTAATTTGACCTAGTTTCCACTTTTTGTAAGACTCCTTTTTGATTTTTAGATCATTGAAGATCTTCTGGTTAAGCCAGGGTGGTCTCTTGCCATACTTCCTATCTTTCCTACACAGTGGGATAGTTTGCTTGTAGTAATGTCTCTTTGAAAAGCTGCCAACTGTCTTCAATAGTTTTTCCCCTTAGACTTGCTTCCCATGGCATCTGCAAGATTTCAGGTCTCTCACTCCAAAAAAGTTATCTCCCCACCCAAAGCAGGGGGAAGGGGGTGGTGGAGGAGAGAATAATATTGTCAGACATCTAGATGAACATAATTTGTTGAGTAAGAGTCAACATGGTTTTAGTAAAGAGAAATCATGCCTCACCAATCTACTAGAATTCTCTGGGGGCGTCAACAAGCATGTGGACCAAGGGGATCCAGTGGATATAGTGTACTTAAATTTTCAGAATGCCTTTGACAAGGCCCCTCACCAAAGGCTCTTATGTGAAGTAAGCTGCCACGGGATAAGGGGGAAGGTGCTCTCATGGATTGGTAACTGGTTAAAAGATAGGAAACAAAGGGTAGGTATAAATGGTCAGTTTTCAGAATGGAGAGAGGTAAATAGTGGTGTCCCCCAGGGGTCTGTTCTGGGACCAGTCCTATTCAACAATTCATAAATGATCTGGAAAAAGGGGTAAACAGTGAGGCGGCAAAATTTGCAGATGATACAAAATTACTAAAGATAGTTAAGACCCAGGCAGACTGAGAAGAGCTACAAAAGGAGCTCTCAAAACTGGGTGACTGGGCAACAAAATGGCAGATTAAATTTAATGTTGATAAATGCGAAGTAATGCACACTGGAAAGCATAATCCCAACTATACATATAAAATGATGGGGTCTAAATTAGCTGTTACCACTCAAGAAAGAGATCTTGGAGTCATTGTGCGTAGTTCTCTGAAAACATCCTCTCAACATGCAGCGGCAGTCAAAAAAGCGAACAGAATGCTGAGAATAACTAAGAAAGGGATAGATAATAGGACAGAAAATATCATGTTGCCTCTATATAAATCCATGTTACGCCCACATCTTGAACACTCTGTGAAGATGTGGTCTCCCCATCTCAAAAAAGATATATTGGAATTGGAAAAAGTTCAGAAAAGGGCAACAAAAATTATTAGGGATATGGAACGGCTTCCGTATGAGGAGAGATTAATAAACCTGGGACTTTTCAGCTTGGAAAAGAGACAGCAAAGGGGAGATATGATTGAGGTGTATAAAATCATGACTGGTGTAGAGAAAGTAGATAAGGAAGTGTTGTTTACTCCTTCTCATAACACAAGAACTAGGGGTCACCAAATGAAATTAATAGGCGACAGGTTTAAAACAAATAAAAAGAAGTATTTCTTCACACAGCGGACAGTCAACCTGTGGAACTCCTTGCCAGAGGATGTTGTGAAGGCCAAGACCACAACAGGGTTCAAAAAAGAACTAGATAAATTCATGGATGATAGGTCCACGAATGGCTATTAGCCAGGATGGGCAGGAATGGGGTCCCTAGCCTCTCCTTGCCAGAAGCTGGTGATGAGCGGCAGGGGATGGATCACTTGATGATTACCTGTTCTGTTCATTCCCTTTGGGGCACCTGGCACTGGCCACCGTTGGAAGACAGGATACTGGGCTAGCTGGACCCAGTAGGGCCATTCCTATGTTATGTATGAGGAATCATTGAGGGGGGGAGGGGAATTTGTGGTAGGTATCTACAATTGCTGCAGTTAAATGTCAAGGGCAACTACAACGTATAGATGGGCACCATTTTAGCATTTCTAGAAATCAAAATAAAATGATTTTGGAACGTGAACTTAATATTTTGGTAACAAGTGTCAAATTGTATGTATCTTTAGAAAATGAAGAGGAAAAATAAGAAAGAGGAGAAAGTTGGCCTCTATAAGATACAAATAAACTTCAACTTCTGATGGCGGAAAATGGCCTAGCAAGTTAAAAAAATATATACCATAACACTTTTTGGGATGGCAGGGCAACCAAGTCACACTAAGATATTCAAATAATATGTGATATGTGTTTACCTTTGTAATCCGACACTGTAGGATACACATGTTGTTGACATCAGGCTATTAAACACTCTGAGGTTTGCATGACAACATTTCTAAGGCATAACATATACAGTGGGACACCACACAATGCCACGTAGTATAGTTACTGCAATAAATAATCCAGCTCTTTAAACACCACAGCAAAACTACCTCAGACAGCATCATCAATAACATGGTCACCACGCAGGTAACATTTACTGACACTGCTTACAAGGCGTGCCAATACTCGACAAGAGCCTGACGCCAGGATGGCTGGGTTCTCCGGGTACGGGGAGCTGGGCCGGGCCCACTGGCCCGCTCCCTCCCCCTTGCTAGTCCCATGCCCCCCTCTGAACCCTGCCTGCCCCCGGCCCGCTCCAGCCCCCAGCCCACGCACCCATCCCCCCTCTGCCACCCCGTATCCCTCTACTCCGACTCTCTCCTCCTCCCCCGCCCCGTCCACCACGCCGCCCTCTCCTGCCCGCCCATTACCTGCTATTTGAGTCACAAACGCTTCCGCCACCAGAGACATGATCCCCTCCGGGCCACGCGCGCTCCGCAGGTCCCGGCCGCGCCAGGAGGCACCAGTGGCAGCCCCGCAAGGTTAAGGGCACGCACAGGAACTGGGAGCCGGCCTCGCAGCGCCGGGGCAAGTGCATCCGGGGCCCGCTCCGCCTCCCGGCCCGCCCCTCCCGCAGCTCTCTCCCCGGGGCGGCAGAGGCCGCGTTGGGCCGGCCCCAATCCCCCGCCGCTCCGAGCAGGGCAGGCCGCTGCCGCCGGGAGCCCCGCAGCGAAGAGCTCGGAGTCCCCGGGGGGCAGAGCCCCCCTTCCCGCAATGGCACCGACGCGGCGCTATGAGCATGACCCTGGCGGCAGCCAGCACCTGTCCTACACTGGGGATCAACCCCCCCCCCCCCCCCACACACACACACTGTACAGCCCCGTGGTGGGCGGAGGATCCCATGGACTGGGGATCAACCCTACACACACACACACACTGTACAGTCCCATGCTGGACGGAGGATCCCATGGACTGGGGATCAACCCTACACACACACACACACACTGTACAGCCCCGTGCTGGGCGGAGGATCCCATGGACTGGGGATCAACCCTACACACACACACACTGTACAGCCCCGTGCTGGGCGGAGGATCCCATGGACTGGGGATCAACCCTACACACACACACACACTGTACAGCCCCGTGCTGGGCGGAGGATCCCATGGGCCAGAGATCAGCATCTCCCTCCCCCTCCCCACACACACCATACAGCCCTGTGCTGGGAAGACACTCCCATGGACTTGGGATCAACCCCCCCCACACACACACACTGTACAACCCCGTGTTGGGCAGATGCTCCCATAGACTGGGGATCAAACCCCCACACATCATAGAGGCCTGTGCTCGGCAGAGGCTCCCATAGACTGGGGATCAAACCCCCCACACGGTACAGCCCTGTGCTGGGCAGAAGCTCCCATAGACTGGGAATCAAACCTCAAACACACTGTGCACACTCAGTCTTGTAGTTCTTGGATGTATCTGGATCAAATACCACATTAAGCCCCATCCTACGCAGTGGCTCCATATACCTGGGGATCAGTCACTAACTGCATTGTGAGCCTTATTTTGTATGCAGTGTTGTTGTACCCATGTTGGTCCCAGGATATTAGAGAGACAAGATGGGTGAGGTAATATCTTTCATTGGATCAGAGTGACAAGCTTTTGACCTTACACAGAGTTCTTCTTCAGGTCTGGGGAAGTGTAACCCTTGTTTCAGATGGCGTTGGCAGCAACAAAGGCCAGGTTCAATATCTAAGGGATCGTCTTAATAGAAAACTGAACTGGCTTCAGCCTCCACCCAGTAATCTGGGAAAACTAAACACTACCCTGGGCAATACCTCTAAGAAGCAGTACTTCCCCACTTACAAGCACTGAGTATGTTGCATTGAAACAAAGATTTTTATTAAATGGGAAAGGGAACCCAGCATTAATTTGGGAAAACGCCACCACCATGATTCAAAAGCATGTAGCCATGGCAAACACCTGCCCACAGTACACTGGGCACTGTACTTTGCCTCAGTTTCCCACCTTGAGGTGTGAAACTAAATGTCCCTTGAATATGTCACAACCCACTCACAGTCGGTTGTCCTTAGTCAGCAAAGATCCAGACCTGAAGAAGAGCTCTGTGTAAGGGTATGTCTACACAGCCGACGTTAAAGCGCTGCCGTGGCAGCACTTCAACATGGCTGTGTAGTTCCAGCAGAGCGCTGAGAGCTCTCTCCACGCTGTAATAAAACCACCTTTGTGAGGTGACTAGCTCCCAGCACTGGTGCACTGTCTACACTGCCACTTTAAAGTGCTGAAACTTGCATCACCCGGGAGGGGTTTATTCACACCCCTGAGCGAAGAAAGTTTCAGCTCTGTAAGGGGCAGTGTAGACAAGGCCTAAGTTTCAAAAATTGTCTCTGACCAACAGAAGTTGATGCAATAAAAGCTGTTACCTCACTCACCAACGTTGTCTCTCTAATCAGCCTTATTTTGGGTAGATGCCTCATTGTTTGTTCAGCCTTCTGCTTCTAGAGGGCTTATAGAGGGAGGGGGAACAGTGACTCACCCAGCAACCTGGAGTTTGTGAAGCTCCATATAACATTTATTTTACTGATGACAGCAATCACTGATTTCCCTGAGCATCAGGAGCAGGTGTGAAAGGAAGTTTTGAGGAACCACAGGCAGCTTGAGGGAAGCTGGAGGCAACCAAAGGATCATTGACAGGTTACTGGGTGAGAGGGAGTTTGGGGGTTATTGGAGAGATACTGGACTGGTTGCTGTATTGGAGATTAAAATGGAGTCATCCGGGGGAGAGGGTGTCCAAGGAGCCCAGGAGGGAAGGGAGCCAACTCCATTTTACCTCTGCTCCCTAGTAGCCCCCCTCCATTTA
The DNA here is from genome assembly GCF_965152275.1 of Natator depressus. Taxonomy (NCBI): domain Eukaryota; kingdom Metazoa; phylum Chordata; order Testudines; family Cheloniidae; genus Natator; species Natator depressus. Next base: position 42,936,901 of record NC_134244.1, on the reverse strand, counting down.
GCCAATCCCCTTCTGTCAGTCCGTTCAAACCATGGCCCATCCCCTCCTATTAGTCAACCCCTGTCCCTTCCATTAGCCCCGTCCACCTCATTAGTCCCTTCCTTATCCTGCCCACTAGTTCCTTATCCTGCACACCCCCTCCATTAGACCCTCACCTCTCCAGACAGTGGGGTACTGAGGCAGCCGACCACCTCTGATTCCCTTCTCCCCCATGGTGGCACCAAAGCAAACATGTGGAGCAGAAAGCAGGCAAAGGGGATATAAAACACCCACCCGGCTGCCTTCAATTCTGGCACCACAGTGGTCCCCACTGGCTGGGAGGAATCATTGTAAGGGAAGCCCCGCATTGTCTCTACTGCAGGGTGGGTGAGTTGCCAGCACAGGACTGCTTGGTTGTGGAAGTGGAGGGCTGCAGATCTGAGCACTGAGAATAGTGCATGATCCTTAGTTGTTTATTGCTATCTGTTGTAATTGTGGCGGTCTGGAGACAATGGGGGCTGAAGAGGGGAGAAGGCTGGACGTAGGCACTGTAGAGGCAACCCTGTGAGAAGGAGGAGAATGAAGGGAAAGAGGGGCAAGTGGCAGGAAGGGGAAGGTGAGGTCTGGAGAGCAAAACACAGCCTTCATAGGGCTGACAAGCCTCATTAAGTTCATCAGGTACTGAATTTGAAGAGCCTTACAAGACTCCTCAGTATAGTAAGGAGGAGAAAGGAGTCCCAGGAAGAACTCTCTTCCCTTCTCCACTTGCTGCATCATGATGCTCCTCTGGTCCAGTGGAGGGGATCCAAAAGGAGTGAAGAATCTGTCTTCTGCTCTCACCTGCATGTGGCAAAGTAAAGCATTCCCATTTAAAACAAAACCAAACGACAAAAACAAACCGTAAAGGAATTCACAGACAATAGACTTTATTAGGTTGGTGTTAATGCTGAGAATACCTATTGGTTTTGGGAAAAGAGAAACCTTACCATAATATTGTAGTCAAAAAAGCAAACAGTGGAAACCAAGGAACTTCATATTTAAAACTAAATTTCAACAAACATTTGAAAATATGGAAATGCTATGTTAAGGGCACCAAATAACCTTAACTTTGCCCCTGAATTGATAGCCTAAGGGGGAAAAAAAACAGGCTCTGAGACTTTATCCATTCATAAAAGTTCCATATCAAAGATCACAAATGAAAATGCTTTACTACAGTTGTACAATGGTTGTGCACATTTTAGCCTGTGTACAGCTGTGCACTGTCCACAGAAAAATTCATACTTTAAAAAATCCTAATGATATATATAGCATATTGACGGTTATCATTCTGCAGTAAAATTCCATGTTTCACCAATGATACAAGTATCAGTAAATACAGAGCTAGTGAATCTACAAAAACAAGCCTACCTCTCTTGCCTCATGAAAGTGTAGCTCTTACAGAATGTATTTGGTTTGTTCTTGTATGTTTGTTTAATTTGAAATAGAACATTTACTCACCCCATCATTACAGTTTTGAAAAAAATTAAAATAGAAATATTGATTGGAAGAAAAAAGTATCTTTTAAAGATATCTTAATTAACAGAAAAATAGCTGCCATTGTTTGGGCCACATCATGCTCTCCTTAGCAAACCTCTACTCAGGAATAACTCTCATGGATTTCCACTAAATGGAAATATTACCTGAGAAAGGACTGCAGCCTTATCCTTGGAATAATAACTCTCTCATTGTAGACATATAAACACAAAGGGAGCCAAGTCAAAACTAGAACCAGTCAAGTAGTATCAAAAAACACTGGCCAATAATGTAATGGATGAGAATATTTATCATAATTCTGTTTATTATGATGGATGGTTGGTTGGAATATTAACCACATCACTAGCCAGTAAGTGGAAGTAAAAGTGTATCTTTAGGGGGTGATGACTCTCACTACATAACTCATGACAGATGCAAAATCCTTCAATAGTGTAAATATGGTTGACTTGTGAAATACTGCAGGCACTTCAACTCTGCTTCTGGTATGAAAATGAAATAAGTATGTGGGCTCCCTGGATCTGGGATATGCCGTGCAAGTCTTCCTTCCTGGTATAACATCTGTATGAAACTTAGATGATAGTCCTGATTTAAGATTATGGTAAGAAAAGGCATTTCAGGAGCTGGAATGCACTGCACCATTTGAGCAAAAACAAAGGGACTTTAATAAAGCCCAAAGAATTCCCTGTCATGCAGGTATCTTCAGCTGAGGGAAAGCCAGTGTAGCTTGCTCTGAACTACCCTCTCTGGCATAGAGGGTGAAAGGAGGCATTTCAGGGGCTAGAGGGGCAGGGTTAGAGTGTTATGGGTGTCTTGTGGCCACGTAGCTTTGGTCCAGAGCTCTGACTCCAACAATCTGCCAGCCACTAGACACACAAGGTTACAAAGCAGGTTGTGACAGAACCCCTTATTGGCCTGGGTGAACCCCAAAATGTCACATTGTTATCTGAGGCGCTCAAGAACTATACTAACTTTAACAAGTGCTTATCCTTCCAGATCCTGCCCAAAGATGAAAGGACATTTCTCCAACTTGTGTCTTGTACAGAATATATTATAACTTACTTATGTAATCTGATGAAGGGCCTAACCGTCTTCTCCCCATCCCAAGATCGCTATAAGAAAGGACTCTTGTGTCAAGATATACGTCTTCCTGTTCAGCTAACATTCATTTATTTTATTCTTACATCTATAATAGGGAGCATATGTAAATTCTGAAAAAGTGCCACAATATTCAGTTGTGTATCTGATATTTAGATGACATATTAGAGTAACTGAAGATATGAAAGTCTGTTACATTATTTTGCTATGCCATCTAATCTCCATTCTTTTTCACCCATACTTTAGTAAGAAATAACCCATTTTTTGTCATCTACAGGCAGGGCCAGGAAAAGGAATGATATCACTTAAGTCTTATAGAGCAAGATCTTAAATCCTTTATGCTGGTAGTCACCACAAGGTAGCTGTGAACAAATACATAGTTTTAGTCATATTTGCAAAGTGCTTGAAGGTCTTCAGATGACGACTACTACTGAAGCACTAAGCACTGTTATTAAAGGAAGTTTCTTCCTCCTAGCACTGTCATACAGTATGCTATCTGTGGTACTTATATGGTTCCTCATCACCATAGTATCTGAGCACCTCACAATCTTTAATGTATTTATCTTCATAACACCTTGTGAGGTAAGGAAGCACTATATACTCCATTTTACAGATGGGCAACTAAAGACTAAGGCCCAATTCCTTACAGTTATTTAGAGGATCTGAGTTTAAATGAGCCTAAATGACTTGCCCAAGGTCACACAGAAAGTCTATGAACAAGAAGGGAATTGAAAGTTAAAAACAACTTGGAACTGCCATAAGTTGCTGAATGTATTAGAAGATGGTGATAATCTAAATTAAATTGCTGTATGTTAATTATTCCGGTCTACCCACCACCATAAATAGTCCAGAAGGCTAAAAATGAAAACATGTGCAAAGGGTGCCCAGGCAAAGAAAAGTTGGAGCTTGACCTAGATAGCCCGTATCAAATGTCTAACACCTAATTACAAAGAACATTGTCTATATAGAATTCACCAAGTGATACAAAGTACCCAGTTCTACCACCAGATACATAGGATAATGCAGTGCAATCTCAGGTCTAGAATTTAGGAGCTGTAATAATCCAAAGGCTATCAGATGGAATCCTAGTTTCTCAGCCACAAGAGGAGGAAAGAGAGATAAATCAAGCACATGTTCTCTTACTACAGTACCTACAAGTCCTTCCTTCACCAGAGCCTGCTGCATATAAATTTCTCTCTGGTAATTCTTATGTTATACCCTGGAGAGGTTTGCTAGCCTTCCCTGGTTTTAAAGGGATAACACCCTATGCTAGGGTGCAAGACCCACTGACTTAAATACTGACTTGAATATTAAGCATTGATTTTAATGTAAATCCAAAGGGCAGAACTGGGCTCTAGCACTATCTTAAGCACATTACATTTGTCTGGAAGAAGAAGAAGGAAAGTAACCCATACCTATGGTACACACCAATCTTATAAAAATATTTCAGCTAACATCGTTCACACTGTAACCTGAGTCATAACAAGAAAGGAAAGAGAGAGGGAGAACTCAGTGGAAAGCTCTCTGAGCTGTCCAGAGATATCTGAAGAAAGGAATAATAATGGTGGAAGTAGAACATGAAATGAGATAAATAGAGAGACAAAATATCTCTGGGGTGTATTAACTTCTGCTGAAACACGTTAATATAACACGATAAGAAGTAGTGAAAGGCTTTAATTGACACAAAGTATGGAAACCTGAGAAAGTGCCTCTGGATTGGAAACTGGCAACAACAAATCTATTGCATAGTAAATGCCAAGAATTTAAGAGGGATTAGTCATTTATGGACCCAGTTTGCACAAGTGCTAAGCCCCACAGCTCGCATTGATTTCATCTAAACATTGGGTTGTCATCTTCTCTATGAGTCATAGAATCATAGACTATCAGGAAGGGACCTCAGGAGGTTATCTAATCCAACCCCCTGCTCAAAGCAGGACCGATCCCCAACTAAATCATCCCAGGCAGGGGTTTGTCAAGCCTGACCTTAAAAACCTCAAAGGAAGGAGATTCCACCACCTCCCTAGGTAACCCATTCCAGTGCTTCACCACCCTCCTAGTGAAAAAGTTTTTCCTGGATCAAGCCATTTGTGTGTCTGAGAAGGAATTACAGTGTCTGGAGTACGCTTCTGCAGTATACCAAGACTGCTGTCTAGAGCATGCCGAAAGAGAATGCACTAGAAAGAAAAAGAAATTTGGGTTCACTCTCAAAATGAAGATTGAAAACTGCAAAGTTACACAAAGTATATCTGTGGGCGTATGCTGGGGACTTTTTCCCTGTTTGAATCCTTAAGAATTTCCCTACCGCCCAAACCTCGTTTTGCTTTCCCCTCTCAAAATTCTACATTGTCATGATCATTCTTCTGGTTGAAGAGAGCCAGATTATTTAATATTATTTGCATTGCAGCAATGCCTAGAGATCAGGGCCCCATTGTGCTAGGTATAGTACAAACATATAACTTTGTGCTTTTCTACACAGGGAAATTGACTGGCATAGCTATAGCCAAATAATTATGTAGACAAGCTCTAAGAGATGGGATGTAACACTCCAGAGCCGTGCTCTCCTCAGGGGTTATCTTTACCAATGAAGGTGTAAATGACTGGTCTGAACCAGTATAGTAGCAGGTCTAAGCCCTATATTTGCATATATTTGAAATGTCAAAATGGAGCTAAATTCAACTGTTCCACTGGCCAAGGAGTCCCAAGGCTGCTCTCAGAATTAGGTGTTTAGGTCATGAAAAATGCTTTTTTAACACCTAGATTATTAAATATTATTTTAATCATTATTCTCTTTGTTATGTATTAATATCTACTGAAAAAGTTTATAGAACAAATAAGAGAACCGCTATCAGCAGTATACGCTATTTACGTGAAATGGAAATCTTTCCACAGGTAGCATTTGGGGCTTAAGTATGTGTGAGTGGGAGATGATGGGGGGGGGGTGCTGTTTGTTTTAGTTTTCTCCATTTTTTGAGATATCATATCCCACAGATATCACTGGGCTTTGGAACGGAGTTCTTAAGTTTGTCTTGCAAATGGGCAGCGTGACCAGAAGACCAAAGCAAACAACAAAGGATGCAACAGTTTAATGACAGTTGCTCAGCATTTGTTTAAGTTCTATTGTGCTATGCTTCAAAATGCTTTAAAGTGTGCAAAACACGTATTAATGTAAATCCATTTTTATGTGTATACAGACTCTCACACCCTAATAAGACCTGCCATTGAGATAGCACTTCACATCTTCAAAGCACTGTTAAAATTAATGTATTCAAAAGAGTTTATTTGTTGCGTGTCAGCAGCTACCAGTTTTTGCAGTTTTGTGATGAGGTTGTAAAGCCTTTCTCTGTACACCCTTGTAGTTAGCTCTGGCTGCACGCAGCTTTTTAGGCCACTGGGGGTTTTCTTCAGGATCTGCAGCAGCAGTTTTCTAGCAAGTCAGTGGTCTATCGTAACTATGCTGCACCATTCTGTCTCCAGACTGCATGCCGATGGCAACTGAACTCGTCTTTATGAAGGGCTGTAGAAGCATGGATAGTTATGGACCAATCCAGAAATGACTAACTGGTTACTTTCCACTGAAAGAGTATTTTAATGAGGAAAGGCTTGAAAACACAGGGGAAATCACACTACTTTTGTAACATGACTGAGTTGGAGACCAGGCCTGATAGCAACCAAGGAGAGCTCTGACACAGAGAGAATGCAAACCAGCCAACATCACACTCTGCCACTCCCGTTCTGGTCCCCCAGAGTAACTTAGGCCCAGATCTCCAGAGGTATTTAGCCTCCCATTGAAGTTATAACCCTAAATACCTTTGAGGGTCTGTGCCTTGGAAGTTAGGAGCCTAAGTATCTTAAAGGATCTGAGCCTTAGAGTATCCCAAAGCCTGTTCTAAATTATGGTGGCAGCCAATGGCCACAGGGTATGTCTACAAAGCATAGAAAAACCCACAGCTGGACTATGCCAGCCGACTCAGGCTTGCAGGACTGTTTCATTGCTGTGTAGACTTCTGGACTTGGGCTGGAGCCTGGGCTCTGGGACACTCCCAAGCCTCAGGGTCTTGAAGCCCCAGCTCCAGCCGGAGCCCAGAAGTCTCCACAGCAAGGAAACAGCCCTGCAGCCCAAGCCCTACAAGTCCAAGTCAGGTGGCAGAATCCAGTCATTGGGGTTTTCTTTGCTGTGTAGACAAAACCCTAAGGGGTCATTGATGCAAGAACTGAGAATCACTGAGGTGCAGGGAAATCCTGGCTATGCTGTTTTCCCCCAGCAATACCCCTTATGCCAGGCACAGGAAAGAGGGTTGGCCTTCCAGTGACTCCGCCATCAGAAATATCCCCTGCAGTGGGGTTTTCTGGCTAGCTACATAGGGAAGCTTTGTGTCAGCAGGGTATGTAAAGCAGCACAGCACAAAGGAAAATCTGGGCCAAAATATTCTAACAGATTTAAATGAGCACTGGATACATGTTTATATTAATAAATATACAATTGTCAACCTGTTCTAAATCTTGGGCATTTTAAAATGAGAAGCAGTGTCAAAATCACTGGGAGTTTTGCCTAAGAAGGGGTTGAGAGACAAACCCCTTAATCACACATACAGTCCCATTGATTTCAACAGGGAAGAAGTGCAACCTCATTAGAAAAAGTTGGAAAGACCGAGAGTGAAAATTAAGGGTCAGCTTCCACCTCTCATGTGTGTGCAGCTCCTGTAAACTTCCATGGGAACCATGCAAACACCCCGAAGGACAAGATCTGATACTGGGTAAGGGCTGTAGAACATGGGCCCAAGCTTGTATTTATTTTTTCAATAGATTTTTACATTAAAATAAGAGATGCACATTTCCTGCGTTTTTTTGTTAGTAATCACTACCTTACTACCATTTCCTTAATCAACCGCCTACAGACACTTGTCCATTGATTTGTAAACACAGGAAAAAGTATAATTTCTAAGAACACACTTCTATACAAATATAATAGCCATAGGGGTATTAGCACTCCAACCAGTTTGCATTTGTGGAGATTAGTGCATATTTAATTGATTAAATCAATTATAATTTGAGATATGCGGAAGCATTTCCAACAGCTTATGCTAGGATTTCAACAGGGCTGTCATAATATTTTCAAAAGCACCAACCATAGCATTTTCTGAAAGCAAATAGTCTCTAAATGCATCATATTTTCTTCTTTTCCCCTTGCTCATTTATTTCTTCGCTCTCCATTTTGTTCAGAGGGAGTTTTAGGTCTTTCGCCTGTTTCCCCACTCCCCCCTGACTCCCATTGACTTCAGTTGGTTTTGTGGTTGCTCAGTATTTCTGAAAATCAGCCCCTTACTGTACAATGTTTTACTGACCGAAGGCAGAAATGTCAGTACACTGGGGAATAATCAACTCAGGTGTAACTCCTTTTGAGTCAATGGAGCTACATCAGAGATGAATTTTCCCCATTCTTCTTAAAAGGGCTAAATCCCAAAGTCTGATCTCTAGTTCAACAGTTTTGTCTGAAAAAGGACTGAGTAAAATTGATTTCACACATTAAGCCATATTTACTCTGTTGCCTGTAGAATACTTTCTCTTATGAAAGTGGAGAACCCCGTGCTACAGGTTTCATATGTCTTAGATTACACAGGGCTAGATTATAGCTGTGATGCTGGCAGGCTAGATGTCAGCTCATGCTAAAGTCCCCATGTTTCAACTGGACACTAACAGATACATAAGTGAAATCTGTCTGGCTCACTTGTGGGTTAATATTGATAATATAGGTATTAAAACAGGGGTGGGCAAACTTTTTGGCCCGAGGGCCACATCGGGGTGCAAAACTGTATGGAGGGCCTGGTAGGGAAGGCTGTGCCCCCCAAACAGCCTGGCCCCCGCCCCCTATCTGCCCCCTATCTGCCTCCTCCCACCTCCCGCCCCCTGACTGCCCCCCTCAGAATCCCCGACCCATCCAACCCCTGCTGCTCCTTGTCCCCTGACCACCCCCTCCCAAGATCCCCTGCCCCAAACCCCCGCCCCGGGATCCCACCCCTTATCCAACCCACCCTGCTCCCTGTCCCCTGACTGCCCCCCCAGCCCCTAGCCAAACCCCAGCCCCCTGACAGGCCCCCCAGGACCTCACCCCCTATCCAAACCTCCCACTCCCTCTCCCCTGACAGCTCCCCCCAGAACCCCTGACGTATCCAACCCCCCTGCTCCTCGTCCCCTGACCACCCCCTCCCCCTCCGCCACCCCCTCCCAGGACCTCCACCCCAAACCGCTCCCCCCCCGGGATCCAAACCCCTATCCAAACCCCACTGCTCCCTGTCCCCTGACTGACCCCCTGGTCCCTATCCAAACCCCTGCCCCCGACAGGTCCCCCGGGACCCCACCCCCTATTCAACCCCCCCGCCCGCTCCCTGTCCCTGGACTGCCCCGATCCCTATCCATCCCCCTGCCCCCCGACAGGCTCCCCGGACTTCCACGCCCTATCTAACCCGCCCTGTTCCCCATCCCCTGACTGCCCCTCCCCAGAACCTCTGCCCCATCCAACCACTCCCTGTCCCCTGACTCCCCCCCGGGACCCCATACCCAACTCCTCCGCTGCCCCCTTACCATGTCATTCAAAGCGGCAAGAGCTCGCAGCCCCTCTGCCGCGCTGCAGTGTGGCTGTGGGGGAAGGGGGGACAGCAGGGGAGGGGCCGGGGGCTAGCCTCCCCGGCCAGGAGCTCAAGGGCTGGGCAGGATAATCCCGCAGGCTGGGTGTGGCCCGCAAGCCATAGTTTGCCCACCTCTGTATTAGAATTATAAGGAAGTCTTTAGTGTTTAGACTCTATTGAATGTATGTTAGTTGTTGCATGCATTAATCTCACACGTATTATCTGTATTCCATATTGTAATGTAATATTTGAGCAGTTGTATTGCAAATCTCTGTGACTGTCTGAATTGCCACACAGGAGAGGGACATTATTTAGTGCGAAGAGCCGCAGGCCAGATCTGTCCTACAGACTCATATTGGTATAACTATGTTGCTCAGGGGTGTGAAAAATAGTTTTATCAACCTAACCTGCGGTGTAGGGCAGCGCTACGTCGGCAGGAGAGCTTCTCTTGCCGACATAGCTACCACCTCTCACAAAGGTGGATTAACTAGACAACCAAGAGAAACTCTCCCATTGGCATAGGAGCGTCTTCACTTAAGTGCTGCAGATGCGCTGATGCAGTGTTTTAAGCGTAGACCTGCCCTTATTGTTCATCTCTCCTCTCCTTGAAGATGAGTCATGCAAGTGGACTCCTCCCATCAGCGGAGTTTGCTATGCAGAAGAACACATGGCGGGAGGGAAATAAAAAAGCCAAACCAAAGGATGCGATCATCTCTGTGCTGCTTTGTTTCGCGGGGGAAGTGGGGAGGGACAGCAAGGTGTTTCTAGGCATAAGCAAGAGGTTCCCAGGTGCTTACTAGCCTGGGTTAGCCCTAAAGGTCAAATAGAGCTTGCTGATCATAGAAGCCAATGTTACCTATTGAAACCTAAGACTGTAACTCGTCCATGTATCTACGGGTACGTCTACACTGGAATAAAAGACCCATGGCACTGCCGCAGCTGGCCCATCAACTGACTTAGTCTTGCAGGGCTAAAAATTGCAGTGGAGATGTTCGGGCTTGGTTTAGAACCTCACATCTCATGGGTCAGCTGACTCGGGCCAGCCTCGGGTGTTTAATTGCTGTGCAGATATACCAAGTTTGTTTGCTTTAACCTTGTAAATAACTCTCTAATTTCCTTTTCCTATTTAATAAATCCTAATATAGTTTACTATAAGATTGGCTATAAGCATAGTCTTTGGTGTGAGACCTAAAGTACAATTGACATCAGGTAAATTACTTGCCCTTTGGGATAAGGAGTAACCTGAATATTGCTGTGATTCTTGGTGTAATGTCTAGCATAGAGATACGCTTACCTGGGTAGCAAGGTAGACCAGAGTACCTAAGGGGACTATCTATAACTCTGTGTGTAGGCTGTTAAAGTGCCTGATGAGTTTGCACTTGGCATGGTTGGTGAAATCTAGGTTTAGAGCTCTCAACCAGTGTGGGGTTTGTGCCCTGGTTTTTAATGAAGTTGGTACTCCCACTTGTGAATCTCTGTTGGGAGCATTACAATAGCTCTTCAATCATGGCTGATGTTGGAGGGAGCTGCAGTGGGTCAACCTGCAGCAGGAGCTCCCAGGAGAGAGAGGAAATTCAGACTCAGCCAGAATTTTTCCTGGGTTTCTGGGGCATGAATGTTGCAACAGTTGTTACATCAACAGAGACCACAGCATCTTTTGCACCACTCCACTTCCTTATTCAAGTAGCTAATGCCAACAGGGTTAGCAGCAGAGAATTCTCCATGAGGGTTGGGCCCAGCCCCAGCCTTGAAAAGGGCGGGCCCCTGCCTTGAAAAGTGCTGAAAGGCTCTTTGCACCATCTCCCCACATACAGAGATCCCTGGTGTACCCAGGGCTGGACACAATGAAGTTCAATGATCTTTTCAAGTGTGAATCATAATCCTATTGCTGAAATTCCAGCAATGCCAAAGCAGCATCTCAATAGACACAATCCTCGTTTTCACAATCCTTATAGTCATAACTCAGATTGTTGAAGTGGTGACACAAAGTTCCATTCTGGTATTTGTACATCATGTCTCACCGCGCTGCAAAATCTTGAAGCAGCCTGTCAATTTGGGTGTGGGGCAGTTGTTCACCGTTTTACTGTTAGAAGCAGTTAAGCAAGTCTGCTTATTCCCAAAAGATGTTATCTGAAAAGTTCAGGAGCTGCTACTGTGTGTGGTTGCTGGACAAGCCTGGTTAACATTAAAGAGGATTTATTAATGCATGAAAGTGTAACACCAACAGACCCCAGTCATCAGCAGGTGGGATCGAACACCTGGGACCTCTGGAGCTTAGTGCATGAGCCTCTACAGCATGAGCTAAAAGCCAGTAACAGGCTGTTAGCTAAGGTTGTAGAGCAGACTCATTTTATATCTCCCTCTAAGTGGTCTTGGTGCCACTAGATGAGACAGAACACCACACTCAGAAGGTATGCGGGTTACAAAAGCACCTTGTGATGGGGTCTAAAAAATCATTCCAAGAGGCTGGCGTAGGATTAACCCTCTCGTTCTTGCTGTCGGAATATTCACAGTTGCCTACCCTGTGTGCAAGGAATTGTAGGGTATCAGGGATGGCCCTGCTTGACGGACTAATTATCTGCAGTACACTAGAAGAGATGTGCTGTGGTTAATTTAGGGCTGGCTGACAGTGAGGGCCAGTCGCTGTAGGAAGTGTTTGTTTGGGTTGATTTGATCTCTTTGTCCTTTCTGATCCTTGACTGAAGCAATCCTTGTTTCATAGACCCCTTAAGTTTAGTTTGAGGTAGCCTTTTATTTATGCTTGTAAGGAATGGCCTACTCCTTTAAGGAACACTTACTTTTCTGTTTTACAGCTAAACACAGCACAAAGCTATATAAGCTCCACCTAGACTTGTCAAATCACTTCCCCCCTTTAGTTTGTCACATTCCTTTGAAAACCTATGTGGATCTTGTGTTTTAGGAAATGTAATATTTTATTTTGTGAATCATTTGTGAGCCTTCCTCTATAATAATCTAGTTACTACCATCAATGGTGGCCAAAGTTTAAACATAAAATAAAGAATACCAACTATAACCTATACTGGAGAAGCTAACCAGAGAAGATTGCCCCTCCATATATTCTGGAAAGGCTGAGTACTGACTTACCTTTGGACACATATGAAATATGGGAATGTATTTTAATTCTAAATGTCCTGCTATCTAAAACCACTGACTGAATGTAAAAAGACCAGGAACAGCTCTGCCTTATCTTCATTAGAGCTGTAAAGGCTTATACTCAACACTGCATCTCCCCAGGGTCCAACTCTGGTTAGAAAAAAGCAAAGGAAATACCAAGTTATGAAACAAATCACTTTCACAGTGTGTCATAGGCGAGATTTATGCATTAGTAAAGCTAGGCCAATGACCTAGAAAAGAGAGAGAAATGAAAAGATATTACAACAGAAAAAAAAAGTCACCATTCAATTACATGTACGCTGACTATGGGAAAGAGTAAAGCAGGAGACAGTCTTGTCATATGCTGTGGAGAATGAGGGCATGTGAAGGGGACCACTTACTACCAGTGCTGCCAAGTGGTCAGGCTTGGGTGCGGCAGGTTGCCTTCCCCCCCAGGTGTTCCCCTCTCTCACTGTAGCTCCACCCTGTGGTGGTCAGTCATTTTAGTGATGCAGCGCCCCCATCTGAGTCACAGAGTCAAATCCACTCCTTTCAGGGTACACATAAAGGGTTCAATAATGTGGAAGTCTAAAGACATCAGCAAGGGCTTCAGGGCTTCCCCCTTGGCTCAGGGTCTTGGATTCTGCACCTTTGTGCCTTCAGGGTCTTCCCCAACTAGGTTCCCTGCCAAGAGATAGACTTCTGTCATTGTCCCCTCTTTAGGAGTTCTTAAAGGAGTGTGGGCCCACCCTCTATACCGGGCTCTGATCCAGGGCCCAATGGTATGCAACTAAGCCCTGCACTTTGGGGTACTAGGCGATTGCCTCCCTGGATCAGGCCCCACGAGCGCTCCCTCTTCCACAGGGTAAAGAAAAGAACTGAAACACAAAAACAAAGTTTCTGGCCTTCAAAAATCACCAGTCCATCCTTTTCAGGCTTGTTTAGGTCAGTATGCTAAGGCTGCAAGTGCTCCTATGGTGCTCCTTCCCAGGAGTTCAAAGCACAGGTCAGCTACCTTCCCTGTCAGCCTGCTACTCGGCTTCCCTTCTTAGGCTCTCTCTCTCTAGCTTGTGCTGGCTTTGCAGGTGCAGTGGGTCAGGGCTGCCTGTGCCCAAGGCAGCTCCTTACCTCTTTCTTATCCAGTGTAGGGTTTGTATTACCCCATCACAGGTATTATTTTGAGTCTTTTATATATCTCAGTAAACAACCACGGAGACAACCAGACCTCTTGAAAATGTATCTCATGTTCTAGTTAACTTTTCTTCCCACAAATTCTAAGTAATAAACCTTTTGACTTTTCCTTTGAACTGTATATTTTGGGGGCAGATTATTTAGTTATTAATGCCTTATTACTTTAATACTAGCTGTTTTCTTATTATTAGGAGTAAATATTTATACTATGGTAGCTTCCGAAGGCTGCTTAAATCAAGCCTTATTGTGCTAAGCACTTACAAACCCAGGAAATCCCTGTACTAAAGAACTTACATACTCAGACAAAGGGCAAGGGATGAGGATACAACATACAAGCAAACAATATGGTGAAGAATTGGCACCGCTTTGTTGGTTACATGTTTAATATTACTTCTTAATAGGGATAGATGTTTGTTTTTCCAGTGTTCATTAAAAGGAGGTTGAGAACTGCTCCAGTCACATCTTCATCTCATAGAGGTCCTTGATCCCTATTAGTCTCATTTTTAGCTGTGAGTATAGTCTGGAGATAGTATTATAATCTGTGGATGATGCTCTCCCTGCAACAGTGGACACCAGCTACTCTGAGGATTGTTAGATCAATCAGAAAAGGCTTGAATACAACCACCCGCTTATTAACATGCAGTCCCATCTCAGTTTGGATGCCTGCCTGATTCTCCCTTCAGGAACCTGTGATCAGTAGTATTGACCAACAGCCTTATTTAACAAAATATTTTTTATTTAACTGTTTAACAAAACATTAGCAATAAACTGATTTTAAAACAAGCAGCCTACCCACACATCTCAGGTGAAGCATAAGACTAACTAACCAAAAGCTAAGTTAGATAGGCTTTCCTCTTCAGTTACAGCAACAGAACTAAATCAACTCACATTCTTTTACGAAGCAAAGATCCTCTTGTGACCTAACCTGGTCACCACTGACAGCATGCCCTACTGTTCTTTTAGCCCTCCTGCATTCCTTCTGTGAGAGTGTCTCAGGCTTCTTTACATGGGAAAATTGACCAGCATAGCCATAGCAGAATAAACAATTGACCAGGTGGCCACTGTATTCCAGATAAAAGTGACTCTTTTTTTGGGTATGTTTACACTACGAAATTAGGTCAAATTTATAGAAGTCAGTTTTTTAGAAAGCGTTTTTCTACAGTCAATTGTTTGTGCCCCCACTCAAATGCTCTAAGTGCATTTAGTTGGCAGAGTGCGTCCACAGTACTGAGGCTACCATCGACTTCTGAAGCCTTGCACTGTGGGTAGCTATCCCACAGTTCCCGCAGTCTCCGCAGCCCATTTGAATTCTGGGTTGAAATCCCAATGCCTGATGGGGCAAAAACATTGTCGCAGGTGGTTCTGGGTACATATCGTCAGGCCCCCCCTTTCCTTCCTCCCTCCACGAAAGCAACGACAGACAATCGTTTCGCGCCTTTTTGCCTGGGTTACCCATGCAGACGCCATACCACGACAAGAATGGAGCCCGCTCAGCTCACCATCACCGTATGTCTCCTGGGTGCTGGCAGACGCGGTACTGCATTGCTACACAGCAGCAGCTCATTGCCTTTTGGCAGCAGACGGTGCATTATGACTGGTAGCCGTCGTCGTCGTACTCCCGGGTGCTCTTTTAGCTGACCTCGGTGAGGTCAGTCAGGGGCACGTGGGCAGACAATGGAATGACTCAGCCAGTCATTTCCCTTTTTAAGTTTCGTCTCATGGAAATTCAGTCCTGTCAGCAGTCGTACTGCACCGTCTTCTGGTGAGCAGCCAGATGATGACACTGGTCAGCAGTCATACTACACCGTCTTCTGGTGAGCACCCAGGAGATGACAATGGCTAGCAGTCATACTGCACCGTCTGCTGCCAGCCTAAGATGTATAAAGATAGATGAAGTGGATCAAAACAAGAAATAGACCAGATTTGTTTTGTATTCATTTTCTCCTCCCTCCCTCCGTGAAATCAACGGCCTGCTAAACGCAGGGTTTTGAGTTCTATCCTTGAGGGGGCCATTCCATTTCTCCTTGATGCAAAGCCACCCCCTTTGTTGATTTTAATTCCATGTAAGCCAACCCTGTAAGCCATGTCATCAGTCGTCCCTCCCTCCACCAGAGCAATGGCAGACAATCATTTCGCGCCTTTTTTCAGCGCAGACGCCATAGCACTGGGAACATGGAGCCCACTCAGATCACCGCGGCAATTATGAGCACTATAAACACCGCACACATTATCCAGCAGGATATACAGAACCATAACCTGCAACAAAAGCGAAACCAGGTGAGGAAGAGGCGACTGCACTGCGGTGACGAGAGTGATGAGGACATGGACATAGACTTCTCACAAAGTACAGGCCCCTGCAATGTGCACATCATGGTATCAGTTGGGCAGGTTCATGGCATGGAACGCCGATTCTGGGCCCGGGAAACCAGCACAGACTGGTGGGACCGCATAGTGTTGCAGGTCTGGGATGATTCCCAGTGGCTGTGAAACTTTAGCATGCGTAAGGGCACTTTCATGGAACTTTGTGACTTGCTTTCCCCTGCCCTGAAGTGCAAGAATACCAAGATGAGAGCAGCCCTCACAGTTGAGAACCGAGTGGCGATAGCCATGTGGAAGCTTGAAACTCCAGACAGCTACCGGTCAGTCAGGAATCAATTTGGAGCGGGCAAATTGACTGTGGGGGCTGCTGTGATGCAAGTAGCCAATGCAATCACTGAGCTGCTGCTATCAAGGGTAGTGACTCTGGGAAATGTGCAGGTCACAGTGGATGGCTTTGCTGCAATGGGATTCCCTAACTGTGGTGAGGCCATAGACGGAACCCATATCCCTATCTTGGCACCGGAGCACCAAGGCACTGAGTACATAAACATACTTTTCAATGGTGCTGCAAGCACTGGTGGATCACAAGGGACATTTCACCAACATCAATGTGGGATGGCCGGGAAAGGCACATGACGCTCGCATCTTCAGGAACTCTAGTCTGTTTCAACAGTTGCAGCAAGGGACTTTCTTCCCAGACCAGAAAATAACCATTGGGGATGTTGAAATGCCTATAGTTATCCTTGGGGACCCAGCCTACCGCTTAATGCCATGATTCATGAAGCCATACACAGGCAGCCTGGACAGTAGTCAGGAGCTGTTCAACTATAGGCTGAGCAAGTGCAGAATGGTGGTAGAATGTGCATTTGGGTGTTTAAAAGCTCGCTGGCACAGTTGACTGAGTCATTTAGACCTCAGTGAAACCAATATTCCCATTGTTATTACTGCTTGCTGTGCGCTCCACAATATCTGTGAGAGTAAGGGAGAGATGTTTATGTCGGGGTGGGAGGTTGAGGCAAATCGTCTGGCCGCTGATTACGCGCAGCCAGACACCAGGGCAGTTAGAAGAGCACAGGCGGCGCGGTGCGCATCAGAGAAGCTCTGAAAACCAGTTTCATGACTGGCCAGGCTACGGTGTGAAAGTTCTGTTTGTTTCTCCTTGATGGAAACCACCCCCACCTCCGGATTGACTCTACTTTCCTGTAAGCTAAGCACCCTCCCTCCCCCCTTCGATCACCGCTTGCAGAGGCAATAAAGTCATTGTTGCTTCACATTCATGCATTCTTTATTTATTCATCACACAAATAGGGGGATAACTGCCAAGGTAGCCTGGAAGGGGTGGTGGAGGAGGGAAGCACTGGGTGAGGTGGTGGAGGAGGGAAGGACAAGGACACACAGCACTTTAAAACTTTAAAACTTATTGAATGCCAGCCTTGCTTGGGCAATCCTTTGGGGTGGAGTGGCTGGGTGGCTGGAGGCCCCCCGACCACGTTCTTGGGCGTCTGACTGAGGAGGCTATGGAACTTGGGGGGGAGGGTGGTTGGTTACACAGGGGCTGTAGCGGCAGTCTGTGGTCCTGCTGCATTTTCTGCAGCTCAACCATACGCTGGAGCATATGAGTTTGATCCTCCAGCAGCCTGAGCATTGACTCCTGCCTGCTGTCAGCAAGCTGACACCACCTATCATCTTCAGCCCATCACCTCTCCTTGAGTTCATATTGTGCTTTCCTGCACTCTGAGATTGTCTGCCTCCATGTATTTTGCTGTGCTCTGTCAGTGTGGGAGGACAGCATGAGGTCAGATAACATTTCATCGTGAGTGCATTTTTTTCGCCTTCTAATCTTCGCTAGCCTCTGGGAAGGAGAAACATATGCAGCTGGTGGAGGGGAAAAAAAGGGAGAGTGGTAGTTAAAAAGACACATTTTATAGAATAATGGGTAGACTCTTTCACGGTAAACCTTGCTGTTAACATTACATAGCACATGTGCTTTCATTACAAGGTCGCATTTTGACTCTTATTGAGGGTATGCCGGTTTGGTGTGAGAGATCACTCACGCAGGGCCGGGCAACAGAATTCGGCTTGCAGGCAGCTATGGTAAGCCACAGTCTTTTGGCTTCTTTAACCTTCATAACATGTGGGAATGGTTTCAAACAGCAGTGCCCTCATTTCCCATATGAAGTAGCTGTTGGGTTGGCCATTTAAAATGGGTTGGCAATTTAAAAGGACGGGCTGCGGTTTCCGGGTTAACATGCAGCAGAAACCCAACTAACCCCCCCACCACACACACACACACACACACACACACTTCTCTGGGATGATGGCTTCACCCCTCCCCCCACTGCATGGCTAACAGCGGGGAAGATTTCTGTTCAGCCACAGGCAAACAGCCCAGCAGGAACGGGCACCTCTGAATGTCCCCTTAAGAAAAGCACCCTATTTCAACCAGGTGACCATGAATGATATCACTCTCCTGAGGGTAACACAGAGAGATAAAGAACGGATGTTGGTTGAATGCCAGCAAACACCGGGACCATACGCTGCAATGCTTTGTTCTGCAATGATTCCCAACTACGTGCTACTGGCCTGGCGTGGTAAAGTGTCCTACCATGGAGGACGGAATAAGGCTGCCCTCCCCAGAAACCTTTTGCAAAGGCTTTGGGAGTACATCCAGGAGAGCTTTATGGAGATGTCCCTGGAGGATTTCCGCTTCAACCCCAGACACGTTAACAGACTTTTCCAGTAGTTGTACTGGCCGTGAATGCCAGGGCAAATTAATCATTAAACACGCTTGCTTTTAAATTATGTATAATATTTACAAAGATACGCTCACCAGAGGTCCCTTCTCCATCTTCAGGGTCTGGGAGCCCACCTTGGGTGGGTTCGGGGGGTACTTACTCCAGGTCCAGGGTGATAAACAGATCCTGGCTGTTGGAGAAACCGATTTCTCCGCTTCCTTGCTGTGAACTATCTACAACCTTCTCATCATCATCTTCCTCGCCCGCAAAACCCGCTTCCGTGTTGCCTCCCACTCCTTGGACGGAGTCAAAGCACAGAGTATGGCTGCACCCCCTAGAATGGCATGCAGCTCATCATAGAAGTGGCATGTCTGGGGCTCTGAACCGGAGCAGCTGTTTGCCTCTCTGGTTTTTTAGTAGGCTTGCCTGAGCTCCTTAATTTTCACATGGCACTGCTGAGGGTCCCTGTTATAGCCTCTATCCTTCATGCCATTGGAGATTTTTTCAAATATTTTGGCATTTCGTTTTTTTGAACGGAGTTCTGCCAGCATGGATTCGTCTTCCCATACAGCAATCAGATCCTGTACCTTACGTTCGGTCCATGCTGGAGCTCTTCAGCAATTCTGGGACTGCATGGTTTCCTGTGCTGATGGGCTCTGCATGGTGAGCTGTGCAGAAAAGCTTGCCATGCTGGCCAAACAGGAAATGAGATTCAAAAGTTCGCGGGCCTTTTCCTGTCTACCTGGCCAGTGCATCTGAGCTGAGAGAGCTGTCCAGAGCGGTCACAATGGAGCACTCTGAGATAGCTCCCGGAGGCCAATACCGTCGAATTGTGTCCACACTACCCCAAATTTGACCCAGCAAGGCCACTTTCAGCGCTAATCCCCTCGTTGGGGATGGAGTAAATAAATCGATTTTAAGAGCCCTTTAAGTAGAAAAAAAGGGCTTCGTCTTGTGGATGGGTGCAGGATTAAATCGAGATAACACTGCTAAATTGGATCTCAACTTGTAGTGTAGACCAGGCCTTTGAAAGCAGATTGATTGTTCTGGAATAGTCACTATTATTCCAGAACAGTGTGTCTACATGAGGAGGTATTCCAGCATAGCTATAGTAGAATAATTTATTTCTACTATGCCAGTCAATTTCCCCATTGAGACAAGCCCTTACTCTCTCCCCAACCCCCATTATGCCAGTTAAATCCATTACCACATTGCTCAACAGTATTCTTTGTTTCAGGGCCAAGCTGTGAATCCTCCTGGTCCTTCAGAGGGGTTTGTCCCTGTTGGTCAGAGCATCCAGTTAGGCAGATGCAGAAAGATGCCCCTGTGATTGCTGCTCCATTGCTTTAGTGGTTGGACACATTCATTCAGAGTTTGTCTTCACAGGAAAAAAAAAGGGTGATTTGGTTTAGTTTTAACAGTAAAATAACTAACTCACTCAGGTTATCCTGCTGTCAAATCCCAATGAAGACAAGTAGTTTTTATTGTGAATATATAGGCAAGGTCAAGACTATATTCCCTGTTGGTGATTGACCTTACCTAGTTTACTTCATGGTCAAACTACAGACCCTGGCCTGAGTTAGGATTTTACAGTGGGATAGCAAATGCGTGTTAGTTATCTCATGGTTAAAACAAACAACAACAAAACCAACCAAACAAACCCACCGCACTTTTTCTGGCAGTGAAGACAAAGCCTTAATGGATTGTAACCCTGGCCTGAGGGCTGGGTCTCCTCCATGAGTGATGGTGATGAAACTGTGGACAGAGGACCTTCTCACTCCCTTTTGTTAGCTTAGCATCATCTTACACATCAAGTATTATGACGGGTGTCATCCCTGAGCACAGCCCTTTTTGTGGCACAGCATGGTCATGCAGACCCAAGCCCTCTCCTCTCCCTCTTGGGTCTTGCAATGATTTACTCCCAGGCCAGTGTATTTAGGCCTCAGTTCCTCTTTTGTGCTGCTTATTCATTAACTGTTGTACTGAGACCAAAACTCTTTGG
The DNA here is from genome assembly GCF_965152275.1 of Natator depressus. Taxonomy (NCBI): domain Eukaryota; kingdom Metazoa; phylum Chordata; order Testudines; family Cheloniidae; genus Natator; species Natator depressus. The sequence goes on along the minus strand of NC_134244.1, from coordinate 42,916,310 downwards.
GCCCTCAGTGCTAAACCCTTCTCCTAGGATCAAGAATCCCACTTCTGGTCCTGGGTCCTTAAAGAAACACTACTGTGGATTTTTCCTAAATACTAATCTCCTGGAACCACTTCTTCTCTTCCTTCATGTACACCTAAACTCCTGGAAACTTATAGGGCCATGCCATGGCCATGGAACAAGGATTGGCTGACCTTCTGCCCTTGAAGGGGATAGATCACCTGTTACATGCACAAAAATCACATTTTTACATAGCTCAACATATACAATTAATACAGAGATACTTAAGGTCATAGATTGTCAGAAACATTCACTTTGTCCTTTAACAGCTGTCACATAGGAGAGTTCCATTTTACCCCACTTCTAGCAATGACATGGGGAGTTGTTGAGGTCTGCAGTTTCATATAAATGTGGTGATGTCCAGATATACATGTCTTTTTCAACAAACCTAGACACTGTGACCCAGACCCTTACAGGTATCTAGGTGCCAAAATGCATTTGAGGATCTGTATCTGTTGTTTTTTCCTTTCCCAGGTGGGGATGAAAGCAAACTCACTCTCAAACCCATGTAAAAGAGGTGGTAAGGCTGATAGGCATGGGAAAACATAGTGTATGTCTGACCTTTAGAAATATAGTTCTCAGTCTCTGGGGTAGATTGGAACCACCACTGCTCTTGGATCACACATGACTCTAGTAATACATAATACATTTGTTTCAATTATGGCTAGGCCCACAACATGATGGTTCTTTTTCATGTGGACCTCACCTCACCAAGTCACACCTATGCAATCTCATGGCTCGATAACTGAAACATATTCACTTGAAAACCAGCAGGAAGCACCATCTGGCCCATCTCTTAAATTGCATATGACAACTGTGCTTCCATTTTCTGCACTGGCTACCTATTCACATCCAAGTGAAATTAGAGGTCTTGATTACAATTATAATATCATATGTGGTCTTGCACCCAGTTATATCCAGGGGTGCTGGAACAATTTGTACAGTGGCTGTGCTGAGAGCCATTGAACCAAACTGTAAACCCCATAGGATGGAAACCACTTCAACCAGGGGGTGCAGCAGCAACCCCAACACACCTAATTCCAGCACCTGTGGTTATATCAGAGATCTCTTCTGTCCTGTGAAGACAGTCACAATCTATTGGTTCAATCTTCCTGTCAGTTCTTGCAACTGAACAATCTAGCACCCGCATTGGGGAGTTCTTAGTGGGTGGCCCATGTTTTGGGATCTACTCCCTCTGGCATGCAAGGCCAGGTTTGACAAGCTTCAGGGTGCAATATAATGGAAGTTTGTTCTGCCAAGTTTTTTACGTGACCTCTGAACAGTTTTTAAGAGCAAGATAGATAGGTTTTATTAAGAGCCTTTTTAACTTACATTTTGTGAATTTTATAATGATCTTTTAATTTTAGGCACTCATGTGATGAAGAGAGAGTCACCATTTATAAATCAGAGAATATATGAATGCATGGATTTTAAAATAATAACCCTATACCTATGTTAACCACCGGATTTAATACTAAAGATTACCAGAAACTGAAATTGCATCCATTATGTGAACAGTGGTTGGGCAAAATCCAATCTTTGGTAGTCATTAAAAAATGTATTGTTAGTGGGCTTTGTATCACCTATTTTCAAATACCACTCTAAACTTCATTGTGTTTAATCTCGCTTACTTGTTATGGGAACATAAAAAAGAACATTAAGAATGTAGATTTAGTGAAGCAAGACAGTTAAGATGAAGAATAATGGCTATAAAACCTTCATTCTCAGGCTTCAGTGATGCAGTAACATAACAAAAATCATATTAGTAGGGTGCAGACATTTCTACAAAGGGTATATAAACAAAGTGCACCTTTTTTCCTCATAAAGAATGGTCCTGATCCAGCAAACACTTACCCATGTGAGTAACTTTATATACACTGAGCCATGAGTGAAAACAGTAACTGCTGAAATCATAGCTGACACTGCTGCAGTGAACTATCTAGAAGTGGAACCCCTCCGCTCATGTAGTGCCTCATTAACGTCAACAGAATTTGGTGTGGGTGAAGAGGTCTCATTGCAGGGGCATAGGCTGTAACAGAAAAGTTATTCTTTTGATAACACTTTGGTAAGAAATGCACTGTTTATGCCACTGTTGTTAGGGTGCATCAGTGGTTTCCATTATAAACCTATATTTTCTGGACTTTATAACTTGCTGTAACAATTTGCTCTGTGCTTAAGTGTAGTAGCAAATATATCTTTTTGGAGCATGGTAGCTGTAACTCAAATGATGCAGCTTCAGGCTGGTATTTTTTGTTTGTTGCTACTTTGAAATCCATTAATCTCCAATGGCTGTTACCTTTGTGTGTTTTAGGAAACAAAAATACAAATAAAAAATAAGCAAGTGAATTTCATTATGAAGCTATGTTGTGGAGATATCTACTAATTTCGTTCAACATATAAAGCCCTGTCTACACTAGTAAGCTTATAGCAGCACAGCTGCACTGCTGTAAGATTGCTCAGGTAGCCGCCCTATGCCAACAGGAGAGAGCTCTCCCGTCGACATAATAAACTACTTGAATGAGCAGCAGAAGCTATGTTGGCGGGAGAAGCTCTCCCACTGACATAGTGTGGTGCACACTACCACTTATGCCAGTGTAATTTATGTCATTGAGGGGTGTGTTTTTTTCACACCCCTGAGCGACATAAATTTTGCCGACATAAGTGGTAGTGTAGACATGGCTTAAGAAGCCTAATCCTGCATCCCATGTTCACACAAAACTCCCAAGACTACACCATTATCTGAGATTTTTAAGTTTATGTATTGGCAAAACACATAAATCAAAGATGATCAAAACTTTGTGCAATTGAGGATTGCATTGACAACTTGCCAAGAGCACAAGGAAAGCAACTAATGTGTTTAAAATAAGGTAGATATTAATAAATTATAATAGTATTTTGCACATGTCTAGCATTCTCATCCATACAGTGCACAGTGGTTATTATTATCCCCATCTTACAGATGTGACTAGTACACAGAAATTAGATAACATTCCCAAGGTTACAAAACAAGTCAGTGGCACAGTCCAGAATAGGACCTAGGTTTCCTGATTCCCAGCTTCTTGCTCAACCAATTTAATAAGTAAACATCACCTGTTCAGATAGCATCCTGGGACTTATAGTCTCAGTGGGTCAGCTTTCCGTATTAAAGAAGAGTGGAGCCATGGGTCAACTGCAGAACCTTGTGGGCTGCATTTTGTCCCCCCTCCTGCTATAAAGGCTTAGTGCAAACTGTAATTGATTTATGCATCACACTATAAATCTTTTCTTGGAGGCTACAAAGACCCACAGATGCAAAAATCATCTTAATCAAAAGTATTCTAATTGTATTAGCACAGAGTGACCATCTATTGGGTAAATAACAACACATTTTATATTTGGTTTGCATACCCCAATACATACTTAATTGCCCTACAGCTTAGAACCACTAAAATGTCAATGGAATAAATAGTAAATTACCAGCAACAAGTATTTATTTAACTTCCTAACTTGAACTGACTTGTCTGTTATGATGAAATAGACATGGGGCAGTTTGTCCTCTGTTACTGTGTGACCTAGACTGGTTGTTATCATTATAATTTATTTGTGTTATCATAGTGCCTAAGAGCCCCACTGTCCTAGGCACTGTACAGAAAACAAATAGTCAATTTAATCTCTCTCTGATTCAACAAGGTGCCTTATTCCAGTTAAAAACCACAGTAATTATAAGTATGTGCAGTGGAAAAATCAGTCAAAATGGAAGGCCTACGTTTAAAATGCAAATGAAGAAACAGTTGACTCTAAACTTAAGGCATCTATTAATGACATTGTGACAATGTATATGGCTTATGGGTAGTTTTTCCCATATCTATCGCCCACTGCACAGCAAACAAATGGACTTGTAACAACTATAAGTATTTACTTAGCATTTAGGTTAAGAGGGGAATATAGTTTAAAAGGTATAAAAATCATCCAAGGTTTTTAAGCTTTTATGAGAAAATATTTGATACCACAAAGCAGGTCTTTCCATTTGTAATTTTGTCTGATAAGAATTTTTGTGAGAGGACAGTTAATAATTTGTTTTATTTTACCCTTTCATGTGTAAATTATTGCTCCAATTTTTACTGAAAAATAGAGTGAGGGCTCACATTTTTAAAAAGAGATAATAATATAGTCCGTATGTTTGTTGTCTGGTTTACCATTTTGTTCCTTGATCCTGAAAACAGAGCTATTTATGCAATCAACAGTATATTTCGAAGTAGTCTGGGATGACCCTAAAGGAAAGGTCTGTGGTATTGTAGTGCAAGTGGCCCACACACATTCAATTCTGTGTGACCATTTCAAACTTGATGTGTTCTTATTGCCTGCATCTGATTTCCAAGGAAACAAGACTTTCCATGATTATTTAAATAGCCGAAGCGCACATTATCCAAATGTTTATTTATCCCACTCAGACATAGCAACTGCATGCCATTTTTCCTCCATAGAAAATGACAAATGCACCTCCAGCCTTCCAAGCCAATGGTTTTGTTACATCTTCTCTGGCAAAAATATATAATTTTTTTTGGAGATCCTTTTGTGGACTGTGGGCTTAAGCCAATAGCATCTAGGTAGAATGTAGTCTATGACTGATATAGTCATTTCTTTTTGGGTTTCTTTTTTAATGACATCTGGGGGGAAAATAAAGCGAAAAAACCCCATAATATTAATTATTCTTAATAATGCAGAGCATGGTAAGTATTTGCTAAGGTCAGGCTGGAATACTGTACTAATTCCAATGAGAATTACGAACTGTGCCTTTATTCCTATTAGCATAACCAACAACCTGTTTCCAACTGCTAGGCATCAAAGTGAACATATGCAACACCCAACTGCTGGGTTTAATGTTGAATGAATAAATGTTAGACCTTATCTATCATTTATTTGTCTCATGTGTACGCCCATGTGTATTACAGACATTTTTATTCAATTATTCAGGAATTGGCACATGAGTTGCATTATCTCATTCCTCTGGGTATCTTGCTGACAGAATAATGCAAAAGAACAGGAACTAACATGTGTACAGTTAAGATTGTTCATGGGGATCCACGGTGTCATTAAGCTGTCCATATCATTTGAGAAAAAACTATATTTAAAATAAGCACTAGGTTTTAGCATAGAATGTGATTATGTTCCTTCCCATGAAATTTTTTCTGACTCTTGTAGAAGAGTTGTAGGGTTTAGTCTTAATTTGCAAGCACATCCCGATATTCAGACTATGTCATTCTGATAGATACAGAGCCATGCACTGCTACAATGCAAATGTGTATTTATTTATTCAGGAAAATATATGGCATAAGACAATTCATTGTAAGTGGCTTGGTGTGGTCAATGGCCTCACTGGAATCTTTCCTTTGACTTCAACGGAACAGGAGCAGCCCCCAAAATGAGGAATTTACCTGGCCTTTTTATAAAATTGATACATTCCTCAAAATTGAAGTGACTGGCATGAACATGGAAACCATTACGAAAATGAAAACCATGACAAACCACTAACCCCTAAGCCATGTGACAATGTTAGAGGCAGAAGCAAAAACAGCTGGTTTTGAAGTTTGCGTGAGAACCACATGCTGCTAGGAAAATATGTTACTGTGGCTGCATGTGTATGTGTATTGGTAGTTAAAATAGAAGGAATACTAACAGTAGGCTTGGCGGGGGAAATGTGTTTTAAAACAATAGAAATTATTTGTAAAGGAATCAAGTCATTTTAAATATTTGGATAAAAAAAAGTTTTGATTTGGATTTATTTCTCCAGTGCTTGTTGTATTTCACTTTTTTGGGATCTTCCCTTTTTATTTATTTTCTCTTTTAAAGGAGTAGTCAGAAGTCAGTAGCTATTTTCCTAGTGTTTTAGTGAGTGATCAGCACAGGCTATGAACATTCATTTTTGGTGCCATTAATTTTATAAGAAGCTGTAAACATTTATTTTGGTTGCAATTAGTTTCATGCAGGTAATCCAATTACTATGTTTTTTTAATGGCAACCTAAGAAGTGAATCAGCTATTTACGGATAAATGGTAACATTATGCGTCATAGAGGAAGTGTCTGTGCATGTGTGTGTTTGTAAGTATGTGTAATTTGGGGCTTACAATCTCATTTTACTTTGCAAATGCAAGTAAAATACAATGCGTAACCTAACACTTCAATCTTGGGAGGTCACATCCCTCAAGTACTAAAGATACTTACACCATACTCATTGACAAGAATCCCTGATGTGCCCCCAGCCCAGCCATCTGTCTTTCACCTCAACATTCAGCCTGAGATATCTGGTCTCTTTTTTACACTGTTTGGGAAAATTCTGTTTCCTGTGATCTCCCATCTGTGATCTCTCTATCTGTGTTAGCAACAATCAACAGAGCAGCCACTGGTGATGATTATGCTTGATGCTTCAGAGGAAGAGAAGTTCCAGTGAAAAGGGAAAGGCCTCTATTTCAACCTTATTCTGAAGGGCACCTTGGGATGGAAGATACAACATGGAGTAATAATCCATACAGGTTGCAACTTCACAGCCTATCTGACCAGTCTAGTTCCCAGTCCTGGTTTGATTTCTACCTCTTGGACCTAAACAACAACAACAGCCATTTTTCTTCAAGGATGGGGCAGATTCAAGGTATGATTTGGCTTGCTTTTGGGCATCCAAGACATAATTGTGAACATTAACAACTTTCAGGGAATGTGTTCTGGGGCACAACAGTGTTAGCCATGCCACAGAGTATACTTGAAGGTAAAAATTAAAATGGAATTTTAAAATCAGCTGTTGGAATATTTATAGCCCTTTGCCAGCCACAAAAAGACATTTCAGGTGAGGTGTAGTGCTAATCGCAGACCAGCAGACTGAACTTCTCTCTCCACAGAACTGGCATAACAGGAGAAGTGCTAGCTTCCCCATGCTACCTAGACAATGTACTTCAGCCCTCATCTGCAGAGCAATTCAGTCTCCAGGCTCATCAGCCCCTCAGCTCTCTGTCAAGATTATCAACAGAATGAAAAGTAGTGCCAGTTGTGATAGTGGTCATGTAATGTGGACAACTGCCAACTAGGAACCACAGTGACACCACTACACCTATTTCACATAGGCCAGCGAGCTGCCAACAACAGACAATGACTGTTGGATCTAAGCTGGCTTCTACCCAGAAACCCTAAAGTCACAAATCCCCTGACATTCATCCCCCTTTAAACTGGGATTTTATGTTTAACATCTATTTAGTTTCATTTTCTATTTTAAAATTCTGTTATGAGCTTATTCTGACTTCTCAACTAAACCCAGAAAGGCAGGAAATCAGTGTAAAATCCACCCTTTGAGATTTCCTTTGGCTCTGTTTTACCTTGCTCTTTATTTTACAAGCACTGACTTACAGAAATCAGATGAGAGAGATCAGCCTTGTTCACACTTGGATGAACTTCACTTGGCTGTTCCTCATTTTGAACTTGGAACTGCACAACAAAGAACCATCAATCCCATTGGTCTTTTGCACAAAGAGATGTCTGCAGGCAAACCAAATCTTTCTGCACTTTAACAGTCAGAGGTTTTCAAATTTGATAAGATTTATTGTAAACTAATTTAATATGGGGCATTAATTTATCCATACGGTATAATCAAGAATCTGAGAACTAGAAGATAATATAAGAAACCAGATCAGGCTGCAAGTGCTGTGTGAGGCCTATGTATTTACCATTCTTGCCCAACGGCCCCTGGGAGAGGGCAGGAGGTAAGAATCAATCGGACAAAACAGAGCAGAATGGGAGCTTGCGATGCAACCCTACGGCTGGGACAACGTAAACTCCAGGCCGCTTCCTAATGTCATTGCATTTGTTTAGTTTCGCCTGATAGCCTCTCTCTTCGGTACTGTGTTTATGTCTTTTCAAACATTTATTCGAATTACTGTACGGATTCTGGAGTAAGCCAGTCCCCTTTGGGAAAGTAAAGTAGGGATCCAGTAAATGCTACAGCCGTCCACTACACACCGGCATACATTCTTGCAATGGACCTGCGGAGAGCAGATAAGCTGCTACGGGCACCTTTGTTTAAATGGGGACCTTTTAGACATATTGGTCTTTTTGGAGGTGGCAACAGATACCTTGCAAAGGATCAAGTATTTTCTACTCTTCCTTGTCTCTGTCTGAACTCTCTCTGACCCTGCTCTCCTTGGAGGTCTTTGGGTGGGATAAGAGCGGTCCACGCCCCTTTTAAAAGTTCAGTTAAAAATGAAATTAGGGGACCAAAACTTGCTGCACTCCCGCTAACTGCCAGTCCGGTCAGTGGTGATGTTGTGTGATCAACGAGAGCAGAATCTGGCCGTTGGATTCCTACACTGAGGCGAAAGGCTTTGAATGAGCCGAACTGCTAGGCAAGACACCATAACTTGGAGGAGATCAGATTTACTCCTCCCTCAAGGTGAAGCCACCGGGTGTTTCCATACGTGTGTTTGAATGGGCAGGCGAGTAGTTCCCTTTGGAAATAGTTCCCTTTGGAAAAGGAAATATAGATCAGGGGTTCCGTGAAGTTGTTTCGCTTTGCATATGTGTAGATTTCAGATTTTTTTCAAGGCAGGGTGCATTGCCATATCAAAGACTTCTGGAGGAGAGACCGGAGGTCACTGAAAATGCGTCCAGCCCGGAGACCCTTTGAAATACCGACACATCACTGTGGGTCCTCTGTTGTTTTAACCGAGAGCTAATTAGCATTATGCGGTTGAAAGACAGATGGCCCCAATATATAAGAATAATATTGACAACATTACATTGAAAAGTGTGACGTCGTTTTCCAATCAGGTTATTTTTTAATTTTTTATTTCTCCATATTCTTAAAATCTGTGAGTTTTGGTTAAAAGAGATCTCCACAAAACTTATCCTGAATGTGTTCTGAGTTCACTATTGCTAGGGTTCTGCTTTTATACAAGTGATTGCTTTTGGGTGACTGACTTTTCAGTAGTCTTTTTTTATCAGGAGAGTATTATGCACATATTTCCAAGTGGTTTAGGCTTTTTTAAATAGGATTGTGATGTCCTGGGTAATTAAAATATTTCATCCATGTGGTTTGATACTAGGATGTTTTTCAAAGGTTTGTAGTTCAGTGATTTACTAGAAAAACAAGTGGAGATTCCCTAGCGTGAGTCTTACTCTTGGTTCCATTCGAGACTGAAGGTCATCCGTTGAACTTCGGAAACAAGAACATGCACGTGTTCCTTTTTGCTTCAACTCTCTTTTGTGATTCTTGACTTTGGAAGTGTGAATTCGGCCCTTCGCGCCCCTTTGATGTGCGGGTACCCTACTGCGAACCACCCTAAAAGTTTTTTTTTTAAATTAAAACTACCCTATTTGCAAATCACGCTTCTTTAGGCTTTTGCACTGTAAAGGTGGGAAACAGGCAATATGTGCCTCTTGTTTTCGTAATCACATTGCATCAGAATCTTTTTTGTAAGCCCCTGACATCGGAAAAGGGACAAAAAGCATTGTATTTACTGTTATAACTTGTCAAACATACTAAAGCAAAGTCTGACCCTGGCAGAAGGCATAAAGACAAGATAGCAATGATGCTATTACCGTTCACCAAAACTTTCCCACATCCATTTCACTTGAATCTGTTCTGTAGCTATGTATTAATTTTGACTAATTTTCAACTCTGGGTGATTGTGTATTTTATTTTTCAATAAAACCCAATAACCATGCTCTAGCACTTAATTAAATTCAGAATTATTCAAGACAAAGCCTGTTATTCACAAAATATAAATACAATACAAATCAGGACCCCGATTCGAGCACTCGGAGTTTTGACATTTAACAGGTCAGTTAGTCCTTGATAGCACTGGAACTATATCAATGGTGATTGTCTCCCGCCCCCCACCCCCCCATTCAGGCACATTGAAAAGTAGGAGCAATTTAAAACACCTTGTAGTGCAAATGTTAAACTTCTCTGCCAGTGCAGAAACTCAACTGAACCAGCCAGTTTGCATCTTCTTTGGCTTTCTTACTAATAGCAATAATCCTCCTTTAACTTATTTTCGTTACATATATATTACTAAGCTGGAGGACTCTGCGTGGTCTTGTTTGACCTTTTAAACAGACACAGGCACAGCGTGTGCCAGCTACTTGACCAAACAAGTCATAAGGCCAATGAGGAAATTAGCAGAGTGTTTTGACCGTCAGCTTTCCCTGATAGACCCATAAATAAAATGTAAACAAGTTGCAATAACGAGCAATTGTATATTGTTACAGTCCGGCATTTAAAAAAAAAATTAGCTACATCTAATTCCTTAGGTAGACACAGCCCAAATATTTCATTGGCAGTGATAGTCTTCGTGAAATGATTATTTTTTTTGGCTCGGGTTGTGCAGGATTAACACTGTAGCGATGCTTTATGCATTCTGTAAAGTGTCTGAAACGCGGCCTTCCTTTCCTCGCAAGTAGCTGTCACAACAGCTGGCGCTGCCGCGATCAGCAGGAGTCTTTGGCAGGCGAGGAGGGTGCAGAATTCCTGCGTGGCTTGGCGGGGCTTTGCGAGGAGGGGGATGCGGCAGGTGAGGGGATCAGCAGCCCTTCTCTTTCCCGTTTCTTTTGTTTCATTCTTCTGTTTTGGAACCATATTTTCACTTGAGTGTCATTGAGGCGGAGCGAGTGCGCGATCTCAAGGCGGCGGGCCCGGGTGAGGTACTTATTGAAATGAAACTCCTTTTCCAGTTCTGTGAGCTGCTTGGTGCTGAAATGGGTCCGCACGGTGCTGGGGGGGCCATGCACCCCGTGGGCGGAGAGTTTGCCTGCAACACAAAACGTTTGTTCAGTAGAAGTGAGAGCCCTGGGCACAGCGCACGGGAGCCGGTTCTCTGGGCATTACGCCTGCTCCAAGGGCGAAGAGGTAACGCTTTGCATGAACGTCTCACGCGGGCGCCCGTTGCTCACGGGTATTTGAGGCCAGAGAAGGAAACAATAAGTGACCCTGCAAGCGATCACATCCTCGTTTCGCTCTTAGCGCTTAGGGCGCGCCGCTCTCCTCCTCCATAAGCGCTAAGAGCGAGCTGTGCCCATGCAGCCCCCTCGCCGAGGTTCACACTTACTTTTCTTGGGCGCATTTCTTTTCACTTTCATCCACTCGAAGGTGCCGAGCGCGCCCCCTGAGGCCGGAGAGGTGGGCTTGGGGTAGGTCCCCGGGGAGGGGGAGACGCTCTGGAAGCCCCCCGGCTGGACGCCAGGCGGTTCTTTGAGGCAGGGGTGGAAGTGGCTTTGCCCGGCCAAGGCGCTGTAACTCACCGGGAGCGGCGATCCGCTGCCGGAGAAGATGGAAGTTGCATAGCGCAGGTGGCCCCCGCCAGCGTCCTCCAGCTGGGCGCTGGCTCCGTAGGGCAGGACGTAGCCTGAGCCCGGAGACAGGACGTTGAAGTCAGCAGCAGCTGGACCGGAGTCGTAAGCCCCCGCCAGAGCGCAGGCAGCAAAGCGAGAGGCCGCGGCTGGCAGCGGCTGCTGCGCAGGGCGCTGGGCCGGGCCGGGCGCAGTCCCCGCGCCTGGCACTAGCCGGCTGCCCAGGTACGCGCGCTCTCCGCCCAGGGGACACGAGGGCTGCAGGGCGACGGCGCTGGGGTCTGCAGGGCAGAAGCTAGGCGGGGCGGGCAGGGCATCGCCGCGAGCCAGGTACTCCAGGTAGGAGTTCATGTCCTGGCGCGGCTCTGGGCCAGCGGCCGGGGGCGCGGGGCAGGAGCCCGCTGCTGCCCGCGGATGCTGCCCGGGCCGCTCTCTGGACCTGCCCTCCACCTCCAAGAGCCATCGCGGCGGCGGAGGTAAATATTGTCCTAATATAGAGCCAGAGGGCTGGCACGTGCCGCCCGGTGGCCAATCGTAGCCCTCCGTGGAGAGCCCACCTCAGGGATGCTGGGTGCTGCTGGCTGCCTTCGCCTGCCCCGGCGCAAACTTCGCCAAGGGAGAAGCGGGCTGCGGCGCGCAGCACCCGGGGAACCTCGCAGCGCCGGTAAGGTAGAGGAGGCAGCGCCGGGCACCGCCCTGAGCCGACCCGGGCTGCCCCCGCAGAGGTTCGGGGCCAGGGCCAGGAGGGAGCTGAAGGTGAGACTGGGAGGGAGGCGCTGGCCACTGGGCTTAGCTGGGAAGAGTGGGGTAAAGGCGGCTGGTGCTGTGGGTGCAGACCACACGCGGGCCTCTCCAGCGCGCCCCAGGGAAGTCTCCTATTTTCATTTGGCCTGAGTCTTACCCATTGCCTGGCAAAACCGCTATAATCCTGATTGTGGTTATAGGGAGCCTGGCTCGGTACCGTCTGCAGTTTTAGTTCGGGAGGCAAAGGGGGCTGGCAGTTCCCTAAACTGAAATCCCAGTCACTTTGAGCCCTGCCAGGAGGCTTTCAAGTGCCAAGTAAATGCTCAGAAAGCTTTACTCCTACGTTAATGCACCTGGCCAAGCCTAGGTCGACTGTTCCAACAGTTTAGGTGGGATAGAACAGTAACGTTTTATGTATTTCAGTGAAAGGCGGAAGTTTCTTGTACGTTGTAGTGTATCATGTATTTTAGAGGTGTTCCTAGGTTTCCCTTCGCAGTTTAATCTAGCCTTGCTTGCAATAAATGGCGAAAACTGTCTTTTGCCAACTTTGTGGGAGCTCATCCTCAGCTGCACCTGTGTTTCCTCTCCGAGAGGATCTTCATATATGCAGATGAGTTTTTAAGAAATCCGAGGTTAAAATGCATCCGGAAGACAGTTCAGATCTGGGTGGGGTTCGATGTTACTGCACGTCACAGCAATTAATGGACCTGCTCCATCAGATAAGTGCTTTGTAGTCTCTTGAAAGTGAATCCGAGGGCTCACAACGTTAATGGGCTCTCATGTTCCCCAGGGTGACACAATAGTGTTTACTGAGTGTTAATGACTGGCACAGACATAAATAAAAGGAAACAGGAAAGAGATTAGAGTAAGTCTCACTGCTCTACCAAACTTTCTAACTTTGTAAACTTCGTTTCCCTTTGGCAGAAGGGAATTAACCTCGTGGAGGGAAAGATTAGACTCCACAAGGCAAGTGATGGTGTTTTCCTAAAGTGTTACAATGAAAGTACTTCAAAATTTGACTCATTAACTATTGGGCTCTATTCCAATCCAAGTCTAGTAAACAAAGTCACTACACACTAAAAAGGCAAGTATTTTAAATATTTTGAGTACTCCTTGGAGTTCAAGACGCATGACAGAAAAGGTGGCACCTGTCATGTAGCCCATGGGAGGAAAGGGAACGGAGCTACGGTTTAAAGTTTTGAAATATGCTTCCTTCTCTATAAGAGAAATCTACAAAGTTCAGAGGCAGACCCTTAAAAGAGAGTGGGGAAGCACATTCATAATTCAGTCCTACTCTCACCCCAAATACAATAATACACTCTCCATTGGATACATACACCTCCCACCGAATACTCAGTTCTACCAAAGGTCCAGTCCTGTTTTCAGTTAAAAGGGTGCAGCTCCCACTGAAATCATGTAATCGAGGCAGAATCGGGCCCTATCCCAGCGATTTTTCATGGGTCTTAGAGTTAAGGGGTCATGCCTAAAACTGACCCCTTGCTTCTGACACAAATGATGATCTACTCCCCAAAGCAGCAGAGCACCTGCAATTCCCATGAAGCAAAGTTGCAAACTTTTATCCTAGTGCTCTCAGTGGAAGTTGTAGACCCCAGGCCCAATCCTGCATTCTGTACCTTGATGAAAGAACAGATTGCATTAAAGAAGGCAGGATGTGGGACATGGTCTTAGAGAAGGAATTAGTAGGGCAGCACAAGTGAAGCATTTAATTTAATAATAAACAAGTTTTTAAGCTTAGGAACTTCTGTTAGACATTTTAGCCATTGCTTATGTCCATTGAAAAGCTTAGCCAACTTCAACCCTTCAAAATAAGGACTTTATTATTTCCTCTTCAATAAAAAGGAAAATTCCTGCGATTTGCAGCAACAACCCAAAGAGTTTGTCTCTTCCCCCCTCCCCCCAAAAGGCCCAGTATCCATTCACCTGAACGATTGGGTTTGTTCAGTAGCTGGCCATTCTAACAGTAGAACAGTTAGAGCTCTGCCCCATTCTCTCTCACAAACCTTTGCTTTTAAGCTTTCAACTCAATCACAGTTGGGGCTGAAATTTATTTAACATCAGTTTTGTCCTTTTCTAATGCACAGATGGCAGAAAAACAGAAGTGTTTTGGATTATATTTTTCCTAAGTCAACATTTTCTAAAATAAAATATTGCAGGGACACTGGACCACTATGTTGATCAACGTTTTTGTGGTGCAGTTAAATCAAGAGTTACTGCAGTTAGAAAAAACACAACTACATTAAAAACCAACCAACCAACCAAGTTTTTGGTTACTGTGAACACATTCGTGGATTAGATTTTCCCTGAATACCCACTGACAGTCCTCTTTTAACAGTTACAAACTGTGTTGTCAGTGATTTACCATAATGAGAGTGTCATATTTCAGTTTGAAGCGGATCCAGCTATGAACTCGATCGTTATGAGCCGAGAAAAAAAATGTATTTAACCAACTGAGGCCACCAGCTGATGTGTGGTCAGGAAATTTAGTTTTTGGCTTTGTGTCCATTCAAATCCAGACTGTGGTGACAATGAGGGTCAACACACCTGTCTGGTATAAACTTCCCAGACACAGTTCACTGAGATCAAAAGAGTTTTTGGAAAAAGGCATTTTCATGGGAGTCGGAGGTGCTCCGCAGCTCCAAGCAAGCACGGGGGTTTCCTAAAAGGGGGTTGTCTGGAAAAGAATCCTGGGAAGTTCAGGGATGGAGAAGGGAATCTTACAGCTGGGGGAAAGGAAGTGTCCGTAGGGAGTGCTAGGGCGGCTAAGAGTGTGGATTTGGAAAGCCACTGGGCACACAGTTTCTGGCAGGCTTATTGAGTAGCTGGCACAGCCCAGAGAAGACCGTTTGGGTGAAGTCCTGGCATTTGTCCAGAATAGGTGGAATCTGGCCTTCAAGTGCGCCGTTGCACCACCCACGCAGAGAACTAGCCTAAACCAAACTATGTTAGGTAAGGGTGCGAACAATGGCGCCAGTAGTCTTCTCAAACACAAGTCACGTAAAGGAATTCACTCCAAAGCCAAGATGGATTCATGAATAGTAACATAAAATAAAGAAAGTCTGACAAACCGTTGGAGTGAAGGCACATATATAAAAAGTGTTGGCACTGCTCAAGCACACCTCCACTAAAGTCAAAGGTAGCTTTCCCAAGGAGAGTCAGAGGACTTCAGAATTTGACCCATTTGTCCATTCTCCTTTTTTTCCCCCTCCAGGATGACTGTTTGAATCCTTTTCTCCAGAGGAAAACTTACATTTTCCAGGTGCCAGATGAAAGAAAAGTGCTTTCCTTGCCCTGTCATCCTTGATGGTTCCAATATCATAACCTATATTGACACTATGATTATTTAAGTGTGACCTAGAAAAGCGCTGAGGAAATTTTACACCACACTAGCGTAGATACAATAGATTCTCCATGAAATCTAGGAAGTGAAAGCCCTAGTCCAGATATGCACTTGGATTCTCCCAGCTTACTGTCTGATATTTTATTTTTACAGAAGTTGTTTATTAGAGACAGTTACTGATGGATCTAGATCTATACTGTGTCACACACATTCTCATTTGAAAATACTCTTGGGAATATGTTTTCAAGTGGCTCTCCAGAAAAACTGACCATGTACGTTTCATGAGGGGTAGATATGAAAAGCTAATGATAAACATTTCAGCAACATTTGCCGATATTCTGAATTGTTGTGGCGCTGGTGTACAAGCACATTATAGGTTCCAGCCTGTGAAGGTTAATAGTGGTATTTGGGAAAAGAAATTGAAACGCAGTGGAGGCGGTAGATTGTTTCGGAAAGTTTTGGATAAAGTAAGGACTACATTTGGACAACTGACATTAGCAAAGATGAAGTCATCCTAGTGGAATCCAAATTCAGCTCCAGGAAAAACATGGATGCCCTGTGAAGGCAGTTTACTTCTTCCGATTGAGGAAGTTGTATCAGTCTCCCTCGGCTGACCTTCTGAGCCGTTTTGATAGGCTTTGGAGAGGATTTTTCCCCCCTGAATGTGACAGCTGAAGGTGAAATGGGAAGATTAACGGAGAACCTCCCACGCATAGATGGAAAATCTGTCTTCAGAAACTATCCTGTTATGCATAAATAGGGAAAGTCCCAGTAATTCTCATCAGTGTCACTGAAATAAGACCTGGGCTGGTGACTCGGAGTCTTTGCTTTCCTTCATCATGTTACATGGACTTTATAAACATCTGTAGGAAAGATTAAGTGGGGCAAGTCCTGGGAACCAATGGCTTAATGACATGGGAGAGTCCTGTTAGTGGAGTGCTAAGAAGCACACCTGCCCTGTAGCACCCCTGCTAGCCAAGCATGACTCTGTAGCACCTACTTCGGTTTACCCTTTCTAGGGCTCCTTAAATAAACTCCACTACTCCAGAGGCCTTAAGACACTCCCCTACTGAATCTATTTATATTACTGTTCACACCAACACTAAATCCTGGGGCTTCTCCCCTACACCCAGATGGGAAACCTCCATTCTCCAGCCTTCCCACCCAGCCTCTTTCCCCCCTGTTGTTTCAACGCAGACTAGGGTTTCTCCTCTTTCCCCCAGAGGGGATCCAAGCCTTCGAGCTACACCCATGTTCTTCCCTGCTTTGGGAAGCCACTCCCAGCCTACCTGGTTGGTATATTTCGGTCCCTGAAAGGCCAGACTCTCCTACCACCTTCTATTCGCTATAGCCCTAGAAAAGACTTCGAACGCTCTACAACTTCACTGTACCACGCAGTTCTCCTCTCCTGTTTCCTTCTACTGTCTTCCTCTTCTTCACCCCCATGCCCCTTCCCCCTTTATAAGGCCCAGGTGCTTTCCCTTAAGCCCAACTGGACAGCAGGTAACCAGTCACAGGTGCACTCGATTCCCCTCCCTTTTAAAGGCAACAGGTCACCCTGTGACAGTGAGATAATGCAAAAATCTCACTTTACAATGGTCAGCTAACACACACACACACACACACACACACACACACACATACATACATACATACATATACATATACATATACATATTTGTTGGATTGTTCCTACATTGACAAATTCCTTTATTTTATTTTATGTTAAAGAAACGCCACAAAGTACTTTAGGCTGATCAGAGCCAAGCCCCGGTGTAGATTCGTGGGACTCCCTGCCCTGAAGCAATAGCACAGAGCCTGTACCTCTAGGGAAGATTTTTTTTAAATTACTCTTAACAGCTATGGTTATTTTCAAGTCCAGTTACAATTTTTCCACCAGGGAGCTTGCGAGGCAAAACTAGAATTAATTAATTAATTGACTAATTAAGCGTTTTCACTTCTGTACATGAATGTGAGCCCCTTAATTAAGTACCCAAAAGTTTGGGGGTTTTATTAAGGAAAACGTTTTAATGAAATCGTGTGTGCTAAATCCTTCTGGCTGAATTCCAGATTTGTTTTTGTAGGTGAGATGGGGGGCAGGAAAATATGAACCAATGAAGATGTTCTCAGAGCTGTCGCTTAGAGCGGTGGCTCTCAATCTTTCCAGTCTACTGTACCTCCAAGTTTCGCCTCATTTCAAAACTACTTGCTTATAAAATCAGACATAAAATACAAAAGTGTCACAGCACACTATCACTGAAAAATGTCTTACTTTTGCATTTTACCTTATTATTATTAAATAAATCAATTGGAATATAAATATTGTACTTACATTTCAGTGTATAGTATATGGATAGGTATAAACAAGTCACTGTCTGCATTAAATTTTAGTTTGTAGGGACTTCACTCATGCTTTTCATGTGGCCTGTTGAAAAACTAGGCAAATATCTAGATGAGTGGACGTACCCCCTGGAAGACCTCTCTGTACCCCTGCCTGAGAATCACTGACTTAGAAGTTCATAGAACCTATAATGGCTTTGAATCGAAATAAAGTAGACAAAGCCCATCTTGCTTATCCTGGGCATACTTGTGTATTGCCTTCAGGGGCAAGATTACCGGGGGGAGGAGGGGTCACAAAGTCTGAGGAGGCTGTTACCCCGACCACAGGGTCACTTTTTGCATTTCGTTTTTTGTCACTAAAGGATTCAGTTGCATCCTCCCTGCTGGAAGCTGAATGCCGAGCGTCAGCCCGTGAATATTAGATTGCGGTGTTCTGAGCTTCGGTTTCTGTCTCCTCCGGCTGCGGTTTCTGGTTGAATCCCAGCTGGCCCAGACTCGAGCTGAAGTAGGAGGAACCGCTGTCGAGTGAAAAGTGCACATTGTGTGATTGATGAACTCTTAATAGAACCAATCCCCCCTTCCTCCCCCGCCAGTCCCGCTCCCAGCAAGGACCACAGCCTGCCCACTGCAACTGCTCGCTTGGTAATGGAGAGTTGTTGTCTGTTCAGTGATTATATTGATATCTAGTCTCCAGAAGTGCCAGGGGCCAACGTAACTCTGGGCGAGCCCATCTCCCGACTTTTAAAAATATAGGTTGTGGGTTCATAAATATATAATAGCACGTGGTCCTAGAGCCAACCAACACGGCCCGCTAATTGTACAAGTAGAAGAAACCGGCTTTTCCTGCCGCCTGTCTGCCACAGAGCTATTGTTCCTAGCGAGGGATTTCCAACGTTCCCTTGGATAGACCCAGCGTTACTGCAGTTCTTCTGAGACTATAGAGTATTTGCGGTGGCTTTCATTGTGTCTTATTATTGGCAGTCTTTGGAAATATAAAGAGACAGGAACTAAAATTGAGTGTCCTTGTCTCTTTTCTTCTTCTTCTTCTTCCAGCTTTTATTTAACTGCTCAGACATCTTTCTTTACCAGCAAGAGCCAAGTTAGTCTGTTGCAGAATTTGAACCAGAAGGCAGAATTTCAACAATTTGCATATTGCAGAATGTGGATCAGCCAGGGCCAAATCATGCTTGAGCTCAGCGGATTGAGTGGAGTTATTAGCATAAATCCGGAGAGCAAGATTGGGCCCTAACAGTGACCCTTTTTTGCTATATGTTCCTTTGTTCTTGTTTAATTCTCGCTGAATTAACTTTTGCTCATGAATCTACCTTCCAATCAATGTCAGATGGTTTCCTTGGTTTTCCACCGGGCTGACTGAGTGCAAGGAAGTCTGCTTTGTGCGCTGGTTTATTACTTACAAACAATTCACTACCGGGGTTTTAAAATTAGCCCCTTCTACATCAATAACTTTTGCAGGGTTTTACAGCGATTTGCATGCCAGCTCTGCAACCCTGACCTTATTGGCACACTCTTAATAGATAGATTTTTAAGACTGTTTGTTTGGCAGGGTTGTCTCCCTCCAGCTTCCTCTTTATGTTGCTGCTGTGCAAATGATTTGATATTTATTTTACCCTGATCCCTCCTGCTATTTTAACTCCATTCGCCAAAACTTGCCACGTCCATCCCTTAGACCTGAGTCCGTGCCAAATCTGCTGCAGCCTTTTCAGAGGGTTGCGAAGTCTGTTCCAGCACCAGAGGAGCCAGTTCCAGCAGTCCACGGGGCCTTAGCATTGAAAAGGAACGGCAGCTTGCAAGCCAGAGAGTGTGCAAACATAATGCGGGAGTGGCAGAATGGCTTTGAAAAGCCAGGGCTTTCAAATCTGGAGAGCTCCCGCCAGTTTTAGTGTGAGGCTGTTACTGATGCGTTCTCCTAACGAGCAAGCTAGGGAGCTAATCATAAATACATCGGAAGGAGACTCAAAGTATGATGAACCCTGCAACTGTAGACATTTTAGTGATGTTTCTAAAACAGATACAGGCATCAGACACCGGTTATAAAATCATCTGGGGGGAAATAAGGTTCCCCGCGTCACCTATATGAGATAACTGTTTCATGCATTATTTCTTTTTCTATGGGCTTGCATTGTATTTTCCTACTGACCATTTTAAGATGCACTACCAAATACAAACAGAAAGAAAGGGTTTCCAGAAGAAGAGGACCACGTGACAGACAGGATACCGGGATATAAAGAATACCACTTCCACATTTATTTCCAAACAACAAATTACAGGAATTGTGCCTATAAAATATTAAAGTAAACGATGTAGAGCTATTAGCACAGAGATTATGACAAAGTCCCCAGCCAAAAGGTTGGATATACAGATAGGTATTTCTCCGAGCTTTGTCAAATACAGATAGGTCATGTGGTCATTTACAGAAATTTTAGTCTCCAGAATTTTTCTCTAACCCTTACCCCGTCCCCCAACCGAGAGGACATTTAAACTAACTAGCTGCTTTCCAGGGCTTTGCAGAAAAGTCTGCTGCTTTTGCAAGGGTCCCTCTGTTGAATGTGAGCTGCGTAGGAGCCGTATCAAGTGGGACGAAGGGAATAACGCTTAGTGAAGGTGGTCAGTAGGCATGCTAAATATCTTGCAGAGTGACTGGTTATTACCAGCCCGTAGAGCCTCAGACACCAATTCTTTCTCTGGTATAAATGATCTTTGCGGGGGGAGAGAGAGTTGATCTTTACAGTCCCTACATTCAAAGGCATTTGCTGGTAACGCACAAAGGGTATCTGTCTTTATTTTTCCATGATATGGTTTAAAGGCAGGTTCTCGTTTTCTTTTACCTTGTTCTGTGGATGCTAATGGAGTTTTCGGGGTCTAACTGGATGGCTGTGTATCAGAATAGTACAAACTAGTTACGTGTGCTCCGTGATCGTTCTCCTGTAGCTTTGTGGCGATCAGGACTCTGAGCAGTCTTTGTACCGATAGAAAATATTATTACAGCGAAAAGAGCATTGAGCATAATAAGTGATGATAAGCACCAGTCCAGCCTTTAAGTCAGCCTCAGCATACAGGAATATCCCATTCAGTTCAGTGTTTCTATGACCACTGAGGTCGCCTAACTACAGTGCATCCGATGAAGTGAGCTGTAGCTCACGAAAGCTTATGCTCAAATAAATTGGTTAGTCTCTAAGGTGCCACAGTACTCCTTTTCTTTTTGCGAATACAGACTAAATACGGCTGTTACTCTGAAACCTAACTACAGTGTGTAATTCAAAAACAAAAAAACAAATAATCAAAAAAACCACCCAGGGAGGAGGTACTTCAAGGTGTAATTTCGGAGTTCTTTTTCCAGTGCACAGCTTCGTTTGAAATGGTAAATAATAAGTGGGTTATACTGGACAGAAGGTTACCTGCTTCTTACATTCAAAAATAAAGGAGCTTTTTAGGTCCCATTTATTGACTTCAGTGGGGCCAGGATTTCCCCAGGTGAGTGGACTAGGATCTGGCTCTAAACCTTTTACTTTAGTTTATTACTAATCACAAGAGGTCTCCACAATCAAAACGCTTAAATAGAGGTCACATTGTTCCGTCAGCTCCACACTAAATATCTTCCTTTAGCAGGAATTAATCCCTATCAAATTAATCGCCCCCCTTCGCTCAATGAATACCCCAGCAGAGATAGCAGGCACAGTCACTGATTAGGTTCGGGTTATTTGTTTAAAACTCTCAGTTTCTCTGGTTGTTATTTTGAATGCCATTTTTAATGAAACAAATAAACAGCAAGCGCTATTATAATAAACTCATTGGGGCCTGATCCAAAGGCAAGTGAAGTCAATGGGAGTCGTTCCATCGACTTCAATGGGCTTCGGGTCAGACTTTAAGTAGCCTGACATACAACGAAGCCATCTTTGTCTCTTTCTCAGTAGCACGTCAGAAGGGGTTGTTTGGCCCCGCTTAGAAATGAATTTTCAGGGCTGATGAATTGTCTGTGACTGTCACTGTACCAGGCGTTATTGAAATGATGCCGACAGGAATTGAAAGACCAACTTCAGCCTTCCTGACCTGGTTTGCTGCTCTTAGGCTATTGCTTTCGCGGGGGGTTGGGAGGGGGGTTCATTCCTGGAAATGAATGAAGGTTTGGAGCCTCACACAGCTCAGCCCTTGCACTCGTGTTTTGTTTCATTTAGGTTACCATGGCTCAAAAAACTAATTGCAGGCTCAAAGGGAACTGAATGCATGTTGAAAGTGAAAGCGGGTTGTATAATTTATGAAGGTTTAAACTGCGGGCCAAGGAAAAGGAGGGCTTATGCCAAAGTGTCTCTCTCTTAGATTGCTGGTGCTTGTACAAACACTGTAAAAATGCCAACACTTTAGACAAGGTAACATTACTTCCCATAATTAGGTTGTGACCATGGGGTTCTATCGCAGTTGCATCAGATTTGCCTCTACCAGAATAAACCAGAAGAAACGGAATTTATTTATCACATGACCCCTCTCCCACCTCACCTCCCACACACAACAGTCAGAACATTCGGAGAAAGAGATTTGCAAGCTTTGCCTCCAGGACATACAAAGATATGATATACCAGTGCTCACCGGTAACATTATGTTTTTATTCTAAAGCAATTTCTTCAATCCCCTTTTTTTTAAAGGGGAAGTGTATTTATAATAATTTCCCTGGTTACATGAATTTTAAATGAACTAATAATAATATAACCCAGCCCAGACACTATGTGAAGTCTAGCCCATAAAACATTAAACAGTAGACAACACTTGGATTGTAGACACCCGCAGACTCAGAAGATGCACGTTGAGTAACATAAGATACTATAAAATGCCAACTGGAATACACTGATTATGCATTTTTTATTTATAGGCGGATGACGTGAAATATACTTTAGCCTGAAGAACATAAAACTAATCTACATGTACCAGTTCAGTTTTTGATCTATTCCCTGCGAACTGTAACACAAAGCATTGGATCTGTATAATTCACGAATAGAGTTCATTACTATTTATTTTATTGATTATTTATTTAAAATATTAATAGCTTAACTCTGACGAAATAATCGATGTGTGTGTCATAGAAAACAATGGTAGGTCTCGAAGTGGTTAAAATATGTCTTCGCTCAAAGTAATTTATTCTGTTTTGTTTACAGATCTACAACACGTATATTCAAATCTGCTGGGGTAAAAGTTGAAACGTAACAAAAGGATACACTTCTTTTCTCAGCGTAACGTGACATTTTAAAAACAACACAGAGGGAAAACTAAATAATATTTCGAAGCATTGTTGTCCAGCGAAACACAACGATGGGAAAATAAAGATTTCCCGTGTTGACCAGAACTCTCGGAGTTAAATATTTCTCACACTAGGAATTCCAGGTCTTGTCATCAGGGGATGGCGCAGGGGCGGCAGTTACTTGTCAAACTAAAAAGTGATGCGTCGGGACGATTTTGCTGGGAATACAGAAGATCTGAATCTTAACTGAACATTTTTAAAGGCGGTAAGAATAACGTCTTCCTGGAAGGACATGTCTGGTTACTAACCTTGCTAATACCATTTCTACGTTTACAAAATCGTTGTAAATCCGGCAAGAGATTAAACACCGTTATGTAAATAAAAAGGAGGAAACAAGATGTTTGTTTCTTTTATGAAATATTCTGTTAATGGCAGTAAGATTTGTTTTCACAAGGAATGTATCAGTGTCTGCTACAGAAGATTACGCGGATGGAGATAACTTTCCTAACTGAAAGCTATTGTGGAATAGTTTGTTTACCTACTACTGTACCTCAGTTTCTACACTTAGCGGCTTCCTTTCATTTGTATATATTTGATTGTCAATTTTCTTTCATTTTTTTTAAATGCGCGAAATTAAGCTCGGGCTTCCAATGATGTCTAAAAAAATTGATTTATGGTTAATATAAAGACAACAGTATAAATAACAAAGGGGACGGGCAGCTGCAGCTCGGATTGCTATGGAAACCCTAATTAAATTATCACTATTAGACGGTTTCTATTTTGTTTTGTTTTGTTTTGTTTTTGCATTCTAAGCTTTTTCTATTTCAGATAGTTAGAATGTAATACCAACAAAATAGCCCACCGAATTAATGTGTGCAAGAGATAGCGAATCAATAAATAAATGCCAACCTCTCGGAGGTTTTTGTATGTAGAAGTTTATCAGAAACAAAATGGCCGAGTGTTCCGCTTTGCAGCTTGCATTATTAAAACAGACACACTTCCAACTTTAAAAAGTGGCTTATTTTTTAAATCTAAATAGATGTTCAAACGGCCCCAGACAATTTGAAATAAATACACTTTATAAAAATGCATAAGGGCTATTTGTGTGATGCCACAGTTTGTTTTACTCTATTAAAGACTTACAGTCTTAATTAATCCTTACATAAACTACAAACACCAGCCACTGTTACAACTGTTCAAAACTACTCTCTCAACTAGTTCAGACCAAATATACTAAATAGGTGAAATGCAATAGTCACCAGGGACCTGAATCAATCTCCCGAAGTTATGGTGAATAAATTCTACAAATATCCACATAAATACAGTAAGACGAGGATAAATAATCAGTGATACAAAAAAAAGTCTCGCTTAAAACAATAAATACATATCATTTAGTCCAATGCAATCCTTACATTACTGAAGAATTCATAAATTAACTTCTCTGAAATAAGTTTATATGCAGGCAAGATCCCATCGTTCACAATTGGTCTAAAAACACCTCAGCATGACGCGCTGCTACTACTAATTGATCTATAAGACTTACCTTCAAGTACATCATTACCAGATTATTAGCCCCTTGGTTTGCAGTATATTGCACTGTCATGCTTTAAACAGCTACAAAAGAAAGGATCCTTTTCACTGACTTATTTAGAGTCGCAAAAAAAGAATGTGGCTGTTAGGGGAGAGAAATCCACTAATACTGTTGGCGCTCAGAGGAAAGTAACACTGTAACGTCAGAAAAGTGAGGTAATTTAAACGTGAGTACATTTCGCTCCCTCAATCCGTCCCGGTCCACTACAGATGCGTTAGTTTGGGTGCTTCCTGAATCCTTCCCTGAGTTGTGTGGTGAGAAGTAAGATCTGTGTATGTAGGATGAGGGTCACAAGGTCCATGGTGATGGTTGCCTGGGATCTGAGCAGCGCAGCTGTAGTCCACGCTAGCAGATGAAGGATGAGAAAGATGGCCGATATTGAACATTGGGCCAGGAGCTGGCATGGAATCAACAAAATTACCGCCGACATAAACGGGGCTGCCCTGCAGATTGGGATTGGCAAAGCCGCCGCTGCTTTGCATGGTGTGATGGTCATACTCTGCTCCCGGGTACCGTTTCTGCTGGGGTAAGCAGCTGCTGAGAGGTGCTGTGTAAGCAGCCAGGCCATACATGTTTTGCTGTGATTTGGCAAAGGATGTTGGCGAAGGAGCATCATAGCTAAGACTATTTACAGTTGGAAGCTGGCTGGAATATCCTACGTGATTTGGGCCACTTAAGGGTGGACTTCGGTCAGGGGACTGTCCTACAGGAGAGTGCATGATCCCTTTGGCTTTCTGGTCTTTTTTGTACTTCATTCTCCTGTTCTGGAACCAGATCTTTATCTGGCGCTCCGTCAGGTTCAGAAGATTGGCCATTTCCACCCTGCGTGGGCGGCAGAGATAGCGGTTGAAATGAAACTCCTTCTCCAGCTCCACCAGCTGCGCACTGGTATAGGCGGTGCGGACTCGCTTGGAAGCCGGGCCGGGGGGACTTTTATCTTCGCAGTTGTCTCCTGCCGAAGGAAGAGAAACAAAGAAAGGGTGATTCTTGTATAGACCCTGACACAGCAGCCCGCTAAGGACGGGCCAGTGCTCTAAAGCTCGTTCTTTACAAACCAAACCAACACAAGCCACTCTCCCAGTTCCGACGAGGTAAATGACCCGGCTCTTGTCAGGAACTGGAGCTGTGTGCCTGTCCTGTCTATGCAGACTCAGTCACTCCGAACCTGTGCCAGTGGTTTGACTAGAAACGGATCAAATCCCGTGTACTTTGGTTTTGCTTTCCCCTGCTCTCTTCCAAGGGTGTATATTTACCACACCGATGCGTAGTTGATGTAACATAGCCCTTCAGATATTACCAAATTGGAATTCAAAGTAAAATGAGACTTAATGGGCAGAGTACTGACCGTTTTAAGGGAAAGAGTGTGTCAGAGATTGCTGATGATTTCAGTATAACCCCCTTTCATATCACATTAATTAACGATGAGCTACACACTATTCCAGCTTTTGATAAGTATGCCCTGAGTATGAGCACCCTGAGGTACCCTTCAGAGAGACTTTGGTGGCATCATATCCAAGTCCCTCTGTCCACGGGTCTCTCTCTCTCTCTCTTTTTTTTTTTTTTTTTTACTACTAGACCCAACTCCCGTTCCCAATTTGCACAACGTCAAAACTCGTATTGCTTCAAATGGGAGCAGGCCAGGCTACTTTACCCGGATACTTAATCCGAATTCTTTATCCGGATTCTGAAGCACCAGAGGCGGGGGAAGTCATTAGTAATTAGCAATAGTGGATAATAAAAGGGGTGAAAGTAAATTAGACATTGGGGGATTTCTGAATAGTCTCAATTTAGCTGAATGGAGAAAGAGGGGGAGGGATGAGGGGTCCCCCTTTCTTTTATCCCAAACCAGAGCAAAGGCCAAATGGCAGGATTTTAAACCAGCAGAACTGCTAGCAAGAGTAAAACAGACGGGGGATTGGCTTTATCGCTTTCAAATCAGAAGAGATGCTCCCGTTACTGGAAAAAAGATTGGGGACCTTTCCAGGGATGAGTGTTAGGAGTACGTGGTTTTCAGTGCTTGTGCTGTCTACATTTCTAAAGGCTCCGTACTAGAAGCCATTTCGGAGTCAGGGAGAAAGGACAAATTGAAGCGTTTAGACGGAGGGCGAGGAAATGCTGTTTTCCTCTGCACGTCAGACGGGCTCGAATGGCCAGCGGGACTGCAAACCATAAGTCCAGTGGCCCCTCCCTGTAGCACTGCATCGCCTCCCCGAAAAGCCTCGATCAAAGCGCAGGGGACCGAAGCATCCCGCGAACTCGCGTTCTAATGGACAGAGTTGTTATTTACAGTGAAACAGGCCCCCAGCTGCAGAGGACTTGGCTTAGGAGCCCCTCACTCAACTATGCCAGAAGCCACAGAGTCGAGCACGTCAAAGATTTTAGGGTCACTCTTTCCCCGTGCTTCACTGGCCCCTCTGCCTCGCTGGGGAGGGGCTCTGGCCAGGCTGATCAGTGTGCTGCTTAGCAGAACCAGGGACAGCTGGACTTGAGGGGGACGTGAAGGGGTGACCCCAGGGAGGGGAGCGTGTCGGGTACCTGAAGCGGCGCAGGTGTTTTTCTGCTTGGAGTTCTGCCGGGACTCTTTCATCCAGGGGAAGATCTGTTTGCTAATGGTGGCCGTGGAAGAGCTGGAGGAATTGGGGCCGCCTTTGGTTTTTTTCGGGGGGGCCGCACTGGTGGGGTTCGGTGGGGAGGAAGGCGGCAGCGCAGGCGGCTGCTGCTGCTCGCCTATACCAGGGGGCTGACTGCCTGCTTGGCTGCCGCCGTTGGTCCGCATGCAGCTGCCATTCAGCTCGCTGCTCTTGTGAGTTGGGGCTCGGATGGGAGCCGAGCTCTGGATGGAGCAGGCGGAGCTCGGGTAGTCTGTGTCCAGGGCGGCTTGTGTATAAGGCTGGTGGGCCGAGCTGTAGCTGTAGGCGTCGGCTTTGCTGTACGTGTAGCCCCCGAAGAGCCCCGAGTTATCGTAGTAAGCGGTTTTCTGCATCTTTCTCTCTGGGATCACCAAGGCCTGGGGACCCTGCTCAGATAACATTGACTAGGTCCCAGCGGCTCACGTGGTCGGCCTGGGCCACTCACTGCCTAGGAAGCCACCTATGGGGAAACAGCGAGAGACAAAAGAAACTTTAATTGAGAAGAACTGGTGTGATTTCGTAGACTTTAAGGCCAGAAGGAACTATCCTGATCATCTAGTCTGGCCTCCTGCACATGGCAGGCCACAGAACCTCACCCTCCCATTCCTGTAACAGGCCCATCATCTCCGGCTGAATAATGAAATCCTCAAATGTTGATTTAAAGATTTCAAGTTACAGAGAATCAGCCTTTTACTCCAGTTCAAACCAGCAAGTGACCACCGCTCCACATGCAGAGGAAGGCTGTAAAACCCTCCCTAGTATCAGGAAGGCAGACATCTCCTTTAGCCACACACACCCCTTACAAACACACTCCCTCACATGCTTACATAGAGACTCACATACACGAACTCATTCACTCATCCTATACTTTGACACTCAGACATGCTAAGATTTGGCTAGTATACAGATTCCTTTCAGACCCTTCATCTGTAAATTGCACACGCTTTCCTTTCAGATCTTTTATCTTCAAGAAAGAGGGAGACTATGGATTAACTTGACTGAGAATCTACACTGAACATAAAATGGGTGAAAAATACATTAAATACTTTTTAAAAGAATCCTAATCTAGTTGAATAGTCAGACAGATGCCTCAAAGTCTTTTTTTCTCTCTAACCAAAAAGCATAGATCAAATCACCTAAGTGAAGGGATGAGCATTGGGCCCCATCTCTTTAAAATCTGAACAGATCCTCTGATAATGGCGGATATAATGTGCGAACAATCGCCCAGACGTTAGGAACATATTTCAGGATGTGTTTAATTTCCTCTTGTTCTAGTTTTTTTAAACTTTGAACTGACGCTTAATACGTTTACCTCAATACACCTGAACCATTAAAAATAAATGTGTTAGGCTTTCAGTGAAAATTGTGCGGTTACATTGTCCCCCAGTATCATTCTAGTATAACTTTAGAGCGTTTAAAAATCCCAGATATACGGAAATGAATTAACTACTGTATTTCTTTAGTGTATTATATCTATACATTTTTCCTTCCCTGTGTTTCCCAGAATGTGTGCTAAAACCACATTTACCTCTCTCTCTTTCTCTCTCTTTTGTTTTTCCGGCTGCACTGTCATATTATCATTTATTTTGTTATCATATATGTGTATATATTTATCCATAATATGCATGATTGGTGACCCTCCTATACCATTTTGGTATAAAGATTAACCCAACTCCCTACTTTCCCTCCCCCCTTTTTTTTCTGGGCACGCAGGCGCAAAAGTGTGAAAGAGCCCCAGATGACATGATGGATTGAACCCGAATTAGAACCTGAAAAAAATAGAAAATTCCATCTCTATTGTAAATTCTGCCTCTTTTTTCCTTGAAAGATTCCTAGGAAGTTAAAGTATAACTAACACCATTCAGTAACTTAAGTTTGCACTATAAAGAAAAACGCTTAGGTCAGCTACCCTATCTTAACTCTTTGATTAATTTTACCCTGCTCAAAATCTTTCACCCAACGTTTCTTGTTAGTTCTTGTCAATCGAATCAATCTGAGACCATTTATATGGTTTGGCTTTCATTACAAACCATGTTTTGCTTATGTACTAGCATGCAAAACTTATTTCAGATTTCAGTATTTTCCTATCAAACTGCTGGGTCTGGAAAATGTAGCCAAATGAAAAGTTCTCCATATAATCAATATTTTTACTCGGATACAAAAGCTATATACAATTTGTTGAATGTAAATCTGTATTTTATAGCTTACAAGATGGGAATTAACACGTAGTTTTGATAAATGCTATAATATGGCTGATACAACTTCTCTACTGGTACCTTTAGTATTTTTATGCTTCTTTTAAAATTGCATCTTTTATCCCGTCTAGCAAAATAAAGTAGGGAATATTTCACCTGACAATGTAGCCTGTATTTGAGAAAATCTCAGGCGTCTCTCTTTATTGTATAAACATATTAACATATTACAGGAAAGTGTTTCTAAAATATTAAAGCAGTCTCTGTTAATTGTTATTCTTCAGTCAATATTTATGCAAAGCTTTAGTAATATGTTACCTTTAATTTTATTTGTCTGCTGCTTCCCCAATAGTAATTGCTATAACTAAGTAGCATTGGCATTCTCTTTCTAAAAGTTACCATAATATCTATTCTGAACTAAAATAACGAAAATTCGAGGTCACTTTAAATTGTTTATCCTGCCATCTGATCTTAAATACAGCTTCACCAGAGGAGTTCTTTTCTTTCATCAACATGGGCTGATAACTCTTTGGGAAGCTGGTAGGGGCAGAAAACCTGCGGCTTCGCCCCAACCCCATCCTGAAGAATGCAGTAACCAGAGGCCTAAGAAGTAATAAGTGAAGATTATTGTGAGTGCTAAGAAAATACAACGATCCAGACTAGGCTATCTATGGTTTAACTGTCTTTCATAATTTACTTTTTGCAAATAATCCACTCAATTAATAATTTTCTACCTTTATCATTTACATTTTCAGGCATAGTCTGGACTGAAGCATTTTGTTAACACAACACAGGATTGTGCCTATTCTTTTATATACAAAATAAAATGTAGTCCCCAAAAGAATACATAGAATCTTAAGAAACAATATTACTGAAAAACTGTTAAAAGCCTTATTTCTTTTCTGAAATACCAACTACTTGTGAACTCTGCTTGAACCTAAAAAGGAGGCAATGGGCCATAAATCACACGGACAATGCTCAACTGTTTGGTGGCTCATCTTTTAGATCTTTTTTTTTTTTTTAAATCTTTACACTTTTTGACTTTACAAGAGCAATGCATAAGGCGATGTTTTTGTATGTAACACCAAAAGCACGGGCTCAACACTTCTTGGTTTGGCCAAAGACAGTCTGCAGCAAAGTAACCTCCAAATGGTTTGCTAGCGTTGTGGGGGGTGGACTGAAATGCAGTAGGGCTAGGCAACCACAAAGTACCCATGTCTGTGTTTCGAGTTTCCCTTCCTACTATCCGGAGAGGTTAACCTCATCTGAACCGTTATACTTTACAGATGGTAATGGCGCTCTTTGTCCTGTCTCTGTTTTCCAAACGCTTGGAAGCTACTACGCCTCATACAGTTATATCTGGAAATCAGACTAGATATAAGAGATGCAGGATTGTTAGACAAAATACCCCATTCTTCCACTTACACACACACACACCCCACGTGTGTGCACAAAATACAACAACCTCAAATGTTGACAAGTTTCCAGTCTCACAATTGTGTTCGATCCGACACCCAAACACATTCATATTAAGCAGTTCTCTACTAATACTTCCACTACACTTAATTCTGCTTAGGATCAATATCTAATATGATACGGAATAAATAACAGGCAGTAAGAGCGGCCAGTGGAGTGGTTATTAAGCAGCCGGAGCTCTCACGGTGCATATCAATGCACCTGTCACTGTGGTTTGTAACAAAATTTATGACTGCTAGTACTATGGCAGTAAACGCTTTAGTAAGGAATGAAAAGGAAAACACTTCTCAAGACCTAGCACTTTCAGAAGGGTAAAACAGGCTACGCGTAGGAGGAAGACCAGCAAAAGAATTCCCTACTCCGCAAATTTTCCTTATTTGCAGCCTGGAAGGGGACATATATATAAAGTAGTCAAACAGTTTCCTTCTTTACTGCGTCTCTTGTCAGAGCACAGACTATTTTCCTTCACGTTTCCAGGGACTTTTGAACCCCTCTCTGCTTATCTGTTGTTAT
Source organism: Natator depressus (assembly GCF_965152275.1). NCBI lineage: Eukaryota > Metazoa > Chordata > Testudines > Cheloniidae > Natator > Natator depressus. The sequence goes on along the minus strand of NC_134244.1, from coordinate 42,884,854 downwards.
TGTTTTTACCCTGCTTCCCCACCTCCCCCAAATCACGTACTGGTCTTTGGATTTGCTGGAATATAGCTTACCAAACGGACGGATAGACTGCAACATGAAGACTTCCAGGAAATTAACTCTCCCTCCCCCCAATTTTTGTGGGGGAAGAGTGACTGATGTAATTTGACCATGGCTGCCACTGATACTGAAATGTATTCGTGTTATAGATTGTACACAATGGCTCACAGAGGGAGCCGCGTTTTAATAGGTGTATGTTCTGTTTCTCTTCCAGTGATTTAAGACTCTGTGAGCCACCTGATAACATTGGTAAATCAGGATCATAATGCTGGTCTTTCTATCTGACCGATTTCAGAGTTCTTCTGAGCGAACCAGAGGTCTTCCTGAAACATTGTTTTGGAGCTTTAATATTACTATTTGTAACCAGCCTTTGGTACATAAAAGCAGCATTAAAATGTTACTGGCTTTTAAAGAGCCCTACTGAAGATGGTGACAAATTCCCATTCGGTGGGAGCAGGATCGGTCCGAATGTGGTTCTATTAAATGCTTTTTTTGTTTTCCATTGGTGTTTAAATAGGTTTAGGAATGAGCTACTTTAAATGGGGCGACAGCATTTTAAAGAATGTTATTTAGGTGAAATAGCTTTTACAGTAATAACATTCTTCGTGTTTGAAGTTTTGGGTTAACGCTATTAAACAGTAATAGATTTGAAAATCGATCATCAGGTACCATGTTATGTATGTTAGCTTACACTAGGGAGATAAACTTTCAAGCATTTTTGTTCTTTACATATGATAAATTATCCGTGGCAACTACTTCTGTAGCAAGAGAGGTGACAAATCTATAGAGACAAAAGTAAAAACTCACCACACTTATGTTTTTTCTTGATTTTTGACTTTAACTCTTTTTGTAGGATCTTCGGATTCCTTTGGATAATCCGTTGGGACGTACCTGAAACAAAAGTGGGAACTTTCAGTGGAAGCTGTTTTGTTTTGTACTTCCTTCTTGATAAATATCATAATAAGTTCACGCCTTTTATGTAGCAATTCTCTCTGACTCCAACTCCACATTAGCTCTTTTACTAGACAGATAACAGGTGCTTCACATGTATTTACTGTACTAACACCACTTTGAAAAGAAGCCTTTTGTTTTATACGATTCATCGGCAAAACTTTACAGAGGCCTTGTTCGACTTTTCCAGACAATACAGTACATACAGGGCGTGAGTCTAGCGCTCACGTAATCAGAGCCCCAAAGCTTTTTAACCATTTGGCGGAACATTTGATAAAATAGCTCCAACTCAGATCGAAATAAAAAACAGTTCCACATTCTCATAGCTTCTTTAATGCTTCCAGCACCTCCACAAGTTACTAGCTACTGTACCAACGTTCTTTGCCTCTTAGGGGGAGGAAGTGCAAACATGGCAATTATGAATTGTAGCCCCCCCCCCGCAAAAGGATGTAAATCCATCTAGCGCTGTACAGTGTAAGTGATAACTGCATGCATTTCGCATGGGTAAGGAAAAGCATGCACAGGTCCAGCCATCACACTAAGAAGAATGGAAATTTACTAGAAGGACCACAGCGCCATTACCACGGCGCTCATACATTATGTATATCTGTGGTTATCTCGGGTTTGTCACACTAAGAAAAAAACAAGGCACAGCACTAGTGTACAGATCTGCCACCCCCGGCTCTGATCTACGAATTTAGGAAAGAGGTATAAAAATCCAGTTGGAACTACCTTTTAAATTCCCTATTTAAGATACATAGAAAACTAAGATAGAAATTTAGCCTGCTGTACACACACAACCAATATTTGTGGATCAAAATGAACATTTTGCATTTCCTTCTATAATGTGTCGACTAAGGAATTTGAGAACATGAAGAGTGTCAGAAAATCCCGCACAAAAAAACCCCAGGTCATTATAAAGACGATATCTAGCAACCATAAGCCTTTGAAATGACCTTTGGCTTGTAAAGCAATAACTCACCACTTAATGAACAACCAACGGAAGCGCCTCCAATAGCTCACAACATAACAGAGCTTGCAACTTTCCACCAAATCTTCTCTGTTCCTGTCCAAACCCAATATGATGCAGCATTCCCCCTCCAATTCACCTTAATTTATGCTGGCAAACTGGAGTTTGGGAAGTGGAGCTTCATGATTACACACGATGTTCTACCAGGTTCCTGGTCCAAGGCCTGTCCCGGTAACGTCTTATATAATATATTCACGTGGGCGTACGTCAACTTTAAGTGCTTATTTTTTTTTTATAACGGAGTTCATTAGAAATAGAATAGTACGTTACAGTGTGTAAGAAGAAAGCATAAATTCGGTACCCCTTAGCTCTTGACCGGAGAGATCATAATATTGTTATCAAGTCATTGTTATCCGCTGTTGATTAATACGGTAAGTTTTCATTTTGTGTCTAATTAATTATCGACTTCTGATCCTTTTCGCAGCAGCACTTCAGCAGTTCAGTGATATCATCCTTACTCTAGACAGGGGTTACTTTGCAACCAATTTTGCAAAGATATATTTTCTACCCTAACTGCGAGCAACATCCGAAATTTGTATTTCTAAGCATCTGATGGTTAAAGACGTTGGCTTTATACCATCTTACCGAAGCTTCGTCAAAGAAAGAGATCTGAGCTCTGATAAAAAGTTGCCAGGGATAAATCTTTAGAACTATTCAGGCATGGACCCAATATAGGTATTATTGAAATTTTAGGTGAAGTTATAAGTGAGTGCTTCCATCGAGCCAAATGAAATGCTGCTTGCAGTAATTGGATTCAACTGACTAACTTGGCAGGCCAGCAGCTTGGAGGCATCCAGCTAAGAAAAATGTTCCCTGCCTTTAAGTTCTGATCGAGCAGAGCACACGCAATTGACAAAACAACTTTCTTTCAGTCTTTTCACTGTTCTGCATAAATATGGATGAGCATCTAAAATGAAGGAAGATTTGCCTAAGAGATATAAAGACTTCTGTTCAGATTTTGTCCAACTGTGCCTTATTCTGAGTTTCTGGTACCCAACACAAAGGTTGGATGTTATATTATGCTCATTTCAATAGGTGTAATCGGGAAAGATCTTCCATAATTCATACATTTTAAAAGGTAGCAAGTTATTTAAAACACGAACTTTGCATTTAGTGGGAGGTTCTGGCTATTTTAAACAGCAAAAAGTTGAGTTAAGGTTTACACATATTTTTGTGAGATCCATTTACTTTTATTAAGCAAAATAGGTATGAAATTTGTTTGTATTTTATTGGTTTTAGACCCCAAACCCTCCACTAAATATTCCCACGCTCTCTCATTTATCAGTTGATCAAACTATGGAAATAGGTTTAAAGAAAGCTTCTTGGTGTATGAATAGCAAATAGTACTTCAACAGCATGTGTGACTGAAATAAATAAATAAATAAATAAATAACCAGTAGCTCAGATAGAAATACAGCACCAAATGATAAGTATGAACCAAAGGCTAACCATACGTGAGTATGTGAGTGGATCTGCGAAGAGCATTCAAGAAACCATATGTGGAGGCTCCCTTACCGGTGAATTTATTTCAAATCGTACAGTAAAGATCAACCCGGCTACACCCTGCCCAGCAGTCCAAGTCAGCGAATTAATAGGGTGCTCTATAGTATTTTGGCAGTGACAGTACATGACAAAGTTTTTCTTTCTTTTATTTGTTCAATTGTCATTCCATAGTTGAAACCACCAAAAACAGGTCCGGGGCAAATATATTCTCCTGAACGTTTGTAAAATGTTTCGTTTAAAACAAAACAAAACAAAACAAAACCAAAAAACAAACAAACAAAAAAACACATATCATTAAGACGATACTGCTATAAACGTAGATGGAAACATATTTCTATACAAATTTTTCAGTCAGATCACAGATTACTAGCCAGTTATATTTAGTCTCGGACTAAAGGCGATAATGCAGATCTATGGTTAAAGGTTCCATTTTGTCATGCAATTGCTTACCTGTGTATCAATTTATCATAAACCTGGGCTCCTCGGTCTCAATATCTGTGCTTGCAGTTGTTAGAATATACCCTTCACCCTTTGTCCGCAGACAGTCCTGTCCTAAGCCTGGGCTTGCGGTGTGACAGGCATTTTCATACACCAGCATTCCCGATAGAATGAACAGAGGTTCAGCCTCAACTACCAATAAACGAGGGCGAGTGGAGTTCGGAATCTGTTGTTGTTATTGTTGTTGTTTTGTTTTTAATTCATTACAACAGTCCTTGGCAATCAACCCCAAGGAATAAAAGTCAGCAATTGGCCGGCGAGAGTGCTTTGTTTTGGTTTTAAATCGTGCGGCCATTTATGATTTTTTTTTTTTAGAAGAGCAACAGAAACCCCTTTATAATCAGACATATAGGCGCTGCCTTAAAATACAAGCATATTTGTTCACGTGACCCTGAGAGCAGATTGTTCTGATTGAGGCTGGAACTTTCACAATGTCCGTCCTCTCTAAACCCCCCAGAATACACATGTCTGGGGGTATTACACAGGGATCCAAAAGCACCCATAAGCTTCACATGAAAGCAAGGCAGCAGTCCAATGCAAATCCGTCTCACATTCCTGGGTTGTATTATTGTTTTAGGTACCAAATGGCAACAATTCCTTCCTGACGTGTTACAAATCCCTTTGGATAAATTGATCTTTTAAGTAAAGTACTTTGAAGACCTTCTCTTCCTAGATAAATCAAGCATTCTTAGAGCTTCTGGACAAATTGAACTACCACAGCAACCCCTCAGTGGAAGGATCCCTTAATCCATGAACACTCTATAATCGCTATTTTATCAATCTTTTTGCTTTGTGAGTAAAACAAATACACAAGATATTAATTTGAATGGTAGATTTTTCAGCCATTGCCGATCAAATACATGATTAAATCAGAAGTGTCCGATAGAAGATGAAAATAATGTTTTGATTTTATGTAACCGAAAATATGGTTTAATAAAAACTCTGAAGCACAAATGTACACTACAAAGCTGTCTGAAATGTTCTAGGTTTTACTAGTACGCACTAATCTTTGTCTTCTCCTTCTCTATAGGAGGAAATATTTAGGTAAATTCGGATTTTCCAGATCGGAAGACTAAAGAAGCCTTAGAAAAATCGCCTTACTTTTCTGTTTGTGCACTGAGTCTGATCTCGCTCTCTCTTTCTCTCTCTCTCTGTATATATATATATACACACATATATACACAGAGAGATAGAAAAAGCACTATATGTATATATGAATACCTATACATGTATACAGAGTTAGAACACTCTTTCTACATGTAATGAGTGCATACAAATGTCCTGAACAGCTCAAATGCTGTAAAAATGTATTTTAGTTCCTTTGTTTGATTTTCTAAGGTGTCTGTAGCTATAAATACACCACATCTAATCTAGGATCTACTAAGATTTCATTACCATCCAAAGCATGGAGATCTGACAGTAACGTATTACCTTACAATACTACCCTTAAGTGTATTGTAACATTTATCTAAATTACTTTGCTTTTCCTGACTTTGCAAACAAGTTATAAAAAGATTGCAGTCCAGTTACTGAAGCACGCGTTCAAGGTAAATTATTGTTTCGGACTCCGGATTTGTAATCTTGTATTTCTTGGAAATGATGTACTTGAATCTTGCATCACGTAAAAGTCAATTGTTCTTTGCATCATTTTCTGTCAGCCATATATTTCACTATCAGTGTATCTATCTATCTATCTATCTGTATTTATATAGAGGTATGTATGTATGTATAGAATAGGTTCACACATTTTCTAATGACGAAAATCTCGTTTGCTCGTTACACAAAAGTGAAAGTGCAAAGTGCGCCATTAATCAAGTAAAGATCAAGAGGAGGGATTGAGAAGAAAAATCTCCCTTTTTATGCTTAATTTGTAAATATCTCTTAGCAAAAGTCACACGCCACCGACGGGTTCATTTAAGTTATACGGCATAAACATAACAACAACAACAACAAGAAGAACAAGAACAACAAAAATTAAGACATTGAGCGGGGACCGCCAAAGCAATAAAGAAGTGTGAAACTCCAGCCATACTAGGACTCAAGCTTTGAGTGAATTTGTCTCCAGTAAAGGATCTGAAGACTTCTTCAGTCGGAGCATATGTTCATAGAGCAATAAAACAGAAAGATTTACAGTCTTCGCCCGCCCCCCAGCAGCCTCGCACCCTTTCAGGAATTACTTACAATGATTTATAACAACAACTCTGGCAATTGTCAAACTGATCAAATATCCCAGGCTATATACAGGAATAAACGTTATTATTAAAGGGTTTCAATTTATGTTCGGGGCCATGATACCGCGTGGCTTTATGGAGTTTGGTTTCTTTCTGGGCAAAGAGGATAATATAAACTTCATTAATGAAAACAGAGGAGTTATCGTGAAGCAGCAAAGCTGGTTTTTAGTCACCACCAACGCGCATACGCGTTTGTCATCTTTGAATAATTGAATTAATGTGTTATTGTTTGAATGTATAATTCATAACAGAGGAAACTTTGCCTCTGTCCTGCCACCGAAACGGAAGTCATAAAAGCTACAATCTGGGTTTTTAGAAATTACTCCAGCGAGGGATAATAAAGAATATCCTGTTCGCAGAAAGTATTTCCAACTGACTATGGGGTTTAACAGAGAAATCTCAGCCTTGCGGTCTGTGTTTTATAGGATGGGGAAACATGGTTTCTATATAAAAACTGCAACCTTCAATTTTCTTTCAGCGTGGACTACCGGTTCAAAGTTCTAAGAGTGTGTGTCTCCCGCAAAATGACCTAAAGACTGGGGGCTTTTCATAGGGTTTTTTCCCCTGTTTTCAACATCCTCTCCCCCCCCCTCCACTCTCTCTCTCTCTCTCTCACACACACACACGAATGCTCTGCTAATCATTTCAGATAGAAACCGAAAAGGACCAGATCAAAACTGGGCATTTATCTGACGAAAATAAAAATAAAAATAAACCCTTCCCTTTGTGTAACGGTAGCAGTAATGTCGGGGGAGGGGGAGAAGCAAGCTCGGAATTCATTATCTGCTGCTTAAAACCTGCCTTGGGTAAAATTTCAACTCAGTTTTATAGCCTTCTATTATGACGCAAAGAAAAATTTACGACCCTTGCTTGAAAAGGAGTTCAGGGCCTTTTCTCACCATTTTAAGAATGGGCAGCAGATGCCCTGACAGCCAGTATTGTTCCCAGTAAGACATAAGCAACCAGTAAATCTTCTCCCATTTCACCACACATACAGCTCTTAGTAAACCCTTTCCTTTTCTTTTGCCTTCTTGTTATCTCTACGTATACACGCACACACAAACAAAAAGAGAGCCTTTGCCCAACATCATAATTTTTCATAAAGTGTAAATCTTTTCCTCTGAATCTAAGGTCACCACACAAGCCTAGACCAACTTCTGGCTATTGCATGGTTCCAAATCGGGAAGCAAAGGGTCCTATTTGTCAAGCATTTGACAGCTAAGTTCATTAAGGATTAAAATATGAAGGAATAAAAAGTAAAATGTTTACATACCAAGCTTCTCTTTTTCGGCTGCTACCAAAGATATAGGTGCGCAGGGAAAGAGCCTGCACCCTTTGTATATTATATTCTTGGGATCTCTTCAGTTTTCAAGTCTGATAGAGTCCTTTGCTTGGCAGATTAATGACGACTCCGTGTTTCTTAAGGGACGTGCTGAATTAATTATTTCGTAAATCACGTGGTCAGGACTTGTAGAAATCTATTCTTATCATCTTCCTTGCACTTTGAATTCTGCCTGTTATGACTGTTCCTAGCAAGACCGTTTTGGTCTATACGGTTACAAAAATCAGGGGGGAAGGATAACAAACATGGCCGTTGGAAGCTCTGTGGCTCTGCATTAAAGGTCCCTATTTACTGTACTGTACAGTGAGTGGTGTTTGCTATTGACTCTGCCTTTGCTCCTCATTCTTACCTTAACGACTAGTGGTGATATAATATACAGAATTGTATTGATGTATTGGTAGTAACAGGAGGAGCCATTAGACACAAGAGGGTCAAAGTATAATCAGAAAATGTGTGTCTGAATATTTAAACTTAAGGTCTGGGTACTTAAAAATACACGTGCACGCACATCTTCCCCCCCTGCATTCCATTGTGTTCAGGGCACAAGCCTTATTTGTTGTATGATGTTCATTTCACATTCCAAGAAGGATAATCTATTTTTGGACTCATGCCTTGGCCACTCTTCAAGAAAAGATAAGTCATATGTGACATATATCTGTGCTAAAAATAGTGCAATCGACCTCTTGTAGTAAGAAATTGTTGTCGTTGTTGTTTGAGGTGCTTATATCAAAAAGAAAGGAGGAGTCTGCTACAGGTTTATAGGAAAGTTCAACACTCTATATTTGGCTTTTATTTGTGCCGTATTGAGATCAGCAGAAATAATTAAACCTACTTCTAATTTTAAAAAAACCTATCCCCTTTCACTCCGATTTTTAATTTAAAATTAATTTACGTCATCACCCACCTAAAGTACACGCCACTTGTGTAGGGTTCGAGGTAACTTCAGGTGTGGTTTCTTAATACTTACCAAGCGTGCATGCATCCGTGTGTCACTTAAGAGTGGCTTGTTAAATGTAAAACATTAACAAATGGATGATGGGTACTTTCACTGCGGCCTGAATGTAAATACAAACTTCAGTTTGTCCCAAAGTCACACCATTCTAGTCAATGTCATTAGAAAAACTGTTCAAAGGGACAGTTGAATATAATACTTCGGGATTATAGATAAGCTTCCATCTTTTTACTATATTATGCAGGGGAGGGCCTGTATGATTAGAGAATGGAGATCCATATGATAAGGACAATTTGGCCAAGGTACAAAACAGAATATGTTTCTCTACACCTTTTATTATTTCAAATATATATATGGAGGACTTACATCAAAACTACAGGAGACAGTTAGTATAAATAATACTTTAATCAATGGCAGCAAAACATTGATAAAGTCCATAAAAAGATTCACACGCTGACAGATATCATAGTATTGTTGGACAATGCATTCTTATAACAAAAGGTTACACAACATCCTATCCGTGATAAGCAAAAAGAAACGTCTTTACTTCTTAAGCTATATAACTTAACCTCTCCGGAGAGTTAAAAACACCTCTGCCTTTTCTATGGAGTAAAACGGGGATAACAGCAAATTAGTGTTTGTAGTCATCGGTACACAGAAATTTACATCCCTGAACCTTCAGAACACTGGCAGAAATATAAATAATATATTTTGGTACGCTGGTGCCTCAATTCAAGTATTTTCAGAGTTTACTAATGTGATTGTAACCAAGTAAACTTAAATTCCTGCTCAAACTGGACTGGCACATAGGATTTTAAGAGCTGTGTCTGAACCAAACATTCGCCCAGAAGATATTAACAATTCCAAAGACAATGGGTCAACTTCTACTCTCAGATATATCCTTGTTTTACTTCAGTTACTTCAGTAGATTTCAAAGGGGGAGCGGAGAGAGGCTGCACCTGAGAGCAGAATTTGACCCTTTCACTTTTGGTATTCATCTCAACCTAAAACATACAAAACAAGAATTTGTTTCTCTGAGCAAGTTACTGTAAAGAATATTACAGAAAGGAAGCCAAAGTTGTGGGCTTCCCCCGCAAAATAACATGCCTGCATGGTTCACAATGTGCTCAGCACAGACATTAGGTAAACAATAGCAGGATTTATTTTAAATCAGACTAACCGGGGCTTCTTTTTCAGATTAATTTTGACAGAAAATACATGATTTGTGACAACTGTGTAGAGTTAACCTTGATTTTAAAAAGAATTGCTTTCAACAACTTCGAAACTTGTCTGAGGAAAGCCCTTCCCAAAGGCTGCATCTAACTGCTCTCCATGTTAGAAAAAAGGAAGAGTAGTTAGGGTCCAAAAGGTTAAGGGTTTAGAGGTCACTCTTCCCGGCTGAAATACAGCTAATCGAATAGAAAATTTGTCCTCTGGATGAACCTGTTTCTGCAATTTAGCCGAACTTCAGTAAAATACCTTTTCAGCTTCTCAACGTGAAAGCTTCAGAAAAAAGACGTCTTTACTATGTATGAACTCTGTGCTTTTTGTATTAGAAACAATGATGCGAATAATGCAAGAATATCCATCTTTAATATCACGACGTGGAGATTCAAGTATGGCCATGTGCAAGTCTGAGAACTAGGCTAACCCTAAGGAAGAACAAAGAATTGTCTCCAGGCTCTAATACAAAAGACCAAGGCTCGTAAGATACTTTACTGAATTCTAGGGATGAGCAAAGGGCAGAAATTAATCCCTGACCACAGTTAATTTTGCCAACTAAATTATTTTTGAAGCTCTTGCCTTTTTATTTCTAACCTATATTAAATCATTTTTCCTACTGTTTTCTCAAGTAAAATGTCCAGATAGTAGTTTATTGTCAACATAGTCCAACTAGAATACACTTTTGAACTTTCGAAATAACTCAGAAATGGCTATCTTTTATATCTTTGTATAGAAATAAGAAGGTTAGGTTAAAAATAGAAGCTATGTCCAGTTAAAATAGCTGGTGCACTGGTATAACCTCTTGACTGTTTTCAGAGTGCAAGAGTAATGGACTGATCTTTAAATCCGTCTACATTAAGGTGTAAGTTAAGAGGGCAAGTTGATTTTGCTCAGTTTATTAACATTTTAGAAAAGAAATAAGAAAGGCTCATTGATAAAAACTTTTCAATGGTGCAAAAGACATCCCCGAACAAATCAAAGTACATTAGATTTGTTCAGTTATTATAAAAACGTTACATTTTCCCCTGAAAATAACTTTATTTCATTTCTAAACGTTCAATCCAAGCTCATTTTTCTTCTTAAAAACGAACAGCCCTCCCCAAATCATATTTCCCATCTCTCCTAAAAACAATACTTTAATTAAAAATAGAACATGAAGCAAAGAGTATGTCATCTATTATGAAGATTGAATGGCTTAAATAATGCCAGAAATCGCTTTGGTTTTCACTCTGGATGTTTATTTATTTATTGTACAGCTTTCTGTTTGTTTTTTTCTTAAATTAGGAAACGCTGCTTTAAAGTATAGCGCTGAATAAAGCAGGCATTTAAAATACAATATAAAGAATGTAACTTCTTGATGATACATTTTTAAGATTTAGGAACGCTTTCCTATTTACAGAAAAGGAAATCAGTAAAAGAGACAGAAAAGTTCTGTATGTTCAGGTTAACTGATCATGATGCATATAGATACAGAAAAGAAGGAATACTGGATTTCACCTCTCCTCTTGAGTATTTTTGGTTTGACTGTTTTTCTTTTCTTTCTTTCTCCTCTTTCTAATTAACAATAAATAAATACGCTAACATAAGCAGAAAAAAATAACCCGTTTTCACTTCATGTCTATGCATTTGTTCTGAGGTGTTATGGAAATGAGCAAGTGTTTTCATCACACCATGAAATGTAAAGCAGCACAAAAAGTTCACAAATACTAGTCTCCCTAGTTTAAATAAAAGACTAAGCCATAGATTTCTGTCTTGAATTTGCCCAAACGCATAATCCCAAAATTGTATGGGGCAGAAAAGGCAACAAAAGCAAAATACCGGAATAAAGCATCAAATCTCAACTTTAAAATTCAAAACTGAACACAGTTTCATTTTCAATGATTTATTACTTTTTTATGGACCGAAGATCTCACGTAATACTTTTCCACTTCCCACTACCTGTAAGAAGAGTTTTTAGGCTGTGCTAACGTAGGTAATTCAAATAAAGTCCGAAGTATTGTCATTTTGTCTCCTTTGTACAACAGTACCTTAAAGCAAGATGACCCTCTTGAGTCTTTAGCTGCTACATGCAGGTTCTGCTTGGATAATGGCAGTTATGTACAGTACAGTTCCGAATCAAAGGATGAAATGGAAAATTTCACCTCTTCTATAAAGTTGTCAAGTCCGTCTGATGGTCCTTGGAAACAGTCTGTAAATGCTGGTTTGAACCAGAGGAAGAAGACCTGCCCTTAGTGTTGGGCAGTTTGTGGTCTTTTTTCCACTTCATTCTTCTGTTCTGAAACCAGATCTTGATCTGGCGTTCAGAGAGACACAAAGTGTGGGCTATTTCAATACGACGACGCCTAGTCAGATACCTGTTAAAATGAAATTCTTTTTCCAGTTCTAGGACTTGCTGCCTTGTGTAAGCTGTTCTGGAGCGTTTAGGTTCCCCTCCGGTGGAATTGGGATTCACTGAGGAAAAAATACGTATAACTTTAAACAATCTAATCTTGGCTTTCTAGTTACACTTCATAAAACAAACCTCACAGGCTACCAAGTGGCTGTTATGTCTGATCACATTTCCCTACAACAGGCGTGCATGTTTCCTCAGTCTTTATATAGATAGATACTCTGGAAATCTCTACCATGCTCCTAAAATGGAGTTCTCCTGCACAGAAAAGAGCCACATGGCCAACGGCCTGTTTCCTCTGCAATAAAAATTTATGACGAGTATAATTGGCTACCTCAGTTTAAAAACCTCAGCTCGTACTAGTCTTGGAAGGACTTTAGTAAACATCTAACCGGATTAGCTTAATCGGGGTAGAAGAGCGAAGTAGGAAGATAATCCTTACCCGAGTTAACATGGACTTTCTTCATCCAGGGATAAACTACTGCTGGCTGTTTAATTGCTGACCCGTTTGGGGTTTTGAGGTTTTGCTGCTGGCTGCAGGCTCGCGAGTTGGGTATTGGAGGCGGCAGACAATGCTCTGCTTGACCGGGGAAGTGGCTCGGTGGGCCGGATTGCTCCTGTCCATGACCCCGCGGCTGCACTGCAGAGTCTTGGGCATTGGTACAGCTAAAGGGCTGCTCGCTGTAGTTTGACCGTGGATAGATTCCCTGATGCTGAAAATCAGCGCCCTGCGATGCACTGTAATAGTCGGAGCCCTGCTCAGCTAAGTAGTTATTCTGTAAATATTCCTCGCAAGGAGGAAATTTAGGATCCACATACTTAGAGTTCACCATATACGAACTCATGGCCATTAATTTCTGAAGGTAGAAAATACTAATTTTTCTCGTGTTGTCTTTTTTTCTCCTTCCATAGAGCCCTCCTACTTGCTGTCAACTGAATAAAGTTAGGCATCCATGTGACTGGCTCAGCCAATAGGGAGGCAGGGAGTTTATCACCGGATTTGTGTGCATCTCATAATTTCCACCAATTTAACTAAATATACGTGTAATCAAGTGATCATAATTCAATATAGTTTATTTTCAAAAGCAGATATTAATATGTTAAGAATATTCATCAAGCGATGACCGCTTCATTGACCCTCAGGTAAATCAAGCTTTTTGTCTGAATTGACTTTTCTAACCTTTGATGCCCTTTAGTCTAATTCACCAGCAATAATTTCAAACATGGTTTGTTACATTTGTCAAACAAAATATCGAAAGAAATAAAGACCGAGAAGCTAAAATAGCATTAAGGGGAAGGAAATTGATAAAGAAACAAGAAAAAGAAAAGACATCAAAGAAGAGGGTAATATGATGTACAATAGACCTGTCCTGTCTTTGTCTTGCAGAGGTCATCCAAAAGTTACCAGAATCTAGTTTTGTTGAATAAAATTAGGCAATCAGTAACTTCTACTTCACTTTGCAAGTCTCAATATTTTAAAAAAAAATCACGCAGATAACCAGGAAACATTCATTTTTAATCACTAAAGTCCAATCAATTGAACTCGAGATGGCATTTAACTTTATATACAAAATTCACAGACGTAATTAGATAAATGCAGTCTTCATTCATCAATAGCGTTCTTGGGATACAAGTAAATACCTTTCAGTGTTTCGAATCCTTCTGATGCTATTGTCATAAATATTTGGATGAAATCTGTATACTTGATATGAAAATTTTGCTAACATCTGGCATATCAAACTAACTTTTTAAGTGTCTTTTAAATGATTCATTAGTTAATTGGTATTTTCCAGAAAATTTGTACTGATCATGTGATTAACTTATTAAAGTAACAGCCTATTAGTAATAGTTACTACTGAACAACACAAATAGATATTAAGCATTGTTCCACTGAGTAGTTAAATATGATAGAGGCAGCAAAACTTTTAGCGTTCCCAGTATTCAGCACGCACGTCTTTTGATACCTTCAATATTTAAACTTCTAACCATTTGCAGAAAGGTGAAGTTTTTGCATCGACCATATATTCCCCTAGAATCGAATCTGTGACTATGTGAATACCACACAAATTCGGTTCTACAGGGTATATATAGACAACGTAATAACATTCTGTTTTCATCTACAATATAATAGCCAGGATCATTGCAATTTTCTTATTCCTTACTGTCTTCTGAGGAATGCAAACTATTCTGTTGTGATAAAGTTCTGAAATATGGATTTCATGAAGGGTGTGATTTCAAAAAAGATTCAGGTATGTTATTATTGATGAAATGGATCTTTATAACTTTGTAAGAATTTGTAGCCACGAATTTCTACTAACATTATTACAAATGATCAGTGAGATCTGGTTATGACTTTAGATGCTCTAAAAAAGAAAAGGAGGACTTGTGGCACCTTAGAAACTACCAAATTTATTTGAGCATAAGCTTTCGTGAGCTACAGCCCACTGCATCGGATGCTCTGTCATTTAAATTTCCACTAAAGCCAATGGATGTTACTAATCAAATTAAGCTATTTTAAAAAATTAAAATGAAAAATAAAGAGGAATTATACATTTACGCTATGGATCTGAAGAAATTTTACCTAATTTGATCACTTTTCCCCCCCCAAAGGATTTCTTTTAATCGAAACAGGAATAAAAAAGGAAGAAACACCCACACACACACACAGAGAGAGAAATGGGTGAAAAGAGATTTAAATGATAACTTTTTTGCTTTACTAAAATAGTTTCCAAATTTATCTCCATCACATTATGCTGTCTCTAACTATTATTCCTGTTAGCGGAATGTGAACCTATCATCAAAATTCTCAGCTTAGACACTCTCTTCAGGTTTCCCGTGCGGTAGCGTTTATGGTGAAGGACAGGGCGAGAGGTCATTCTAAATCATTTACAAACATATCACAAAGTTTCATTATTTTTACGTTGTGGACAGCAGCACACAAGAGTACAAAAGTTCATGAATTGTGTCTGACCCAGCTCCTCAGTGCTGTCCTGTGGTCAACCTCTTCTCCTTCAGCTATTTAATACAAGGAACATCAGGACAAACAAGAGTGTGCGTGCATATTTCGGGGGTATTGCGTTTATCAAAGTAAGGTTTGCTTCGATGATACATTTAACGTCTACTTTTGATGTGTTTGGGGAAGATATTTTTAAACATCTGCTTTCTAATTATGGCGGTGCTAAGCACTCAACAGCAAGTGCAACTCCAAACGCTTTTCTGAGCAAAATCAACTGTTCTGGATTGCTGATATTTGCATCTAAATATTTTAATATAGCTTCTTTGCTTGCTCTTTTTATTAATAGTGCTTAACTATGAAACGCTTAACAGTTCAATATGCTCAACAAGCCAACGCTCCAGAATCTGGTTCACGGCTCAGCAGAAAGTTTTGGTTTTCGAAAATCGTGTATAGTGTTGAACAGAAGGGATCGATAGCGTTGGAAGAACCACCTCCATATTCTGTTAAATAGTGCCCATTTTCATATTTGTTAGACGCTGTGACCTGCGTTTCACCTTATTGCACGACTTGCTCAGACAGGTCAAAGCCAAAGAGTTATTGATGAACAAAAGCGTTAAATATTCACCTCCTGTTCAACTGCCCATACAAATGCTTTTGATCTATCAGCCTTTTTGTATTCTGGTTCATAATCAGTATGCTAAATGTAGGTTTGTAAAAAGAAAGTAATCCATAGATTTAGGGTCGGCCACAGAATTATATGGCAAGAGCATTCATGCAACCCAGGGCTGAGCTATATAAGAGAAATTACCTATGGAAGGGAATTAAAAACCCTACAGCAGAGGATATTGCCATGAAAAATCAACATCAGAACGATCAGCCTGGTATTAAGAAGTAAAAGAGGTCGCTGGTCAGATTGCGTGGAAAGGAAGCAGAGAAAAATATAAATAAGCACAGTTCCACTCCTGCACATTACCCCATTCCGTTCACGCTTTGCAGAAATGGTAGGAAATTTAAGTTTAATGAATCCTCAGCAATCTTAGACTTTATTTTTCTCTTAGAAAAACAAGTCAATCTTCCACTGAAGCATGAAGTTAAAATGCATTTAACTAAGACCTTTGCCATTGTTTCAGTCATAAAGCGTCAAAAAACAAGCGTTTTCTACTTTAGATTTAGTTGTTGTCTTCGTCAGAGATTTTCCCCCCTAATATTCCCTTGTGTTTCATTTCATTT
This sequence comes from Natator depressus, assembly GCF_965152275.1. Lineage (NCBI taxonomy): Eukaryota > Metazoa > Chordata > Testudines > Cheloniidae > Natator > Natator depressus. The sequence goes on along the minus strand of NC_134244.1, from coordinate 42,868,491 downwards.
TGAATGATCAAAGATTGGAAAATCATAACGTTTGATGTTCCTCCACTGAACTCAAATATTAGCTCTATTCCACTTCCTCGTGTCATTTAAATAAATGTCATATTTTCACTAGCTCAAAAAGACTTAATTTAAAGGATCAGTGATACTACTTAGAATAATATAATTACATCACTAGGCAAACAACTCAGCTCACTAATGCTAACAACATACAAATGCCATTATGCCATTCATTAATTATGCCATTCCAAACGAGTTTAAAATTAGATAACAAACGCAACTGTATTTTGAATCCTTTCCGGAAAAAGAGGAGGAGTAGCCAAGCTTATGAGCAACTGTGGTATAACATGATACATTCAGGATTTGCACAGGGAGGCGCTGTATAGCTCGAGCACGTTAAAATGGTATGACTGCTAATTAGTTTATGCTACTTAAGAGCAGCATAATATGACACCGAGCACCTGGACTGCACTGTTATTATCTATAAAGAAACTGCCCATCAGCTTTTAATATTGTATGTGATTATAACATGCACGAGGACAGGCTTAAATAAATTGAAGCCCAAGAGTCTTTATATACAAATAAAACAACTGTGTAGTCACGTAAAAATGGCATCTCTTCTCTGATTTTCCCAGTCTAAGGAAAAGAATCAGTGTTTTCACGCGATGCTAATTTTGTAAGAAATTAGGAGTTACTTACTGTTGACGTCTTTCCATTGTGTCGAACCTGTTGCAATAAAAAGGTTTGGTTTTGTTATATTTAATAGATTAATAATATTTCTTTACAACATTTATGGAAACATATGACTTGTATACTTGTAAATAGGCTTGTAAATAGGCAGAAAAGGTGATGGCAAATTCTGAGAACAGGCTAGTAGAAAGGAATTCCATTTCGAAATAAGAATAATATTCAACCAGATTTTTATGACTTTCTCCAATGGCTGAAGTGTGCTGGTTTTACTTTCACTGTTCATTTACTGTTCATATTGTATACTTTTTATTTCAGATAAGAGGGAAAGGGGAGGAAACCCTCTACTTTCACCACTGGAAAAAGAATAACAAAGGCCTTTTTTTCTTTTGTAATTCACTCACATTCAAATGAGGTATTCAGGTCCACCTTTGATAACTCAAACTATAACGTGTGGCAACACGTCACGAAAACATCATATCCATTCTGAGTCTAGAAAGAACTATAATTCTATTTCAATATGACAGGAGTTACTCCAATATTAATACCCTTTAAGACCGCCAGTAATTATCCAAACATTAACCAAGGTGTCTTCGTCTGCATTACCAGAGGGTATATTTTAGTAGAATTCACCTTCACTTTTCTTTTCTTTTTTAATTAAATAGAGTTAAACAGTAATTTAAACCAAAATTTACGTGCATTCAGACTGATGCTCATTAAAACATATATGCTTAAGGAGAAAATGTCGATCTGGTTTTATTTTTAACAACTATTTTGCATCATCCATTGCATTGCTATCCCATCTTGGAGAAGTGTTCTATTAATATACAAAGCAATTAACTTGGTAATAATAGTTCACTATATATAGCTTTCCAAGCGCCCCCCCCCGCGCCTCTTTTTTTTTTCTGCACTACTCGGTTTTCTTCAAGCATAACAGCTAGAACTTGCAATAAGAGTGGAATCTCGGCAGCTAAAAACTAAAAAAACACCTTCCCGGGGTAGAACAGGGTTAGTTTCAGAATGAGATACTACATTATAATCAGAAATCTCAAACATGGAAAAGCAACCTAATTCCATTCTCTGCCTAGTCCTAGCTACTGGAACTGTACCCGTCCATGTTTACTGTAAATCTGATTCAATCCTTATAATACCAGGGCTAGTTTCAGGAGGCATAAAAACAGCGGAGCCTCTCGATCACGTTTTTGGTTGTACGAAGAGTAATAACGGACTTACTGTGTGCTTTTCCAGTGGAAGTGGGGGACCTGAAAGAAGAAATGTCTCGATGTTCGGATTCAAGCTGAATGTTCCCTGCTAACACTTTCCCTATTACTGCTTCCAGGAACCGAAGCATCTGCACTTGTATGCTCTTAAACTAATTTATGGTGGGAATTATATTTTGGCTTGTCAACTCTCAAACCATAAAACAAAGTTTATTGGAATCACGTGCCTCTAAATAGCCACTCAGGGCCTATCTCTATGGAACCATAAATAACCTTCAGCTTTAAACTTTTATTCACTAAATAAAGGTTCGCTGAAACTGTTCTATAAAATGTAAATAGTTCAAAATATCAAGGCTGCACGGAAGGTCATAGCTGTATCAATATGACGGCCTTTAAAATAGTATGTTGCAAGGAATACGACTTAAAAGTGGAGTTAGCTCTCCAAAATAGCTATTGGGAGAAGGAACATTTCTCTGTGAGTATCAATTCAAACATTTATTTGAATATGTATGTAGCGCGTAGGGACTGGGAAGCAAATCGTAAGGAGAAAAGAGACGTAGTTCATTTAGGGGATTTTCCCCCACCCTCTTTAACCGGAAGTTTATGGCATTTTGGTCAAGCGCCCATGGAAAATGGTTTTGACTGATTAATCTGCTAAACTGTTTCTCTGTGGATTGGTGCCAGAAGGCTGAAGTCTCCCAACACATGCATGAAGCTTCTAGGAAACGTTTGTCTGAAAGGCGTTCGCAAGTGACCAAACTGCTTAAAACAGCAAGGGGCTGGGGCTTTCTCAAGTGAGAAATCGCGAAGCCTGCCACAATGAAATCTTTGATAACTGAAGCTGTAAGGAGGGCTATAAAACAATAAAACAGCTCTGGTGTGAAGGGAGCAGGGTGTGAGTGAGCAAATGAGGATTTCTAAGCACAGGAAGTCAAATGTCACTAGCAGTCCCCCAGCCTCCCTTTGCATAAGGGAAGCTGGGCACCAATTAATAATATATTACCGCGTCCTTTTCAGATTAGAACGTCAGGTAGTAAGTACAGCAGCGTTGGTGAAATGGAGAGGTTTGCTGATTCGTGGCAGAGGCTTGGAGCCTTTTCTTTAGTAAAGTCTAGATCTGAAAAGAAACAGGCAACAGACGTAAAAGTGTTTGAATGGAGAAGGGAGCTCCTCTCTCCCCGAATCACGCATATGCGTATTTGAACCTCATCGCAGCCACATATATTATCAAAAATTATTCAGCTATAGATTCAAGATGGTAGAATAATGTCTAGCACGAATGATTAAGTATTTGTTATTGTCAGGAAACCCAATAGTCTGTAAGCAAAACCTAGTGCCATAGTCCTCAATATGCCTAATAAAGGCATATTTACATCTTACCTTCCTCAATAGTCTCTATGTTTCTAATCATGGCTTAACAATTTGTCTTTCACTAGGTAGAGAGTATGAGGAGTCCTGATTTTTTTATTTATAATAATGTTCCTCTCTTGCCTCCTTTCTCTGACACCTGGTTATTTTGCACTCTGCTGTTCTGCTTTTGCCTGGTAAAAACTTGGATTCAAATATAAAGTTTTCGTGTATTCATCAATAGGACAACTCTGTGAAATAGTTTGTTTCTTTTTATGCTCTGTACTGCCTCTGATTCCTGAGAGAACTGTGACACTTTTGGTATTACATTCAGCTATTTAATGATGCATTTAAGAAATGAATGTCAAAAGAAACGTTATCAATCAACCAATGAAATCTAAGCAAGCATTCCAAAAATAATATTTTTCTAGATCCTATCTGTGTTTGGACCAAAGGAGCCTTCTGGATGGTTTGCTATATTCACACTTTCAAGGATAGGCCGAATTATAGAGGAACTACCATATTATCTTACTCCAAGAAAGCTATGGACCAATGGAAGTTCAGAATAAACTCTTAGCCAGTACAGTTTGTGAGATTTTAGCTATGTTCATCGTTTTAACATGAGAAGGACAGGAAGGGTTAAATCTTCGCTTACCATATAGAAAATATATCCTTCACGGGCTATTTCTTCCAGATCTTCATCTGGGCACTATCGTACCCTGTGAGCAACAGCCTTGAGAATGACAGACCGATAGAATGGAATTGGACAAAATCCTAGAGAAAGCCCTTCTAGCTGAGAATAGGCCAGAAGCTACATCGCCTGTCTACCTAACAAACCAAATGACTGCAAGTGGATTTGTGGGTGCGGGGAATGGAGAATCGAACCAGCTATGGGATTGCAGAAAGCTAACTGTAGGGAGCAAAACAAATGCAGATCTCTACAAAATATTCAGATATGTACAAGCAGGTTCTTGTCTTACTATAACTTGGGCACTGTAACATTATGGGTCTTTCTGCAATGTAATGAATTGATGGTGAGTGACTATCACACACACCCTATATGAGATGTATCAGTGTATTTGTGAGTATACACATTCTGAAATAGCATTATGAGCCTTGTGTACATGATTTAGAAGAATACAATCAATACCAAGTTTATTTCAGCCTTCCTACTAAAGCACAGCAGCTAAAGCGTCAAAAGTGCTGACCAACTGAAGCATCCAAAGCTAATTACATGAAAGTCCTACAGGTAATTATTAAGTGACACCTGAAGGCAAAAGTGAGCTAATCACAAATAGTTCCATGCAAGGGCGGAGGAAGTGATTGTAGATCAGAATCTAATGGGGAACCGTCATTGTCTAGGCAGGTCAAAAAATGAAAGCACCAACTCATGGAGTCTGAGAATCATGTTGTAGAGGAAATATTTTCTTAATACAGTAGGGAAAAATGCGTTTGGAGCTGGCCAGATCCAGAGATCCACTGAGATCACTGTGGTACAGAAAAGAGGGGAAACAGTATTAAACTGAAAAATCTGGCAGGTTAAGATCATGAGTCAACTCAGTTCATTTATTAACAGTGTAACAAATTAACAGTGTAAGATTTTCCCTATCGGCATGGACAAGCACTTTAGCTACTTTTGCAATAACCCGGACAATATAAGAGAAATGTATAAAGTGGAATTTGGCTCTATAAAGAGAGGAAAAAGACCAAATAAGCTGTGGGACAGGACGCGTGTGTTCACTAAGATGGCAAAGAACATCATCAGGAAGAAAACATGGCACAACTGGACGGTTCTCAGTGAAATATTAGAACATTGAAAAATTGTGCCGTTCAAAGCAACACACCACTATTAAGCAGCTAAAAAGGTGTAGCAGACAGAATGCACGTGCAAAGGCTGGAAGACATACATTATTTAGCCTTAACAGTTAAGAAATCAGAATGGAGGCAACAATTTTAGGCATGGATACAATCAAGTGATTCAACTATCCTGAAAGACGCATAGAAGATCCAGAAAAATTGGGAGCTAGGAGAGACTGGGGATAGGAGGTGGCGCACATAGAGAAGTTCTACAGAGAGTAAATTGGAATATAAATCTTACTAACTGGGGTATGGAGATACTTTGCATGCTGCTGAATAGCTCCAGTCCACAGATTTTAAACAGGGAAATATGATGTTCTTCCTGCCGAACTCATTATGAAATGCTGGTGTGTCTTTAAAGCTCTGGTCAGTGAATACGGAAGACAGATTTTGTTGTTCTAATGAGAAAATGGATTTTGGAGGATTCCGAATAGTACCTGCTTTTCAGATACGGATGTTGCTGATCTTAAAATGGAACAGAGAAAATGGAACACTGGAAATAGTAACGATAAAGGAGTGGGATTATTGTAATGATTTGTATAGAGTGAGACTGGCGTTTATGGTATTGGTGGACATACAGACAAGGATCCTACCTCGAGCAATTTACAATCTAAATGCGACCAGGAACTGTGATGTTACTATATCACCTGCGTCAAAGCTTTCAGCTCAACCTATTGTGCGATTTTTATGATGGCCAATAAATTAGGTTACATTATTTTATCAACATTTATCCAGACATAGGAATGTGTGCTGCTCTTGAATGTAGATGTGAGGGCTTTCAATGAATGCCTATGAAAGTACAGGTCCTCATCCCCAGCAGCAAGCCTTTGGAAACAAGTAAAGCGAACAGTGCCAGCGAGCGGGGAAAGTGAGTTGAGTAGGAAGATCAAAAGGTCAAACACGCTGACTCTGGCTCAACATCCGAACCGGTGTAAGGGTTAGCAGTGAGGATGAGGTGGAGCTCTACATGGAGTCCACAGGGTGTGAGAGCTGCTGTAGAAGACCAGGCTCACCATGTACTGTGCTTATACCGTTGAAGGGCACTGAGGAAAGAAGGGAGGGAGCTAAGTGACCAGGAGGGTCGTGCTGGTACTAATACTTGTGGCATGACTGTGAAAGTTGAACCCTGAAGGATGCACACGAGAAGGAGACAGGGCGATTTGTGGGTGAATGGGCTTTTACCACCCACTGTCAGAGAGAGGAGGGTAGACAGATAAGTGGGGGTACTAGCGCAAAGTGAGAATGAAGGGGAAATGCAGTAGGGGGTGCTGTAGCCGAGATCAAAAGGAGAGCAAAGGAAACGGTGACTGAACAACATCAAAGACCGGGCTGATGACACTGGAGAGCAGCTAATCGTGAGCACTGGTGAATCATAGTACAAAAGGCAGCCTATACACCCTCATAAATGAGGACAGCACGTGATGATAGTGGAGGCTGGTAGTGTTTTAAATGTCAGTGGCCTGCAGCAGACTGAGCAGCGCTAGCAAGACAGTGAATAGCTCTTTGTATGGGGCCGTATAGTGCTCTTCTCATATCCTTTAGGTAGATTTGACTCAGAGAATTGGGCCCCCTGTTGAGGTGTATGTTGGAGGGTGGGAAGGGAGGCTGAGTGTAGCTTGAAGAAAGGTCAGCATCAAGAGTTTAATGACTCAGTTGATGATGATCAGTACAACTTCATTACATCAGTGACTATCTCAGCGTTAATCACAGTGGTCCTACCAACCCACTGTCGAACCGGATTGAGGGGGACAAAATGGATATGATAAAGGAAACGGATTTTCCCATTTACAAAAGGTTTGCATCGCACACTGTACGATTCCCTGGGAGGGTCAAAGGAAGGGAAAAACGCATCTGAGTCTTTCCCGACAGTAAATAGTCATCAGGAATTGTATCTTGATGGCTGTTTCTGCTAGTTGCCAGATGAAAGCGTGGGCGAGCGTAATATGCACTTGGCAATGCTTCTGTGAGGCTCAGGCACGGTGGAAGCTCATGTAGAAGGTGGTCTCCCCTGTGATTGCGGAATAGCAGTAGTTTTACTCTCTGGCTAAGCTAAGGGCAATTCTTAAAGACAGAAAACGGAGGCTTGTCCTACAGCGCCTTCTCCTGGACGAGAGGCCGGAAAACAAAGTGGTTACACACACCCAGGGAGAAAGGCCTCCTGGTTTCTCAGGGACAGGTTCCCCAGTGAGACAGCTTTGAATGATCGGGGGCGGACGGCGGACACCGAGGGAGAAGGAGAGGGTCTGTGGGGAAAATGTTTTCTGAAAACTTGGCCTTTTTGACGTAGCCTAGATAAAGTCTGATGAGTTAATTCGCACTACACAGATAAACACATAAAAATATCAATTCTCCAAATGGTTTACAACATTACCACATAAATCAAGGGATACGACCTCTCCTCCTCTTTGATTTTTCTATATGCTGTATCCAAACGAAGTGATAAGCAAGAGTCCAGGGATCACATAACCCGCAGGGGCGGGTTCTTGCCCTTGTTTTCTGGGGTCCCAATGCTTATGCATGCCAACACTCATCGGAATTATAGTTTATTTTTGACACAAAAACTGAGAAAGCCGATGCAAAAGGCAGAATATGATTGTATAGCTTTGAAAGACAAAAAAAATATCAAACATATGGAAGGAATATGTTCATCTGCAAAAAAAAAAAAAAAAAAAGCAAACTTCCTTGTACTTAGGGGCAGACTCTGCCAATTTATTCACTTTGAGTGGCACCTTACTCTTCGAGTAGTTCTATTGATTTCTGGCCTAATAAAATGCCAGGAGGAGAAAAAAGCATAGAACTGAAAATAACAGATAACTGATGTTTAAAATAAACCTGTGTCTTTCCTGACAAAGGAGTAAACGCTGGGGCACATTTTGCCAGCTACTCTGAAGGAGACCTCCCCATTGCAGGCAGTGCGGGATGCTGCTTTAAAGGTGATTACACTCTCTGGCCCAATGTCAGGTATAATGGGAGCCTTTTGAAACAGCGAAAATGAAAGAATGTCCAACATTAGCAAATATAGAATCAAAAGCGCATTGGGCTTTTTTTCCATTTTTTTTTCAACTTGCTTGGGTTTATTTTTCAATTTTTAAAATTTATTAGCCAATACCTGCCTATAGTGTAGATGGATCTATCTGTCTATCTATCTCTACACATACACTATAAACACCCATTATCAGAATGCACGTATGTATGCACAGAGAGAGAGAACTAGAGAAAAATAACATCTTTCCTAATAATGAAACAGGTAAGAGTGCATACATAGATGTGAAACATTGGGCAGTTTTCCTTTTCATTAAAATAAATTGTTGTTCTTCCCACCTTCACCTTTGCAAGCACTTGAAACCATTTTTCATGGGAGCTGATATAATCACTGGTTCCCTCTGATTGGCAGACTAAGTTCAGACACTGGAAATCACATGTTTCTTGGAGAATGTAGAACGCTTTTATTATTTTGTTATTTCCCCTTTTAGAATTAGAGATTTGAGATTTCTCCCTTTAACAAGCAAAATTGACAACGTGCATCAATGAAATATATTTTTGTTGTATCGTATCTACTTTGGTGATTCTTAGTACAAACTGTACCGAGCTGAATGGTTGAAATGTTTACTGTGCTTCATCTTTTCCTTTAACTTCCAGTTTTTTTCCTCTAACACTGCCAGCAGCATTCACTGCCGCACTGCAGTAGAGCAGTAAATACCTTTAACAGCTGCCTGCCAGCCAAGGAGTGAAATACTGTCTTTGTTCTGATTTTTTCTGCCCCAAGAGTTCATAAAGCAGTCCATGAGAAATATATTTCTTTGAGAAAACATGATTGGAAAATAAACAAATCGTTGGATTCTAAGGCTCAGGGAAAAAATCTTGTATTAATTTTTCCTATTAGGTGCTTTATGTTCGCATCCCCCCGCCCCCCAAGGATATTCACCAAGCATTTACGGACACACACTCAGCTCATTCATCTGTGTTTTTCTTCTAGACAAAAAGTGAGGGAATTTACTTACAAAAATGAAGCATGGGCTATAACTTTATCTTTAAATATTAAACGAGTGTTAATGAGGTCTGAATAGCACGACTGGTTCCTGGTTGCAGTTTCCTTGATTATGGTTATTCTTTGCAGAGTGTACGCCATTAACGTCTATTTAATGAATCCTCTATTTCCTTTCAAAGATGAAATTAATTATAGAAATCAATATTCACGTTGTACTTCTCACACCTGCTTCATGTTACATTAAGAACACTTTGCAACCAAATAAATAGACACAAACACATATACTTTCTTTAAAATGTTTGCAATTTAGAAGCACACACACACACAAACTTAGGAGCATGTGTGTGTGTGTGTATTTTAAGAACAGAAATATATCGAGAGAGGTAAAGAGAATTGAATGCCGTCCCTTTTCGGGAAAAAGCCGCAAAATACCAAAGAAACTGTTCAAAGGGTGTGTATATAAATACAAACCCATTGTCTGTATATATAATATATACATGAGCATATTTTTAAAATTCGCCCTTGCAAAGTTATAGGGCATTCTCCCCACCCACGCAGAAGCTGCTAATAATTTGAAAACATTTTTAAGAGAGTGAATTTTGCAAAATTTTAGAGTTTTATTACTAATCGACTGCATAATATTACCTCTACTAATAACTATATCACATGAGGAGTCATTCTGAGAAACAAATTATTAGCTAATGCATATTTTTCCAATTGATATTGTAAATTGTTGCTGTGTCAGAAGTTATTTCCCCAAGCTGTCATTTTAAATCAAACGTAATTATGGTGTTGCGAAAGGATACATATAAAGCACCAGAAAGTTAAGAGTCTTCACTTTACTCTTTATAGCAAGCTTATGGGATAGTAGACCTATTGGAAGGCACACACAGTGAGGTATTAACACTATTTAATTCTGAAGGCTTCAAAATAGCTGTCCTGAACCCAGTAGAATCCTTTCTATTTTCATAATCAGTTCTGAATATTATATACAATGCTTATATTTGACATCATAAATGATTGCTTGTCACCTAAATAATGCTGTTGTAAAATGTTCTGTGTATATATTATATAACATGTCTCGACCTTTTTCCAGAATTGTAAACATTAGATGCAATACAACATTTCTATCACTGAGGATAAACAATTACATAATTATTACATATACATTTCAAAATCTAGTTTGTAATAGGTAGATTATAAATATTTGCATAACACAGAAAATATATATTATTTGTGTATAATATCTATATATTTTAAAATTAATCTGTTTATAAAAGTATAATTAACTTATACATGTAATTTTACCATTTACAAATCGTACCGTTAGAACTGTTGTACTGCATTGCATTGTATTGTATTGTATGTTTACAACTCTAGAAATGATATACGTGAGTACGTTTATGTGTATTCCTTGTATCAGTATAATACGTGGTATACAATATATTAATAAAATAAAATCAAGACAATATGGATCTGGAAAAAAATCGCCCTAGATAGCCCTGGAAAATTAAACACACTGTAGACAGTTACTACAAAGCTTCTTTAAATTCTGAAATATTCATTAACTTCAGAGTCTTATATTTTCATTATTATAAAATTCTGCCTTGTGATGAATAAAGCTAAGCAGCAAGAAATAATCAGATCACATACACATCCTTTATGGTTTGTTATAATTAAAAGCATAGAGAGAAGAGTTGCCGTAAAATATTTATATTCAGTGTCAACGTCACTCGTAAATTGCTAACAGCATAAATCCAAAATAACTGAGAACCGATAGCATTATTCATCCAGGCTCAACACTGATAACTTTCATGTTGCATTCAGCGTTGCAAATTATTAATGACCAAAATTCTGGTCAGAAAAACACCTGTTAATCTGTAGTTATGCAAATGAATTCTATAATCTGGAGCACACTACAAAATCATTAGACTAAGCAATGCGTCAAAAAGCCCTTTCTTGGAGCAAAGCAAAGAATATCACACACACTAAAATGTCTGTTCTCTATCTTTGAGTAGCATACACTCTGCTTCAACTAAACTTCCTGCTTCGGCAGTCAGCAGAGTATTTTGATCACCTTCGCCACATTTTCCTAGAGCTTGCTCTTCGAGACAGCCCTTAAACAAGACCAAATACACCCCAATAGAAATAGTTTTGAAAGTGGTGCTTGCTTGTGGCTTAAAGGATCAGAAAATGCCTCTCAGACAGGTGACAAAACAGGCAGGGGCAGTTAGCAGCCACATTCAGTGCAGTTAGTGACCTAGACTCGAAGATATCTGAGTGCCTAAATGAATGCGACGGCTATTACTGTCCCGAACACTTTCTTTTATGACTTCTCAAGTCATCTGGTGGCGTCTGGGTTCTGGGGAGCCCTGTAATAAGGCAGAAATGAATGAATTCCTTACCCGCTTGCTGCACTGGAAGAAGGCAGGGGAGCCGAGGAGGATCGCTGTAATCCATTAGACGGGTTGGTAGCAATCCGAGCCGCATAAAATAAAAAGGCAAAAGACAATGGGGCTAACAGGTACAGGGAGAGAGCTCCGGGAGCCAGCCTGGCAGACTGGGACCTTGCCGCTCGGCAGCGAGATGCTCGCTTATGAGTCCTCAAAATAGCTGGAGGCTGACAAGGTAGCAGCCCGCAGGAATCGGGCGAGTTTTTTTTTAAAGAGCCCTGGTCTAAAATGGATCAGTACACAAACATCATAGCGACTATAATACACCTCATCAGGAGACAAAGGTTAGAAAAAGAGGGGTTGAGGCTCTCAGAAGGCAGAATGCAGGGGGAAATTCGCCAGGGAAATCAGGAAAAAGGCCATGAAAGCCATCACTGCCTGCACATGACCAGCCTCAGCCAATGACGAGCCCAAATAGGTCATAAAAAGGTCTATTACCAAGTTGTAAATTTTCTTCAAACAAAAAGGAATTTACTGCAATTCCTTGCGGATTTTGCACATACTGCTTACCAGCGCCATGTTTCTTTTGCCTGCTCTCTCTCCCTCTCTCTCTCTCTCTAGCTTTATTTCCTGTCTTTCCGCTATTTTCTGTGGCATGGCAGATCATCTGTGCAATCTGACTGGGTCGTGTAATCAACCCCGCCGAAGAGTCGCACTCCCAGGCAGAGAAGTTATGGAAGAAAATGCAAAAGAAATCCGGGTTTGTTTGAAGAGTGTTTATTTCCACAAAAACACAAGCCTGCGTCCTATAGTCTCTGGAGTCCTCCCAGAGTTCTGGTGCCAGCGCTATACAAAGGGGAGATCCTCTTCCCTACCTGTTATCTAAATTTCTCGGTTTTCATATACCAGGAGTGTTGGAATTTATTCTTAATCCGTTTTTTAATTTATGTAATTTATATTTTCCCCAAACAAAAAGAAACAGAACTGCTTTAGCGCCCACTACTGAACTCAAGCTCCCTGATAGCCTACAAATAAACTGAGCTGGAATAATTTCTTCCTAACTAGCCTCAAATTTTTAATGCACGCAGGTTGCTCAGTGGCTTCTTTAATTCGAAGGTGGAATCTTCCACTTTGTTCAACTGCTGCGTGCTTTTTTCATTTTTATGTGAGTTTAATTAACCCGTTTGTATTTGGAGAAAACAGCCATGTGTATGACATTTGCTGCTCAGAAAAAACTTTGATTTCTTAAAAATGGTCCCTGGACCTACATATGCAGATCGGAGCAAAACCGCCAGACATTCCTGGGTGTTTCCTCTTCACGTTTTGACATTAGGACATTGCTACGAATCCTCCCCTCTCAGCATCCAAGATAATTGTGCACACAAATGGAAAATAGAGTTTAAAATAAAGTATCCTGAAATATATACACCCCCTTCTTTAATATTCTACATGAGTGAATTACAGGTGAGCAAAGGGACATCGAAATGAATGTCACGCAAGTGCAATACACACAACAACGTCCATGCATAGAGGTATCAACAGCAGTAATATTTTGTAATTCACTCTTGTAAAGCACAGATGTTGAAAATTGAAATTAAATCGCACAACCTGTGCACAAATAAAAGGTGCCATTTTCATAAACTGCTCTTGGGGATTTGTTTGAATTGGCGCTGCATCCACTAGCACATCAAAAACACTTTTCATTCCAAATGTTGCCGCTCCCTCTGTAAATCACAGGACCCGGATTTTACGGGGCTGTATGTTGTCACACTGTGGGCCATTTTGTGCCATCGATGTATTTAGCGGAATTCCACATTGATATCCGAGAGCCAAGGGTACGAAATAGCGTTATAAACTCACAAAGCCAAAATTAAAAGTGTTTTTGGGGGGCCCCTTTCCCCAAGAACGAATGAGATGGATACACTCGGGGGTAATATTGCTAGCCCACTGCAAATAAATTGTACAGAGTGCGTGGACGTTAGTTCCTTTTCTTTGCTGGTAACCTGTTTATACACCTCTCTAGAAAAACATGCGAACAAGCAATTTTGTAATAGATATTTGTATTTTATTCTCTCTGCTTTGAAAAATAGATTTATTTTAGAATCAAATAGTTGTCCACAAAAGTCTTCATCCAGATTGATACATATCAGTGGGATAAATAGCCACGTTAAAAAGTAAGATTCGGGTTTATAGACTATGGTAGTCATTGGTACGCTAGTTCAGACATTCCTGGCCTTTCAAAATGGCTTTCCCTATGACAGGATTTTCCTACATATAATTTAGTCAAGCCAGTTTTGGTCCGGAGGAAAGATGTTCATGTTGTCTCCGGTCAGGGAGTATATTTTTACCCCTGATATTAAAAAAAAACAAAAGAATATATTTTCTGTTTCCGAATATCAGGTTGCCTCTAAGTCTGCATTACCAAATCACACAGCCTTTGCTGACACTAGGGGGGTACTGGTGTATTTATGCAAATTCATGCAGCAAAATGTTTGCTTCATGGATTTTCTGCAGTTTCCACACGTTTACGAGTTTTAACCAAGTAGGAGATTAAACTTTTCACCTTTATAAAATAGATCAGAACAATAGCTTTGCTTGAATCACTCGTCCTTCAAGGCTGTTTTCTTTAGATGAGGTTCAGTCTGAAGTATACAAGTGCACTGGAGTAAAAGAAACCAGTTAACCTGAATTTTATAAAATCCTTGCCCAGTGCCTGTCTTTAGGCCATATTTCACACCTCCTTAGATCGTGTCAAATCCGGGAAAACTCCACTGCGTTCAGTGGAATTACTATGGATTTTCAGCGGAGCAACTGAGATTGGAATTTGTCCCACTGATACAGTTCTCACTCCTGGCGGATCCTGCACCACTGAATCAAAGGGAGCAGGATCGGGGCTTGTCTGAACGAGCAGTTTGGTCTGAACAAACAGCGCAGCGCAGGGCTGCACACAAATTGGGCTGAAGTGTGGGCCATTTCCGAAACCCACTACACCCTCCTCCCCCACCCCAGTATACATTACAGGCAACTGGTATTTACACAATTTTAGATTTCTGCTTCCGCGAGGACACGTTTGTTTATCAACCAGATAATTTAAGAGCGGGAAGCCATTTGTTGCACCACTGAGCGCGTTCCTGTGGTTTCTTTGCACGAAACATAATTCATGTAATGTGGGAGGGATTGTGGGGAGGAGAAGGTTCTAAGCAAAATCTTGATGGAGACTATGAAATAGAAATCTTCAGCAGACAAGGATTATTTTCACTTGGTCCGATCAGATCATGCGAAATATCATGCTTGGGGGAGAAAAATAGTATTTTCTCTATCTGAACAAAAAGATATCGAAGCATTATACTAAAGCAGGGGGACTTGCTTTTTGATCAAGTTTGCAACTGCCTCTCAAGCAAAAGCACGAGTAGCATGGGGTATACTTTTCTTATGAGATCCTGGGGACCTTACGCCTTTTTGGAGAGATCCCTTCACATCGCCTGTTCTAAATATAAACATTTTCCTCTGGGCTGTTTTATATTTCTAAATTTCAGAATTAATGAGACTACACGATACCAATCCCCAAGGTTTTTTTTTCAAACAGCCCCACACGAAATGAGAGTAAACCAAAAATCAGAAATATACAGGTAGCTTTGTTTAGGGGTTAAAAGGGCCTTTCCCTTTTCATTTGTGCTTGTCTCGATCTGCACTGGTCTAGGGCCGGATCCTGCAAAGGTTTACTTACTTGAGTAGCTTTTATTCATGCTTCCAAACCTAGTAGACACAAGAGTACTCATGTGAGTAAAGAATACTCAGATGAGTGAGGTTTAGCAGGATAGGAGTTCTGTGTTTGGCTGCGTTTTCCTTTAAAAATAAAATAAAAGTATACCTGTCCAATAGCATCGTGCGGTTATGTGCCAGAGACTGAAATAGTTGATGGATAAGATTTTTGAAACCTGAAAACTCTTAATTAAAACTGGATTGTCATTTAGCAGTATCATATATATGTCTATACAAATTCCCCTTCTTACTAAATGAAAAAATGGAAATAAACTTTATTACCCTGCTGACCGTTGATGTTCTGTAGTATTACAAAGACGTATTATTGTGGAAATGCAGACAGTACATGCCTAATTAAAGCGATCTACATTTTATGAAATAGTCAGAGATGTGTTCTACTATTTTGAGTTCTGATCACAATATTCATTTGCAAGAGGCATTGCCGTTTTCAAGAATAACAGTATGAAGACGTACGGACCTGCACCACTGGGGGAAAAAAATCAAGATGGATCAAACGATTTTACTAGGCCCATACGGGTAACACGAATAAATATGGCGACCCTGCAATAAACAAATATTGTAAAAGGTAAATGGACCAATAACATGCAATTTATGAAAATTACAACAGCAGCTGAAAATGAAAATACGAGGAAAATTCATGGTGAGATGAATGGTTTCTAAGTAACTGTGAAACAGTAGCAGTGTTGGAGAGTTAATGGGCATGGACCCGATCCTGCATTACCTGTGCACCCCAAATCCCCAATGACTTCAAGAGACTAAGTATAAAAGAAATGCAGGAACAGGCCTTCTGAATTATATCATCGGCCTTTCAAGTATTCACTCAATAGACGATTTAATTGTCACAAAGTTCTTTCTCTCAAATTAACTGTGGCAAAAAAGTAAAAGTCTGCTACCATTGAAATCAATGACAAGCTTCCATTGACTCAGCCAGAACAAGATAAAGCCTATTTAAAAACAAACAACAACCAACAACCTTATGGCTATCGCAGTTTCCATAGACTTCAGGTCACCTGTTCTTTGTCTAAAAGAATGCCGTTTTTCGGCTGTGCTCCTTAAGTCTTTGACTTAAGCTCTCCCAGCTATACCACATATAGTGAGAAACGATGAAAGGAAAAAAGTTACCGTAATTGCAGAAGTCCAGAAGGTTATCGAGCCAATTAATTACAAAAGGGAGATAAGAAAACGGGTAAGTATTACATTTGAATAAAATTATGTTTATTTTAATCAATATCAATAATAGAAGGTAAATATTTTAATAAGATAATTTCTTCAAAATTATTAGATTTCTTTAACTTACTCAACATAATATAGGAAAAAGTTTAAAATAGTACAAGTGCACTTGTTCTGATTAATAAAGCATTTTATATGTCTCGCTTATTGGTACTTATCATTAGGAAGTTTATGTCGCTGACAGTAATCACCATCTTTTAAACATTGGAATATTACAATCAAAATATATTGCTACAAATTCGGTATCAAATTTCCATGTAAATAAGAATAAGTGATCTAGAGATTGGGCCTGATACAGTAAAAACAAAACAAAAAACCAAAAGCACAGAAACGTCAAGCCTAAAGACACAGGATAGCTTGAAACACAGGTAAGGACCTTTACAGCAAAGAAAACCGGCCGTGTTTCCCAGCATACGTGGATCGTTATTTTCAATAGTCTTTTATTAATGTTTAAAGGCAAAACTTAATTCGTCTGGCCTTCAGCTCTGTCTTCTTCCAGATCATGTGCTTCCTTTTTGGCCTCCCCTTCCTTTCCCTCCTGTCTGGAAGCTGGGAATTTGTCTTTGTTGTTTTCTTTTTTCCATTTCATCCTCCTGTTCTGAAACCAGATCTTTACCTGCCTCTCGGTGAGTCCTAGCGCGTGGGATACCTCAATCCTTCTCTTCCTTGTCAGATAAGGGTTAAACAGAAATTCCTTTTCCAGCTCTAGCGTCTGGAAACGACTGTATGTTTGTCTTCCTCTCCTCCTACCAGGCGCTGCTGATTAAAACAAAAACACAGTATTTTTCAAAACAAAGAGCTCATTGCCCTGGGCTCTTATATGTGTCTGTTCATCTACATATAACTATACAGCTGGGAGACTATCTAGGTGCATACAGACGAATACATACAGATATGTGGCTATTTAGATATGGAGTTGTGTACAAGGGTACAGAAAAATAGCTGTAGACATTTCTTACACTACTCTGCCTTCATTACACATCAGAATTTACTGTCTTACTTTATGATCTGATCGCTGGAAAAACATACCCAGTATTTACATTTAAGCACAGAGCTTTTTTGACACGGGTGTACCTGTATTCATGGGATTTACGCCCTATGCCTATGAGCAGAGAGTTTAAGGCTACCCTGGTGTCTCCTGCATCTACTGCACAGACTTTGGTTTCCTCGCTGAGTTACTTTATTCTCAAACCCCAGCGCGGTTCCAGCACACACAGAGCCGCAGAGACAGGAAGAGGGAGAGGAGGAGGAGAGAGAAGGAAAAGAAGTTTAGAACTCAGACGTGAGATGGAAGCAAATTGTTTTTGCCTGCGTCCAACCTTGCGGTCTCATCCAGGGGAACATTGGAGCGGGAGACGAGCTCTGATTTAAGTGGTCTGGTTCCTCGCCAATATTAGCACTGGACGATTTACAGTCAGGATATTGTACCAGCTCGGCCTCTTGCTGGGTCGTAAAAAGCTGCTGTCTCTGTAAATTATCGTATCCGTAAAATTTCGCGGGCTCCCCGTGACAGGTAATCCCGCCGCAGGGGGCAGGAGGAGGCGGCGCGGGAGCGGGGGGAGGAGGCGGCTGGTAGGCAGCCGCGGGGCTCCCCCCGGCCGGCAGGTAATAGTCTGGGCCCCCGCCGCCGGGCCCGGGGTGCGGCTGGAAGCCCGCGGCGGCGGCCGCGCTGGTCCCGTACAGCAGGGCGGTGGCGGCGGCGGCGTGGCGGCCGCTCACCTCGGGCGCAAAGGGGCAGTCGTAGTACGCAGGGCCCAGGGGCTCGCCCGCCGCCGCCGCCGCCGCCGCAGCCGCCTTGTACTTGGCGTACAGCGGGTTGACAAAGTAGGAGCTCATGGGCGCTGCCCGCGGCCGGGGGAGGGGCCCGCGGCCAGCACAGCAGCAGCCGGCGGCGCAGGGGGCCCAGGCCCCGGGAGGGGCTGCCGCGGCCGCCCCCGGCCCGCTCCGCTCCGCGCTGCTGGCGGCGCCGCTGCCGTCCGGCTGCTGCTCTGCGCGGCGGCGGTGCCCGGGCTGGGACGGACTCGCTCCCCGAATGACCTGCCTCGCTGCTTTTACGGTTTCCTATCAGGCACACACCGCGGCCCCACACACACGCACACGCGCTCCCGGGCAGGGGGAGCCTCGGCCTGGCTTGGCACGTCCCGCTCCCGAGGCACAGCGCAAATACCCCCCTCCTCGCCCCCGCCACCTGCACCCCCGGGGTGTGCTCGGAAAGCGCATATTTAAAACCCCGCGGAGCAGGCCGAGATCGGCCCCAGATAACTGCGGGGCGGGTTGATCCAATGGCAGAGCGCGCTGCGGGCCAGACGCCTGCCCTGAGACACAGAGACACCCACGCCTGCCATAAACAGGCAGCTCTGCCAAGGGCTAATGTGCCTCTTCCAAATTCAATGGTAGGGCTAACGTGCAACGCGCAGGCCTGTCTAACACACGGGACAAGGGAACCAAAGGGGAGACCCGGGGAAGCGAGGGAAGGCATCTAACCCGGAGAAGCAAAATAACATGCTCAGGGACGGGCTGATCATCTGGAGCTCTAGCCGTCCATCCGCCTCCGCTGGCGATGCAACAGGGGGATAATAGTTCTACAGGTAAACCCACGCCACAGCGAAAGGCCCCGGTGTCCTCCGCAGGAATCAGGCCATTGTCTAAGCCAGCAGATAGATTGGAAATGAGATGCACAGTTACCCTTGACGCAGTGCACGCATGGCTGCGACTCCCAGGTTAATTGATACTGAATGGAAATCATGCCTATGAATATACTTTCCATCATTTCACCCTGGGTGAACGTCATTAGCGAAGCAAAAAAAAAAAAAAAAAAGGAAAAAGAAAAAAGAAAAGAAGAATGTGTGGGTGAGCATTAGCATCGCTTGGGGACGGAATAAGAAATAGGGTAGGAAGGTTCTCAGGGGCCAGGGAAGGAAGGAAGGGCTTGCAGGCCATTTGCATTTCTCGGTGTACAGTACACGCTGCTCTCTCTGAATTCACTGCAGCAGAATGCCAAGGGAGATTCATAGATTCCAAGGCCAGAAGGGCCCATCCTGGCCATCTAGTCTGACCTGTTGTATAACACAGGCCATAGCACTCCCCCAAATAATTCATAGATTATAGAGCCTGGTCAATGTTTGTTCCAACGTTCCACACCTGAAGCTCTGCGTTATTAATCTGTTATTTGGGCAAAGAAATACCGGGGATTATTCAGGTCCCTCCCTACGAATTTAGTGATTCTGTCTTTAAATTCAGTTCAAACAAAGACTTGAGAGTCTGATCCACTTCCCACAGGAGTCATTGGCCAAACTCCCACTGGTTTCAAGCGGTGCGGAATCGACCCCCGATTTTCCCATATTTTGGCAAAAGAGTTTCGTTAAATAAAAGTCAGCTTATAGGATAAACATGAATATGATCTCAATGTCCTGTTTTAAACATACAATAACGTTTAGGTGAAATATTATATAGATCCACTCAGAGCCATGTGTGACCGTCTGTTGCGAATCGAAAAAAATATTTGTGGTTACATAAAAGAGACTCCAGAATCCTTTCCCATCTTTCACCGTCTCTCTCACACACATACTTCTCCCTTATGTTATTGTGTCCAATAAACATCCATTTTTTTTCTGTTTATGTAGGTAACATGCGGTAACTTCCACAAAATGAACTTGTCTATGCATAAAAACCCGAGACAGAATATCCAGTTTAACATAAAACACGTTAAGACATCTTTCAGCGGAAAGGAAGAAATAGAATGTCATAAAATATACAATGTTATTCCGGAGAATTTATTTTCCAGCTCAGTTGTTTTAAAGGATATGTACGCAAATTATTGTTGGTGTTCTGGTTTCTAATCTGTAATTGCTTCTAACAAGTATCTTGTGTTCAGCTGAGTATGTGTGTTCGAAAAACATACTGAATTGCTTATTCTACAAGTGTAGGTCTCGATCCTGCAAATCCCAATTCAGTGGAGCAGCTCTTACTTATGACAACGCATACTTCTTGTGTGAAAAAGGCTGCACACCTGATTTGCAGGGTAAATTCCAAAATTTAGAAGAGCTACACCGTTTAGGATTTACACCAGCGCAACTGGGAGCGGAGTCAGTCCCTAAAATATTGTCCTATTGATTCCTTTTGTGAGATGGAAATGTATGGCTATCGAGACAGACCTTATTTTCCTTGCTATGCTAATTGGGTGTAGGAATATATCTAGAGATTGCCTGTGAAATATAGCAATATATTATTTCATAACAGTGTATCCGTCTGTTACGTCCCTAACTGTTCTTTAAAATAAATGTGTTTTATTCCCTGTAAAATTTGTAGGTTTTTTTCCCCTGAAGCAATAAATATTATTATGCACAGATGATCACTCAGAGAAAAAATAGGTATATGGTTTATCTTAATGAAACATATACCAGTTCTGACCTTAATAAACCTCGTCTTGTTTGTAAAACACAAGGAAGAGATCACAATGGGAAATATCGTTCAAACTTAACTTCTTACCTTCTTTTTACCCTTGGTCTTTATAACGTTTATGTTCATACTCCTGAAATCTGTAAATTAATCGAAAGAATGCACAAGACATTTGCTTAATATCCATAAAGAGCTTCAAGTATTTTATAGTTTCAGTAACAAATCCTAGAAAATACAGGGAGCATTTTTCGACAATAGGCCCAACAAGCCAGCATTACTTCTTGCTTTTATTTTTTTTCCAGGGAACAACTTATAAGTAAAGGATTTTATCATTGTGTTTATTGTCTTAACTTAAATATAATACAATGAGCTGAAACCTCCTGGAAAAAAACCGTAGCTGTTTATATATTTATGGCTTCATATAATTAAATATTGTGCAATATACGGTGTAGTCTGCGAGAATCTTTCTATCATCTCAAAACTGCTGATTGCGCAAGGTTTTTCTAAGTTATCCATTTAGATCATAGTAAAGAACAGTTACACTTGTTTAATTTCGATTACAAATGTACAATTCATGATTAAAAGTCGGATTGTCTATATTTTAATAAAAATACATTCTGCACGAAAGCCAGAAGCATCGGCACCTCAAGAATCATAAAATGGAGCAACAGCGCTCTCTAGTGGTCAACTGAAATTGTGATCAGCAACCAAATCGCTTTAACTTCTCTCTATTTATACTTACTCTACCTTGATTTAAAAGTAGTTTACTCGTTTTAACTCTGGTTTCCATGAATTATATAAATAGCAGCTCTTATCTTTCACGTTCAACATCTAAAGTTATCTAAGCAAGGCATACAAAACCAAAGGAATGTAGAGAACAGCACTCTTTACACTGAGAAATAGAGTGGGTTGAATTCTATACCTTTAGTCACAAAAAGCTTTTTATTCATAGTTTATAATACCGTATCTTTTAACACATTTACAGTAGTCTTTCCATTTTTGCCCGTGCTATAATTAAGCACGGGTAAAATTAAGTGTCTTCTTTAGACAAAGCAGCCAATAAAGACGTCTAGGGGCTTAAATGTTGAAGACCGTTGCTCTCCCATTTTTGGTCCTGTTACTTGACATCTTACATCAGTAATACTAGATGTTTGGTATTTTCAGGTTCAGAATTTTTCTGCCTTGAACTTGCTTTTGATTTAATTATTTTTGTAACTGTAAACTTAAGTAAAGACTATTCTTTTCACCATCCAGCCAATTGATTATCTCAAATACCCCGAACATCCCACTTAACTGATTGGTATATAGTACAGTTCTTATATTTCATTCTTAAAGCAGTCAGCGTATAGGAACTAAAATGTCGTGTTGCTGGACACAGACAGCACCTTGTTTAAATGGAAGTTGTAGGCTACCCAGTGGCTCGAAACGCCTTCATTTTCCTCAGACCATTTGGAAATAAATGTACATAAATACAACGCAATATTTAATATACATAAATACAACGCAAAAAAAACCCCCAAAAAACAGGACAACTTCAACTCTGCCATTTCGACTGGCAAATATTAAAATCAGGTTCCACCTATATCGCCTTAGTTTGATTGCAGTTTCTTCCCAGCGTAGGTAATGGCATCAATGCAATGAAGCGTCCCGATTGCAGTAATATAGCTTACATCTTAGATCAGCCAGTAAAAACGGCTACTTTCAAAAATATGTACCCTATTCGCAACAGTATTGATCACCATCTAACACTTCTACAAATATAATTTAACAATAAATTAAATGTTAAAACCTCTGTTAACTTTTCGACCTGAGTGTCTTTTCTTGCCTGTGTTGTCTTGGCCCAACGGTGACATACTGCAATTTATAGTCCAGATTTTAAGACCGAGTTTTGTCTGTATTTTTGTTTTCTTCTAACAACCGCAAACATCAAAATAAGATAGTTTCAAAGAAAAGCGCCATAGCATATCGTAAACTCATTAGGTCCAGACGTCTAGCCATCTCAATGGTTTTATTATACCTCGGTTCTTCCTGCTTTAAAAGAATTATAGGTATAGGGTTGACAATGAATGGGGAAGCAATGCAACACCTTTTCTTAGCACTATCTGCCTTTCCACTTTTTTTCCAGAGGTAAAAACATTAAGTACCAGGTCTCTGCAACTCTTTCCTTAATCTTAAACAACTGCTCATAAACATTTACAGATCCTTCATTTTAATGGTTGCTCTTTAAACAAAGCAAGGTTCTTTTACAATGAACTTCATCTTAATTATCTTGATAAAGTCCTGTGTGTTTATAAATGCTGAAGGCATGAGATGTGTTGCTACATACTCTCCCCCTCTCCTCCAGTTGATAACCTGGAAGTGGCATTAATCCATTCTGAATCTATTAGTGTTCAGATTAAACAGCGCAGAGATTAAAATGGCAAAAAAATAATTAATTAGGTATCATCGTAAATATTTGGCTTTGGAGCTCCAAATATTTCCTAGATTCCTCCAAGAGGTCACCTGTGAAACTTTACTGATTTTTGAAAGACAATTTGTGTATAACGTGTTTTCTGAAAAATGATGCAGGCATATCTACAATATATAATTTAAGCCAAACCCCCTTGTCATTAACTTTTAGAGAAGGCGGTTGCTGACTATAGTAGAAACATTATGAATCTTTTTTTATCTCGGTAACTACAAATATAAGGCTGAGTTAGTATCTGTGTTGAAGTAGTTTTCATTTGGAGCTACAGTGCTCATCAATCTTCTTTTCCAAAATTCCTGTGTACGAAATAACCGAGAGATCACAGTCTCTACTGCCTTTTTAAAGCCTCGCGTTAACGATAAATTAACCAGTATTATACATAAAAATGCTTATTGGGGCATATACCAGACACTGAGAAAAGAGTGCATTTGTTGTTTTCATATGATTGCGGCTAATTATGCGGTGCCAAAAGAAGAGGAACGCACACGGGTTGCGCATATAATTGCAGTGATTTCATTTGATCAAGTAGGAGTTTATTATGGAATAACTGACAATAATTACATCAGGTCTTTAGTTAGAAACATGTGATGGCTGATACAACATTTACTAATATTCAGAACTCCAACTATGCAAGGCATCAGTAAATGTTAGGCCTACTGAAAACTGCTTTAGGTATGACACAATCGCCTAATAGTGCACTGAAGAAGAAGAAAGAAGAAGAAGAAGAAGAAGAAGAATGTTCTCATTGCCTCACTCTGGCACCTAATGCAAAGGACAAAATTCAGGACTGAAAACAGAGGTTTTGGTAATAGATTATTTTAATAAGTCATGAACAACACAATACTGCTATTGATTTAAACAAGTGTACTTCAATATATATATTTATTATCATAATTATACTTATGTCCTTTACCTTTATTTTGGCAAAGTGACTATCTACACTACATAACCTTTTAAGAAACATGTAAAACATTTAACATTAAGGTCCCAAAGCTAACGTGCACTCACAATATCATGAACCAAACAGTTTGGGAAAAGGGAGAGAGGGAAATGAAGCAACTTTCATAAACACATTGGCGAGCAAGACAGAATCCCCCCTCCCCCCCCAAAAACCCTGACATAGATCACATTTCCCCTTCTACCTCAAAGATCAGATTGATATAAAGTTCTGCAAAAACGCATCTGGTGCTGGAGGGGGAATGATAATAATAATAATAAGAAGAAGAAGAAGAAGAAGAAGAATGCGTGTCTACCCCGGGGGTTAGTCTCCTTTATTTCCTTTCTCCTTGTTCATCTTTTTCATTTTCATTCTTCTGTTCTGAAACCATATTTTGACCTGTCTCTCTGTGAGATTTAAAATCCTAGCTACTTCGTAACGGCGGTCCCGAGTCAGGTACATGTTAAAGAGGAATTCTTTTTCCAGTTCCAGAGTTTGGTACTTTGTATAGGGACAACGCTTTTTCCTCGTTGAACGAGCGTGGATCCAGTTTGCTGCCGGATTATCTGGAAAAAGGGAGGTATATAGGGAGAAGGGGGAGACGGGGGTGAGGGAAGAAAGGTCGTTAAATTTAACGAAGGATGGACTCTTCACAACTTTGTAGGAATTATCATAAAAGCCTTAATACCCCAGTCTGTTTACTGTACAAATCATGTCTTGATGGTAGGTGGTTATGTGGAGTCTTTTATGGGTGCTTGTTGCTGCTTGCGCTAGGGTAGGCGTCTAGACGTTTTTATAGGTTAGTAAAACTATCAGTTTTGCACATTGGAGCCTTACAGGTTTCGGCAATAAATCAAAGGGGCAATTTCTTTTTTACTTACTTGGGTCAAGTTGCTGTTGCTTCTCTTCCTTCAGATCGCTGCTCGGGCTGGGGTTGTGGCTGCAGCCTGGAGGCTCCTTAGGGCTGCAAGTAGCCGTCTTCTCCCGGGTCTCCTGCAGGAAGGAATTGCACGTGTACTCGGGCACACTGATCCCTTGAGACTCTCGGGACGAGGAGCACTCAGTCCTTTTGGAGGTGGAGGAGGAGGAGGAGGAGGAGGAAGAGGAGGCAGCTGCTCCCGTTTCAGGCTTTATCCCGTAGTGGCGCCCGTTGGAGGAGCTGGAGCTGCTGCTGGGGAAGCCGGGGAAGGGCTCTATCCAGGAGCGCACGTATCTGCCAGTCTCGGCTGCCCCTAAGTGGGGCTGGTGCATGTAGGGATGGTAGATCCCTGTCATTGCCGCAGACGGCTGCGGATGGACCGTGGACCAAGAAGTGGAGAACACGGTGGATTTTGGTGCAAAGCTACAGGAAGAAAAATCTGAACTCTCTGCAACACCTGATGGCCTGGAGGACGCACTGTGACCTGCCTGGACGAATCTACTCCCGTAAACTTCTTCGCTTTCATGGCCTATGAGAGAATCGACATAATAGTTACTTATGGTGCCACTAGACGACATTTTTAGGTTCCCCTCTTAGTCATATAAAAGGTTACTCTGTTAACTGTGTATGATGCCCTCCCTGAGAACAATCGTAGTATTTTGCAGACTGCAACCCTCAACCATTGGTTGTGGAGCCCACGTGATCATATTTACCAATACTACTAGTAAATCAATCCGCTAAACTGGGGCTGCTGTGATTAAAAAAAAAATCGTCAACAACAATAACAACAACAGACAATGAAATCCAAACTGTAACTGTACGGCCCGGAAGGAGCCCACCGGGAGACAGCTGCGCCTGTGTCCCAGCAGGATCCCAGGCGGGCGTGGCCCGAGCCAGCAGCACAAGAATGAGACAGCCGGGAACTATTTCTTCACTTCCTTGGAGTGATTTCTGCCATTCATTTCTTAATCAGTGAGACGCAGGGTGTTTAAATAAACCCAGCAGCCCGGGCTTCCGAATTAAACTGAAATCTGCCGAGAGAACCCGCTGGGAAAGGGGAGATTCTTGCTTGTAAAATCAAACCACATCCCAGCGCTCCGAGTATACGACTGCTCATAAAACAGGAAAACGTTACAGTAAAAGCACATTGTGGTGACTTCCATATTTCAAAGCATGTGGCTGTATTCCTCCGTCTTTTAAATAAAGTTTCTATTTAAGGGACTTTTAAAAAAGAGAAAGAGAGAGAGAGATGCCCACTGTGTTGTTTTAAAACAGGTGGAAGACCTCCGTAATGATTTTATGCCTTTCCATAAAAATTTTATGAGGTGGATTTGATTATAGATTAATGTGTCCCTAATAAAACGGACTGATGGGACAGCAAAACCTGTGTCTCCCTGCACAACTGACTCGCTCCTGAACACATGCCCCTGTATTTGTTAGACTTCGGGGCTCGGATGTTCCAACATGGCAAAGGTTATTGTATCATTAATTGTAGCCTAGTCACAATTTGGCTAATGAACTATCGGCAAACGTTATCCAACGAAATCTCTTACAAGTACATTACAACTATAAATAAAACCACATTTGAAAACAATTCTACGTCAGCAGGAGAGACATTGCACTATTGATAGACAAGGTTTTCCTATCTAGAGTCTAATGCACAGCCCCTTCTACTACATTCCTACCAAGCATATGCAGAAGGCATCTGGCTGTTATTCCCCCACCTCCAAAAATAGTTGGAGATGGAGAATCCCCTTTATTTATCCCTAGATGGGTTCTTCTGAACCGTGTGTGCTTCACCAACTAAAAGAATATTTGGTTAGAATTTAAAACTAAATTACCCATATTCTTCTGCACATTTCTGTTCCTTCAGACATACTGAAGATGGACGTATTTGAATCTGAAGAAAATGCACACAGTTAGTCCATAACCCACAACAGTACTCGTTGAGAATATAACATAACACCATACAGGAAAGCAATTCCTACGCACTGACAAATATAAGGAAGGGACTGAAATTCCTGTTTATTTAATGATTTATGGCTGTCTTCTTCTTTTGCATTTGCATGCTGACATTTTATTTTCCGTATACACAGCTTGTTTCATGTTAAAATATTGCACTTAATTATTAATAAATATAAACTGATTAGTCAGGAAGATTTAAAATGAACATTTTTTTCATACATGTGAAAACTTGGTGTGTAGCCAGCTAATTGCATTTCCACTACTGAAACTTCTTTGGCGATGTATTGAGAACTTTTACGCGAAAGGAGAAGAAAGTAAACAGAGGTTCAAATATATTTCTTATTTAAACTGATGGAGAACCTTGGTTTTAGTATGGATATTTTAAAACCAGGATAAAAACATCATACGTGAATACTATCGGCGTCTTTAGCATCAAAATGTTTGTTCTCTGGCTTGAGGAAAATATAGTATGTTACTAATTGTTTCCAGCCCAGTATATCTAAACTATATACCCGAGACAAGGGAGGAAAATTTGATATCACCAATTGTAATATGAACTGTAATCGTGTCATTAAGGAAGAAAACATTTAAAATATCTCTGAGCTTATCTCTTGCTTTGGAAACTGCATGGGTAGAGAGGGGGTGTTTTTTTTCTGAATGCTGTTTTTCAAGAGTAGACAGTATCCACACGTTTCTTTCCAGGATTGTTAGAAGGTGAAAGTATGTTCAAGCATTTGGACTTCAATGTGGAGTCATGTTCATTTGCAAGCCATTTACAGTTCTGTTCAGCATTTCATTCCCTCCTCTTTCCCCCTCCCCCAGTTTGCAAGATAAAGTGGCTGTTAATAACATTTTCCAGCTATGTATCGTTAAGAGTCGTGAACTTTATTACCTTCATATATGTTATAAAAATGGAATTGCGTGAAATAAAACGATCTTCCGAGCAAACAAAAATGGTGCAGAATAACAAAAGTAGGTCTGAATAGGTTGTCGTACTTTAGTGTGCACCGTTGTGAGCATTGCTAGTAGAAAAAACCCATCCTTGCCAGATATCTAAGAGAATTGTTTCTCTTCCACAATGCTCTTAAAGCTCTTGAGCTCACCAAGAGCTTCATGATGTTTTTCTGTACACATATCTGTGGATTTTGTATGTTGCATTTTTAAAAGCAAACGAGGACAAGAAATCAAACTCTACACATTGTAGGTACACAATGACTGTTATTTTTTAAATCAACACCCTAATGTCAAATAAAACGACACACAGATTGCTGACAGCTTGTACTAGAGATTTTTTTTATCACTTACCATTTATGAGTTGATTGAATGAGGATGTCCAGTTTATGCCATAATATTTTACTATCCTTTTTGCATTCACTTTTCAAACTGTGAACGATTACACAACATTTTACCAATTAATCATTTGTTTACAGTCACAATTATAAAATAATTAGGTTATATCATTTCTCACCCCCCCCCCCACTCCCTAAATAAAACCACACACACAAAAGAGAAGAAACAAGAAAAGAAGCTACATCAATCCAACCAACTGCTGATAAGGCAGGATCAGGATAC
This sequence comes from Natator depressus, assembly GCF_965152275.1. Classification (NCBI taxonomy): domain Eukaryota; kingdom Metazoa; phylum Chordata; order Testudines; family Cheloniidae; genus Natator; species Natator depressus. Next base: position 42,839,731 of record NC_134244.1, on the reverse strand, counting down.
CAACCTGAATCTGTACTTTTAAACATTTTTTAGAAAACCAAAGGAACCGCAGTAGTTTACAGACTTTATTGCATTATACATGCGAATAGAACATGCACAAGAAGAACATATTGCTGTTGTACGACTACTATACCACATATGCACCACAAGAAAATGTCTACAATGGAGAAGAATTAACTATTCCATTTTATGAAGGACAATTTCTAAGTTCATTTGATAGAATAGTTACATTTTAATGTGCTTTTTTCCCAAAAGTTTTTCCCCCTTAAAGTATTGAATGTATTCAAAATGTTATGGCCCGTATATTAGCCCCGACATAAATACCATTTTGTTAGAAAAAACATGAAAAAGTCACATTGTTTGGACGTTCGACAGTTCCAATAAGTTAAGACCAAATGATAATATTCAATCATAGTTACCCTGCATTACGATGAGAAAAAAAATAAATTACACGTGCTAGGTTTTTATATATATACTTATCATAGTAATACATATTCACTTGCAGCACTAAATGAATGACGAAAAGTCACATTCTATCAGAAAAAAATGAAAAATGAAGGGTTTTTTTTTCAAAGTCTCTCCTGCATTTTGCAACTGGCGGTGCTGTGCCCAGTTCTCACTGTTTCAACCCCCAGGTTTACGGTTTAAGAGAAGGTCAGATTAGCGGTCAGTTCTCGGATTCGGTTCTCCCTGCTCATCTTCTTAAGCTTCATTCTGCGGTTTTGAAACCAAATCTTGACCTGCCTGTCAGTGAGGTTCACGCTCTTACTGATCTCTAGGCGGCGCTCTCGAGTGAGATACATATTGAATAAGAACTCTTTTTCTAATTCCAGTGTTTGATGTTTAGTATAAGGACACCTCTTCTTTCTGCCACTCTTTGCAGTTAACCAATTGCTTGTTGGCGTATCAGACTTGATTTCCTCTATCAAAATCAAAGAAGAAGAAGAAGAAGAAAAATCAAAAATACCTCAGGCTGGCAAAGTGTACCCTTGGCCATGAACCCTCATCTATAGTGTCTGGCAGATATGTTAAATGTTGGTATTAAACATTGCTAGTGTGAGGTGTGTGCACTGGAATCGATGTTTAATTGTTGCCAGACTCAAGGTAAATAGTTCAGATAAAATGATTCACTACCGTTTGGAATTTTGGGGCTCTTTTTAAAATTATATCCTAAGTTTTCAACTAGTACATAACATTTGAACACTATTTAACCTGCCATTAGTACAATGGTAAAATTTTAACGGATCTGGGCTGCACATGACAATACAAGTCTTATGAGACATTTAGTAAGAAAATCTCTCAGTTACAAAGTATTGATGCAATATATTTTCTACCAGATTCCTGTATATCATATGTTGAATTACACAAAGAGGTATAGAAGCAGATATGGGCATTTTTCTTAACTAAAAGGATAATTTTCAAATTAACACCTTATACCACGGATTTTTTAAATTTTCCTTTTAGAATTTTTCCATTAGAAAGAAAATTGTCCCGGATAAAGCTATACTTTAATTGTTAAATAAATGTTATACATAGAATTTCTATGCACATACTGGGATAAAAATTGTCCTGGAGGTTGCCAGGCACATTTTTATAAGAGGAAATCTCCCGGTTTTGATACTGCACCATACCCCGGTCGAAATTAAGGCTATTGTGCACTTTTAAAAGGAAAATATAATCAAATAATTATCTCATTCATCTTTTAAATACATTTCAAAATAATGTTGTGCTTTTAAAGACAAAACCAAGGTTATCAAAAACACCACTGCAAAATAGTCCACTTTTCATCAAACAGATAGCGGGCTACTGTTTCCATTGTACGTTTGTTTAAAACTTTATGCAGCTCTGTAGCACCCATTTCTCCTCTATTTTAATAGGATCATAATTAACTTTCAATGCAATCAAACCACAGTTAGACTGAGTGAAAATAATTGACCAAAATATTACAAGATAAAAGGTGAATTGGTCGTATTGTACATGCTCTAGAGCTATTTTAAGGTGTTTCATTGATTTTTGATACTGTAATTTATTACAAAGAATAAAATATATGTTCTCTGCATGCACAGAGGGCTATCTGCATAGGAGGATATGTAAATATCAAAAAAGAATTTGCAATCTTTTGTGTAGCATTTTGCCCTTCTAAAAGCTTCAGAGACACAGCACCTGCAGCCCGATTCCTCCTTATCATTAAATGTTATGGCTGTAATGCTTGTTAGTATTTTACACCGTGTTTTACGATGCTGGCGTGTTCAAGTTATAGCACGTTACGGTTTAAACTTTATAATACCGACCTTTACTTTCCTTCTCCTGTACTTCTGGGCTGGACACAGAGCCTTCAGCCAGGCAGCTCCTTTCATCTTGCAAAGTGGACTTTGGCTCTGGACTTTCCACTTGAGAGACTTTAGCTGAGTTGTCTTGGTTGTTCGGATTTTCATTCATTTTCTTTTCCATCTGAAGTTGAGAAGATATCTGCGGTTTGGAGCTGCCGCGAGGGTTTAACTGTAACATTACAGTTGAACTCGTTTCAGGACTATTATTGTACTCTTGGGTTTTCCCAGTGGCGTAGGTCTGGCTTAGTCTAAAATATCCTGGGACAGGAACCTCGGGATTTTCAATGGGACATGATTCAGAGACCAACCTCTGGTAGGAAGGGACGTCTGAAGAAATTAGTTTTGTTCTCTTATCAGAATACATGCAGCAATTGCTTTCTTCCTTAATATTTGTAGCAAAGGAACAAGTGGGTGCCTGCTGTGTAACAGGTTGCTCTATTCGACAAGACCTATTCGGATCTGTCCAACTGTCTACTTGAGGTATATAAGGATGTACATTCATACCCATATTTTGGTGATTAACTTCTCTTTTAGCCAGAGACGGTAGAAGTCCACAGGTTTGCATTCCATAAGTTCCAATGTCTGTGCTAGGTGGCATATACATGCTGGCGCTGTTAGAATAGAAACTGTCACTTCTACAGGCACTGATCAAAGAATCTACTAAAAAGGTGTTAGCAGCAGGAGAGCTGTTTGGAAAGGACATTTTGGGGAGGAATTTGAAGAAGAGAGATTGTGTCCTTTGTAGGCTGACATCTCTAGGAAAACATTCCCCGTGTAATTGTGGATGCCTCTGCACAACCACATGACAACCAAGCCAATGAGATTTGAAAATGGCCTTGAGCCGCTACCTCCCCGCGAGTCACGTGCTCCGCGGGACGGTCCGGGCTGCGTCTGAAATGTGGTCAACAGCGACATCTAGAACGCCAGGGGGAAAGTGCCGTCCCCGCGCCCGAGCCCTGCGAAGCAGCCCTGGCGCACTGCGCTGATTTAAAACAAGGGGCTTTATTTCTCTGAGTTGTGTTTTATTACAAACAAGCTGAATCCGAATTCACCGAACTCCTGGCAGCTTACTGTCCCGTGGTCCAAGGAGATGGGGACAAACATGAAACAGATCCTTGCAGACAGAACGCCCCGGAAAATCACTGTAATGGACATAATGAAACCTCCATAGGTTGTGCAATTTTTTTTTTTTTTTTGGTAAGAAAATAAGTGGTTTCTTCTGGCCGCATGGACGCTCATTACTTCAAGACCCTGTGCAGTTTCATGCAGAAGACAGTTATTTGCAAGCAATGTGCTCTCAGAGCAACCGCCCCCAAAGCTCACTATATGAGAAAGGCTCTTTCTCCCCCTTTTCCTTAATGCTAGTAATACTAATTACCAAAAAAAAAAAAAACCTTAAAAGTTTTAGACAACTGGATGTGCTGAACCATGTGCGAAATCCGAAGGTGTCATTTGGTTATTATGCAAAGAAAAATATGTTTGCCTTTTATGGATTTTGTAAAAGCATTGGTTCCTGACAAGCGAAAGGTACAAAAGGTTGTGGAATTTATTAATACGTATTAAGAAGAATCAGGGCGATCAATAAAATTCTCATCTACATTCTTGGGCTACTTGGTAATTTTCTTGCTTCTGAAGCTTTTTAAAGAGTTATACCCTCTGTTGCCACACACGGGAAGATATTTTATTAACAAATCAATCGAGACTTTGTAAAGGATAAGATTAATAGTTAAGATTTAGCATAATGGCGTTCGCGTTATGAATTATTGAAAATTATACTATTGATTTTTTCCCCTCGCTACTAACCAAGAAGGTCAATTTTGTTTTAACACAAACCGTCAAATATTAAAAGCTATACTTTTATCGTAACATGAGTTTAGAGTTACCCTAGATTCTTAAAATTGTTTTACAATGCTCTCGCTCTCTCTGCATATGCAAAATAAAACAAGATAAAAATAAAATAAAAAATTACTTGCCCTAGACACTGAAAGCACCATAAAGATCATTTCTTCTTCTGTAGCATTGCTCATTTAAAAACATACAGAAACTCAGGTTTATTACAACTGTTCAAGCCACTTCTTTTTTCCCAGAAGAATAAATGCCGCATGAATATTTAAAAAAATCACAGAAAGCAACAATAACTGCCTACATGGCAAATTAGACTTTTATTTTCCAACATTTTAAATGTGTTTTGTTGTTTCCCTCCTCACTTTGTAACTATATTTACATCCAGAGCTATTACTTTTAAAATTGCGAGAGACCAGATTTGATCGCGCAACAATTCATTATATTTTTGCCTAGTTACAAACCCAAACAGTTCTCGTTTAAGAATAGTGCTGTCAGGGAATTTCATACAGACAACGTGAACTTGTGGATAAATTCCGTTTCAGGTTCAGCTAGCTATTTATTTGGGGCCTTTACATAATCAAAACACTGTTTTTAAAAAGTCCAGATATCTAAAAACAAACAACACATAAAAGGGAGTTTAAACTCTGTCTTTTGCACAAAAGCATAGTTTGAAATGGCATATTCCAGCAACGTGAATTTGAATTTTATACGAGTTCCTGGTATTTGAATGTTTTTCACTTTTCCGTACACTTTACATTGTTGGAAACAATAACCCTATTTAAAATCTCGCTGTGGCAATGAGACAGACCCCTTAAAACCTTATCGCAGCTGTTCAAATACAACATCATTGTCAGGTTAAGAGCCAGTGTCTTTTACAGCTTCAGTCTAAAGCTTCAGTGTTGCCAGAGAGTTTAAATATTACCTTCATAATATGAGCTGCTTTTAAGATTTTTCTGCACTCCCTAAGTCTTTGTATGCGTCCCTGCCTTTTTCATGTGTGTTTAATCGCCATCAAGCATTTAGCACAAAAAATGGGATTATGTGTATATTTAAGATCATTATCAGAGCCATTGCTAAGATTTGCCTGAGCTCAGGAACAAACTGCAGTAGAGTTCACGATGCTCACTGTTTGCGGACTGGGATTTCCCCCCTGCTTTCTAACAATTTCCTCTTTTGGAACAACAGCCCTGACAACCCACCGAGTTTAAAGAAACAAAATACTATTTTCCTTGACACAGTTTAAGACTTGACTGTTAAATCTAATCAAGAATTTTATGCCCATCAAATGGCCTTTCGGAATCTGTATTTACTCTTTAAGAAAAGAGTGTCCCAGAAATATTCCTACTGAAGTATTATCCCAGAGGTTTGCTGTGTATTTCGACCAATGGTAAAGTTAAAACAATAACCTAATCCTTAAATGCTCTGCTTTCCTGCGTCTGTTTTATTTAATGAGCTGACTCTGCTGCTGCTGATTATACATTATGTTTCCTTGATTTAAGTGAAAATATGATTATAACATGTCAGAATATGTAGTTCAAATTATTATTATTTAATACTGAGTTTAGGAATGTCGAATAGCTCAATTTGATCATAATAAATCATGGCTTTTAAAAATCGTACATGAAGTAGCCTCGCTGTTATTTGGACAAATGAACGTTAGGAAAGTTGGAGTTTGTTTGCCATAGAAGTTGAATAAACATGCAGTAGTCTTTAGGGAAATGGTTACTTACACTCTGGGTATTTAATGTCACTATTTTTAAAATCATATTAAGATGGAATAAAGTAATTAACATTAATAAATAAATCAATAGTGTGCAATAAATGAGATATTTTCAAGGGGGGTCCCTCAAAAGGGCCCATATATACTAGATTACTATTTGTAATAAAATATAGGTTGGCTTTATGCTTTTCAGTCTTAATAAATATTAGTAATAGAAATTCGAGGTTAAAAGACGTTGCTGTGAAGTTTAATTTTCATTCCCCTCCCCCATGTTATTACAGGTTATTTGATTTTTTCCCCAACTGTTCTAACGATTCTTACTTGCAATTTCCTATGTTGGTATCGGATTATTAGCGTAGGATGGGAGAACGGTTACGAAAAAGGAGAGATATTTTGCAGATGTATTAATCAGTGCAAAAGATATTGAGAGAAATAGCTAACTTTAAAATAGCCGGAAACCCAGGAAGTCTTTAGTAATATTGCTTTCGATTTGAGCAATTAATGTAGGGAGACGCTAAAAATGCAAACTATATATTGTATATCACGCCATTACATTGCTTTGCGATTGAAGAATATTTTTATTTAGCAAAAAAAAAAAAATTAATTGGCTACAATAGCGTGACCTTTCTTTTTTAATAATGTAATTGTAACACTATCCTGCTCTTCGTGAGTCACGTTTTTCTTGCTGGGATTGTCGGAACTTTTAAAAAATATACCGATGCCATTATGTATTTCAAGAGTATTATTGTTGATAAAACAATTGTAATTGCACATTAGCTTTTCCTGCAATGGTGATATTGGTGTCTTGTGTGATCACACATAGGTGCATTGCCTGTATTACGAAGATATTCACACATGGTTTAAACCTTAGCCTATTGTGCATCCATATTTCTTTGTACACGTAGGTACAAAACTCAGTGTGTGATCTGGATGTTATCAGCGTTTAGCGTTTAGATAGGCCAATGAATGCGCCCTAATCTTATTTATTTTAAAAGTACCTTTATCTATATATAAATTCCTGACAATTTGTTCTTTAACCAGAAATACTCTATTTGTTGTTCTGATAGGACCAACCAAAATAAATTGGGAAATCGCTGACAGTTTTTAAAAAAGTATACTCTCCCTTATCCATCCACAGAACCATCACATTTACATGATGATTCAAAAAAGAACAAAGCCACATTTTAATCTTCATCTAATTATTTAATTAACAACATATATGATTTCAATCACAAGATTATATTCGTTAAGAATGGCCTTAGTATAAATGTGAAGGGCTAAAACATATAGAAGGCAAGAGGTGGAGTGAAGAGACAAGATCTCAAAAGAAGTACGTTAATTTTAAAACCAACCAACCTATCAACAAAAAGATTTTTCTGTATTTATTCCTCTGGAACTAAGTAACTAAATTAATGTTGGGGGAGATAGGGTTTGTTCTGGATTCTGTTGATAAGCGTTACCTTTCTCTTCAAAGATTCCAATGATCTTAGATGGGACAATGTCATTTTATTACAGACGGCAAAGCTATTTCCAAGAAACTGTTAACAATGAACTTCTAAAAAACCTAGCAGACAAACTGTCAACTAATTCTTTCACGGGGATAGGGCTTGTTAAATAGAGAATATAGTTGAACAAGTAGATCATGCATTAGCTAGTTTTAGATGAATTTTGCAAACAAGCAGATAAAAACTAACTGATCTTTGGTGTTAGTATTTACAAGTGCGTATTGGGGGAAAAAAGAAATATGTAAATTCACTGGAAATTTTCCAGGACATGTACCGTGTTATACTTAATTTTCAAACCTTTTAGTTACATTTTAATAGCTCTCTACAGCATTATAAGGAGAGAGATTTTATTTAACAATCCCTTGGGAAGGTGATGTTCCGATATTCAAAATATGTACTCTTCCTTTTTGTCATTTATACTAAACAGGCACATCCAGAATCAAAAGCCCGTCTTTTGTTTAAATTACATACACCTCTAAAATTATGTTATAGCTGTGTTTGCACTTTTTTAGGAACAGGCTTGCAATAATATCTTACAGATAAGCTTTGAAAAGGAGACACATATTTTGATATAACTTTTGTTCTTTGGGTGTTAAGATTGCATTAAAAAGAGTAAACAGATTTTCGCAATGCTGAACGAATTCTGAATATCATTATATTTATCTTAAAATTATAGGATTTTTAAACCTCGGATGTATTATAAAAGATTACGACCAAAATTTTTCTTTTCAAGTGGCATATTCCTTGAGCATGTCACGGTTACGGGTTATTTGTTTAATAAATCTTTTTGATGCTTTATTTTCTCATTTCGAAAGCCCTGAAATCTTATCGTTACTTATATATTAGATTTTTTATTAGTAGTACAATTACTATTAAGAGGAAAATAGACTTGAACATCAGGACAATTGTAAGCATTACAGAACATGAGCGCGCCCTCCTGTGGAATTCAGAGGCTAAGCACAAGGGAATTTATTTATCTTCTTTGGCTTTCCGTTCAACCTTGATGCTTTTAGGTGTATTCAACAATGGGGTTAATTTCTGTTTTTAAATAGACATTAAAATATAATATATTTGCAAAATTAGGCAATGATTATATCGTTATATTTAGTTTCTGGTGATCATCTTTGCGGTACCTTAACATTTTAAAAGACCATGTACCCTTGGATAATTTATTAAATACACCACAGGGATCTGAAAATCAAATAACTTATTCTTGCACTATGGATTAAGACCTGGAAGAGATGTGCGATTTTTGTGATAATGTTAAATGATTTATTTTAATAGTTTCCTCTTGCTACATGTTACTCCATTTGATAGGATGTTTCCTATTAAAATATATATTTGAAAATGAATTCTCTGGAAATATTGTTTTCCTCCGAAATACCTAGTTATTTTTTACATTCCACTGCTCTATATATAGTATGTTAGCTCGGCGCGGTTATAGAAAGAATGGCCTTTCCTGCATTTCCTGGACACGACATAAGTATTAAGAAAAATAGAAGACATTGTAACATAACTGACGGATTCGATTAGGGACCTGTCCGAACATAGCGTTATGGGGAAGTACTCATGACAGCTGGAATTTTCTTAGCGTTATGATGCATTTGCTAATAAGACTAGCTATGCAGTAGTAGTGTGTGTGTGTGGGTGCGTGTGTGGTGAGTGTATGTATGTGCGTGTGAGAGAAGGAGATCGGGAGACAGAGAGAAAGAGAGAGAGAGTGGGTGGTGGTTGAAAATAACAGAGGAACCTTAAGGCGCCTAATTATTCAGAAAGGTTAAAGGTGATGACCTTGACATTTTGGAAGTTCAAAGGCATACACTTATGTTTTTCTTGCTAAAGAGTTTAAAATTTTATTTTTTTAGCTATGCCTCCTTACGATTTAATCAGATAATTTTTAGTTTTTCTGTCTTTTCCGGACTTATTTCCGTACTTTTGTGTTTACTGGGTGCAAGTGTAATGAGACCCACTTTTCTATTATTTTTTTATTCAAAAAAGCCAGATTCGTTTCTCACTCCTTTCCTTTATTGCACTTTGCGGAAATCTCTTTTTCACCCACCAGAAGGTGTATAATATAACCCAATTAAGCTGTTTAGAACCTCGGCTTTTATGGTGTTGTCTAGACAGTTCAAGGTTTTGTAAACAGCTTCGCCAGGTCATACTACATGAAGCGAAGAGGGGACCTTCACCAAATTCTTTTACTTTCAAAATAAAGACAAAGACCAGTTATTTTATACTAAGTTGGGGAAACTGATTACATTCCTGTGATTAAATATAGGAAACTCAGAACGAATTGGTAAAAAAACACGGTGAAAATATTCACTTTTTTTTTTTTTTTTTTTTGCTAAACTTTGTTTTAACTAGTTGCAATTGTTTACAGCTGCCTGTTGTTTGAAACATTCAGGGTTCCCCATTCTGACAATCCTTCCCCAGCTAGTAAACATCCATTTGAGCTTTGAATTCTTGTCTCAAACCTTAAACGCCCGAACAGCTATTAAGCGTTTTTCATAGCTGATAGTAATTGTGGCACCAGCAGAAGTGGTGGTCTTCAGACAGCCATGTTTGGGCTGCCTTAAACTGAGGGGAATAACAGTGAAGGTTTTATATAGAATAAGTTAGAGATTTAACTAACGTTTATATCCCGTTGAAAATAATTTGATTTAACTTCCTCCATTGTTACTAAATTGAATTTGGCTCTAGTCGAGTACACACTCTGATCTTTCAGAGATGGAAATCCATAAGTGAGCAGAAGATATAACCTTAACTTTACTAGAAACCATTTATTCACATGTAAAAGACAGTGGCCCATGCGTTTATATGACAATAGAAACACACACACACACACACACACACACACACACACACACACACCATGTACATTTACCATCTTTTAAATAAATTGCATTCATTTAAGGGAGGAAAGGGTTATCGTAGATCAAAACCAAGAGGGAAAAAAACTCTTTTTTAAAAGCAAAATCTACCATACACACCGCCGGTTCATTGGTGTCATCATGAAAAAGAAAAAAAGAAGAAAAAAAAACCACCTTGGGCGATAAACATTGGAGAATGGACTTTTGGATTTACCCTAGCTTCCCCTTATGAGGGACGCGTTCCGCCAAGCCCCCGATATCGCCAGTGGACATTGATTGTTTGGAGGCACCAGAGTTGAACAACAAAATGAAACTTTGCGTTCCGCAGGGTGAATGTGTCCTGTAAACCAATTTCCTGGTGTACTCTGATGGCAGGTTAGATAGGGATATTTTCTTTTCTTTTCTTTCAAAACAAGGGGTTTCCAGTGAAATATTGAAGTCGATCTCTGTTCAGTTTCTTTTCTTTCATCCTTCGATTCTGGAACCAGATTTTAACTTGTCGATCAGTGAGGTTCAGCATTCTGGACAACTGCAGTCTTTTTTCTTTGTTTATGTACACGTTGAAGAAAAACTCACGTTCCAGTTCTCTTATCTGATATTTGGTGTACGGACATCGCTTTTTCCTTGATCGCTGGGGAACTGCTGAAATTCAAGACAAAATAAACTGATTTTATGCTGTTTCAATAAACACTTTCATATAATGATAGAAAAGACACATTCACAATATCCCATTTACTAGAAAGCAGCATCCTAACAGTTAAGGAAATATTCTGAGAGATTTCTCTCTCTCCCGCCTCCCTTCTGGGTAACTTTGCAAAAGGTGGACATTTCCAACTTCCCCTTAAAACAGACCCTATCTAGCAGTACAGAAGGATGTTTAAATTGGTTGGAAATATTCCAAGGTTCTCAAACTACTCCCCTAAACAAATGAAAATATTAGAATCTATAATTAAGGGTGCTCTGAATAATAGCTGTGAAATCTCTCTGCCCCCTCCCAAATCAACAATTTAATAACAATTAATATCCTCCTCCAAAAATACCTTAAGCCCACGTAAATTGGTTTCCTATCGTAAACACGCTTTACAACGGTAAAGGAAATCTTATAGGATATATAAACTCCTTTGGATGCTTATAAAATTGCACATAAAATGCGGCTTGACAAAGTGTTGGCCTTGTACGGTTGCCCCCAATTTACTACTGATACCTACCTGAACTGTTGCTCTTCTCTGCAACAGCCTCACCAGAAGGGGAACCGGCGCTGTTTTCTGTTGTCACTTTCTTCTCTTGGCTGGAAGGTGTTTTACTACAAGTGCTATTCTGAGGTTTCAAGTCGCTCTTGGCCGCTTCCCCCTCGTTCTCTGCTTGCTGGTGGTATGGAGGTCCATGGGCTGTCTCATAAAACTGGTCAAATCCTTGCGGGAGAATGCCGTTCCTTCCCACCGTGTTGTAGAAGTTGGAGGCAGCGGCGGAGGGTCCATGGTGGCTGCACACAGGATCCGTTTTGAATAACATTTCCGTCCTCCTGTTAGCAGGCTGCAGAAAGTCTCGATGCATAACCTCCTCAGCTGAGTAATAAGGAGCATAACTGCCCCTATACTGCCATTTGCTGCGCTCTAATCCGTATTCCCTGAATGCCACTTCTCGCACAGGTTGGACATGAGGTAAATTAGAAGAATAAGGAAAAGTCATTTGACAGGAAGACGATTGCGACAAAAAAGAGGGTTTCGTCGAGAAATCTGAAGGTGAAACGTAATAAGCGCACCCTGGTAGATACATATTGGATGCACTGTGGCTGCAATCGTCAAACTCAGTCATGTCTTCCTTTTTGCGATTGCAAGCAACCAGGAGACTTCAGTGCATTGAACAAGATCCATCTATTGCACAAGAGGGTTTGGACAGGATCAACTAAGAAAAAATCCCCACCGTGTGCTGACGTGCAATTCATCTTGATTGATTCTAGTGGTAATTATGTCACGTGACGCAATGTAGAAATGTCCTTATATCTATATCAGCCCTTCGGAAAGACTCCTAAGATCTCTCCAAAGAGCCTCCCAGCACCGGGAGATGAGCAACGCATTTGTACAAATGTTACATTTTTATCTTTCTTTCTGCCACGGCAAGATGGGGTAAATAGAGAGAGAGGCTAATCACCTGAGAATGCACAGTCTGTGTAGCGACTCCTACGCACTGCTGGAAATCCAGCCCCTGCCCCTGAAGCAAAACGCACGCATACAGAACCCCTCCGATCCCCTCTTTCTAGGCATGTCTCTAAACATATTTGGGGAAATAGGCACAGATAATTCAACTGGGAAAGGTAATCCCTAGCTATTTGGGTGTGAGCTTCAAATCGGAGACCTCGACGCTGTAGTATGACAATTCAGCGCCGGAAATATTTGCTTGTTGCTACTTACGCTGATGATTAGCTGATGATAGTAAATTTAGGAAAGCAAAGACCCTATTTACATACTCTAGCAGATTTGCTAACTCAGATCTAGAAATCCATAGTTCGCAAAAAATAACCTGTTTCAAAATTCAAACTATGAGACTCAGTAACCTTATTATTCCCTTCCCTAAGTACAAGCCCTGTGTGTTTGTCTGAGGGTGTGTGTGAGAGAGACTGAAAAGAGAAATATGCAAATAGCACGTTACAGTTAGCCTATTTTGTTAAAGGAAGTCTCTTTCGGGGTTCATTTGGAATTATGGAGAGATTATGATGCAACATCACATCTTTGGAGGAAAAGAAACCCAACAGTCACGATTTCCTTGGAAAGCAGAATATCAGACAAAGTGACTGGATACCATAAACTTCAACCAATGTTTATTTTCATCTCATAGTTGGGAGTTTTGGTTATTAACGCAGAGCCACATAATAAGCGTTAGCCTACCTTATTTTTAAAATATTATTATACCTAAAATGAGCACAAAAATGAGCCACGTAGTATGAAAACAAAATTAATTAATAAGCTTCAGAAATAACCCTGCACCAAGACCATTATTCATTCCGAGGGCATTTACCAAATCTCTGTAGAAATCTTTTGTTCCTACCCAGTACAAAATGTCCATCTTAGCCACAGGGCATGCTCGTCTCTAAATAAAAAAACATGCCGTTATGCCACATAGAATCGCTTTTGTAAAAAAAAAAACCCTTGAAAGCCAAGCTTTTTCAGGATACTGTCTGCAAACACTCAGGCCACAGATGACATAAAATCTTAAAATCTCACACAATGCAAAGCCCCTACAGGTGTGGAAGCGGACTGAAAGAATAATGAAAACAAACAAAAAGGAAAGAAAGAAACCCAGGATCTTAACTTTGTTATCATGGCTGAACCCAGAAAAGTGGCTCAGTATAACCCGATGGGGTATAAAACATCTGCATTGCGTGGTAGCAGAGGCATCCGCAATGACAGACACCTATTATGCGCACTTTGCTTTTAGCTGTAGAAAGAGGGAGGTAGAGGTATGGAATCTTTTATTCCGATTTTTTCCCCAAAAAAATCTTCAGACGTGTCCATCTGATACAAGGCTCGTGAAAGCAGTTCCCAAAACGGAGCATAATGTCCTATTTTCCAAAGGGACTATGTCCAAAGCCATTCAGACAACTTGAAGTTCAATCTATTTTTTCCATGATGCCTCGCTTGTATACCACCATTAATGCAGCAATCTGATTTATCCCATCAGATATACTCACTAAAGATCCCACTAGATACAACGCACAGCACATAACACATCATTTCCTTCTTTGCGGAAGACTTTCAAGCCTTTTAGATTTTGCTGCAACAACTATCTCCTAAAAATGATGACTGCGTAGCTAAAATGGCTTCTGTGTCCCTTCCCACCCTGAGTTCCCAGCAGAACATGGGCAAAGATTCGTTTGCATGATGCTCCAGGATTTCTCAAGACTAAGTTACTAATTTGACGGGGAGCTATGAACCTATGAAACTTCATTTTCTTTAGCACCCAAAAGAACTAATTAAGCTCTAGTCGAAATCGTATCCCTTCCTTTGGCTGCAGAAACCCTAGAATCAATTAAATATTGTGGTAGGAGTCAATCAATTTCAAGCAATTCAAGTTCAACGACATGGCGACGATTTGTTAATAAGAAAACAGCTCAATTAGGAAACAATCCCCGACCAAAACCAAAAACCCAGCCATCTTATTGTTTGAATGTCCACCCAATAACACTACAGATATTTCACCTGAATGAGATGAATGTGCGAATTTCTGATTGCTAAGGCATTTTCACCCCATATTGGATCCTATCCCAAACACAAGTAATCCTTTTTCTAAGCAGATGAAATAGCATCGAAACATAAATGTATATAATGGATATATTCAAGCGAATACTTTACCGTTAGGTGTCTTGTAACATATGCAATCGTTGCCTAGAATTAGCAAGTATTCTTGTCCAAGTGACATTTCCAAAAGACCTCCGTGAAAATTAAGACGACTTGCATAACATTCGGATTTAAAAATATACCCAGTCCAGCTAGAGAAGATGCGGTATTTTTGTGCCACCCAAGATAAGACACTAACTTGACCTTAACTTTGTTATGGCGCCCCTAGTATCTGGAGAACGTGAACAGACACTGTCTGGCAGCTCTCGTAAAAACTGACTGGAGAAGAGATTCTGAGTCATTTCATTTATTGCCACTACAGTTCTGCAAGAAAGCTTTTCCTCCCTGCCAAACTTTAATTGTTTATGCTCTTTTAGGAAACACAAAAGCACCCAGAGTTTCCTTTCCTGAGCAGTCTAGCACGAATGAAAACCCTATCTTAATCAGTTTATCCAATTTAGATTTTGGTCCGAATGTAAAGATGTTTATGTTGGACTGAATAAATGAATGTAGGTGTGTATGTGTGTATTGCTACAATGCATGTATGTTTGTGTGCTTATTTGCACGTACAAAGACACACACCACACGCACCCAGAAATCTACTGGTAGAGAATTAAATACAGGAGTATATATATAGATGAGAATATATTCGTGTTTACTTATTTAATATATATATATTTATTTATTTAATACATACATGTATGTGTATATGAATTTAGATATAAATATGTATGTATATAGACACATGGATATATATAGTATGTATCTATTTGTGTGTGTATCTATCTATCTAATCACACACTCAGCTGAATGTGTGTGTGTATACACAGTATATCTTGCTATATATGTATATTTGCATGTATGCATATACACACAGAGCGACGGTACTTGCTTTATATTTAAGGTTGCAGTTTATATACAAAATATTGTGCCTGTGTGTGTGTGTGTGTGCGCGCGCGCGCGCTTTGGTTATATATTTTAGATCCTACGTCTCCTGTTCTTTATTTTATTTTCTACTTTCATTTCAAGGCAATAAAGAATGCAGATTCACAGTAAGTGAGCATCGTAGAGCAATTAAGCTTAATGAATAATGCATTGTTCTTTCCACATTTTTCATCTGATATTCCTCTCAAGCTTTAATATTAGAAAATTAGGAAATAAAATAGTTGGATAGTTTGTAAATGTAATGAGGGGAAGGTGGAAAATGCAATATAAACAAGTCAATTTTTGCTAGACAGTATTGGAAAGGAATAGTATGCGGGGGAGGGGTGAAATCAGCAACGAAGCTTCAGAAGTTTTGAGACTTTTCTTCTGGATTTTTTCAATAGAATTTCTTTGTGTTATTATTATCGAAGAACATACTAGGAGAAGAAGATATTTGTATTTGCCAGTTCGCATTAGCTTGATAAAAAATCTTTAAAAAGATAGTTTCTGGACTTCTCAGAATGCATTGTTTCGCTGGTGGTTTTCCTAAGTGTTCACTTTTGAATAGCGAGATCCTCAGGCGTATTTTTGCCTCCATTGTGTACTGAGGTAACATGATAATTTAGAAGACATAAATACTAATCCCCAGTTTGCTGGCTCTCATTCTTATAATCGAAAATATCTCTGGACCCTTTACCGCTTCCCTCTTCTGAAGCAATCAGCCTCAGACATTCAGAAACATTGCTGATACGCTGCACCCCCCAAAAAGCCAGTATTTATATCCAAAATGAGCTGTAACGACTGTTTCCTTACAACTGCCATAACACATTTTAAACCTGATGATTGGATAGAAACAAAGTTCAAATGTGTCTTTTTTTAAATTATATTTTGGTTGATCTCAAACAGTCACTAGCCTTGTATTAATAGATAGTTTCTTTGTACTGTTCACTATCATTTTGATCCTTATTCACACGCCTTGAAGAAGTACATTTAAGCCTATTTCATATCAGAAAAACACGGGTATAACCCAGTCTCTGTCATTTTGAATTACTATGGTAAAGGAAAGGCAGCCCAAGATTTCGCATGCAGAAAAAGCTTCTGCATTAAAAACTTTGAATTACGTGAAAAATACATTCAATAGACATTTTAATCAGGACCTAAAGATCACTGGAAAATTTTAAAATATAAAACCCAGTAAATATACGTAATTTTCATTTGATTCGCATCTGGTAGAGAGCTCAGTGTACTGCTCACAAATCAGTTTCACATTAAAGGTAAAGGGATCAGCCGCAAAAAAACAATAGAAATGGATGAAACATTTAAAAACCATCAGATGAGTTGGAAAATGTGTCGAGCTCGATGAAGTTAGAGGTATTTACAACTGGAGGTGTTTGCATTGGACAAAGGCACAGAAGCTTTTGTCCTCAGGAAAAAAAAATATGCTAAATGATCATTTGAACATCCAGATGAAACAATAGTAATGGAAGTAAATCCCTTCCATGAATCTGAGAGTTTTCAATGTTTACCCAGTTCTTCGGCACTAGTATATGTTGTTAAGGCGTGTGATTAAAAAGAAATCGCAGATCGGCCTGTATTAACCCCATCTTTATCGCCTACAACAGGGTGTTTTGATTTTTTATTTTTTTCCCCCGTGTAACATTTGGACCAGGCCAAAGTCATCCAGACCAACAAGGCAGCATAGACTGCGCACGGCACGGGCCGCCAAAGAAACGATTCGCATCGAACACAGGACGCGACCTACAAGAATTTTTTTAGTTCTATTTCTAGATCATGAAGATGGAAACAGAGCAAAGTTATAGTAACGCTGGCGGCGGGGGGTGTCTAATTTTTAAAAACGCCTTCGCAGTGACATTTCGCTTCTTTCTTTCTTTCTGGAGAGAGAGGGCGAATGGAGTGGGTGAGGGAGCTCATAACAACTGAGTTTTGCACTTGGATTCTAGTCAATGAATCAAAACATTTTATCATGAACGTGACTGGGAGAGCATTATCTTTGTCAAGGCTGTTCAAAGGCAGTGTATGTGTGTGTGGGGGGGGGAACGAGACTCCTCGACACTTGCACTGACAAAGACAGACAAACAATATTTACTTCCAAATAAAAGTTCCTTTCTTTTAATGGAGCAGGCAATAAGACGATCAACGCATCTGAAAACCAAAGCAAAAGGCAGTCCGTTGGCATGTATTTCTTTCTGGTTTACAAGTAAGAAGCTGCGGCAAAGGGCTCAAAGGCCTGACCATTGATTTTCCATCACAGTTTAAAAGTCTAGGTATAAGGGCAGGGCTGCAAGAGACAACGGCAGCCTTCAGTGGCACATGAATGTTTGAAGATGCACAAAGGATTTTTTACCCCCAGTACTTCAGGCATTTTCATTCAGTTTGCCGGAGCCTATGACTGCAGAAGAGAGATTTATTCAACACCTTTTTAAATAAGTAGCAGGAGTTAATGCATCATTTTCAACACGCAAGAAGCAGAAAACCTTTGGGCGCATTATGAATCTGTGTAGTCAGGTTATGCCATGCCTTTGCGCACAAGTCACGTGCCCCGTTAAAATGTATGCCTCTGGGTTCTCGGATCTATGCCATTATGTTAATGGCTTATTAAAAATAGGGTTTATTTGTTATACGCTTTTCCATTTAAAAAACCCAGGTTATTCCCAACCACAAAATAAACAAACACTGCATGCTCATACTGTAAGGCAAGTTAATATATGAAGGGACTAGCCAGTATTTTAATATCCAAGATCATTACTAGTCAACGTTTCTTTATTTTTCTGCAAAATTATGTTTACATACAGTTAGAGAAATGGATCTTAGCTCAGTACCGCTCATCCTCCAAGGAAAGAAAAAAGTAGAAGAAAATCTATTATAAAGCGAAATTAAAGATAAGAGCTGATAATACAGGTCTTAGTGTAGCCTTTTGATGAGTTTACTTTCTTCTTTTTGGCCAAGAATTCAATATTTGCCAATTTACAAGAGCCCCAAAGGTTTGCTTAGAACTTCTAGAATTTGTTTTATTATTAATAATAATAATAATCATAATAATAAAGTTTTCATCGGGAATATACTCTACCCTAAAGTTGCAAAAGACAAGTTCATTACAGGAATGGCAAGACTTTTGTCTAGTACATAGAAAGCGCCTGCTCACGCATTACTACTCTTTTCTTTTTCATCCGTCGGTTTTGAAACCAAATTTTAACTTGTTGATCGCTTAAATTCAGTCTGTTTGATAGCTCTTTCCTCTTCTGTCGGTTAATAAACTCATTGAGGAGAAACTCGTTTTCCAATTCAGCAATTTGTTGTTTTGTGTAAGGTTTCCGTTTCTTTCTTAATCTCCCCTGTGCGGGACACCAAGGCAAACCTACAACAAACATGTCGATAATTTAATGGATAAATTGTCTGCAATACATGGAGCATGCAATAAACAGCATTACATAAATGTAACTTGCCCAAGGTATGTTTTCGTCAAGTACATTGGACATCACAAGAACTACCTATCTTGTCAGATTAACTGATTATCTCCTCAAATGGATAAACGTGTAATTAAGATAATTCTAAGGGTCTTTTAGAAAATTATTCTCTAGGTCTCTTCTAGATAAAAGTGAGTTATTTAAGGCATACCATCCTGCACTGAAGGTCTCAGACATGACTGGACTGCTGCAGACTGCACTGTCAGGTTCAAGTTGACCGAATTCTTGATGTCCTCCTTTAAGTTTGAAGGAGAGGAATTCACTTCAAAAAGAGCTGATGAGCCATGCAAACCTCTTTGCAGGCTGGAGTGGTCATACTTCACTGGCTTTAAGTTGGTTGGATGAGTAATACTTGGGTCATTGGCAAAAGAGAGCCTCTGCCTGCATCTTTCCTCCTGTTTGGAGCTTGCTTCGTGGGCGTAGTATTTATTGTTTTCTTCCAGGCACTCTTTGTTGCTGTTGGAATTGATGTTGATTGGAACAGAGCCCGTAAGGTAAGGCTGTGAGGAGCCGCTGAAAGCATGGTTCTGAGGCTGAGCTGTACACGAACTTGAGCAAGTCCAGGGGATCGAGCTTCTGGGGTAGGAAATGGTGGGCAGAGCCGCCAATTGACTGCCATTAGTCCGCAAATTAGGAAAATAAAAGGAGTCCGGCGATTGCAAATTCAAGAGAGAACCAACGTAGCCAGATCTGTAGAGACTGCGATCACACATTTCCAACAAAGGCCTTCAGCTGGTCTTACAGCAGGATTTAGTTACAACGGGGAATAAGCGGCAAGCCTAAAACGATTGGACGAAACTTTGCATACAGGTTCTTCAAAGCCGGTAATTTCAGCACCGCCTACACCCACTGAGCCCTCTTGTTCTCAGTATTATAGTAATACTTGAAATATTAAAATCCCTAACTTGCAAGGGGGAGGAGAAAGCTTTGTCCCCACTCCTATAAAAATGGATGGAGTAGGAGTGGAACGCTGCTTTCCAAAAGGGAAACTAGGAGAAAACAAACATTTGTAAAGCTTTAGATCGGGCACTTTAGCTAGAATCCCGAGAACGGTGATTTCTCCTTATGCCTACTTGACTCGATCATTATGATTATTACGCGTTATTTCTCACCTAGGGTTTCCTCATTTATTGTAAAGGTGTGAAGCTATTTGCTATACATACAGATGCACATGTACATATATGTTTATTGCAAACATCATTGTATACGTGCTTGAAATTAAAATCCTCATCGATGCTCTGCTATTATTGGTATGATTATGATAATGATCCGATATGACTCTAGCTGTAGATTTATGCCCCTTTCAGGTTTTCACATTTTAACTTGCATTGTCACCATGTGGGGGAGAGCGTAATCATCGAAGGTCTGTGTTCTTTACAGGGCGTTCAGTAATTTACATTTCCCAGTGCACACACACTGTTAAAAATAAAACCCGTTCCACTCTTTCCCCCAACACGTTTCTTCTTGAGGAGTCTTTATTTTTAACATTGCAAAGTATATAAAAATAAAGTCCAAAGAATACATTTCTATCACGTGCAATACATTTTAGCATAACCCGCCCAAAGTAAAGGTTTTCTTGATTTATTTATTCTTATTTTCGCAAATCAGGCTTATTCCTAAGGACTGGCGAGAGAAGAAGCTAAGAATTAATTCGGAAACTGCGAGAAAACACGTCTAGTCGGAGGTGCAATAAGACAAGGCAATGATTAGAGTGGTCGCCACCGGTTTTAAATTGTCTGGCTGATATGACATAATTTCCATAGCGTTTATTTTTCCGCCATTAGGTGGTCAGCTCTTGGCACTCGGGGTTTTTCAGGGTCAAACATGATTTAAAGAATTCCCCCCCTGCTTTTCGCATAACAACGGAATTAAAAATGACATTAGTGAGCGTCCACACTTCATACCGCATGACTTTGGCAAAGGGCGAGCGAAAGAGTTGTGGAGCTTTTGAAGAGTCAGTTCTGAATTCCGCGAGGCCTTCTGTATAGTAACTAAGGCCGAAATAGTCCATGAAAAATACGGCTAATGGCGCAAGAGTCTTGAACCTATTTGCTAAAACATACGGAAATATGGGGTAAGGCGGCTGATGTGGGGCAAGTTATCAGAGGAAAAAGCTTCAGATGAGCATGGATATTTTTGAGATCACTCTTCATCAGTCAGCAGTCTTCAGAGCAGGTTTTCGGAACATAAAGTCGACTTCTAAATAATATTTTCGGCATCCATCCATTTAATACATTTCACACAGTAAATACATACACGCTGCTTCTAATCTGACTATTTCATATGGATCGCTTCCATAAACGGGATGTCCCCACAACGGAATTAACCCAGCTTCAAACAGAAACATAAAGCACTGACTTCATCGTGTTACCTTAGCTCGATTAAAATATCAAACATGGTTAACACTAAAGGTTAATTTTCCATGTTATTGTCTTGTTAATTATAGTTTTAATCTTGGCTTTATTTCTATGAGGAGATCAGACATTGACATTTTCCTAATGAAACTCGTCTTTCTGTTTAATGGGAATTTTGAGTAAATTATACAGTAATTTCATTGCCCAGGAAGAAAATCTTTAAATGATTACTCTCCAGATTATCCTCCTAGACCACACAAGACCACACAAGCAGTGCTGGAGGATATTACTGACCACTGCTCTTAATTTTTATTGTTTGAGTTATGTCTACCAATTGAGTCTCTCTTATTAACTTATTTGTTTTCGTTTTCCAATATGCTGGGAAATAGTTGGGAAAAGTTTAGTTCTCTTCCGCCCTAGCGTTTCATAAAGAAATCTGCAACTGCTTTTAGCCTCTCAGAAGAAAAGAATGGACATTTTGTGTTCAAAAGAGTATATTTTCCCCCAGTAAAAAAACAAACCAACCAAGAATAGATGTGAGCTCTGTTACCGGAAAGGAAGGTGACACTTCAAACTAGTTTTTATGGTGTTAGAGAAACCAGGACTTTTCAATTAACCTTAAACTCATCTATAATTGTAAATGAATAATAAAATAAATATGGAAAGAAAAATCTTAGCAACAGCAGAGGTATTTATAGCTGAAGAAAATAATGGTTATGTTTAAGTCTGCGCAAGCATGACACAATATTTTGTAATATAATCCTTGTTCAAAATTTTTGCCGGTGGTGGGGTGAAAATATCAGTGACCAGAAGTCTTGTTGGAGAGGATATCTTCAGCTGTAAACACACGCCTCATTTGTTAAACCATATTCTTTAATCAAACGTGCCTATCCCTATATTCTTATTTGTACAAGAAATGTAATCGTTTATTATAGAGCTAGATCGAGACCTTTGCTCTTAAGCGCTTTTGGGTAAGTGTTGGATCAAAAGTAGTGTGACTACTAGACCTGATTACGCTTCCAAACCCTTTGATTTTATAAGCATAGTCTTTCCCTTTGAATATGAAAGTTGTGCCGTGTAAATTAATGATATTGAGTTGTCATTTGTACTGTGGAGATGCGGCAGCTGGAACGGGAGTGAAGTGCTTTCCCAGCCTATGCCAGAGATTGTCCAGGAGATGGCAGGATTGTCCTGTACATCCACACTCACTGCACAGCACTACTATAGGAGTCAAGATCAATGGTAAATAGAGGGCAGCCAAGTCACCATCACGCCATATTTCAATTCAATTTACTAATGTACTAATTAATTATGTGAAATAAAACTATACATGTATTATATAATAAAGATATTTCAGTCATCAGAATTCTGCTAATATGTATAATCAAAGTACTCTTGAATAGTGTGAAATAGAACTTTCTCTTTCACACTTTTATTTCTCACAAGTAGTGAGTACATTAATTATCTATAGTAGCAGAATCATTACGATTACGCTACGCTTCATTAGTCTAAAATAAATTACTATACATAAACTGTGGGGCCATAAGGTCTCTTAGTTAGGTGCTGGCAGTGATATGAAATGTACACTGCACACACAATGGCTGGGTATATTATAATTCATCTGATATTCCAAACAACTGTACAGAATCCAATAGCCTTTGATGAAGACGTTGTCTCTAGCACCAGAGCAGCTCTCCATACTTTCTGCCGAAGCATTCTTTAATTTCTTCCATCTCGCTTCCGTGCTCCTTCTATGCGTACCTACAGACAGTATACTTTATAAATAATGCGTCGAAATGCAGGTGATGAGGGGAAAAGGAAGCCTTCGCCTTTCTGACAATAGTTGCCGTTTTCTTTCTACTTCTGCACGTTAGGCTCCATGGGACAAAAAATAAAAGCAAACTCCTCATATGTGATTGAGTGAGTAGCGGGTTCAGATTTCATTCTGATGTATTATTTGCACGTCAGGTGGAGTTGTAATCTTGCCTAAATCTGCACCTCAGTATTCTGATACAAACTGAGTCTAAAGGCTAACCTTACAACAAAAAATAATATAATACGAGCGAGTTCTGGGCAAAAAGAAAACTAAATGTTAGCAATAAAAATCTAACCGATGAGTATTTCTTAGTTTAAAAGTGTTTAAAAAAATAGGGTGAAAAGGTTCTAACAGATAGACGGACTTTAAAATATAGAGAGGAAAGGGATTTTAAAAGTTCTAAACAAAGGCAGCATTGATTATCAGAGACGGGTCAACACTTTTTTGGACATTTACTCTATCTCCCATGTCCTTCAAGTTAGAGATTTTATGTTCCCCCAAAGTCTCTTATTTTCCCAGGGAAAGAAAATCCAATTTGGAACCTGGCTTTCCAGCGGAGAGAGATTTTTTTTTTCCAAGTTAAAAAGGAAGGTGGGGGGCGAGGGTGGGAATAAGTGTAAGGGTAACGTGTGAGCCTAACACTTCGCTGTACAGGTCATTCTGTTAAATGAATGGGCTGACAAAATTCTGGGCCGCTTTCTGAACTCCACACTCAGCCAAACCAGCTGCATCAGGGAGGCTTGTTGGTGTGTGAATGCAGATTCAGGCCTAAGGACACAACAAATATTCTAAAATGCCATGTGAAGCAAACACGTATGGAACATTTAAAACACTGGAAGGCTGCTCAAAGAAGCCGCATTTCTTGCGAGACGAAATGCCACAGTGGAGCTGAAGTTGCTGGAAAACCACAATTATGTTTCATAGAGCAAACTGTAGGCAGAAAGCGTCTTTTACTCATTATACAAAGACCTGGTATAGCAAAGAGCCCCGTCTTTGGGCTGTATTCTCGACTTTTTAATGCAGCCTGTCGTTAGAGATCTGACTTGCTTTTTAAAAAAAAAAAACAATCAAGCCATAAAAGTAGCCTTTCCATAATGCAGCCTGCGAAACGCCACGCTGTAAAAATAAATGCGATTTTCTTCAACTGTTTTTATATTGAAAAGAAATCGTTTTTATTGAAGATGTTTTAAGGAGCTCTTGACAAACTCATTCACGGCTTTGAAGTTGAGCCCCCATTTCCAACACAATTCCAAGTAAAAGCAGACCTTAAAACAAGAACGGAAACAATATCGTTTGATGGAAAGAGACTTAGTGTATGTCTTACCCACATACGTTAAGTATCAATGTGTTTAGAGCAATAGGCTATTATAATAAATAATAATAGTTCGGAACACAACATAGTTTAATAATTACACGAGAAATAAATGGAGAGATTTTCTCTTTTCTCTCCTAGCAGTAAACTGACTTGTATGATCAAAATCACTGCATGGGTATCATAACACGCACACTAAGATTCAAACAAAACTAAAACACAACCGCCAGCCTCTCTGATCTATATAAATTACGGCATCTTTCGAAAGTCCTCATTTATTGCTTCTTTCATTAACACCCGTGTATTTTTGTAACTTAAAGGTATCAGCAAGCTTCACTTCTGTAACAAGAAGTTTTCAAACCACATGATGGGGTGAAGGTGGAGAGTCTTGTGCTTGTTCAGACAAACAGGATAATAGGGCATCCAATACATTATATAAAAATACACATAACGTTTATACACACCTTTATACAGCATGTCCTCTATATGCAATATGATTAAACACTGGGATTCGATTTAACTGTGTGTTCCTAGTATGCAGCTAACTAGCTAGCTATAAACTGATAAAACTTATCTGTTTCGGACTATCTTACTAATGAAGAGCAAATGATAACCCTATAAAACTGTATTGTTTGAAGTAATTGTGTGTGATGCATCCGAATAAATGCATCTGCACAGAATATTTTGTTATTCTTTACAATAGGGAGTATGAAATCATTAATCTGCAAATGACTACAAAGTAAAATCCAAAAAAATATGTGGAATACAGACAGTCATGGAAACAGCTGAAGTTAAATATGTTTTTCTAGTTCCAATCTGGCTCCAAATTACATTTTTCTCTGAAAAAATAATAACCACCTCCCAACAACATAAAAGTAGCTATTTTCACATTAACAACCACTCACTGTATATGCTGGTGGGCTCACTTTATTTTAGACTGAGAACAGTGTTGTAATGATTTCTTAATCCCCAATTACATTACATTATTTTTTTTTTCAAATTCGGCGTGGTTGTGAAATGTATTATACCAAATCACAACTGACAGTCTTGGCACCCGGCTGTTCAGAGACAATTTTACAGAAAAAAAAACAGATAAGTATTTAAGAAAATTATAATTGTAACTGATCAACATACTTAAAGTCGTTTATACTGGCCTAGAGGGAGGAACAGAAGATATTAAAATACACAAAAAAGAAGAAAGAAACAGAACTACAAAGTCAAGTTTTGGCAGCATTCTCTACGGATCAGAGAAAAATGCTGACATTAATTAAAAGCAAATCACAAAATCTCGCCGCCATAGGAAGGGGGGAAAATATTAAATATATTTTCAAGTCTTTCCAAAAGTCTTTAGCTGATCGTAAATTGCATTTATATTTCCGTCACTGTCCACAACCAATAGATCAAGAAACATTGTCCTTCAGCTTTGAGACTATTTTCTTATCCTTCACCCTTCTATTCTGAAACCAAATGGTAACTTGTCTCTCAGACAGGTTTGTGGCTGCGGATATCCTTCGCCTCTTGTCCTTGTTAATGAACTTGTTAATGGCATATTCATTCTCGAGTTCTTTAAGTTGCAGTTTTGTATATGGCACTCGCTTCTTTCTTCCACGTCTGTAGACACACATATCTGGCTGGTTTAGTGCAACATCCCCTATTGTAAAAGACATTATGCGAAAAATTAGAATTTTATTACAGGCGTTTAAATCTTAACTGATACTTGCTGGGCACTGGTTTTCATGGGAAAATAATTAATGTTAGGCTGTTTGCAGCTTATTATTATTTACACACCCACATTATTTACACGCTATTAAAGCACGAAAATCTTGATGGTCTGTCATCGCTTTCCAAGCCTGCGTGGTAGCGAGCCTGCAAAGTTTCGCAGTGCATTTGCTGGGGGGGTTGAGTTAAGTTACATGTATGTAAAGTACACGGAGAACTTTGCTTAGTGTGTGTTTCCCTGTGTCTGTCTGCATGTGGTGTTGTGCATGGGCACATTCACCGCATGCAGTTTCTTAACTACTCTGGGGCGAGTCTTAAATGCTAGGCGGAATCAGAGACAATCCCAAGCATTCCAGACATCAACTGGCACATCTTCCCAAAACAGCAAAGGCAAACGTGAATAAAAGTCCAATCATCCAAACACATTTAAAACTAGCCATAAGGCTAGGACAGCTGGGCTCTGGGGTCTACCACACAGGGTGGAAACACAGAGTGGGATATTCTTAACCAACATTTCCCCCCTGCGCCGGGGGGCTGTGTGCGCAGAGTAACCAGGTCGCCAGGCCGGCGAGTGTAGCACAGGGCGGAAATTAAACTCAGACCAAAGCTCTCCCTCGCGTACCTGGAAAGGGCGATTTCCAAAAATGTGAGCTCTGGGACTGGTCTTTAGCGCAGTAAACCTGACTGTTCCAGCCATTAGCCAGAGTCCAGGACTGATAGCCCTCCATTGAGATGTATGTTTCGTGCCTCGGCTCCCCAGAGCCGAACGTGGAGACCATGTCTATGTACCCAGGAACGTGCTGGTAAGGGTTGGTGTAGCCCTGGTAAAAGGACACTTCCTTGGCCCGGGAGGAGACTTCATTGGCGGGGACGCTTGTGCTGGCCAAACTGGAGACGTCCATATACTTTTCCACGGGAAAGCCGCCAATGGAGGCATGGGGGGAAGACTTCAGGGCGTTCTGCTGAATCCCGACCCCGTGGGACATCCGACAGCTGTAATATCCATTGCCAAAGTGATAGCCGTAGCCCAGCGCCGGGGCGGCCGGCGGAGCGGCGGAGCCCGGGCACTCTTTGGAGGGCGGATCGGAGCGGGCCGCGGAACCCGAGCGCTCCGGGCCCCCAGCGTACGCGAACCCCGGGGCGGCCGCCGAGCGGCCCGAGTGAGCCGCCCCGAACACGGGCGACGAGAGAAAATTGCGGCACTGGCTGGAGGCGCCGCCGACCCCGTCTCCTCTTAATCCTTCCATCTCCCAGCTCGCGGCTTTGCTCATGGCCTTGCACATCCCTGGCTGCGGCTCGGTCCCGGGCTAGGCACGGTGCACATTGTTATTGCCTCCAACAGGTTAGATCATTGTGGTACGTTTATAAAAACTAACTTCAGATTGGGAGGGGGAAAAGGGGGAGGGGGCGGCCTGCTCCAGATTAGTTTGCTGGAGTCCGAGGGCGCCTCATAGGCTGCCGAGGAGCATGTGATCCTCCAGCCGCCTGAACTGGTTCAGAGCTCTCAGCCCCTGCCCGGGACCGGCGTGTCCCCTTGCCTCACTTATTCATATTTTACTGTTCGGATCCACGGGCGTTTACTCCGAAACGCGCTGATCACGCTAGTGGGAGGGGGGGTTTTATGGCCCCCTTTTCTGCAGCACCAGCGGTGCTTTCATCTCCCGGCTAGCTTCCATCGCTTCAAAAGGCTTAAAAGAAAGAAAGAAAGAAAGAAAGAAAGAAAGAAAGAAAGAAAGAAAGAAAAAGAAAGCAAACAAACAAACAAACAAACAAGAGCCCCAACTTTATGACCGTATTGCGCAGGAAATGGCTGGGGGGCGGGGGGGGGGAATGTATTGTCATTGTCCAGAATATCTCGGTGTTTACTGCAGTTCTTCACACTTGAGATTATGTCTTACTTCATTATCGATTCATATGGTTATTTAAATTCTGGCTCAAAGTCATGGAAAGTTGCTAATGACTAGCAGCCAAAGTGTCTTAATTAATGATCCTACTCCAATATTGGAACAGTTACTGCTAAATGCACAGAATGGGGATGCATTTAAATAACCATTTAGTTTAGAAGTAAACATTCCTTTCCTAAATAGATTTATTGACATTTCTGAGTTATTAATGATTGCTACACGGAAGTTTGCAGTATCTTTCTAATATCTCATAAAGAAATATTAGACTTTGCATGGTTTTGTTATTATTGTCATTTGGATACTAGATATATATACGCAACTTACTGTGTGCTCTAACAGGGTATATAAATGACAGTGCTGTTTACGTTATTTCTGAAAAGTATAGTGCATAAACATATATAGATATATGCGTGTGTATAAGATCACAGACACAAACACACGCACACATAAATGGCAGATCTTATATCATTGCCGATAGCCATTAAAATCCACTGTCTGTGTACTGCACAAGATGTTAAACCTGGGATTCATTACATGTGGCTTTTTTCTTGAAGTGTCAGTTAATCTAGTGGTAAAACTGACAAGTTAAAATGCCGTGTTTGCTTATTATTATGGTTCTAGGGTTAACTTTCCAAGACTGTAGCAAATCTTTATATTGTCTAATCGACACGAGTGCTGTGTCAGTTTTGAACTTGCCGTAGTGCAAAGATCCTAAAATGTATCACGTTCTATAAACATATCTCAGTCTTATTGGACTGGCTCTTTTCAGCATTCTTGCTCTCGGTTTACTTGTTGCAAACACTTAACACGCTCACTTGGACATAATATGCAACAAGTTACTACAGGGAAGCGTCTCCAAAGTAAAAGGAAGTGGGTTTTTTAAAATTAAAATGATAACAGAAATGTTTTGAATGCTTAACACACACACACACACACACACACACACAAAACAACACAGTGGAAGATTCAAAGAAAAGGACAGGTTATGGAAAGCGAAATTAATATTTGACATGATTTTGTTTTGAAATGCAATTTGCATTGATAATAACAACCAAGGATCATAAGCCCGTTGGGGTATTTTATATAAAAACTATGATCTCTCTTTATTAACAGTGGCTTAAGTGAGTTGAATGAGAAAGCGAACCGCTTCGCGGTAATCGCAGGTCTTTTAGTTTTGTAGCAAGTCTAATAATATTTGGCAGTTTCTGGAAGTGGGGTGAGGAATGACAAACTGGTGCCAATAATCACAGTAACAACCGCCTGGCAAACACAAGTTCGTGTTCATTAGCTCCAACCACTTAATTACTCTTAATCTTTCATAATCAGGTAAGAAGTCAAATAAATAAACCAGTCAGGGCTACGTATTTGGCTCAATTATAAGCCGACTCAGTATTTGTTCCCAGGATATAAAATGGTACCTAATTAGGGAAGTGGATCCTAAGGATACAAGTAAAGACTCATTCCTTTAGTTAACTGAATTCAGCTTTCCCATGGATTCTTAACTAAAATATACAATATTTAAGATCGAAAATGTGTATTGCACTGGCCATGTGCAATTTTCTGTTTGTATCTCGTACTGTAGTTCTTCTAGCCAATAAGTATACTGTAATGATCTTTCCTGTCACAAAAATATAAAAAATGTATTTAATAAAAAAAGAAACTGAAAGTATGAAGTTTCTTGTCTGCTTAGCCCTCTTACATCAAAGCAAATTAATTTGTAATTATGTCTTAGCGCGAAATAACACCAAAGACCACTTTCGCCTCAATGAGTGTTCTACAATTCCATGCCCAGTGAGACTATGTCTCTGAACAGTGGTTTGGGATCAATAATTGAAACTCAGTAATATGCCATTTTGTGAGGTGTGTAAAAACACAGCATTGCCTTACTCTCACGCTTTGCACGAACAGGATATTATGAATGTGAATAAAAATAATGAGCTCATAAGTCACAGTCTCTTTATAATGTCTGAAAATACACACCCAGTTTACGTGTTAAGATTTGTTGTTTTAACTATGTGGTACACTTAGGTGTAGAACAAGAATCTAGACTAATTAATGCTTGCTTTTGTGTAACATTACACTTTGATAATAAAGTATTCTAAAACGATTCCTTATCTCCTTCATTTATTGTGAAAAAGTATTTTAGAAGGCAGTGACAACTGACAACTTTGAAACTTGTTAGTAGATCGTAATAATGGATGTTTTCATTTGCTCCACAAAGTTACAGAATAATTTCCCTTCCCTCTAGTGTATAGTAAGTGTGTGCATAGTTGACATCATATCTGTATGAAATTTTCCATTTAGAAATAATACGGGCATCAGTGTAATAAATTAACTAGATATCTGCAAGCACATCATGCAGGAAAGTTACTGAACTTTTCCCATAAAGAACTATGCCGCATTTTATGATTTTGAAATTATCTCGTGTCCTCAAAAATCTTCGGAAAAATCTACTATAGTAATCAAATCTTTGTCCTAATTAAACATACGGATTGAGCAATTGCTGTGCTACTCTCTTTCACCTCCCTTTTCCGTCTGCCCAGCAAACACACCCTCGTCCTTCCGCCACCCCCTTCTTTTACCTCTTTTCCAGGCTTCCATGGGATCTGGCTTTGGTAACGTTGTCCTCTTCTCTGAACTATATTTTAAATTTATTTCTTTATTTCGATTGCCCTTCTGAAGTCACGGTCTATTGCTATAGTTTGCTGCAGAAAACAAAACCATACCAAACAAACCAAGGAACTTTGCACTTTTGGGTTCAGCCTGAACAGCTCGTACACAAAATAAGGAGATTAGTAATATTTCAACAGCTACCTTCTCCAATCCTCGCTAGATTTTTTTATTTAATGTTAACCAGCTTATGTTTTTAGTGACTAAGTAGACCAACAGTGTTTATTTTCTGTGTTTCTTTTTCTTCCAACTCAACAAAAAAACCTAGTAGAAATTGAAATAACTGCAATAAAGAAAAGGCTTAATTGCCAGGTAAGGATATTTGTTAAAATATGTTTTCCAAATCTGTCTTATGGATGCACAGAACTTTATTTAGGAAGTCAGTTAACTCTGATATTTGAAAGATACATTTTCACAGACTCATAGAAATGTAAGCCTGTGTAAAGGACCTTCAGAGGTCACCGAGTCCAGTCCCCTAAGCTTCAGAACATTGAAAAGTATCACTCTGCACAGTGACCTCTACAAAATCCAAGCAGACTTTTAAGCAAACTTGAGTGTTTAACATGTCCTCCCCCAACCCCCCCATAAACGGGTATAAAATCTTTCATAAGTCCCAGCCAGTATTTAGAATCATAACTCGTGCTGGCGTTGCATACAGGTCGCTGCAGGGAACTGATAAACGGTTCGGTTTAAACCGAAATAACTTTTTACGTCACATAAAATGTTATCAGCTGAACTTCGCAACATACGTCCCATTCGTGAAGCTAGCCACAAAAAGACACAATGTTATTAACTTTGTAATATATGGTGCTCAAAGCTTTCTTTGAGTTGTAACCAAGTTGTATATTTACCACTGCAGTGAAATATTTTTAAAAGCACAAGTAATTAGACAACTATGCTAGAGTCCTCCTACATAATAATTCTAGCTTTGTCCACCTCTCATCAGGAAGTAGAATAAATATAAGTATATTTATATATGGAGGTGTATGTATGGATATTTGTACTTAAATTATTTCTTTATATACAGGAGAAGAATATGGGCTCACAGAAAGCACTGATGTCTCCAGTAAAACTCCAGGCAGCTGCTGTACCCAGCAGCAAGTCTTCAGCAACAATATTAAATGGCTTCCAGTTTTTGCAGAGTTGGAGGTGTAAGCAGAGAGAGACATTCTCTCAAGTTGCACCATTCAGCATTTCCCATGATTATATCGTACGATGTAGGATCCCAGCTCTGTCACTAGATGGCTCTACACGTTTTTCTGTGGAGACTCAGAGTGCAGATTAATAATGTAAATTTGAACTGTATTGTTTCCTTGTATAACAGCACTGGACTTTCTAGCTTGCAAGAGTGAAATATCTGAGTTTATATATATTTTTTTACTACAAAGGAGGGAAGAGGGTTCCCACAGAAAGTGAACCTGTTGTCTTAACACAAACTTTCAGGTATAATTGTCTTAGTGCAATAAATCTCAGCTTGTTTTTTTCCTTCTTAAAACCAGCCTTCCTATAATTCGCTATAGATCTATAAGTAAATGAAGCAAACAGGCTCTAGTTTCATGTTGTGAGTAGTCAAGTCAAGGGCAAAGCGACATTGTATAATAACGTTAGATCTCATCAGACCATTTCACCTACACATGAAAATTCTCTTTTTCACCAATCACTTTTAATAATAATTGGGCAAAGCTCATGGATCATTATCTACTTGAGCCTGGGTCCTCCTATAGATACCTGGGTGAAATCAACTGCAACATCGGGCCTTTAGTTATTTGAGAGACAATATAGACATATGCAACCAGAAGTTTTTTGCAAGCTCCCACCTGAAACAGTGCATCTACACGTTGTATGTTACCTGCAATAATAATAATATTTTACAATTTACCTCTGAACACCCAAAGTTAAGAAAAAAAACCAAATATTTAGCCAGTGTTCCCCAGAACACCTTAAAACTAGTTAAAAACTGGTTGAGATTTCAGTCGATTTAATATGAATTTCTCTTTCAGTGAAGATTTAACAGACATGATCAAAATATTATTTGATATCGTAAGTAACAACTCTCAAGATAAAATAAAATATTTTGGCTGTTGGCCTATGCAGCTAGTTAAAGCTTATAAGAACAACTGAGTAAACAGGGTAGCAAAAACTCATCTATTTTCATCGGTCTATATCACTTTCTTTACATTCCCTCGCTGATACAACCCTTTAAATATGTGTTGAAAGTTTTCTAGATTGCACTCATTATTAAAAGAAAAACTATAAACATTTATAAAATATATCAATCTAGTTTTCTAAGAATATAAATATCAAACAACTAGTTTATTAGTGGATATCCATTTTTGAGAGGAATGATTAATTGTATTGTGCTGATTGTTTTTGTTTTAAACTTAAGTATTAATATTATTTAAAAGGTGCACAATGTAACAAAACACTAATTAAGGTAATGCACAGTCGACCTTGTGTATAACATATTTTTCACATTGTGCGTTTTGTAGTACCCTATTTCACCTGCAATATACCATAAAGCAATTATTTTCCTTTTAGTGGTGCAGTAACATTTTTGGAATATAAAGCTCTACTGGATTTGGTAGTGTTCAGATGTAAGTGTGTTGGAGATGTGGTGTCTAGCTGTGGTTTTCAAAATATGGGGAAAAAAGATACTAACGCAGTTAAAGTATTTAAGAAAACAGACGGGGGCGCCAAACGACAGCAATAAAGCAACCCACAGACTTCCGTTTCCCCTCCTATAACTGGTAAGGCACTACTCAATCTGGACGAAATAGGCTTTCAGATCTATATTTAGGAGGGGTATTTTGCATAATCATTATTTCAACTGGCAAAACATAAGTCTGTATTTAACTGGGACCAGTTCCTTTTGCGATGGAAAGTTTGGTTACAGTCTGGATCACCCATCTATAGTCCATAATAGAGAAGTTTTTGAATTCAAGTGAGGCAGTGTTTACAGTACCTACAAACAGAGCCCAATATGTACATCGTCACTCTTCTGTTCAGAATTGTTTAATCTCAGGGAACTGCTGTCCTTACAGTATTTTAATAACAGGATAGCCTATGGAGACTGTCAGACAACTGAATGCATCCGATGAAGTGAGCTGTAGCTCACGAAAGCTTATGCTCAGATAAATTGGTTAGTCTCTAAGGTGCCACTAGTACTCCTTTTCTTTTTGCGAATACAGACTAACACGGCTGCTACTCTGAAACCTATATCTTTTCAGTAAATATGGGTGTAGGAAATTGTGCTCTCTCCTGATAAAACAGAAGATACCGCTTTGTCACCAGTTATATTGGGGTAAGAAAGGCAAATATATCACCATCTCTTACGGGTTTAAAATTATTTATGGAGAAATATAGTTTCAGAAAGTGTGCTCTTGGATTGTGTTGGCAATATAAAGGGCTTTGACGTTTACATTCCTCCTATTACAATATATGTTTTTCTTGTCTAAGTCTAAGCACACTGCTCAAAGCTCCCTACGGTTAGTGAAAAGTTGATATTTACTTCTGTCTGGTTTGGGGCTGTAAAACATAGGACACCAAACTGCAGCTAAATTCACGTTTCAAAGAACTGATATAAAACTCTCATTAATAGAATGCTGGATTTTATAAACAATGCCTAGAATGTTTCCTAAATATTTCATGGGATGTTTAGGGAGACTTTTAATACGTTCTTAAAAAGCCGACAAGAATCCCGTTTTCCAAGTATGAATCATAAGCAAGAGCATAAGAACTTAGGAGATGTGACTTTAACATTACAAGGAAGCGCCTCTCTTGGCAAAAAAAAAAAAAAATCCTATGTAATCACAGGAAACGTTGAAATATTTCTATACCTGATCAAATTCAGAAACTCGGGATCTAAAACTTCACAATGTGGGTAGAAAAAAATCTCTCAGAAAGTAGAGATTGGGTAGCTATTGAAGAGTACTCCAGAGATGCTAATGACAAAGGATTTATCTTCGTTTAAATGGTTGCCATCAGCGTCATTATTACTATCAAAGTTATCACTGAGGAGAGACTTTCCGATAGTCACGTCTACTAAGCTTGCTAGCCCGTGTCCCTTACAGCACAAGACATTTTACTCCGGATCAACCCGGAAAACAACGGACAGCTCAGCTAACTAAGCCACAGGTAACCTTGGCGAAAGAATGATGATGAGGAGCATGTCTTTACTAATATTTGATGCCTTTGAAATACTAAAATCAAGTCATTATATCTATATAGATTTTAAAACGCTTCGCTTTTCGGGGGGAGGGTGTACAAAGAAACCTGTCTAGAGAATGAAATGACAGTGCTGCAGTACGGTGCTTTAAATCATGAATGCATTTAACGTTATTTGGACATTTTTGCCATCAAATTGCACAACAGAGAATATTTTCCCAAGAGGGGGGAAAAATCGTAGACTAGCTCCGACAATAAACAAGACTATAGAAAGTAAAAAGGACACCATATTTAAGGATGTAAGGAGGAAAATATACTAATAGACCCCCCCCTCCACCCCGGATTACAATAAATCCATTTGCAGGCTGCTGTGGTAGACGCACTTAAACTGCTATGTACCAGCAGCGATAGTTTTTAAAAGTCTCAGCATAAGGTTTGCGTGTATGGGGCTGGTTGGGGTGTGTGCTAGTAAAATTCCTAAATAAAAGTACCAGTGCATTCTTAACTGGAAAGTAAAAGTAAATAAAATACAGGGGAAGGGTAGTCTCAGTCCGCAGGTCCTCTTCCAACATTTCCTCTTGTTGCGATCTAAAATCCGCTCTTAGATATATAAAACATTATCTATTATTTAACATGTAGTTCTGTCCGAGGACAAACGAGAAAGAAGCTGCATCATTAGGACCTAAAAGGCAACAAAACAAAAATCAGAGCATAATGATGCACCTAAATGAAGGGGGAAATGTTGCACAGCTCATTTTATTAATCAGACTGTCAATTTCACCCCAGAGGCCAAACCCCAGAGTAATTCAAGCAAGATCTGATCACGCTAAGGACAAGAGCTTTACTCTTCACTTCTTGTCTTTCTTTCTTTCTACCTGGATATATTTGTCTGCTCAGAAGCTGCCTTCATTATCCACTGACAGAAGCTTGTGTTTATTTGCTTATAAACCTGTTACAATAAATGATTATTCGAACAGCGTCATTCCTACCTTAATGACGAGCACTACTTTTTGATGAATGACATTTCGGGCTAGAAAGGATGTATGGGTCATTTTGACCAGTCATTCCCTCGCTTTGGCATCCCACAATTTTTACGCCTCCCTCAAAAAGAGATAATAATATTTAGAGACACTTGCCGGGCTGAATGTGAATTAGCCCCTGCTGCAGCTCATCATTAGTACAGGACCAACCCTGCAACTTTGACATTTTTTATAAAGCTGAGATGATGGAAAGAATAAGAAAAGAGATGATTCTGATGGAAAGAGGTCTACACAGCCCTACAGCTGGCAAAAGGCTCTCGAATTTGTCAGACTCAGCTGGAAATGCAGTGCTGGAGGCCCTTGAAAATTCTCAACACACTAGTCGCCTCAGCCCTAGACTAACTTCCGCCTCTCTGCATAGCACTATAGGGGACATCCCTGCCAAAGGCAAATTTGAAATAGACACTTTATTCAATCTTCAACATCAGAACAGTGAAAGCAACGTCTCCTCCGAAATTGCTCCGTCGGAAAGCAGGAAGAAAATTAGTCATTATTCAGAAGTTGCTCAAGAGGCAGATATGAACAGTGATGTGGAGGTGGGCTGTTCAGCACTCCGCTCCCCAACTAGCCTGAGTTCCTCCCAGCTGAAGGAAAACAATAACAAAGGTAAATATTATTTTATCCTCTCGATCTAAACGGTACCGTTATTTGATTAAACTTGCTAGCCTGTGGAAATAGCGCTCTGTATTCAGTAAAACCACTGCTAAAACTGTGCACAATTATTTTTCATGTGTTATCACGATACACAAGATACACTAAACAGTGTTTATATAGCAAAGTGTCTCTATATATTCATGGAAATCGCTCTCTTTCTCCCATATATAGAACTATATATATGTATTTATATAGTTTCTCTCGTTCTGCAGATCTGTCTGTATTTCTCCATCTATACAAATATACATACATGGAGTAAATTGAGTGTATAGATAGTAGAAACTATGTATCTAAGTATATGTGTGTATTTGTCTTTCTTTGTACGTATAAAATGTGTCATTGTGTATTCACACTAATAATAATTGGCCATTGTTCACTTTCAATCTCTGATAACGCTGACTATTAAAATCCCCCCATAGTACCAGGTTTGAAATAAATTTGGTGAATTATTTTCATTGGGGAGTGTAATAAGAGAATAATCAATGGATTTCTTTGGGGCAATAGTAGATGCATTTTGTCAAATGTGTCAAAAGAAAAGCAAGCTACACCATAACGCAAGACATATCTTTGTTTATGGCTGCACTTATTTTGTGCCTCTCAAACGAAAATAAGGAAGGTTCATGTAGCTGTTAAACCTGATTCACAGACGAGAGTTATCAGATCATCGCAGTATGAGAGCGGTACCACATCTCTAAAATTGTGCTCTGCATATGTACTCCTACTTGGCTAATTGGCTGCAGGAGCTAGAATTCTATAATTACTAAAATGCCTAATTTACTTAGAATAATTTCGTTATGAAGTGATTTTAAAAAAACTTTATTGATTCTATTAACAGCAGCAATTTGTAACAATGACAGCTAGCATTAATTATCAGAGTTCACAGCCAGACTGGTAACGTTACCTCCTGCTTTATTTAATACACGCAAACACATCTAGAGGAACAAATCTTTATTTCACAATTTGCTTGCTTGTTTGCCAGGCTATTCAGAAAGCAGCTCAGCTCCTACTACCACCACCTCGTCCTCAGGTTCGAGTTTAACCAGCCTGCACAGCAGCAGCAACGCACTGGGCAGCTCCGGCTCTGGGGCTGACCAGGTGAGAAGGTACCGCACCGCCTTCACCAGGGAGCAGATAGCCAGGCTAGAGAAGGAGTTCTACCGGGAGAACTATGTGTCTCGGCCCAGGAGGTGCGAACTGGCCGCAGCGCTCAACCTCCCTGAGACCACCATCAAGGTATCTCAGCTGAAGCGCTACAAACGCGGGGCTAGTACACTCGATGTGGATTTTGGTGCTTTTGTGCTGTCTGGGAGCTTAAAATATGAGATCGAGCCCAATTCCCGGCTAAATAGGTGCTTCTTACTGACAGGAAAATGCAGTGGCTTATACTCTCCTCCTGTATGGCAAAAGAATAAATCCAATGATAACATAACATAAAAATAAATAGTGTTGCATAATTCCCACACGGTTTCTTAGCTATTTTTAGCTATGACTTTTGGTTAAAGAACATCCGGTCTTGTCTTTCCTGTTGGGTTTGTTTGTTTCTCTGGGTTGAAACTTTTTTTATTTGTTTTTTAATTTTCCTTGTCAATTTGTATTGCTTTTGCACGTTAAAAAGGAAACAAACGATGATATTTACCAAAAAAATGAAGCAGAGGAATTGGACACGTCAATATAATAAAATTCTATTTCTCCCATTTCGGACAAAAGCACTTGAAAGACAAATGCTGTATTATTTAAAACGGATTTAGTGTCTGACTGGCACAAAGCATTTCAGTGATTTATTCGGGTGAAATCTTTTTTGGTTGGATTATTTTAAATAATGTGGTTACTTATAGCACATTACAAAGAGGCAGTGGAGAACCAAAAAGCTTGAGACAAGAAAACAAGCTGCTCCGTTACAGAGGGCGAATCTTAAGCGCTCTCCTTCATGCTTCAGAAAGATCTGTATGTTTGGAATGTTCCTTTCCTGAAAGTAGCTCTAGAAAATAATATAGAGCAAGGATGCTAAAGCGGAAGGCAGATGCAAATGCCCATTGTTACAGGGCAGAAGCAAGGCTGCAGCGTTAGCAACTCGGAATTTCATTTGTACGGCTGCTTTTAAAAACAAAACGCAAATAATATTTTGCCGTGTGCAAACCCCGTGCAATTAACAAAAAGCAAACAGAAAAGCTTCCCCATAAAAGCAGCTGGGTTCCTTCAAAGGAGCCACTTTCATTTTTAATTCCTGACAGCTTTAACCCTCTCTGATGTCAGCGGGTTTTGTGCGTGTGCGAATTTGGAGGAAGGTTTTTAGGTAGCAAACCAGGAGGACACTTAATAAATAAATCACAGCCAGGCTAAGCAGCGGGGGGTGGGTCCTGGGAGGGGAGCTTGCCCGGCACAGCCATGCCCTGCTCGGGAGCTGCGGCAGCCCGCGGCCGGAGCAGGGCTTGGCGGGAGCTGGGTTCGTGTCCGGCGCCGCGGCTGCGCTGCTGTCTAAGGCCGGCCTGTGTGTTGTGTCTCCCCCTCCCGCCAGGTGTGGTTCCAGAACAGACGGATGAAGGACAAGCGGCAGCGCCTGGCCATGTCCTGGCCCCACCCGGCTGACCCCAGCTTCTACACCTACATGATGACTCACGCGGCGGCCACGGGCAGCCTGCCCTACCCCTTCCACTCGCACGTGCCGCTGCACTACTACCCCCACGTCGGGGTGACGGCGGCCGCCGCGGCTGCGGCCGCCTCCGGAGCGGCCGCCGCCTCGCCCTTCGCCACCTCCATCCGGCCGCTGGACACCTTCCGCGCCCTCTCGCACCCCTACTCCCGCCCGGAGCTGCTCTGCGGCTTCCGCCACCCGGGCCTCTACCAGGCCCCCGCCGCCGCGGCCGGGCTCAACAGCAGCGCGGCGGTGGCGGCGGCGGCCGCGGCGGCCGCGGCTTCCTCGGCGCCCCCGGCCGGCTCCGCGGCCTGCTCCTGCCTCAGCTGTCACAGCAGCCAGACGGCGGCGGCGGCGGCCGCGGCGCTGGGCTCGCGTGGCTCGGGCTCGGATTTCCCCTGCACGGCGGCCTCGCAGCGGGCGGAGAGCGGCTTCCTGCCCTACTCGGCGGCCGTGCTGAGCAAAACCGCGGGCGCCTCCCCGGACCAGCGGGAGGAGGCGCCGCTCACCAGATAACTACCCCGCCCGCAGCCGGGGGGGGCAGCCGGGGGCGACCCGTTTGTAAGGGGCGGGGGAGGGGGGGCCCACAGCCGGGCTCTGGAAAAGTTCCTTCTATTTTTGTACCGTTTCCCGCCGCCCCCCCCCCCCCCAGCTTTGGAGGAGACGCGAGCCGGGGGGCGGTGGGCAGGGCCCCGCCCTGACATTCCCCTGCAGTCCCCGCGGGGCCCAGCGCCGGGCGCGGGACTGCCTGCAGGCCCCCGGGGCGGGGTTTGCAGGACAGCGCGGCGCAGGGGCCAAAGGCTGCCCTGGGCGCCGCTCCCCGGGGGAATTGCGCGGGTGTCACTGGGTGCAAAGCTTCTCTTCTCTTTGCTGGGCCCAACTCCCGCCGCCCTCGGTCGGTCCCGAGCCAAACCTCACCCGCTGTGCAAGGGGAATTTGGCCTAGGGACTGAGTGAAGCCTGCAGCCACGTCCGTCTGGAAATTGGGGGCGGAGGGGGGGTGTCAACAGAAGAGAAAAGTGTTTCTGTTTTATTCTGATTTCGTTTTAGTTCGAATCAATTGGAAATGCCTCGCCTATGTTATGTACAGAAAAGAGCGGTAGCTAATGAGGCTGCTGTGGATGGGCTGGTAAAGGGAAGGGAAGAGTGAGATTGACAGGATGCTCTATACGAGTCAGAGAGGCAGTTTTAAACTCATGCTTTCCAACTACCATAATCCACGCGATCTGGGAAATACTTGAATCTCTCTAGGTATAGGATGCTGTCCTGAAGCATTGACCTTAGGTACTTCTCTCAGTTTAATGTTTTTCTGTTTCTTTTCTTTGGTAAAACGGCTCTTGGATTTATTTCTCACACATGTTTATCACGCCTTTGCCTCTGAAAAACCACCACTGGATAACTGAGACCTGCCATAGCAAGCCACGGCTACTGGAGGGACTTCCTTGAACTTGAAGAAAGGCACATCAAAAACCACCAGTGTTACTGCCATGTCAATTCTGATGCTAATAATGTGCAGATTATGACGAAAATTGCCAATCATGTTCTCTGATGGACCTCCTTTGAATGTGGAATTGGAAAAAAGTTCCCCGCGCAGAGACCTGCTGTCAAGTA
This sequence comes from Natator depressus, assembly GCF_965152275.1. Classification (NCBI taxonomy): domain Eukaryota; kingdom Metazoa; phylum Chordata; order Testudines; family Cheloniidae; genus Natator; species Natator depressus. The sequence goes on along the minus strand of NC_134244.1, from coordinate 42,798,843 downwards.
CTAACAACCCGCTAAGGGAAGTCATTAGAAGAGACAGATAAGAGACTTGGTACATAAAACATTGTTCTTGGTGCATAGAATGTATGTTATTTAATGTTATATCTGTTACCTGAAGTGATTTCGCACAAGAAAGCCACGTTCTTATCATCTCAATTGCCAATTTTCATTTTGGTAACTTGAGCGCCCCGGGTAGACTTTTCTCTGTTAAGTTGATATTCCACCAATGTGAAGAGCCTCATTAAATCAAACCCAGATATTTCCATAATACTCCCTACAGAGCCACTTCACTCTTCACATAATGAGATTTTTCTGAAGAGTTGAAGCCTTCATCTAACTTGCTATTGCTTGTTTAGGCCCCGTGTGTACACACACACACACACACACACACACACATACACAAAATTTCTCTATTATATATATTTGAAATAAGTGTCCCGAAATACTTCTATTTTTAAGACACTGGATTTTTTTCATATACCAATAATGGACGTTCAGGAAATAATTTGAAGGCTATCCTGTTTTGTTCAGTGAACATAAATAGTAGATTTTTGTCAAATGGGACAGATTTCTTCGGTGGGAGGGAGGGGAGGGGAGGGAATATCCCAAGACTCCTGGGGTGGATTCCTGACAAGATGTGTTCATTTAATGTTTAGAGGACGTTAAACTAAAATAGGAAATACCTAATGCGTAATTTTTTTCATTTTGTAAAATAAATAGCAAGACTACTTATGTAAAAATTGATTATACCAGCTGTTGTTCACTGAGTTTATATTTAAATTTTTTATTAATATATAATTTAAAGCA